>NC_086007.1:1577500-2240000 GCF_030014385.1 Trichomycterus rosablanca
TACGGCCCACGATGCACAGGTGCAACCAGCACTTTAATGCTACATATTTAATATTTCTATATACGACCGCATGTTCTGGTCACCGTCTGATCATAAGAATTTGTTTTTCTAATATAGTTGCAGTTTTATTCCCATATTATTTAAAGCCGTGTATATTTTTTATATGTAGTTTTCTTAGATTTGTTTAGATTTGTTAGGTTAAACTGGCTGCACTTTAATTTTACTCTGAATGAATTCCACTCCACATGCTGTAAAAAGATGTACATACAGAAATATACTTGTTTATAATTACGTTGTGTTCATTATGCTGTACTAACTCCAACACTAACTCTATTACCTGTCCATCATCTCATTAAAACACTGTCGTGTAAGCACGCTATAAAACATCTAAATAAATAAATAAATATTAAATAAATGTCATTTTTGCTTCTTGGAGTCCAGCAGCAACTGGACCATAATACACAAAGTATTGGGACACCCCTCTTATTTATTGTTTGTTTGTTTGTTTATTAGGATTTTAACGTCATGTTTTACACTGTGGTTACATTCATGACAGAAACTGTAGTTACTCATTACACAGGTTTATATCAAACACAGTCATGGACAATTTAGTGTCTCCAATTCACCTCACTTGAGGAAACCGGAGCTGCCTGGGGAAACCCACATGGACACGGGGAGAACATGCAAACTCCACACAGAAAGGACCCGGACCGCCCCACCCGGGGATCGAACCCAGGACCTTCTTGCTGTGAGGCCACCGTGCCACCCCCTATTTACTGAGTTCAGATATTCCGGACACATTCATTCCTATCATTCCTAACAGTTTAGGGAAGGCCATTTTCTTTTTTTCCAGTTGACTGCTCCACAAATGAAGCTCAATAAATAAATACAGAGCTCGGACCTTTCCTAAAATTGTCTACTAATGTTATGGACTGTAGACGGTGGTCCCTAAATCTTAGATCTAGTGTCATAGATGTTCAAAAAGTTTCCTCACTTGTATATTTTGATTATAAGCGGTGAGGGTGGAGGAGGAGTAATCGCTCGTGTCTGGTCCGGACACTTATAGTTCGGATTTTTGGATGCTGAAAGAAGCTTTAAGGGGAAGAAGCTTTTCATGTGATGATGATGTGAGAGCAGTGGCGCATTAGTGGCTACGAGCTCAACCAAAAACATGTTTTATCTGACGGCATTAAAAAGTGAGTGTGTAGAAAAGGGATGTGATTTGTTTTTGAAATTTCTTATAAATAGAGTTAATGAGGAATGTTCTTTGAGGAACATTCTGAAGTTGTTGGGCTATTAGCTCATGCCAATTGGCTTGTAAGTGACATTAAACATTAAATCTTGTCTCTGTGCTGTTTACAGCAAAATGCCTGGATAAGAGAGGCTCAAAATCTCTACTTTCTGTTTTTATTTAAATTTTTTAAGCTGTATTTATGTATATTTGTGCATTGTGTGTATAGTGCCAAACGCGTCTTTTCTTCGACCAGCCAGCAGAGGTCGCACCAGCGATTAGAAATTCCTTAGTCCCACCCACCCAGAAGGTGTTAGCCAATCGTATCTGCGTGTAGGCGCCTGGCTGGCCAATAGGAGAGGTGAGATTGGATCTCGGGAGCTCAGGATGTCAGCACTGGTGGGTTAGTGTGTTTTACCGCGGCACCACGTGTTTATTTATGTTTAACATAAATATATTTGTTATAAGAAGTGAAAATTTATCTCCACATGAAGCAAATGAAGCAAGAGTCGTGAGCGCAGGTACAAAATATCAGTTTATTATGATTGTAAAAGTACAACTGGTCCAGTATAACTGCTCCATACACCAGCCTGCACCAGTTACTGACCTCATGACCTCACCAATAACACACATAAAAGTAAGCACTTCATCCCGGCCAAGGTTGCAGAGGGACCAGAGCCTACCTGGGGAAAATGGGCATGAGGCAGGAATACACCCCGGACAATAATCCTATGTACATCGACACCGATGGGCAGTAAAAAGTATAAAGTGGCCTCTTCACCTCCGGCATGTTTTGAAAGGAAAGAGAAAATTAAAGTACCTGGAGAAATGAAACACTCATCTACTATGTGGTTCAGTGAGCTACCGTCCCGTATTACAGGTAAACCTTCACTGGCGCCTAATCATCAGTTTAAATCATGGTCAATTTTGTATCTTTAATCTACCTCACTTACACGTCTTTGTACTCTGGGAGGAAACCGGGAATCGAACCCAGGACCTTCTCGTTGTGAATGACAGTGCTACCCACCGTGCCGCCCCCCCGCAATGAACTAATGTAGCGTAATAAATGAGCATCTGCAAGAATCGTGATGAAAAAAGTGTTAATTTGTATAAATGTATAATGTACAAAGTGCAGTGCTGTTTAAACTATATTTACAATAAAACATGAAACATTTTAATCTGGTTTCTGTAACATAAATGAATGTCAGTAAAAAAAAAAGTGAAATTAGCATTTAATATTGTATGTATATATAAAAAATCAGTTTATATAGGAATGATCTGTACGACGGCGTATCAGGACCACTGCTAATTTTAAGCTTCGATTTTAGAATTAAGTGGAAATATTCTGGACGGGGACGTGCAAGTTCTGCTTCAACTAAACAGACGATTTCCTCCAAGTCTGTCCGGTTCTTTCTTCTAAATAAACTCCTTAAAATAATGACACACTGATGCTGACGTGCAGGAGATCGAGGAGGTGAAACAAATATAAAATAAAAACGTTATCATCAGTGTCCCTCATTTTAACACCAGCAGGGGCTTCGACCAAAATATTCTTACTTTAGTCACAAGATTTAATGTGAATTAAGTCAACCTAGAAATGATTTCCACTTTATTCTCATAATTATTTTCACTTTCAAATCAGCACCTAAATTCATTATTCTCCTTTAAACGTGTGAGCCCACCGGTCTGCTCGTGTGTCTGAGAGCGTAAGGACCAGAATGGATGTCACGTTCCTGCCTTCTTGAGGTGGTAAAACAAATCACAGACAAATACAGCGAGCATAGTGGCTTCCTTCCAGCTTTATAGATTTCTGTTAACACTTAGAGCTGACTGGTGAAAAGAATTTATATTCACTTTATTCTCAAAAGTATTTCCTGTATTTTCTAATTATTTTCACTTAATTTTGGAAATTATTTCCACCTTAATTTTTAAATTATTTTCACTTTATTCTCAAAATTATTTCCACTTTATTTTCTACTTATTTTCACTTTATTTTCTAATTATTTCCACTTTATTTTCTAATTATTTTCACTTTATTTTCTAATTATTTCCACTTTATTTTCTAATTATTTTCACTTTATTTTAAAATTATTACCACTTTATTTTCTACTTATTTTTACTTTATTTTCTATATATTTTCACTTTATTTTTTAATTATTTTCACTTTATTTTCTAATTATTTTCACTTTATTTTTTAATTTTCACTTTATTTTCTAATTATTTTTACTTTATTTTCTAATTATTTCACTTTATTTTCTAATTATTTTAATTTTATTTTCTAATTATTTTAACTTTATTTTCTAATTATTTTCACTTTTATTTTAATTATTTTCACTTTATTTTTTAAATTATTTTCACTTTATTTTCTAATTATTTTCACTTTTTCTAATTATTTGACTTCATTTTTTAATTATTTTCACTTTATTCTCAAAACTATTTCTACTTTATTCCTGAGATTATTTCCACTTTAATTTTAAAATAATTTCCACTTTTTTCTTGTAACTTAATTTTTCACAGTGGCCCTGAAACGCCATTGTTACGTTCTAACTAGTAACTAATAGCAATCACAAGAAGATTTTGTCTAGTCGCTCCTTCTTCCTGGTCGTTACAGTAAATTTCTTACCGTTTTCTTAACGAGATTTAAATTTGTGTCAAAAGTATTAAATCTGATATTTTAGCTATGAAATAAACTCATCTGAGTTTTAACAACAATCATCAGTGCCAGTTTTGGCATAAAAGTGGTGCACTAAATATGTGGACAGCATTCCAAAATCACGGGCATCAACATGACACTGGCCTTGATTTGTGATCTGGAAAGGATTTCCAATTCTGGACTGTACATGTGGGGATTTGCACCCATCCAGTCAAATAATCATTTTGTGACACTTTGATACCGGTTTAATAGTTTTGACACAAACCGAACCCCTCATCGTCCTCTACTGAGTGTTCCTGTGTTCAGGACAAGGACTCACGATGTCCTCCACCTCGATGAGCTCCACCACCAGATCTCTAATGGCCTTCACGCTGTCCAGTTGCCCTTCTGGATCTGAGAGATCTGGGGTGCCGTTGCTCTCCGTGGGCACAGACTGTGAGGAAACGTCGCTCCCTAGTGGAGGATCAGAGGAACAGGGAAGCCCGTTTGTGGTCTCGGTGGTGGAGAGCTCTGTTGATGCTTCACTGACATCAGGAGTTGGTGAGGGACAGGATGGAGTTTCGGTCTGGGAATCTGAGGCGTCCTCGGCTTCGTCTGCGTCTGGCTGGACGGCACTAATACACGGCTCGTCAGTGGGCGCGGCCTCCGCCTCATCGATTTCGGAGTGAGGTGCTGGAGCATCGGTTTCCATCTCGTCTGTAATTTGAACCTCGAGAGGTTCTGTGAGGTGAACGGCGGGGTCTGCAGTCTCCTCGTCTTCAGCAGGCGATACAGGCTCTGATATGATAATTTTAGGGGACGTGTTGAGATCCGTCCCCGCATCACTCTGAGCTCCGCCCTGCTTGTCGGAGGATGAAACCACGTCAGGTCTGTCAGCTGAAGCGACCTCAGATGGACAAACTGGGACAGAAGAGGCCACATCAGGTACCGCCGCAGGTTTAGCCGCTTCGACGTCCATCACCTCCTGGTTCTTCTCCTCCTCTGTGGCTGGATTCTCCGAACCGCCGGATTTCTGCTCGGCCGTTTGCTTTGTACCGGCGGATGCGGGCGCTCTGGTCAGGCTGGACTGAGAGGTCTGAGGCGGCGTCCGGCTGTCGCTCAGGCTGCTCTGACTGACACACTGCAGCTCGGTGCTGTCCACGAACAGGTTGTGTTTCTTCAGCGTGGCCGCCTCCTTCACCACTGTTATTAGGAAAACAAATAGAAACAGACGTCAGAATCAGAAGGTATGTTTGCACACAAAAGAGATTTTTTGGTTGTTGGTAGCTCTCTACAGCCCGTATATATTCAAAATATAGCATAAAATAAATGATTAAAATTAAAAATATATAATTTTTGGGGGGTGATCTTTTTCAGATCACAAAAGAGACGGTGTGAAATAAATTCACAAAATAAACCAAACCAAATATGCAGCTCCTGAAAAATCAATCCTGGTTGGCCACCCTACAGCTACAACTGGCTCATGGTCAGGTGTCCAAATACTTTTGAACATATAGTGTACATGTATATACATAGATCTATGGATATATAACAACAGCCACTCTTCTGAGAAGGCTTCTCACAAGATTTTGAAGTACATCTGTGGGAATTTGTGTCCATTCAGTCACTTGTAAGCCTCAGTCGATGTTCCGGTTCATTCCAGAGCTGTTGAGTGGGGCTGAGGTCAGGACATGCTTGGTGCACAGGGGCTCAGTCATGCCGGAACAGGAAAGGGCCTTCCCTAAACTGTTGCTGCAAACTGAATTATTACACATGTTGGCGACTGTTGTGGATGTGATTTTAGGATTGTCTTGAATTAAAAAAATGCATGATTTTAATCCAAAACCCTTGGACCCCAAGATCATGGTGAATTTTCTTAGCCTTTCAAGTCTGCAACAGAAAAGGTTTCCTACTGGTGCTCTGTTTTCCTTTTACCCTTTAAAAACATGCAGAAGGTGAATTGGCTGTTCTAAACTAACCCTGTGCACGGTGTTCCAAAAAAATGAGGGCAAAAACGTTTCTTCTCCTCTGAATACATGATCCAACTCGATCGTCAACGTGTCTGCTGCTCTGATCTTCCATCTACTGACTCCAGACAACAGGGTCAGTTCTGCTCTCCTGGACATCCTGGACCTCAAGGAGATCCTGGACCTTCCCTTTTTGCACTTTTCTACTTCTCCTCATCCAGTCATTCATAGTTCCAGACTACAATCCCTCTGCTGCTTGCACCACCCCCCACGCTGGCCAAGAGGGACCACAAAATAGCATCCGCTCTGTCCTGAAGCGTGTAAAGTCACCTGCCTCTTCTTATCCCCCAGCCAGCAGTAGATCCTCACACACTGTGCTCTAGGTATTTCTCCACTATTCATGCTGGAACCTCGGCCAGACAGCGGGAGTCACCAAAAATGAAATGCCCCCCCCCAACCCTAAATGTCTCATATTTCTGAAGTAAATTTGGAAGTGAACCGTGATAAAGAAGCCGTGCAGGAGGAATAAAGCCGCTGTACCTTTGTTCACCTCGGCGTTCAGGATGTTCAGCAGTATGTCCTCGTACACGTTCTCCACCTGGATGAAGTTTGTGTAATCAGCAAAGATGTACTGCTCAAAGTTCTGCAGCTCCTACAGAGAACCCAAAAAACTCCAGTTAATATTCTGTATTTCAGATACACTATATAGACAAAAGTATTGGGACACCCCTTCTAATTTTAACCTTAACAATCGCTAACAGGTGTAATAAATCAATCACATAAAAAAAATATATGCTCCAATGTTGCAGCAACAGTTTAGGGAAGGCCCTTTCCTGTTCTGGTTGGATGATTTTTGGTGTTAAGAAATGCCAGTGGTCAAATAGATATAAGATATATTTTATTTGTCATATATTTATATACAGTTGTACAGTACAATGAAATTCTTTCTTCGCATATCCCAGCTTGTCTGGAAGTTGGGGTCAGAGCGCAGTGTCAGCCATCGTACGGCGCCCGTGGAGCAGACAGGGTTAAGGGCCTTGCTCAAGGACCCAACAGTGGCTGCATAGCAGAGCCTGGATTTGAACCGCCAATCTTCCAGTTGATAGCCCAAAGATCTACTCACTAGGCTACCACTGTCCAGCACAGAGCCGGAGCCCAGAACAGATGTTTTTTTCTGGTTAAGGTAGTAATCAGAAAGATGCTGGTTTAGGGCCCAGCAGTGCCAAGCTGCTGATGTTTGGGCCCCTGAGCGAGGCCCTTAACCCTCATTCGCTTGCATTGTATTTGGTAAAATACCGTAAATGTAAACTATAATGTTGATTGCCTGACCGTATAAATAATCCTTTAACTAAATGGGCACAAATACTCACAGACACACTCCAAAGCCTTTTTTTTTGAATAGTGGAGGCTGTTCTTGCCACAAGGAGCGGTGCACCTCCACAGTAACGCCCATCGTTTTTGCAATGAGGAATACTGGGGTGGTGCAGCCCACTAATCCTGAGATCCTTGATTGGCTGTGTCTGAAGGGAGCGGTGGCCCCAGTGATTCCAGAGGAGCCAGCACCACAACAACCCTGACCAGGATAAAGTCATGCTCATGGTTCATAATCAGGCGTCCACATACAATTAGTCATGTATATGTTATAGGTTACAAAATTTATGGAACCTCATAGTCTGGGTGGCATACACGTCCCTTAAAAGTGTGCATCAGCTCTAGGCTCTTCTGGTTGACTGGAATGAGAATACGTACAGTTTTGCAGCTGGGTGCCAGGTTCCTCCGGATGGCGGGCAGCGTGATGTCCACCAGAGCCTCCTGAAAGATCTTCTTCCTAATCGTACTGCTGTCGTAGTCGTATTGCTAAAACACACAGACAGGAAACTGCTATTAGATATTAATCGATCACAGATGCACTTATTGGCAGTTTTAGATCACATGTTTGGGTCTCGTTATTTAGGATCACCTTCAGAACACGGAGCTTGGCTTTCTCCATGACTGAGCCCAGCTCTTCAGGTCTGTCCTTAACGGCTGACTGAAGCAACATCTCAAACGTGTACACGGCATTCTCCATCAGCTAAAAACAAGCAGAGCGACCATAAAACCAGCTGATATATTAAAATGAACAACAGAGGGCGCTGCTCGATAGTGTGCATATATTGAAGGAACGAGAGCAGGCTCGGGAGATGATGGTCCCCAGAGCGGAGCTGCGCGCTGAGGCCCACCTGCTGCATGTGGCTCTGCGTGTTGTGCACCACCAGGGTGGAGTTGGAGAACCTGAAGCGAGTGCGCAGTTCGTGGAGCTGCTCCTTCAGCACGGAGACACGCTGATAACAATCCTCCAGCTGTGTGTGAGATATGTCCTCCAAAGCCTGGACACCAAAACAAAAAACACCAAAAACACCAAATCAGCACCTAAATTCATTATTCTTCATTAGAAGTCAAACCTCTGTGTAACGTGCGAGCCCAACGGTCTGCTCAGGTGCTCTAAGGCGTATTTGAATGTCATGTTCTTGATTGCTTGAGGTGGTAGAACGAATCACAGACAAATACAGCGAGCATACTGGCTTCACTCCGGCTTTATAGCTTTCTGTTCGCATGTAAAGCTGACTGGTGAAAAGAAGCGGCTGCCGGCTCCACAGAGCAGACGTGGGCTAGCCTGTGGCCCTGCTTGACAAGCGTGAGTTAGTGCATAGGCCGCACCTACACACACAGGGATCAGTATCGCGTAAAGAGAGTCGCGCACTGCTATCCGTTATTCATCATCTCTGTGCAGTGCCTCGACCAGCCACCAGAGGTCACAACTGCAGCAGTAATGAGAAATCTCTTCAGCCTGTCCTCCCTCAGACACAGCCAATTATGCCTATGCAGTGGTGGGATAGCGTGGAAGCGAGCCTTCTTATCCAATATCAGTACCTGACCTCACAAATGCTCTTCTGAGGTGGAATTTAAAGACAAAATCTTCATTTAAAAAAGCTTCACAAATAAAACTGGCTGAATGACCCACTAGGTGCCTCTAAAACAAGGTAAAATATCCATAATAACTCTGTAATAAAGTGTATTAGCATCTATTTTTTAGGTTCATACTTTTGTAAGACCCTCCAGCGTTCCTCCAGACTGAAAGTCCTTGCAGATCCGGCTCAGCTCCCCCTCCAGACGCTGCCTCACAGCCTCGAACCCTGAACTGACCGGCCCCATCAACTCCTCCAGGATAGAAGCCAGATACGGAGAGACGCTCTCAGAGCAGAACTTCAGCGCCGGATCCGACACCAGACCTGCAAAAACACAGACGCAGAACACCACAGAAACCATTAAAATTCTTATGGAAGCTCCGGACACATCCAGACCTGATTACCAGAATGTTTGAGCTTGTGTTTATGCTCCAGATCTTCACTGAAGGACATTTAAAATGTAAATGTAATGTAGATATAAACGGTTCGACCCGTCATTATCTGTGATCTAAGCACGTCTGGTTCTTTACTGATAAATGAAGCTTCGGCTGGATGTTCTCACGCCCACAGCGACCTCAATCATTTTGAATCCAAAGAATCTTGGTGCGACCTTAAACCCGTCTGAATTCGACTGTCCAGCTAAATATAGTCATTTAGTCATATAGTAAGAATCACTCTCAAAAAAGCTCTGAAAGTCCTGAACAGAGATGTGAGAGCTTTTAAAACGAGCACTTCTTGATAAATCAGGCCTTCTAGGCAAGAGCAACAAGAAAGAAACCCCCGTTGAGCAGTCTGGTTGGGGTTTG
The DNA here is from genome assembly GCF_030014385.1 of Trichomycterus rosablanca. Classification (NCBI taxonomy): domain Eukaryota; kingdom Metazoa; phylum Chordata; class Actinopteri; order Siluriformes; family Trichomycteridae; genus Trichomycterus; species Trichomycterus rosablanca. The sequence goes on from NC_086007.1 coordinate 1,587,082, forward strand.
GCATCATGAGGATGAAGATTCGGCCTGATTAAAGGAACATTTCACTCCCTCGGAGGATCTAGCAAAAACAGGCAGTGCACATCAGTCGGCTTATCCCATCCCTACAGTGAAACATGGTGGTGGTAGCAACATCAGACCTTCACCTCACACTGATGTTATTCTCTTTAAACATGTAAAGAATTACCTTGCAGTTTGGTCTGCAGAAAATTGCAAGAGTTGATGATCTGGTCCATGTCGGAGCGAATGAGCGCCTCCTGCTGTTTTACCGCCTCGCTGCACTCTTCCTTCAGCTTACGCAGTCCATCGCTTAGCTGCTCCTGCACCAGCTCGTACGCTACCTTCACCGTCTACGAGAAAATGCACCGATACACTTTTTATTTCCTCCTCGTACGCCATTGGGGTCTCCAGCAGCGGAAAAGGAACTGGCTATGCATAAAAACTGGGAGAAAAAGGGAGAACATGCAGAAATAATAATAAACAGTGACCGACCGTGAACCAGACCCTCTTCCTGTCTGCCTTCTTCCCCTTCAGCCTGGGCAGCAGCTCGGTCTGCAGAGATGGTAACAGCTCCTCCATCACCAGGTTAGCCATCACCTACACACAATAACAGTCTCACTAAGGTTCCAGGAGGGTAAAGTTCACACGGACTGACCTGATAGCTCACTCACTCATGTTTAACAGGCTGAAAATGATCCACAAGGTGGCGCTCCAACTGAAGCAGCTTTAGTGAGCATCAGTGTTGATGCTGGTAGGAGCTTCAATGAGTGTCACTACCTGCCAAAAAGTTCTCAGGGGTTTCCAACACCTCCATCATCACACGCTTTACAGGCTCATTTTACTATCTGGAATGATTGCGTGCTAAATATGATAAAACATATGATGTTGGGAGTGGTCTTTTCCCACATGACAACCCCTTATCCATATCCAGAGAACACAAGAGCTCACCAACCGGTTAAATGAAGATGAAAGTTATGTAATCTGTCCCCACCAGTGCCGAGATCTAGAGCTCTCAGCTGTGCTATCGACCGTCCGGGTGCCCATACGGACACACGATTGGCTGGATGTCTCTGGGGCATGCAAAGTGGAACTATGTCAAGGGCTAATTATAAATAGGATAAACAAAGGGGGGGAAGGTGCAGCTGGGCTTGCAGGTCTTGGCATGCTTGCTGTTGCAGTGCATTCTGGGACTTGTAGTATCAACAGTGGTGTGCTCTAGGGAGGGACAACGGCTGAAACAGGGTTCCTCGTTTGCTGGGACGACTCCTAGCAGGTGAAAAGAGGTGCCTGCTAGGAGTCGGGAGGGGGGGGGTGCAGCCTCCTTGATCGGAGGTGGGGGGTGGCAGCAGTCGACTGGATTGTAAATAGAAGATAAAATAGAAGATAAAAAATTCATTTAAAAAAACTAAATGGATTTGATGGTGTATCACAGTTATATTTCAGTCACGTGAAAGTGAAAGCTGATTTTAATTTTATATTATTTTAATATTATTGTAATAATGCAGGAGGCACCAGGGAGGACGTGAACTTTATATTTTTAAAAACAAAACCCAGGAATAAACGAATCATTTTCACCAGAGGGAATAAAATAAATATTTCATTCGTGGTGGCGTCAGTTACACCAAACCGTGAGTCACAAACGCCTGGCAAAGTCCCTGTGTACCCACACACACCACACACACACACACACACACACACACACACACACACACACACACACACACACACAAGCACACACTCATATAAGTACCACTCTCTCTACCCACACAAACACATAAGCACCATTCTCTCTATACACAAACACACACACACACACACACATACACACACAAACATATATAAGCAACACTCTATCCACACACACACACACACACACATAAGCACCTCTCTCTATACACAAACACACACACACACACATACACACAAACAAATATAAGCAACACTCTATCCACACACACACACACACACACACAAACAAATATAAGCAACACTCTATCCACACACACACACACACATACACACAAACAAATATAAGCAACACTCTATCCACACACACACACACACACACACACACATAAGCACCTCTCTCTATACACACACACACCATTCTCTCTCTACACACACACACATAAGCACCATTCTCTCTATACACAAACACACACACATATATAAGCAACACTCTCTATCTACACACACAAACACACACATATAAGTACAACTCTCTCTCTCGCTACACACACACACACACATAAGCACCACTCTCTCTATACACAAACACACAGACACACACACATAAGCACCACTCTCTCTCTCTACACACACACACACACACACTTCCACTACTGGATGACTGTGTGCTTAGTGTGGCTCTCTGTATGCAATGCTGGCAGGTGAAAAGATGTGACGAGCAACTGCACATGTGTGTGTGTGTGGGGGGAGGGGGGGGGCCTGATGGTCTCAGCTCTCCCTGACCAGTCTATGAGGGAAACAGTCTACGATCAGACTGGGAGAAAAACAGGAAAACAGGAATTCATGGAGGATTGATGTTCTGTGTACAGAAAAATGTCGTGATAACTAGAGAAAAAGCAAATCCAGCGTTCCACAGAAAGTGACAGAGTGTGTGGGAATTCTGCGCTACATTCGGACCTGAATGACTTGTTGTTATCGGGGGAACAATAAATTCCACGCTCTATCAGAGACATGTTTTCAGTGGAATGTAAGGTCAGCCGTCCGCGAGCTATAACCGGGGATTCAAAATACAACAGCAGGTTCACATGTGAATAGTTATGAAGTAGTTTGACAGCTGACCCACGTTATGAGTTGCCACTTTTGGCTGTCAGAGGGGGCATGGAGGCGCAGATGATTGATGTGTCAGTCTCTCTTGATTGACAGTCACCTGTTGCAGCTTTGTGAGTGGTTATTCGCTCCAGGTGGACGTTCTTCTACATATTACGGTTTCTACACACCTTCAAAAACAAACAGAAAACATTAAACAACTGCTCACCTGACAGTCGTTGCCCACCAACATCTCCCAGGATTCATAGTGTCCCTTCTCTTGTCTGTAGAAATAAATGGCCTTCAGGAACGCCTGGGCTTCACACGCGCTCGTCCTCAGACAGTCTGCACACAGACGGACGGACATTAATGGGTAATAAATGACATTAGGGGCGCACTGATCTAATACCACAGACATCATACAGAGAGACGGGTCCAGGCTCCCGTCTGGTCAGATATGGGGGGTCTGATAACAGCACAGCGTCTCTACCGGGTTCAAATCGAGTCTGTGACCAGATCATTCCAAAATCTGTTTATTTTAAGATTCTCAGGATGTGAAGCTACAACTGGATTTAGATCAATGTGTTACTGCGTAACCGAATTGTTATCTGTAGATCAGACAGAATTGATCTCTAATAATCAGACAGCAGTAGATCTTTGGTAATCAGACAGCAGTAGATCTTTAATAATCAGACTGCAGTAGATCTCTAATAATCAAACTGCAGTAGATCTCTAATAATCAGATTGCAGTAGCTCTCTAATAATCAGACAGCAGTAGATCTTTGGTAATCAAACTGCAGTAGATTTCTAATAACCAGACTGCAGATCTGGAATGATCAGACTGCAGTAGATCTCTAATAATTGGACTGCAGTAGATCTGTAATAATCAGATTGCAGTAGATCTCTAATAATCAGATTGCAGTAGATCTCTGATAATCAGACTGCAGTACATAAACAGCACTTGGAAAGCATGATGAGTGACACCAGACCAATACACATACTGGCATGTGTCATGTAGAGAAATTCGCTCTGCACTACAAGACCTATTGGTCTGCAGGAAACACACACACACACACACACACACACACACACACACACAGACTGAGACATGAAGGTGAATTTCAGTAGAACTGGGGTGAGAAGAGGAGAGCAAAACCACTAAAACCACGACAAGCAATCGAAGCTTCTCTTCCTCCAGCACAGGAAATGCAGCTACACTACGCCACGCTATGCTAGCTTGCGCTGGATATTATCAGTGTTACCAAGAGCAACGACAAAACAGCAGCTCGTCTTCACTCCAAACAAGAGCGCTGCCACCTCACCAAACTGCTGCCATGGCATCCTCAAGCTGCCCACATCTGTGAGCTATTAAAACACCAAACACATCTCTGACAACAGCTTGGGGAAGGCCCTCGTCTGCTCCAGCCTGACTGTCCCCATGTGGTCCATTAAGACATGGTTAGAATGCACACGTGGAACAGTGGTCTCTTACTAGGTTTGAAAGAAGACCCCAAATTCTGACATGAATTGCCAGTTAGACAACGTGACACTGTTCACAGCCAAGTGAGCTTTATATCACTGTGGACCAAAAGGGCTGCACTCACTGCGAGAAAGAAGCCGCTTCAAAACAAGATTAGGAACAACGGAACAAAGGTGCAGCAAAACTGGCCTTGAAATACATGGGCACAGAGAAGTCACCAGTCGTAGCCGATCCTAACCACTTACAGGAAATTAGGACGTCACGACACAAAATTGATCAGAAGTAAAAACGAGGAGCTAAAAACAGAGGTGCAGTGGTAAATTATGCCAGCCTACTACTGGTGGGATTTAGGGTTCAAAGGGGGCCACTGATTCCCGGAGAAACCGGACCCACCGTGACCCTGACCATTTTTAAGATAGGGATAATTATACGATAAGAATACGAAGGAAGGATGAATAAGGACGTGTGTGTGTGTGTGGGTGTGTGTGTGTGTGGGTGTGTGTGTGTGTGTGTGGGTGTGTGTATTATTTACCATGATTCTGGTGACGGACGCAGTCGGATAAAATGGAGACGAAGCGAATCTGTTGGTCCTCCTCCTGAAAGCTGAAGTAAACGTCTCTGGTATAAGGGAGCCGCAGGTAAACAGCAAACGGACCCGGGACGCTCAGCGGGGGCGACGCCGCCTCCTCCTTCGAGCCTGAGCAGAATTTCAAAGGGGCAGGAGAGTTTAAATCAGGTGGATTAGAAGCAGAGCGTAAACCCTTGGCCATTTTGACTGACCCTTTAATAGGTCCTTACCACTTAATTAAATGTTAAATTAAATATTGCACTATATGGACAAAAGTATTCGGATACCTGACCACGAGCTTGTTGGACGTCCCATTTCAAAAACAACCGGTATTAAATTAGCGTGACCTCTGTGTCAACAGCCGCTGATCTGATGCGCTTCTCACAACATTTTGAACGTCTGTATATACGGGTATGGGAATTTGTGCCCATTCAGTAAAAAATGACAACATTTGTGTGACTGGGCGCCAGTGTTAATGTGGATCTTGTAGCCTAGCGGGTAGAGCTTTGGGTTATCAATCGATTGAGTTCCAACCTCAGATCTGCCATGCTGCCACCGTTGGGCCCTTGAGCAAGGCCCTTAACTCTCTCGGCTCCAGGGGCACCATATAGTGGCTGACCCCAGCCTCCAAACAAGCTGAGCATGTGTGAATGTACATATGACAATAAAGGCGTTCTATTCTATTCTATTTATAGAGCTTGTTTTGTGCACAGGGGTCCAGTCATGCTGGAATAGAAAAGAGCCTTCCCTAAAGTGTTCCTGCAAAGTGGAAAGCATATGACGTCCTATATATAACTGATTTATTACACCTGTTAGCAACTGTTGTGGCTAAAACACATGAATTCAATCATTAAAATGGGCGTCCCAATACTTTTGTCCGTATAGGGTATGTAGGATTAATAAACACTTACTGTTGAGGTCGGGGAAGGCCTTGTCCACTAGAGCACAGTATTTCTCCTGTGAGGTCAGCACTGTGCCCCCTGATAGCTGCAGTGAGTGACGGGCAGGAAGTCCTTTAGTAAAAGTCTGAAGATGCAGAACAGGATGCATACGATTAATAAAATACAAAACATAAATCAAATATTTGTATATAACATTTATTGACTGGATTTATATAAATGGAGACCTAATTGGCCAACATTCATACAAATGCTCATTTGACTAAACTGAATCGGCACAAATTCCCACAGACATGCTTCAAAGTCTTGTGAGACTGTCACTCTGTTTCAATACCGTCAAGCTCATGGTCGTGCGTCCGAATACTTTTTGACATATCGTGAATAAGTCAGGCCGCTGATACAGGACACGAGGTGAAAACTGGGCCGTTACCTCCTGGCTGTCATGGAGCTCGAGGCTGTAATCGGCCCGCACCACCACAAACCTCTCCTTCCACTTCCTGCTGTCGTCGAAGTGCAGCACCTTCTCCTTATATATCAGTTCAGAGGCCTGAGGTGGGTCCTGCGCACACACACACACACACACAAAGACAGTCGAAATGTCAACACATAAAAACATTTATGAGTAAGTGTAACAGGGGCGGGTCGCGCCGCACCACTGAGGCACCTGGCACGCCCCACACCTGCGAGAACTGAAAACTGAACCCAGTTTGGACAAAACTGTGACCAAAAGGCAACAAACACAAAGGGGATGAACACCAGAAACAAAATAACAGAAACAAAGTACCATATGAAAGACACATAAACAAAAACAGCCCACAGTGGAGAAAGTGGACAGGAAAGGGAAAGAAAGGGGCGCTCGGGTGGCACGCTGGCAAAACAGGCTAGCCCACCAGTGCTGAGATCTCAAGCTCTCAAGTTCGAGTCTCAGTGCTGCTATCAGCCGGCCGGGCGCCTACACAGACACACGATTGGCTGTAGGTCTGTAGGAGGAGGGACGATAGCTATCTATCTATCTATCTGTCTGTCTGTCTGTCTATCAGTCAGTCTGTCTATCTATCTATCTACAGTGCCTTGCAAAAGTATTCAGCCCCCTTGAACTTTTCAACCTTTTGCCACATTTCAGGCTTTAAACATAAAGATATGAAATTTTAATTTTTTGTGAAGAATCAATAACAAGTGCGACACAATTGTGAAGTGGAACGAAATTTATTGGATATTTTAAACTTTTTTTAGAAATAAAAACCTGAAAAGTGGGGCGTGCAATATTATTCAGCCCCTTTACTTTCAGTGCAGCAAACTCACTCCAGAAGTTCAGTGAAGATCTCTGAATGATCCAGTGTTGACCTAAATGACTGATGGTGATAAATAGAATCCACCTGTGTGTAATCAAGTCTCCGTATAAATGCACCTGCTCTGTGATAGTCTCAGAGTTCTGTTTAAAGCGCAGAGAGCATCATGAAGACCAAGAAACACACCAGGCAGGTCCGAGATACTGTTGTGGAGAAGTTTAAAGCCGAATTTGGATACAAAAAGATTTCCCAAGCTTTAAACATCTCAAGGAGCACTGTGCAAGCGATCATATTGAAATGAAGGGAGTATCAGACCACTGCAAATCTACCAAGACCCGGCCGTCCCTCTAAACTTTCAGCTCAAACAAGGAGAAGACTGATCAGAGATGCAGCCAAGAGGCCCATGATCACTCTGAATGAACTGCAGAGATCTACAGCTGAGGTGGGAGAATCTGTCCATAGGACAACAATCAGTCGTACACTGCACAAATCTGGCCTTTATGGAAGAGTGGCAAGAAGAAAGCCATTTCTCAAAGATATCTATAAAAAGTCACCTGGGAGACACACCAAGCATGTGGAAGAAGGTGCTCTGGTCAGATGAAACCAAAATCGAACTTTTTGGCCACAACGCAAAACGTTATGTTTGGCATAAAAGCAACACAGCTCATCACCCTGAACACACCATCCCCACTGTCAAACATGGTGGTGGCAGCATCATGGTTTTGGCCTGCTTTTCTTCAGCAGGGACAGGGAAGATGGTTAAAATTGATGGGAAGATGGATGGAGCCAAATACAGGACCATTCTGGAAGAAAACCTGTTGCAGTCTGCAAAAGACCTGAGACTGGGACGGAGATTTATCTTCCAACAAGACAATGATCCAAAACATAAAGCAAAATCTACAATGGAATGGTTCACAAATAAACGTATCCAGGTGTTAGAATGGCCAAGTCAAAGTCCAGACCTGAATCCCATCGAGAATCTGTGGAAAGAGCTGAAAACTGCTGTTCACAAACGCTCTCCATCCAACCTCACTGAGCTCGAACTGTTTTGCAAGGAAGAATGGGCAAAAATTTCAGTATCTCGATGTGCAAAACTGATAGAGACATACCCCAAGCGACTTGCAGCTGTAATCGCAGCAAAAGGTGGCGCTACAAAGTATTAACGCAAGGGGGCTGAATAATATTGCATGCCCCACTTTTCAGTTTTTTATTTCTAAAAAAAGTTTAAAATATCCAATAAATTTCGTTCTACTTCACGATTGTGTCCCACTTGTTGTTGATTGTTCACAAAAAATTACAATTTCATATCTTTATGTTTAAAGCCTGAAATGTGGCAAAAGGTTGAAAAGTTCAAGGGGGCTGAATACTTTTGCAAGGCACTGTATATGTCTGTCAGTCTATCTATCTATTTATCTGTCTATCTATCTGTATATCAATATATCTATCTGTCTGTCTGTCTGTCTGTCTGTCTGTCTATCTATCTATCTATCTATAATCTATCTGTCTGTCTGTCTGTCTGTCTGTCTGTCTGTCTATCTATCTATCTATCTATCTATCTATCTATCTGTCTGTCTGTCTGTCTATCTGTCTTTCTGTCTATCTATCTATCTATCTGTCTGTCTGTCTGTCTGTCTGTCTATCTATCTATCTATCTATCTATCATATATCTATCTATCAGTCTGTCTGTCTGTCTGTCTGTCTGTCTGTCTGTCTGTCTGTCTGTCCGTCCATCCATCTATCTATCTATCTATCATATATCTATCTGTCTGTCTGTCTGTCTGTCTGTCTATCTATCATATATCTATCTATCTATCTATCTATCTATCTATCTATCTATCTATCTATCTATCTATCTATCTATCTATCTATCTATCTATCTATCATATGTCTGTCTATCTATCTATCTATCTATCATATGTCTGTCTGTCTATCTATCTATCTATCTATCTATCTATCTATCTATCTGTCTATCTATCTATCTATCTATCTATCTATCATATGTCTATCTATCTATCTATCTATCTATCTATCTATCTATCTATCTATCTATCTATCTATCTATCTATCTATCTATCTATCTATCTATCTATCTATCTATCATATGTCTGTCTATCTATCTATCTATCATATGTCTATCTATCTATCTATCTATCTATCTATCTATCTATCTATCTATCTATCTATCTATCTATCTATCTATCTATCTATCATATGTCTGTCTATCTATCTATCTATCTATCTATCTATCTATCTATCTATCTATCTATCTATCTATCTATCTATCTATCATATGTCTGTCTATCTATCTATCTATCTATCTATCTATCTATCTATCTATCTATCTATCTATCTATCTATCTATCTATCTATCTATCATATGTCTGTCTATCTATCTATCTATCTATCTATCTATCTATCTATCTATCTATCATATGTCTATCTATCTATCTATCTATCTATCTATCTATCTATCTATCTATCTATCTATCATATGTCTATCTATCTATCTATCTATCTATCTATCTATCTATCTATCTATCTATCTATCTATCTATCTATCTATCTATCTATCTATCTATGTCTTGCTGCATAATACGTCTAAACTCCTGATATCAGTGTTCTTTATACCACCTGTCCGTGGTTTCAACTCTGTCTTTTCTGTGTCAATGTACGTAACGGTATGTAATGCTGGTTGAGTGATAGATACTGTGGCGGCTAAAATCATGTTACTCCACACCAGACCTCCAAACCTGTGAAACCAGGTCTATATGGACCTCTGTTTGAGTTCAGACTGGCACCCGGCCCCTCCGACATGTGTAAACGATGCATCGTTGGACAACACGCTCAACCACTCGCACCCTCGAGCTCGAGCTGTCGGTCGATACAAATGTTATGATTATTTATTGACATTATTGAAATGATTGTGCCGGCGAAGTTCAACCAGCAAACCAAACATCAACTCGGCATGTTCTTCCTGTGTCAGTGTGGGTTTCCTCCTGTTCCTGCAAGTCCAACTACATGCAGTCAGGTCGACTGGAGCTACTAGACATGTTCCTGTGATGGACTGGTGACCTCTCCAGGGTGTTTCCTACCTTTCACCCAGTGAATTGTACCCACTGTAGCCCTGACCAGGATAAATTGGTGGTAGGGACCAGGATTTGACCAGGACAAATCTGTGGTGTGACGTCAGAACTCAAACCAACACACGTCAGACGTACGTTTGAGGGTGTGAAAACTTTTGAGGTTGTGAGGTACCTTCTGTTTGAGGAGCTGTGTGTGGACGGTCTGCTGCTGCTCCACTTCATCACGCAGCTTAGAGAAGAACGCCACGCAGTGCTGCCGCCTGTAGTGAGGACTGAAGTTATTCAGCTCAGCCTCGGTCCTTCCTACACACACACACACACACACATTTAATCAATATAATACTTCATTAATAATCAGACCATTAATAAAATAAAAAAGTCCAGAAACAGCGACACCACCAGGACGTTTTCACACCGGAACCTTCAGTGCAGCTCATGAAAAAGTCACATGATCATTCTGGACTTTGTACAAAAGTATGTGGACACCTGACCAGCTTGCTAAAAATCCAATTTCTAAAGCATGGGCTTTGATATCGACTTAAAAATAAAAGAGAAAAATATTCTTTAGGAACTGTTAGAGGAGAATATCGAGGAACTGTAGCGGACCGCTTCCTTTCCCCTGCACCAGAGGGGTTCATATGGAGATCCGTATCGCGCACGGAGAGTCACGCACTGATCTCTATTATCCCGCGTCTCTGTGCAGCACCATCGACCAGCCAGCAGAGGTCATGAGAAACCTTAAGGCTGAGAAAATACTTGTCTGTGCGGGCGCCCGGACGGATGGTAGCAAGGCAGAAGTTTGAGATGGCAGCTCTGGTGTACTAATGAGCGTTTATTATCTTTTAACTGAATCTTCGCTAAATAGTGGAAAAGACAGACAGAAGCAACAGAAGCAGTTTTAGGAGTTTGTCTCAGTCGTGGAGAAACCGTGCCGGTATTTAGAAAAATATCAACATTTTTAAAGTGCTGCTTCTGTAGAGCAGGAACAGATCAGATTTTAGAGCTAAATATGATGCAGGATATAAAAAATGTATAAAAAGCTCAGCGCTACACATTACTGCCAGAATAAAGTCCGCTGTGGACTCTCCACGTCCTCCTTATTCCACCCTGGAGTCCAACAGCGGTTCAGCTCTCTCCGTTTGGACCGGGATCCTAATTTCCTTACGTTCTCTTCCAAGTACGATCACTGTTGCTTTCGCCTTCCTGGCAATGCCACGTCTCATCCATCAGATCCTGAGCGCCGCTTTGTGCTGCGATTTACATTTTCATTTTTAACCTGCCCATGTGATGGAGAGTTTGGAATGAATTTCCAGATGGAGTAAAAAATACACAAACACGAGGCCACGGAGTCTTCAGTAATAAAAGTATAAATAAAAATATAATCATAATATTTAAATGATTAATGATCTATCGTCCACAGTGTCGTGATTTCACTCGCCAGTTTAGAATCCTAACGGGAAGATTATTATACTTCTTTAAATTAAACATACCCACTTAGACGTGTCTATCGCCAGTCTATCACAGAGCAAACACACACACACACACACCTAAAGCAATTTTGTATCTCCAGTTTAACTGTACGTGTTTGTACTGTGGGAGGAAACCGGAGCACCCGGAGGAAACCCACACCGATATGGCAAGAACATGCAAACTCCATATAAAAAAGGATCCGGACTGCTTCATCTGGGAATTGAACCCAGGACCTTGTTGCTGTGAAGAGACAGTGCTACCCACCAAGCCACCGTGCCGCCCACCCGACAAACAGTCGCTGGTAAAAGAATCCACGTAATAAAAGCAATGTTTAAGAAAAATTGGCTCTCACACAATCTCCACGTTCCACTTCTGTACAGGCGCCTCGGGCTACTAACCAGGGTCCTTACTGGGGATGTAACGATGCACCACAAGACAGTTAAAAATCGGTGCACATGTGCCACGATTTGAATCGGTTATTCATTTGAGATGAATCGATATTCACTTTAAACAGCAGAGGGCGCTGACACTATTCACCTCGCCTGGTTGACGGCACTTCACAAAGTTGCCAGGTAGGGGATTTTCCAGCCAAATGTATTTATGTGAGGATACTTTCTTTATTTATATTATGTTGGATTTGTTTTAAAATTTCATTTTAGTTTTTTACACAATAAGCATTATTTGGCATACTTTGTACCTATGTCAGAAATAAAAGGACATTTATTATTTAGATAAATAAAAGACAGTATTACAGTATTTTATTGTTTATGCATTTTCTCCCCTTTTCTCCCTCTTTTAGAGCGTCCAATTGCCCGATTGCGTCACGCTTCTTCTCCACCAATGCCGAACCCCGCTCTGATTGAGGAGAACTAAGCTAACCCACGCCCCCTCCGACACGTGGGCAGCAGCCGTATGCATCTTATCACCTACACTTTGACGAGTGCAGTGCAGCTCAGCGTTGTGTACGGAGAGACACACCCTGAGAGAACTCTTTTCCCGTCTCTGTGCGGGCGCCATCAATCAGCCAGCAGAGGTCGTAATTGCATCAGTTATGAGAGAGAGACCCCATCCGGCTTAGTCCCGCCCATATCTGAACAACAGGCCAATCGTTGGTCATGTGGCCGCTCAGCCTTAGACGGCAGGCAGAGCTAAGATTCGATACGATGTATTTGAGATCCCTATTTTCTTTTTTTAAAGAGAAATAATAAGAGGAAAGTTCGTCATCATTTGTCTTTAATTTCATTTTGTTTAAAAAAAAATAGGGGAAAAAAATCGTATCGTGAACCCAGTATCGTTAATCATATTGCATCGTGGGTAGAGTGTATCGTTACATCCCTAGTCCTTACACAGCCACTTTTTAGTCCTGTCTTTTCCCACCCAGCAATTTTAAATGTAGGTCTATGAAGGGAAAATGACTGATTACAATAAGTTCCTAATCCAAGTCTCCCAGCTGAAAAATTAAGACTGAAAGCAATTTTATTATCCAGCATGAATAAATTCACAGATTATTAACCCTTCGTGTGCAGACGTGTCCTTCCTACAGTACATACCCAGTATAAAAAGTGCACTCAGCGTTTGCCTCATCAGTATCGATAATAAAAAGTTTGGTAGAACCAAAACCATTTTGAGGAATTTGGTAGTGTAACGCTGAGCCAGCACTAACTCAGGATGTGAGTGTGCAATAATGCGGTTAAACGTGTTGCAACGTGTGCACACACACTATTGTTCCTTTATTTATATTTAAGCTTTTGGTAAACGCAGATGCATCGGGAGGAAAACTCACACAAAGTCGCTTACGAGCTCCTAATTAAACGTTAGCCTGGACCAGGTTCCTCTGTAAGGTCCTACTGACCGCTCTTACTATATGTAACCATCAGGGTTTGGAGTAGTGACGTGTTAGAGTGGTCTGATGGGTAATTATTGTAATGGAATATAATTGGCATGTCGTTACAACCACATATAATTACAGGATGTGCTGATGGTGATAAAGATGAAACACGCTTTACAGAAGAACGGTCACGCTCTATATGTCAGAAAGCATAGGAATAAAACTCACTTTTACTCGAGTGGCGGTAAATTACGTTAGCCCACTTTCGCTTCCTTAAACTGCTGCTGCAAAGTTGGAGGCTATAATTTTCTTTATATCATTTATTTATTACATCTGTTAGCCACTGTTGTGGCTGAAACACAATTCAGTAAATAGAAGGAACCAGGGGCGGCTCGTTCCTTAGGGCGATCGGGCGACGCACCACCAAATTTTTCCAGGATAAATTAGCAACTTAAGAATTAGGGCCACCCAGACCAAATTTAATCATCAAGCAAGTATCTACAAAGGGGGGGAATATCATATAAGTTACAAGTAAATTACAAGTAATTAATGTCATTTTTAAATTGTGAATTGTGATTGCACTTATTGTATCTCCACAATTGTTTAATTGTACGTCTTTATTTATTGCACATCAGCCCCGATGCCCCCGATCTTTATTCTGGATCTGCTGCACCTAAAATAAAATGCTATCTGATGAAGACTGAATTAAAATGTTAGTGTGAAGCTTTACTTCATCTGATAATTAACGGTAAAGCTGCTCTCTCTCTCTCTCTCTCTCTCTCTCTCTCTCTCTCTCCATGTTTAGAGTTATTTGTGAGGGCAAACTGACAGATGACTTAAGATGTTAATTATTTAAGCTTTAATTTACCCATTGAACGGGTCACCTTGGCCATCATCGCAACAATTGTACATACAGTACCATAACATTAAAACCACCTCTTTGTTTCTATACTCACTGTCCATTTTATCAGCTCCACTTACCATATAGAAGCACTTTGTAGTTCTACAATTACTGACTGTAGTCCATCTGTTTCTCTACATGCTTTGTTACCCCCTTTCATTCTGTTCTTCAATGGTCAGGACCCCCACAGGACCCCCACAGAGCAGGTATTATTTAGGTGGTGGATGATTCTCAGCACTGCAGTGACACTGACATGGTGGTGGTGTGTTAGTGTGTGTTGTGCTGGTATGAGTGGATCAGACACAGCAGCGCTGCTGGAGTTTTTAAACACCTAACTGTCACTGCTGGACTGAGAATAGTCCACCAACCAAAAACATCCAGCCAACAGCGCACCGTGGGCAGCGTCCTGTGACCACTGATGAAGGTCTAGAAGATGAGCGACTCAAACAGCAGCAATAGATGAGCGATCGTCTCTGACTTTACATCTACAAGGTGGACCGACTAGGTAGGAGTGTCTAATAGAGTGGACAGTGAGTGGACACGGTATTTAAAAACTCCAGCAGCGCTGCTGTGTCTGATCCACTCATACCAGCACAACACACACTAACACACCACCACCATGTCAGTGTCACTGCAGTGCTGAGAATCATCCACCACCTAAATAATACCTGCTCTGTGGGGGTCCTGACCATTGAAGAACAGGGTGAAAGGGGGTAACAAAGCATGCAGAGAAACAGATGGACTACAGTCAGTAATTGTAGAACTACAAAGTGCTTTTATATGGTAAGTGGAGCACTTTTACACAAGTGAAGTCTTCATGTGTGGATTTTGGACGGACCCTTTTATTAGAACCTGGTATTTTATGGGGTATGATGCGAAACTCCCTCCGGACAAACACGAGATTTAAGGTGGGCTGTAAACAGCCTGTAAACTGCGTCCTCTTTCTTTGATGGCTTCAGCAGATGCAGGAACCTTCCCCACGGACAAACAAATACAGCTGAGAGCTGTTGGGCTGCAGACACACATCTGGATTAGGACTTAAGTCTCAAACAGCCCAACATCCTGCACCACACAAACACACACACACACACACACACACACACACAGCGCTTTGTGTAGCGCCCCCTCATCTGGATATCCTGTACATAAGGGGGTCTGGGGGGGGGGTTTGTGTGCTGTTTATTCATCTATTGTGTACAGTTCAGTGTGTGTGTGTGTGTGTGTGTGTGTGTGCAGCTCGCTATATGGCAACATCCACACATGGTAATAACAACTGACATGTCGAAGCAAAGCCAGATCAGGGTACAGTCGAGCTAGACAGCTGCTTTGAGCCCCAAAAAACCACAATATATTCATATATTCATTGTCTGTTTTACCACCAATTTATCCTGGTCAGGGTCGCAGTGGGTACAGTTCACTGGGTGAAACATAGAAAACACCCTGGACAGCCCACCAGTCCATCACAGGAAACATTCTAGAATCTCCAGTCGACCTGACTGCACGTCTTTGGAAACCCACGCAGACACGGGGAGAACATGCAAACTCCACACAGAAAGGACCCGGACCGTCCCCCTTGGGAATCGAACCCTGGACCTTCTTGCTGTGAGAGGCGACAGTGCTACCCACCGAGCCACCATGCCTCTGGAGATGAGAGACTGCAGCATGGCAGAACCAGGATTCAAACACACAACCTTCCAAATGATGGCCCAAAGCTCTACCGATCAGGCTATCATGGTGGCACAGTGAGTAGCGCTTTTCTGTGTGGAGTTTGCATGTTCTCCTCGTGTCTGTGTGGGCTTCCTCCAGGTCCTGCGAGTCCAAAGACGTGCAGTCAGGTCAGCTTGAGCTACTAGAATTGACCTCAGTGGGTGTGTGTGACCTGAGATGGACTGGCGACCTGTCCGGGGTGGTTCCTACCTTTCATATAAGGAATCAGACCCACTGCGACCCTGACCAGGATAAAGCAGTGGTAAAACAGACAGTGAATAAATGCAAAAGATTGAATTAGATCTTTGGGATGTCTATCTGAATAGTTGTTGCGTTCACTTGTTGCTTGTGTTGCTCTAGTTTCCGCAGACTCCTCGTGTGTAACAAATAGACGCAGATTTTAATGCCCACGTAAATACTGATAAAATAAATAAATGAATAAACTAAATGTTAACGTTAGTGCATCTCTCTCAAACTACAGCTCGCTCTGCAAGGCAGAAACGGAACCATGATGCCACTGCGCGACCTGCATGTGTCAAAACCAGCTCGGCAGCAGCTGCAGATCTGTTCTGTAGGGATGCGAGCCGCACCGCTGCACGCTATCTAAAGCATGAAGTCACTTCCTGTGCTGAATACCTCGCTGCACCAACGCGGCTACAGAAATAGAAGCGAAAGTACTGAAGTGTAGCTCGGCGCTGAGGTGACCTTCAGCTTAGAAAATGTGCAACACTTCAGAGAGGAGCGATACGGTTCAGTACTGAGAGCGTAAAATGTCCAAACGATCTCGCTAAATAAAAATCAGATCTTTATTAAAAAGAGGGTCGCCTCACAGCAAGAAGGGTCCTGGGTTCGATCCCCAGACAGGGCGGTCCGTGTCCTTTCTGTGTGAAGTTTGCACGTTCTCTCCGTGTCTGTGTGGGTTTCCTCCGGGAGCTCCGGTTTCCTCCCACAGTCCAAAAACAAAACATGCAGTCAGGTTTATTGGAGACACTGAATTGCCCTATAGGTGAATGGGTGTGTGTGTGTGTGTCTGCCCTGTGATGGACTGGCAACCCGTCCAGGGTGTTACTGTGTGCCTTGCGCCCATTGAAAAGCCCCCCTCAACGACCCTGATTGGATAAGTGGTTAAGAAAGTGAGTGAGAGTTATTAGAAAGTAATAATCTAGCTATTGGAGCGTGCATGTACAGTATCTGTGCACTTTTAGTGCAGGTCACAAGCCGGTAAATAGGGAGGTCACAGGTACAGATCAAAAGACAGATTTACACAACGGATCAGTCAAACCCGGATAAATAATGACCGTCTCTAGTACTGTCGGTCAGCAGGGTACCAGTAGGATCTGTTATACTGGAGGAGAAGAAGGAGGAGGAGAGAGGTAAAGAATGTTCTACTGCAGAGAGAGAGAGACAGAAGGGTGGAAAGGTGGAGAGGAAAGGTCAAAGATGAGGTTTATGGATGCGGTGAGGGTGGACATGACCAAGGAGGACGCTCAGGACGGGGCAAGACGGAGACGAATGATCGGCTGTGGTGATCCCTAACACGAGCAGCATTTTTAGAACAACAAAAAGTAAAACTAAAGCTGTTTCATTACCATGTTCACTTAAAATTAGGGATGAAACTGTTGGATCAGAATCAATAAATATCAATAAATGTTTTATCAATAAACACTTCCAATTTTTTCCACTTTCAATCTCAGCACTGCTACCAGTCGACTGGGCGCCTTCTAGCGGGCACAGTTGGCAGTGCCAGCAGCCTCTTGTCTGCTGTGTGAGAAAAGACGGGATTAAAAAGTGGACAGGATCTTCGACGCTGTGTAAGGACCCTGGTTAGTAGCCCGAGTCATATGTGTGAGAGACCGGCCTCACGCCAATCCACCAAAGTACGGGCGAATAAAAGGAGTCGGTGGAGCGCACACACACGAGTTTGGGCGTGTCAGGTGAATATACCCTCCACATACACGTAGCCATGTGAGATAAAACGCAGTTATTGGTGACATGACATATTCCGCTCTCATCTCCTGCTTTATGTTAATGTGTGCATTTGTGACGTCATTGATGAGGTGCATTTGTGAGGTTCATTGTGCCCCACCAGGCTTTCTGTGCCAGGGACTCCACTGAGACAGAGGGGTACAATTCAGCACCAAAACAACCCAACAAAGCAAGAAAATATACAATTCATTTTCTTAACACGACTATTCAGATTTAATTCGGTTCAGCTTGGAATTTCAGCCGACCTCCTCGGGGGGAGGCCGTGTTTCTCATCCTTCAACCTGACGTGATGCGAGAACCAGATGTTATGAGGCCAGAACCTGCTGTATCAGGCTGAGCTCGTCCCTCGTGGAAACGAACCAGCTGGTCCTGATCTAATGGGGTTTGAGAAGAACTCCAGACGTGAGGAGGAGAAAGAGGAACGAAAATGAGCATCGGCAGCGTGAGGAAACTGGAGGTCAGCATTTCGTTCTCTTCTCTGAAGCTTCTTTAAGAGCTTTTGTGCTGGAAAAACCTTTAATGAAACACCTTAACGACTGGATTATGATTTAAAAGGGGTTTAATCAAACTGAGTCTCACTGAGTCTCACATAGAAGCTCTGCAAATGTGATAAGACGGAAAGAAAATAATCCCCCTTTATACTCCCATCTTTGTCCTTGTAGGACAGTGGAGTATTATATAGAGATTTCCTAGCTTGAAACTGGCACTTTTTGTCATGTACGCCACTTTCCAGTAACATTCCACTGTAGCAGTATTCTTGGGATACTGGTATATGACTACTGGCAATCATACCCTAAGCATATCTACACCTACACGTTCTAAGCAGTAATTGATTAAATATTAATGCTTCTAGTGTAAATTAACATTTATCTCCCACAACATCAAGGCTTAAACATCAATGCTTTAGGTATTTACTTTCCAAAAGCATGCAGAGGGTGGATTGATTACTCTAAATTGACCCTTGGTGTGAGTGAGTTGGCGTAGGTGTTCCTGCGTTTCACCCACAACAAGTCCATCACAACCCATGATCCGAGACATTTCTGGTTATTTCCTGTTTGCCCCGGCTTGAATCTGGCAACCCAGGTGATAAAAATGCAGGTAAACGTGCATGTATGGGAAAAAAAAACCCTCTTGCTAAAAGCCCAAAATTTAGACATCAAAGCATTTTTGTCCAAACACGGAGGAGAAATCGACGCCTCACCACTGAAAAGGATAGACAAACATCTCACACATGTGCGACTCTCATCAGAAGGAGGCAGCGAGGGAGCGATAGTTTTACTAAAACAACCTGTCAGGAGTCGTGAGAGATCCTCTCAGGCTCGAATGTGAGCCAAAAATGAGCTCCTATCCTGGAGTGACCTCAACACGAACAAAACCTGGTCGTGCGAGGCTGGTCGCCATTCTATTAACGAGGGAAAGTCGCAGAAAAACTCGGCTATGAATGAACCTGAAATCAAGCTTGGCCACGTTTACTAAAAAACAATCCACAGAACTGAAGAATCTGTTTCAGAAATAGACTTACTATTTGATTCAGTTCTTTTGGAGGCGTTTTAATAAACAGTTGTATTTGTGCATCCTTCCCGTGATTAATAGCACATCGCTTAGCTCCGCTGCACCATTATTCATTCATTTTTTCATTTTATGCATTTTCCCCCAAACCCCCTCCTCAATTTAGTCATATCCAAGTACCCTGATTGTAATTTTCCTCTACCTCTTCAGACCTCCACTCCTGACTGCGGAGGCTCATAACTAACACATGCCCCCTCCGACACGAGTGCAGTACCGACCGCTTCTTATCACCCATGCCAGGTGGGTTCATATGGAGATCCGTATCACACATGGACCATTATTTACATTTACAATTCAGTGTTAAGGGCCTTGCTCAAGGGCCCAACAGTGGCAACCCGGCAGAGGGGTTTGAACCATTGACCTTCTGCTTACTGGTCCAAGAACTTAACCACTAGGCTACAACTGACCAGTCATGCACCAGTCGTGATTATCCTCTGTCTCTGTGCAGCATCATCGATCAGCCAGCAGAGGTCGTAATTGCAGCGGTTATGAGGAACCCCTACGACCCTCCCTCCCTCGGATGAGCCGATGATCGTCCGTATAGGCGCCCGGTTGCCAGTTCTCGCAAGCTTGAGATGTCAGGACTGGCGGACTAGTCAAATATCATAATAATTTTATTGCAGTTTTTGCGCTCCTGGTGCAGCGGTCTATTGCGCTGTCCGGCCAATAGCAAAGCTCAGATTTGACTGGACTGCCTTGCGTCCAGTGTTTTCCAGTGGAACCAGTCCCGCTGCAAAATTGACCAGGATAAAGCGGTTGATAAAAATGCAATAAAAAAAGTTCACACTGGTCACGTGATCCGGTTATTTTGCCTCATGTGAACTCCTGGCTGCGTCCCAAACCACATCCTGTGTGCTATACCATTCTGAGTGCACTAATAAGACTCCCTGGTTAATACTGTCATGTATGAATTAGGACACAGCAGCTACAATCTGAGTTTGCTCCTGAGGGTGGGTGCTGGAGCCTAACCCAGCTTTTCGATGGGCGCAAGGCACACAGTAACACCCTGGACAGGGCACCAGTCCATCGCAGGGCACACACACACACACCCATTTACCTATAGGGCAATTCAGTGTCTCCAGTTAATCTGACTGCATGTTTTTGGACTGTGGGAGGAAACCGGAGCTCCCGGAGGAAACCCACGCAGACACGCGGAGAACATGCAAACTCCACACAGAAAGGACCCGGACCGCCACGCCCCACCCCACCTGGGGATCGAACCCCGGACGTTCTTGCTGTGAGGCGACAGTGCTACCCACCGAGCCAGAATCTAAATCTGTTTTTAACTTTAAGCTAAAATTACCCTACAGATGATTTACCTTCGACATTGTTTGATCAGAATCTGGCAGTACAAGACGAGATGAAACCTAATGACGTAATAAAACCTGCTGGACCACAAGAGGGTCAGAAAAACGAGAAGTGAGAACCTGTGGGACGCACCATTCGAACCGCGACAAACCTCGTTTTAGAAGACGTGTCCTAAAATACGCGGCCGCATCTCTAGCCGAGTTTATCGCGGAAAAATAAACACGGCAGCTGGAAGCGATTTGGTTGTAGAAAAGTCTGTTCACCCAGCGGTCTGTGGCGGTCAGTCTCATAATAAACAGACGACGGATTTGGAAGCAGAAGGGAAGTGCATCAGGCGATCCTCTGAGTCAGGGTGTTTGGAAGGACTGGGACCTAACCGCAGGACAGGCGCTAGGATAAAATGCTAACCCTAGATGCAGCTTTCAGTCTCTGCTACATTCCACAAACTACTGGCATGTTTTAGACCGGTGTGAGAAAAACAAAGTACCTGAAGTAAACGCACGTGTAAAGGATCGTCAGCTATGGGTCAGCTGCTCGATCCACCAGCGTGTAACAATACAGTCATTGAAAAATGAGGTGCAGAGACTGCTGATTAATGACTGGGATTTAAAATGCACTAAATGGCCAAAAGTATTTGGACGCCTGACCATGAGCTTGCTAGACGTCTCATTTCCAAAACGAACAACATTAATACAGAGTGACGTCTATGTGATATTTTCAGCTAGAGCAACAGTTGCTCATCTGAGAAGGCTTCTCACAAGACTTTGAAAGATGTCTGTAGAAATTTGTGCCCATTCATTCAAAAGATAAGTGAGGTTGAGGTCACGGGTCTCGTGTCTCGAGCACAGGGGAGGAACAGGAAAGAGGCCTTCCCTAAACTCACCCTCTTACTCGCTTATCCAGTTAGGGTCAGGGGGGGTGCTGGAGCGTATCCCAGCTTTTCAATGGGCGCAAGGCACAAAGTAACACCCTGGACGGGGTGCCAGTCCATCGCAAGGCAGATACACACACACATTCACCTACAGGGCAATTCAGTGTCTCCAATTAACCTGGCTGCATATTTTTGGACTGTGGGAAGAAACCCACACAGACAAGGGGAGAACATGCAAACTCTGCACAGAAAGGACCCGGACCTTCTTGCTGTGAGGCGACAGTGCTACCCACCGAGCCACCGTGCCGCCCTCCTTCCCTGAACTGTTGCTGCAAACTTGGAGGCATATAATTTCCCTTTTATAACTGATTTATTGCCTGTTAGCAATTGTTGTGGGTTAAACACATGAATTCAATCATTACAAGGGGCGTCCCAGTACTTTTGTCCATGTAGTGTACTCTATTTTAATGGCTGGTATCAATCAAAGGATAGAAAAGCTTAATTCAAAGGGGTGGGAACTGGGAATGACTAAACTGTCAGTAAAATGGAGTGAAAATTAAAAAAAACCCAATATGAAACGAGTTAAACGACATTGTGCATCGTTCATTATCTAACCAAATTATGGAAATTATGGACATAATAAAGAACAGATCACATTCTTGACTAGATCTGAATCAGAAGAGCCGCTCGGACTGTAAAACACATGTAAAAAACATGTAAAACGCTGTAAAATGGAGCACAGCTGATACACGATGACAGATCTTGACATCATCCAGGAGTGGTTCAGCACTGCTTCATCAGTAAAGCATTTCATTCTCCTCTTATAATTCACTGTGATTCCTACCATGTGCTGCTCTGGCTCGGGCTACGGAGTTTTCTGCTTTACTGGGCGACGCCCTAGCGGGTTTGGCTCTGAGTCCTAATCTGTAACTGTTAAAGTCTACACAGAATAACCCAAATGTTGGTTTTTAGGTCCTAGATCTAGCAAAAGTGCACATTTACAAACAAGCAGCTTAATAATTATTTCTTTTCTAACTAATCACATCATCCTGGCCTGGATCACAGTGGGGTCAGTGCCGCCTGAAGTCGCCACACTCACCCAATCACTCGGTCAGACAGCTGAAGTAGCCAATCATGATGTATATTTTAGAGAGGTGGGAGGAAATCAAAGTACCAGGATGGAACCCACATGGACGTACTATAGAAAGAACACGATGGTGAGATTTGAACCCATTCACCTCTCTAAAAATAGTGATAATAATCATTACTTTCTGAAGATGATGGATAAGTGGGTAGCACTGTCGCCTCACAGCAAGAAGGTCCTGGGTTCCATCCCCAGGTGGGGCGGTCCGGGTCCTTTCTGTGTGGAGTTTGCATGTTCTCCCCGTGTCTGCGTGGGTTTCCTCCGGGAGCTCCGGTTTCCTCCCACAGTCCAAAGACGTGCAGTCCGGTTAATTGGAGACACTGAATTACCTTATAGGTACCCGGCCGCTAGGATGCATAAACCAGTGCACTGTAGTGCAGGTCCCGGATAAATAGGGAGGGTTGTGTCAGGAAGGGCATCCGGCGTAAAAACTGTACCAAATCAATAATGTGGATCACGATCCGCCGGCAACCAGAGGAAATAGATGGATGGATGGATGGATGGATGGATAGATGGATGGCTGGATGGGTGGATGGATGGACAGACAGACAGACAGACAGACAGACAGACAGACAGACAGACAGACAGACAGACAGACAGATGATAAGCAAAGATGGCACAATGCAAACGGGCAAACAGGTTCTTCTGGCATCCACCTAACCCAGCTTTGTCCTAAAGACGTTCCACTACTCTCAGGAATGTGTTTTTGCTTGTTTGAGTGATTTTAAATGCTCCGGAGTCCAACTGTGATGTACTTTACACCACTCCAGTAGACACCTGGCTTTGTACACGATGAACTCGGCATTTCACTAACGTTGCTTTTGGAGGCGGTTCAGGACTAAGAACATAAATAAAGTGTGTTGCGATTGAGCACAGATTATTTTTTTCCACGTGCTATTTGCTTCCTCAAGTTCCTGTTCTGTCAGCCTGTGTGGTTCACCACTTTGGGTCATACGCTGCTCACAGTAAGGTGGCATCTTATGACAATACAGGGTTGAAAATGACCGAGCTCTCTGCTCCTTCACAACATTCTCCTGCGCCTTACTGAACAGTTACACCGCAGTAAAAGAAGGAAACAGGCACTGCAGCGATCAAGCTGAACAATCCAGATGGGTGAAGAACAGAATGGGCTTCCTCTTTTATCCGCTACTTCCTCCAAATCAGCAAACAATCTCCCACAACAGCTGCTCCCAAAAACAGGAAGGAAACACGTTTTCCCCCGAGGTGCGATGCTGGCTCTATAATTCTCCTAACCATGATGGTCCTCGCTCCAAAGTTCTCCTCACCGTGCTGACCCTCGCTCTTGAGTGTTGAAAGGTGCACATGAATTTGAATGAACTGAAACAGTTTAATCATACAATAATGTACCAAAATATTACAACCGCCTATCAAAAAAGTGCATGTGAGGATGAGGGATCAATTAGATGTCGGGCTGATTGAGGTTCCACGTAGTTCACGTACTGAATGCAGCAGATCTGATCAGCATAGAAACCTTAGGGACTTTGATAAAGACCAGATCGTTATGGCCAGACGACTGGGTTGCAGTATCTACAAAACAGCACAGGCAGTTGTGGTTGTTGTTGGGCGGCCAGGACTCATTGATGCCAGAGGACGTGAAGGCTGTGGTGTCTGGTACGGACCAACAACCGATCTATTTAGGGTCAAACTGCAGATCATTTTAATCCTAATGACAAGGTTAATACATCACAGCACTCAAGAGCATCAAACCCATGTGTTCAGGGATGTGTAGTGACAGGCCAGTCAAAGTTCCCATGCTAACTCCTGTCCACCATCGAAATGGACATAGGAGCAACAGAGCAGGGCAGACTGGTCCAACAGTCTTTCTTGCAATGCTCCAAAGTCCAGTTTTGTGTGCCCATTCTAGTTGCTTTGCCAGGCACACATGCAGCAAGACAATCCACCTTGCACTTAACAGGAGTTGAAGGTCCTGGAACAAGATGCCACAGAACTACTTCAGATGTCCTGTGACGTCCATGTCATGCCAGGACACTGGCGGGTGGTCTGGATGTTCTGGCTTACTGGTGTAAAGTTTGTAATAGTGAATGATAAATGACAGAAAAAGTGAGTTTGTGGATCATCAAGGGGTCCTAATACCACATGAAACAGACACAAACGGATTGTGGTTCAATCAAAGCTAAATGTAAAAAATATCATTTAAATTCATTTTCAATACATAGCGATTAATATTTGATTCGAGACCAGAGCGATGGATGGATGGACGGACGGACGGACGGACAGACAGACAGATAGAACTTGTAAAGCTTGTTGGTTACCACTTATCCATCCACTAATGAAAGTCGTCTATCAGTTAAAACAATTTGACAACATTTTCACCTTCAAATATTTCACAAGGTTTTCAGACATGTAAAACTAACAGTTCTTTCAAACATTAACATGTTAAACTCCAACATTTTTGTTCATTTCATTTACTTAATAAATGATCATCGTCCACTAGGAAACACTGGGCGCAAGGCAGGAACACCCCCACCCAAAGACAATCATGTCTGTGTGGACGCCCTGTGACACCACCACTGCCTACATCCCCAAATTAATTAATCTAAGGTGTGTTCAGTCATTTTTCTTGAATTTCATACTATATTCCTCATTACACGTGTCAAAAAAAGCTTTATAACTATATACAACTATTTAAAGACCAAAGAAGATCAAGAGGTGCTGGCTGTCATGGACTTTCCTCCCTCCACAGTCTCCACATGGACTTTCCTCCCTCCTTTTTGTCATTTTTCACTAAATGAATTATGGTGGGTTTATCATATATGTAACAAAAAGACTGTGATGGACTTTTGGCCCCAGATGTATCCTACATGTGTGTGTAAACTTCATAATTCTATTATTATTCTATTATTTGAAGTGCATCCTAATGCCATTAATCACCACAGCAAACCCACTGGGTTTCTCAGTAAGACTGTAGTGGCTTTTCTTTAGGCTGGCACTTCATGGGCACCCAAACCCAGAGTAAAACAGTAAGTGAAAACAGATGACAAGTAAATAGAAAGTCATGCCAGTCTCCTTCACCCTTATGCCCCTCACATTCCTCCAGCCAGAAAACAGTGCCTACCTCTGATGTAGTTACATTTAGCCTCATCTAAAAGACTGGATGTAGAAGATCCCATGATGAAGAACTTTGTCTGTTTTAATCCCCTTTGTTGTAGTTAAAGTGGATTTAATCCCACAGAGCTCATCCGCGGCTCTTCACTGTCAAACACCGAGCAGCAGGACGGGCGAGTTGGGCTGATCGGATCTTCTTAAACGACTCTTTTAGGTGAATCGATTCGCAGAAGTTGGACGATTCAAGCTGTGTGTGTTTTTTTAATTCCAAACTTTTTACTCGCACCGCAGCGCCTCCTGTCCTCACCCCTACTAGCAATCAACTTCAAATCCAGCATGATTCAATTATCTACATAACATGGCCAACAGTATTTAGACATCCCAAACCATGCGTATTAAAATTGTAAATTTTCTTTTCCTTTCGACTTTGTCTCTAATTTGAAGGTCACAGTGACCAAGAAAAACTCCCTAAAAATGATAAAGGTAGAAACCTTGAGAGGAATAAGACTCCTTGGGAAGCCTGGAAAAAATTTGAAAATATTAGAATAAATAAACAAGAAGAAAAACTAATACAATGTGTAATGAAAGTAACTAGAGCTTATCATCCTTCTGCGGCACGGTGGCTCGGTGGGTAACACTGTCGCCTCACAGCCTCCTGGGTTCGATCCCGGGTCCTTTTTGTGTAGAGTTTGCATGTTTGCATGTTCTCCCCGTGTACCCGATTTCCTTCGGGTGCTCCGGTTTCCTTCCACAGTCCAAAGACATGCAAGTGAGGTGAACTGGAGACACTAAATTGTCCAAGACGGTGTCATAACCTTGTGAACTGATGAAGCCGGCGGCACGGTGGCTAAGTGGGTAGCACTGTCGCCTCACAGCACCGGTTTCCTCCCACAGTCCAAATACGTGCAAGGGAGGTAAATTGGAAACACTAAATTGTCCATGACTGTGTTTGATATAACCTTGTGTGATAAGTAACTATCGTTCCTGTCATGAATGTAACCAAAGTGTAAAACATGACGTTAAAATCCTTATAAACAGACAAACACATCATCCTTCACTAATGTTGGAAAGTAATTCCTGGTTTATGGTCATTCAGACATGTTAATCATAATGTAATAATAATAATAATAGAAGGCAAATTTATTCAGTATTAAATAATTCATAGATACTGTTATACTTCAACAAGACTTCATAGAATAGTTTTATTTGTCAATGTGACTAGCAGATATTTATTTATTTATTTTTCTGTCTCAATCATCGATGCCTATGTATACCTGCCTACATTTTTTTTATTTCTTGATTTGTTGTTGTTGTTATTACCTTCTTGTTTTCTGAATACCATAATCATATCAAAAACCTAATACAAATTTAATTTAATTCTAAAAAAAATAAAAAAATAAAAATAAATAATATTAGTAGAATTTTCATTAAATAAATCCATATTCTGTATGTATAAAAAGACATGAAATAATAACAAAAATACTTAAATTAGGAAATTACAAGGCATGTAGAATTGTATTAATCAAAAAAGCAAGCTGAATAATGTAGTTTGTACATCGTGTTTTGAAGTGAAGTGTTTTTTGGGGGTTAGCCACTATATCCGATAGTGCAAAGCCTTGAAGAAGGAGCAAACAACAAATCATTATCAGAGAATGTTTCTATAAGACAAGGTCGAGGTTTTGATTTGACTTGGTACCTGATTTTAAAAGTAAAAAAAACCATACTTGCCTAAACAGAACCGCCTAGCCGCTACATGGTTGTGACTACATTTCCCAGACTCCTTTGCGCGGCTGTAAAAATCCGCCATATTGAGTTTTACAGAGCTGAAAAGGGACCGTATACACAACACAGACACGGGTGAGTGTAAACAACATCTATTCTATTCAATGTTTACGATTTTCAGCGGTTATAAATAATAAAATGCATTAATAGAGGCTCATTGATTACATACATGCTGATAACAACTCAGAAATCGTGTTTTAATTGTTTATTTAGCCGGAATTTGTGCGTTAGCTTGTGAGTTAGCCTCCGTCGTTGCTAAACTGCGATTTTTTTTCTGACAGCGCACAAGATAAAAACGCATCATGCTTATTCTTCTAATTTAATATATATATTAATATATTCATGCACATTTACACATAGTACATGTATTTATGCAAATCAGTGCTGTATGTTTAATAAAATACAGAACTGCGTTTAACACAGTAGAAGTAGAATGGTTCATTTATTATTTTATTATTGTTTTTGTAATGTATAATTAATTAATTAATATTAAAAATATCAACATTATTTATAGCTTTATATTAGTTAAGTTAATTTAGTATGGCAGCAAAACAAAAATACATTAAAGACTGGCATAAATGACAATAATCACAAGATTATTATTATACTGCATTTAAACTTACAGCATTTGGCAAAAATTTGTATTCAAATCGACTTACGGTTGTAACCTGAAACAATTTAAGCAACCGAGGGCCGAGGGCCGATCAGGGGCCCAACAAGTGGCATCTTGGTGGCAGCAGCAACCTTCTGATTACTAATCCTAACAACATTAGACATCTTCAGTGTTGGCATTTTGCAGATGTGTATCATCTAAGGGGTTAAGGGCTGTACTTTACTAGTACTAGTACTGTTCTTCTGTGATCCATTAAACCCTGATTCACCTGTAAATCTGCCAAATGAATTAAGGAATCATTACGCTGTAAAATGTTTCACTACCCAAAAATATGACTGGTGCTTTACACCATCGCAACCAACACTTTGGAATATGTAAAACATATATGTAAATATTAAAAGGAACCAGAAAAACAACCCAGTCACTAGTGATTAATCAATGTAGTTGTTTACTGAACATTGTTACAACCAGTCTCGGCACAACCCTGATCATTACCATATCTGATTTGTACTTGATTATAATATGCTAACTGCTGTAATGTGTAAATGTTGTGTACCAGCACATTATAGTCTAGTGATACTTTGGTTCTATTGATTTCGGAGCACTGGTCAGAATCAGTACATTGTTGAATAATGTGGCTGCTCTGCTCCATCAGGGAGGTGATTCTTCTCTACACCAGCGTGGTAAGATGACTCAGGCAGTTCAGACTAACGGGGTTCAACCCCTCAGCAAGACCTGGGAGCTGAGCCTCTACGAGCTACAGAGAACCCCACAGGTAAGAGTTCTTCTCTTAGTAAAGTCTACTGAGCGAGATTTTTGTTTGAATGACGTCTTGATCAGTTGAATGATGCAGCAAATAAAAGAAAACAAATTAATGTGGTATTTTAGAGTGGCAGGATATTTTTTAATACTGCATGTCACAATTCAACCCCTACATACTACTGTTAATATTAAAGCCTACTGCTAGTCGATGGGACCTAATGTTGGGTTACAACTCAATAATCAGCCTTTATCTGCTTGAGTTGTGCATTTCCAAGCTTGGTTAGGGAACCAGTCATCAAAATATCCTGGAGTGGAACTATTCAGTCCACCTATGCCGAGATCTAAAGAAAGCAGTTCCGGCAAGAAAAGCCATCGGACCTCAACACGGTGGACGCTTTTGCACCAGGAGAATGTGACCAAGCGGCCAGGAAAACACCACACTGTTTGAGTTGGTAGAACATGCATAGACAAACCCAGAAATACTAGTTTATTCCACAATTCTCAGGTTTATCTAATTGGCTGATGCATGATTTTATTGGCTGTGTGTGTTGGAATTAGTCACACTGATGCTTGGAGAGACGGTTAGCCTGGTAATGTCGTCCAGATGATGATCGTCCAAACTGTTCTGTTTATTTTGATAAATGATTATTCACACTTCTGTCAGGAGGCCATCACGGACGGGCTGGAGATCGCCGTGTCCCCTCGTAGCTTACACAGTGAGCTAATGTGCCCCATTTGCCTGGACATGCTGAAGAACACCATGACCACCAAGGAGTGCCTGCACCGCTTCTGTGCAGACTGCATCATCACAGCGCTCAGATCCGGGTGAGTCACGTAGCTTATCCCACATGGTAGCCTACACACTCGGTACTTTACAGTGCACGGTGTGTGTAGCCTATCATTTAGTCCTTCATCAATGTCGCTTTAATCCTGAGCATAGGACCATCACTGTTAGTTTAATGTATTTTTTGTGTATGTATGGTTTGAAGGGGTAATGAAGGTCCTTGCTGAGTCTGGTTCCTCTCAAGGTTCCTTGATGTAATTTTTCTTGCCTCTGTCGCCCCTGTCGGCTTTTGGTATGTTGGTCCTGGATTCTGTGAAGTTGCTTAAAGACAATGTCTAGTGTAAAAAGTGCTATACAAATACATTTGACTTGACTTGAGACTAAAGATCGTAAAAACATATTGCTATAAATAATGGCCGGGTGTCCCAACAGGCACAGTTGGCCGTGTCTGAGGGAGGAAGGGAGGTCGATGGGAATTCTTTCTGCTAATACAAATGCAATCTCTCCTCGCTAGTTGAGGCATCTGTACGAGGAATAGAAAACTCACAAAGCAGCATAGAGTGTCTCTTCGTTTGTAGTTCTGCTTTTTGTCAGAATCCGCCTCTGGTGGGTGAAAAGAAGTGGCTAGTGATAGTGATAGTCTAAGGCTCTTCTCGGTCCAAGCAGTCATGGAATTGGAAATGACTAGTATAGGGTGGAAATAGTTTTCCGACACCGAAAGGGTCTGATGTTTAACACCTACAATAATAGTTTAAGAGGTGTGTCTGGGTGCATCACATGCATTTGGTTTGATGGTTAAATTTCTGCACAAACATGATAAAGAAAGAAAACAAACCAGTCCTGAAGGTCCCTCATTCACATGTTCAGTTTGTGTCTAATTCAACCCGTCGCCTGCTTTCCGACAGGAACAAGGAGTGTCCGACGTGCAGGAAGAAGCTGGTGTCCAAGCGCTCGCTTCGTCCCGACCCCAACTTCGACGCCCTGATCAGCAAAATCTACCCGAGCAGAGACGAGTACGAGGCGCATCAAGAGCGCGTCCTGGCCCGGATCAGCAAGCACAACAATCAGCAGGCTCTGAGCCACAGCATTGAGGAAGGCCTGAAGATTCAGGCCCAGCAGAGGTAACTATACCACCTTCCTCCCTGTATTATCACACCCACACATGCTTTATTTATTAGTTCATAAGGGGGCAGGGGTAGCTTAGTGGTTAAGGTACAGGACTAGTAATCAGAAGGTTGCTGGTTAATTGCTTGCAGTGTGAACTCTCAATTGTAAGTCGCTTTGGATAAAGGCGTCTGCTAAAAATGTAAATTACTAACCTTTCCCATCCTGGTCAGGGTCGCAGTGGAACCAGTGCCACCTGGTAATACTGGGTACAAGGCAGGCCCTGAAAAGGAACTCCAGTTGCCTGTAGAGTTCTGTGCTCAACCCCATTAAAACAGCAGTAGCTCACAGGTTAAGGTATTAGACTAGCAATCCAAAGGTTGCCGGTTCAAGCCCCACTATTGCCATGTTGCACGGCCCTAAGCCCCCAATTGCTCGAATTGTGTTCAGTCGCTTTGTATAAGAGGCTCCATACTAGGGGCAGTTGTAGCCCAGTGGTTAAGGTAATGGAAAGGTCGCTGGTTCAAGCCCCACCATTGCCAGGTGGCCACTGTTGGGCCCTTAAGCAAGGCCCTTAAATGCTTAGGTAATATACTGTCACAGTACTGTAAGTCGGGTTGGAACGTGGATTGTGAGCCAGGCCTGAGCAGCAGTTCCTGACCTGACAAATGTGAAAAAGGTTTTGATTGAATGGGCATAAATTCCCACAGACACACTGCAAAATCCTGGGAAAGAGTTCCCTTCCCTAAAGAGTGAGGGGTGTGGTCTTTATTCAGGTGTACACATACTTTTTGTTTGGTTCCCTGGTTTGTCCATTTTTCTATTGCTCTGTGTCCGCTGAGATCTGGGTTAGACAGCCGGACATCCACACAGACATGATTGGCATGATTGGTATTAGGGTGGTGGGTGAAGCCCTGCGATGGATTTCCCGCCCTGTCCAGGGTATTCCTGCCTCGCGG
Source organism: Trichomycterus rosablanca (assembly GCF_030014385.1). Taxonomy (NCBI): domain Eukaryota; kingdom Metazoa; phylum Chordata; class Actinopteri; order Siluriformes; family Trichomycteridae; genus Trichomycterus; species Trichomycterus rosablanca. The sequence continues at coordinate 1,619,048 of NC_086007.1, forward strand.
TGAAACCGGACCTGCTGTGACCCCCGACCAGGATGAAGCATTTAATGGAAACAAAAGATGCGATCTGTTCTTATCTTATATGTACATGTCGTGCATTTCCAGACTGCAGCGAGGAAAGAAGCACCTGATCGAGAACGGCAGCGGTGCGGAGGACAACGGCGACAGCTCGCACTGCAGTAACGCCTCGGTGCACAGTAACCAGGAGGCAGGACCCAGCATCAAACGCACGAAGACCTCGGACGACTCGGGCCTGGACATGGACAACACCACGGAAAACGGGGGCGCCGACACGGCCCTGGACGGAGCCAGCGAGATCGAGCTGGTCTTCAGGCCTCATCCCACTCTCATGGAGAAAGAGGACGCCGCCCAGACCAGGTCGGATTTAATTTCGTGTCAGGATACACGAAATGGCCAAAAGTATGTGGACACCCCTCCTATATAACAATCATATAACAATTGCTAACATGTGTATAAAAATGATAAGATGACATGCTTTTAACATTGTCAACAGTTTGGGGAAGTCCCCGATCACTAATCTTTGAGTCTCTATAAAGACGTGGTTTGATTAGCTGTGTGCACTGGTCTCTGGGAATGCAATGGGCACAAATTCACACAGTCACACTCCAAAGTCTTGTTTGGAATGGGATGTAATACAAGCTCACGATCAGGTGTCCACATACATTTGGCCGTATAGTGTATATTAGTGTTGTTTTTTTTTATATTCATACATACTTTCCTATCATTGAGGGTTAATTGATCCGTGTTAATGGCGTGTGATTGTTTCCCCCTCGTTCAGATACATCAAGACTTCAGGCAACGCCACAGTGGATCACCTCTCCAAATACCTGGCCGTCAGACTAGCTCTGGAGGAACTGCGCAAGAACGGAGAGGCCAGTCCCATCAACGTGGAGGCCGCCAGCGAGAAACAGTACACCATCTACATTCCCACAGCCAGCAACCAGTTCACAGTGAGTTCGGCCACCTTTAACGTCAGATTCTTTTCCTCGGGGTTTCAGAAATGGCATGTCGATTTATTAGGATCTCACTATATATTTATATATTTAAATATTTATTATTTATACGGGACTCCACCAGCAGGGCTTTGTATAGTGAATATAAGCTGCCAGCTTTTCTGTTTACTGCAAATCAGAACTGAATAGTTCAGAATTCTCAAAGTATACCTGAAAATATAATATAAATATGCATTAAAATATTTTTATTTTATTTTCCTTCAGTCTTTGATCGATAGTGAACAGAGAAAAGAGATTATTAGAGCTGAATTTGGCATTTATGGATGAAAGCTGAAGGCTAAAACTTGAATTCGTCAAGTTCAAACACTCCCTGAACTCGAGATAGTGGTGGTGGGCTAGCCTGTTAGACCTCTGCGCCAACGAGCGAGCCTTTAATTTGAGCTGGCATTTAAAGCGCATGGTTCTTCACAAGGTTTGCTGATATATTACCAGATGCAGCATCTTGGCAGTCAAAACACATCTCGAATTTTAATATAAATTGGGAAAGCAAAACCTCCCGTCTTCCCATTTCAAAAGGAAATGCATCAGCGTCCATGTCTGGCTCAGTAGGGTAGACGAACCTGGCTCTTGTGTCAGCGTGCAGCTACAGCTCAGTCGCAAATTATGAGCTCGATTATTGTTCATTGTTTCTCAGTGCGAGTCTGTTCTGTGTCTCTGCCTCTCTCAGGTCCTGAACGGATCATTTTCTCTGGAGCTGGTGAGCGAAAAATACTGGAAGGTCAACAAACCCATGGAGCTGTACTTCGCCCCGACCAAGGAGCACAAATGAATCCACGGCGATTCTTATGAAGCTCTGGAATGGACTGATGGCTCTCTCTCTCTCTCTCTCTTTCTCTCTATCTCTATCAGGAGTGTACTAGTTATGGAGCTTTTGCTCCCTAATAACTGTGGCTGCTTTTTTTTAAGTGTCTTTTTTGTAGATGAACGGGCCCGGGGGGGGGGGTTATTTGGGGCAGTGGTATACTGATATTTAATGCTTTTTCCCACGTTTAGGTATAGAATCCCATGTTAAGCAGCAGTTTGTTTTTGGACAGGCGTCTGATGTCACTTTTGCCATGCTGGTGATTGAATTTATTAATATGATCACATGACACCAGTGAAATCTACTGAGCTGTGTGTTTTTTCCCCACCCAAAACATACTGGATCTACATTTTGCCAGCACATACAAGTCACTGTTGAAGCCAATATGAAGACTGTACGGTCCACGTCACTTGTTTCACTTGTTTCACTTGTTTAACCAGCCATTCTGTTCTTTGACCTTGTACATACAGCATCCTGGCAGCCTATCACAGTAGGCATCAATTGTTTTGCTCACCACCAGTAGCTCTCAGATCACAGGAACAGCAGCAGCAGATCTTTTGCATTAGGCGCATCTCATATTTCATATAGAAATTCCATTTGTAGAGCATGAAGTATTTTTAGTTCAACATTGTTTGCATATATATGAGTTCATGATGTTGTTTGGGGGACGAATGTGTACCAGGTTTGTTTGGAAAATAAAAAAAATAACACATGCAAGTGATGAACCGAGAGCTTTTCATTCCAGTACGTGTGGATGTTGTTGCACTTCACTTTACACCTGAGCCCAAGTCAGTCCATATCAGATCAGGTATGCAGAACAGAATGAGCCACTGTGGTGACCCCATAAATAAGGGAGCAGCCGTAAAAAGAGGGTGTTACCATGTCCAAACTTGTACACATGCCACAAATACTAACTTGTGTTCACAGTAAACGTGACTGCATTTAGATCTTTTTAAATAGTTTGCTGCATATCTCGTGTTCTTTTGTCTTAACAAGCAACAAAACTTGGTGTCCAATTTTTACACACACACACACACACACACACACACATTCACAACATGCAGTAGGTGGATTTGCTGCTCCAAACGACCTCCTGGCTTTATCACGTGATCTACTCCTACCCAACATCAAGGCTTTATTCTTGTAACTTTACGACTTTATTCTTAAAGTCAAATATAAAAAAAAACAAAAAGTAAAAGTGGAACTAAAACTACTAATATATAATAATACTGTATAATATACTAATATATAATATACAGCAAACGCTAGCTAGTTGTGCTGTTTACGGTGCCAATTAAGACGTGGATTTACCCACATATAAACAGCACGTTAGGAGTTAATTAGAACATTTTAATATTTTACCTGACGATCTTAAATCGCTTAACTGTATTTTTTACATGAGTAAATAAAATCTGAGATTAGCGTCGATTAGTTTGTGGACTAACGTCGGGTTGCCAGATACTCAATAGAGATATGGTCGGGTTGCCAGATTGTGTTCTTTACAATGTCGGATTCGGGTATCTATTCTTTATGCAGGTGGGTAGGGTTGCCAGATTGTGCTATTTATGGCGATTATGGTCGGGTTGCCAGATTATGTTATTTATAATGCCAGATTCGGACGTTTGTTCTTTTCGCAGGTGGGTAGGGTCATGGCTGGATTACTGACCGGGCCAGTGGGGCCAGCGCCCAGGGGCCCTTGAGGTCAGGGGGCCCAAAACATTTTGCGATGCCTATCAACATTTATGATACAATATATTTTTATTTCCGAGGGCCCTCCATTTTAAGGATCCTCTGACTATTGGGGACTTTGACCCCAGGGCCTCTTTTGGGGGCCCTAGCCATGCTTTTGGGCCCCTTATGAAAATGGATGAGGCGTTGTGGCACTGCTCTGACTTCGACTTCTGGCTATTAGGGGTCCTAGGAAAGAGGGGGGAATATTTTTAGAGGGCCCTGGTTATGAGAGCCCCTACCAGGGGGCCCTAGAGAAGAGCAGGGCATACCATTAGAGGGCCCTTGATCACGAGGGCCCCTGCTATGGGGCCCTTGACTTCCATGGATGTCGTTTACCATGGCTCCTTGACTTTTTTTGGGGGGTGGGGCCCTGGGCAACTCTTTGCCCAGGGGCCCAGACTATCCTTAATCCGTCCTTGGGTAGGGTTGCCAGATTGTAATCTTCACAGAGTTATGGTATGCGTTTAAAGCAAGAACTGTCTGTGCCCTACCTGATGTGCTACTGTCTCCAGGTGAACAAAAGTACCTGTGAAAGCAGGAGGAGTACCTGAAGCTGAGGCTGTGACGTTGAAAGCAAATATAAATATTGATAATGATGCATTTAATGATAGTTCTTCAATGTTCCTCACGGCACCAGTTGGGGTTTAAATATGGCGCTTGTGGTCGGTCAAGCTAGTGGTTATGTTTAACCAATCAACGCTCTGCATCGTTTCTTGCCCCGCCCATACGACCCACTCCGGGACACTTGGACCCTGATCAAGAAAAATAATTCAACAAATATAACACAAACAACCACAAAATGTGGGACCTTTAATTTAAACGTAGCGTACTATGTGGCATCATGCAGTGGAAGCAGGACAGTGGAGTAAGGTTGCCAGATTGAATAGTTCACAGCTGTAGGCTACAGTGTAATAGTTTTTTTACCTCAAACAAGCTAAATTGGAATTTAGGTACACAGAGCAGGGTGAAGAACTTTTCCCCCTAAATCCAGAAGGAATCCTCAAAGATTAAATACTGACTAGGTCAAATTGGCAGATTGTAGTGTGTTAAGCATTTAAAATTCCAAATCGGGTTGCCTGATTGCACCAATTAGACTGCTAGGATGTGGGTTGCCAGATTGCACTTGTTGCATTCTCTAGTTACTTCCACCCCCCACAATGCTTGCTGCAGCAGGTGGACTGACTGCTCTAAATTACCCTTGGTGTGAGTAAATGAGTGTGTTGCCCTGCAGATGGGTTCAATCGGTGGGTGAAACATGAATGCATGGTGCCTTTCAGCCACAGCAGATCACTCATCCGAGTATTTTAACGCCGGATGCCCTTCCTGACGCACCCTTCCTATTTATCCGGGCTTGGGACCTGCAGTAAGGGTGCACTGATGTGTGTCCTCGCCAGAGTCGAACCCCAGAACCTGGCTTTCACCATTCTGCCACACCAGCTCATCAATGCGTGCAACATCCAGGGTGTAAAGGTGAAAATGGATGAATAAATACACCACAACGAGAGGTTTTGAGGTGTAATAAAATTTTTATTGCTTCCAAATGAACCACACATTATAAAAGGAATGTTTCATAAGGCAGTCGGTAACCTTGATCAACCGAATGACATGAACAACCCGGGAAGTCTGAAACACGATCACGTCGATCCGAACATGACGTATGGCTTCTCGGATGGACAAGACTAACGTTCCCCAAATACACACTTTCTCCAGCAAATACTGCAGCACTCACACACACACACACACCAAACACTCACCGAATTCTGCTCAATCTACTAAACTTGAAGATCAACTGGTCCTATTTTGAACAATTTCCTTTTAAACATTTAATACTGATATACAGATTGTGTCCATCATATGTGATCATATTATGCCTGAGCCCTGATCCTGGATCAGTCTTTAGCTTTCCTCATCCTGCTGAAAAGTATTAAGTATTCAGGATGAGCTGATCCTAAATCAGCACCATAAGAAAGAAACATTGAAAGCGTCTTAGCGGAAAAGCTTAGAGTAAAATGTGATTTCTTATTGGAATTTACATAAATCAGGTGGGCTGCAAAGCAAGGCAGGAATACCCAGGACATCCCGTCACCCCGCCCCATCAGACATAGCCAATTATGTCTGTGTGAACACCAGACAGTGGGTTATCCGATACCTAAACCTTAATATTCTGCTGAGTTCTCGAGCAAAGACAACTTCAGAGATCCATGAAGTGCAACTCAGACCTGTCGTTGTCGTTTTCAGCATACGGGATGTTCGAACAGACACACAGACGTGGCCGCAGGTCCGAGAAAAGCTCATTTGAGCTGTTCATGTGTGTAGTACAGAATCGTTCATGTGTATTGGGTTTAAGCTGCGGCTCGTGATGCTCTGGTGTAAGTCTGATGATGAGATCTTTAGGTTTCATATAATAAAAAAAAAAAAACAACAGTCTGCAGCCGCGTCTCGTAACGACAGACCTGAAGCATGCTGGGACGTCCGAGGTGAAACGCAGCAGATCGGATCGCGCCGTGTTCGGGATCCATCGCCGTTCTGCTGATAGACCTGATCTGATCCGATCTGCCGAGTTTATTAAAATAGAAAAGCAAGAAAGGAAGTAAGAAAAAAAGAGACAGGAAGTCCTCCACAGTGTGATGACGAGACTGGCGCTGAGGTTGTGCCAGCCAATCCCTGTGCCAGCGCTGCCGAGGCCCGGTGACGGAGAGTTAGACGGTGTTTCTGGCTGTGAGCACCCGCACGATGGAGCCAACGCCGCCTACAGAGAGGGTCTACACACACACACACACACACACACACACACACACACACACACACACACACACACACACACACACACACACACACACACACACACACACACACACACACACACACACACACACACACACACAGAGTTTGCAGCTCAGTATTAGACAGAACTAAATGATTAGAATCAGCAACAGAATATCTTTGTCATTATATATAACGAAATTAAAGTGCCATACTCTCAAGTGTTATAAACAATATTTAAAGAAAGAAAACTAGAATTTACAAAATATCAAAATGTAAAAATTTTAGACAAAAAAATAGACTTTCTGTTCAGTAGCAAGCTGGTGGAAATTTGCACATGACCCTTTGTAAACATTGCCTGAAAAATTGCACATTACCCTTCGAAATTAATCAGTTTTACATTAAATAACGATTTATTTATAAACAATGTAAGATGCTTAAACCTAAACCTGGCACAGTGTACCTTCTCGTGCCACATGAGCAGGACGGCACTGCTGTTATCCGATGGCCATTCGAACCCTCTGTAGATGTACTTCATCAACAGATCCACTTTATTCTTATCCAGAGACTGAACTGCTTTCTCAATCTCACTGCTTTTAAACCCTGTTAACACCTTCAGCACCAGACCTTCAGCATGCTTCTACACACACACACACACAGAGTAAGTCAAAAATATTGTACACATACAGTTTAAACTTCACAGCAATCTTTGCATTTTCATGATTCTTTTCTTTGACTAAATGACTAGAACACACACACACACACACACACACACACACACACGCATACTTAAACAACTATATTATATTATATTATATTATAATAGTTTTGTTTAAGTGGTAAATAAGGCTAGACCACCACCACTGATATCTGGGTTTAAAACTCAGCCCTATCACTGATATCACTGGTTGGGCAGTTACACAGACATTACTGTCGAGGTATTTTTTGGGGGAAGGTCTTGGCCGAACAGCCTAACCATTAGGAGATGCACTTGTCAGTGTGCTCTCAGTGTTGGTTAGTGGTGTGCAATACTACAAAATTTGGTATCGATTCGATACTAAGTAAATACAGGGCCAGTATCGCCAATTCCCATTACAGATACTTTTTATTAATTAAGGTAGATGCATCATTAAATTGCTAAATCTGAATGAATTTTTGTGACATTTAGGTTTTTTTGTAAGTAGCTGCTCTGGGTAGGGTCGTAAATAAATTCAGTTGTTTAAAGCGGTTCGATTTCTTGTTTTTGGTGCTTTACTTTTTCACAACGTTACCATCATGGCGTATCACCACCGAGCGGCTAACTCATATCACATAGTTGTGTTTGCTGGGTGAATGAATTTGTACGTTTTTAGTAAGGTGCGTCCGTACTTCACGTCAATATAGTTTACAATATTATTTCCATAAAATTGACCCTATTTTTGTATCTGCAAAGCAAAGTATTCAAAAACTTATAATCAACAAAACACAGCAGAGCAGGAGAGGAGGAGCGAGGTGAGCGTGTAAGATGTGAGAGGAGCGAGTCTGTACACACATGATCTTCACTTTCTGACGAAATTGGAGAAACGTGCTGAATGTAGCGGAGAAAAAGTAAAACTAAAGTATCGATCTGATACCAACGTCGTTATCGATAATATCGATATGTGGATCGATCCGCCCACCACTAGTGTTGGTCCCAAGTCCGGATAGAAACAGGAGGGTTGCGTCAGGAAGGAAATCCAGTGTAAAAGTGTAACTAGAATGATTACTCGATAGTTATGATCATAGATCTATAAAAAATAGTACACTGAAGAGTAGTCTCAAATTAGCATCCAGGAGACATTTTAAACTACCACCTCATGCTAAGAGCAACTTCATCAAGATGTTCAGATGTAACCCAAGAACCTCCAAAAAAAAACCTTGAGGATGTTGGTAAACCTTTGACTGTAACTAATTTGAAATATACATTTAAAAACATGCTGAAGTGTGAATGTGATTCTCTCGGTGTAAATCAGATCAAACAATGCAGTTCAGTTCAGTCTCACCTTGACGGTTTGGTTCTTGGTGTTAATGGGTGGATTATTCAAAACAGCCTGTAGAGCCCCCATCATATTGCCTGTACACAGCGCTGAGGAAAAACGTCTCTGAAAGCATCACACGACTAGAAAAACAACATATTTAAACAACACATATATGTGATTCTCAGTTACGGAGAGTCTACAGTGGGCACAGGTTCACCACCACTAGTCCGTTACAGGCTGTTAATGCATGATAAGAATGAATAATAGGGTTCAAATTTGGTGTTCACTACATGGTGGTGTTTTACTTTGTCATAAATCATATAACATACATCTCTACATCACATTAAGCATTAAAACACTGGTTGTGTAGAGCCAGACTTGATCTGCTAATAGGAACACATAAGGCTATGAACAGTCTACAGATTCGTGTGTACTTTTTTACAGACAATTTAGTCATTTATACTTATAATTATGCTTTTTAAATGAACAAATTATTTTAAAATAGTTGTCAGTCAGAGCTGATCGACTTTGCAACAGCGACCAGTAAGTGGTCGCGTCTCAAATCAATGCCTTCTACACTATAAAGTGCACTAGACACACGGTGGAACGTCGTTCCGTCTGGCAACATGAAGTGCCCTTAAGAAGTAATTTGGAATACAGCCGGAGTAAGGAATGAATGAGCGTTGCCACACCCATAACATCAACTCAGTGTCATTAATAACACTTCTAACACTCGAGTAGGATAAAAAAAAACGTTACAATATAAAAGCCAGACGCATTAAGGATCGAATTATTAGCACAGATGTTCAAAACTCATCTCAGAAAGGATATTGTCTGATGAGAGACTCCACCTCGGCCTCGTCCGGTCCGAGCTGATTCTCTCCACCTTTCTCCTCCTCCTCCTCCTCGTCCACGAATTTGTTCTCGTCAAATGCATCCACGTCCACCCTCCTGAATCTGTCCGACAACATGTTCCTCGACATGTTTATAAAACGTCTCAAAAAAGCATTAAACAGTACAACAAACGTGAAGAATCAGACCGAGACCCCGGTACTATTCAGGAAGAGAGCGATTCTTCCGCAATGTCTTCCGCGTAGAGCGCCCTCAGGTGGCCACTGCACCTCACTGCCACCTTTAGTGTAATACTCACACATGACCACCAGATGGTGCTGTTTATCTAAATAAAAAAAACAGCGGAATTTGCTCTAATTCAACATACACACACACATGGCCGCCAGGTGGTGCTGTTTGCCCAGTTATAAAATTCGACTGCTGGTCTGTGCAATACTTAAATACAACCACTAGGTGGTGCTGTTCAGCCTTCTGTGTATTTTAATGTCTCATTCACACACGCAGTCACACTTTCACTCACACTGGGACAATTTGGAGCAGCTAATCCACCTGCTGGCATGTTTTGAGAGGTGGGAAAAACACGAGGCCAAAAGAAGAATATGGCAAACTTCTCACAGACACTGTAAAACACATGTGATGTGCCACCATGGCACCTAAACCAGTTAATGTTATTATTAGGGTGGCATGTGGTACAACAGATAGTGTGTAACAGCACCAGGGTTCATATTAGGGTTTCAATGCTTACATGGGATTCCTCAACCTCCCAAAAACGTTAGTAAGTAGACTAGCTATTTTAAATTACCCCCAAGTTTAAGCGAATAAGTAAACAAGTGAGTGAGTGATGCCCTGTGTAATAGTGCCCCACTCAGGGTAAACTCCTGTCCAGCAGCATGTGTTTATGTGTGGTGCTGGCACCATGGCACCCTGATCAGGATGAACTGATTATTAAAGACTAGAGTCAATTTAATGTAACCAATCCACTGATTTTGCACTGCAGTAATTTACATTCCTGTAGATGGATGAGTGTGTGACGGCCTGCAGTCGATTGGCTCCCTGTTGGCTTGTGCCTTGAGTGTACAGGTGGGCTTCGATCCACTGCAACCTTGATCAGGATTACTAAAGTTAACACTGAAGAAACATCTCTCTTAATTATTGAGTTCAAGTATTTCAGCCACACCCGATTCAAACAGTATAAAATCAATAATATACATGCTTTTAACTTTTTGGTGAACAGTTTGGGGAAGGCCATTTATGTTCCAGCAATACTGTGTCCTTGTGCAAAAGCTCTATAAACATGCAGAGGAACTGCTGTGTCACGCACAGAGCCCTGACTTCAATCACACTATACACATCCGAAACTGAGGCAGTGTTGGTGGGCTAGCGTAATAAACCACTGTGCAACCCGGATGCTTTAAGGGGTCACCACAGCGCATCATTCTGGTCCACGTACCAGACTTGCCCTTCCTGAAAATCCCCCTATTTTATCCGGGCTTGAGACCTATCGGTTTAATTACACATAAAAAAAAATTACAAATAATATTTTAAAACATAAAGCTGTAATTTAAATCTCTAGTACACAAATAATCACAAAACAATAAAAACGAGCCACTGCTGCACAGTATCTTTGTTTTTGTGGTTACAAAGTCATAAAATAAATGTAGAAAACTACATACAAACACAAACAGAACTCAGATGAGATGATGTTAAACATGTTGGATTCATAAATACGTTAACATAAACTCACTATGTGTAAATATTTTACATTATAAAGTAACATAACCGACCAGACCGATATGGGAACAGGTTCAGATTCTCCAGGACGTAACTGTTTCTCTTAGTGATTTTGCCTTTATAAACATATTAAGTCTAGTATAAAAAGGCGGCTATATAAATAAAAGACACTACTGCTCCTACTATTATTATTATTTTGCAGATGCACAATTTGCACTATATATTGTATATATGCACGTTGTACTGTATATTCACTACGCACTACTTATTATATTTGTATTAGTTCTTCTTCTTTTGCTTGTTTAACTACTGGAGGCCAGTAATTTCCCTCGGGATAAATAAAGTATCTATCTGTCTGTCTATCTGTCTGTCTGTCTGTCTATCTATCTATCTTCTATCTGTCTGTATGTCTGTCTGTACTGGATATTTACAAAGTGTCATTAAAAATCATCATAATGGAAAGTAAACATTTGAATATCTTAATCCTTTAAATAATTGCACTTTTTAAACTAGACTTCTAGTGTATAAAACAGTGGCCTGCAAAAAGACGCCTGGGATGATGAAGGTTGGCTGTGAACACCTCCAGACTGGGTGTATCGCACGTCAGAGTCCACGGTGGACGTACGCAAGACGTAGAGATCGTGTAAGACCGTGTAAACACACCATCACAACAGCGGCTGTAATGAAAGTTATGCTCACATGCAGAACGTGAGGAAACAAAAGGGCTCCGGTTACGTGCTCGGCCCAAATATAGAACATCCAGTCGGGCTTGTTTGTGTTTAGGAAGCGCTGGCGCCACATCACAGCCGCACACAGACTGAACGTGCGAGCGTGTCAATTATCTGTTGGGCGTGTCTCTTCTGGCGCTGCTCATCTCTCGTTTCAGGAACTTCTTGTTTTCGATTTCGTTGAGGGACAGAGAGACGGAGCAGCGGGACGGAACCGCTCGTCTGTGGCGAATGCTCTCTTTGATGGCTTCTTTTATAGTCTGCAAAACAATACAGAAAAAAACAGAGTGAATGGATGGATGGTCCAGGATTTATTTAAAACACACACACACACACACACTTTTCCTTTTATCTTTTGATCTTTAATGCAATCAGCCAAAATCTGTTCCTTGTCCATAGCTTTATCAGCTATAAAAAGGGCGCTACTAAATTCACGGGTTAATGTGCAGCGCCGTCATCAGCCAGCAGGGGTCGTAACTGCAGCACTAATGAGGAACCCCACCTCACAGACGTGTCTGTATGTATACACCTGGTTGGTTGATAGCACCGCTGAGGATTCTATCCCTCGAGTGCTGGTGTAAGTAGATTAAAATGAAACAGGAATAAAACACCCAGACCTCGATATTGTTGAGCGTGTTGAACTCCATGAGGTCGTGCAGCTGCTGGAACGCCTGGTTGGAGTACTTGAAGTTAAACGTGGAGAACGGCGTCTCCGTGTCGTCGAATATATCGAAGTCGGCAAACTCCCTCTCCTTATCCGTCTCTCTGCGGACTCCTACAACACAAGCGACGGCGCCGTGAAAAAGTATTCACCCCCATCCCAATTTCAGCATCAAAGTCAAAACAAAATGCTTTCCTAGTAAATCCACCACTCAATTTTACTAGATACACCCAGGCAGGATTACTGCCAGACCTGTCAAATCTAAACATCACTTAAATAGAACCTGTTTGGCGGCGAGCAGCAGGCTAGAAGGTCTCAAGAAGCAGCTCATGATGCTATATTCGCATAATAATGAATTCAAATACTGATGCAAAACAAGTCTTTGAAATCAACCAGTAACAAAATCAAAGGGTTACAAAGCCATTTCCAAAGCTATGGGAGTCCGGCGAACCACAGATACCCCTTTTCCACCGACGCAGATCCAGCTCCGGCTCCGTTCCGGTTCGCGAACTTGATTTTGAACCGATTCCGCGTGTTTCCACCGAAAAAAAGAGGTTCCAGACAGCGAACTAGCGTTCTAATCTGGCACCACAGAACACTTGGTTTTTCAGCGCGAACCGTGACGTCCATCTGTAGGCGTGTCACAGTGTAGAGGTTTGGGTGCTTTCACTTGAGACATTATAACATTATATAGAATTTAAACCACTTTCATCTTTTAAAGTTTACCTGATTACATTTTGAGCCAGTCTGCCGCTGATATTCGCTGATATTTTCAAAGTGATTAACTGTGTGATATAACGTGGTAAAAGTGACCCAGACAGTATAAACGCTTAACGTGAAAAATGAAGCGTAACGTGGCTTGTTGCACTAAAACAATGACCGATGAGTTTGGGCAGCACAGAGCACTTATAACCAGTACAGGGCACTTATAACCAATACAGAGCACTTATAACCAGTAATAACGGAGATAAATTGAGTCTTTCTGTGTGGTACTTTTACTACATTCAGCAACGTTACGCTTTATTTAGTTGAAGCTTTTTGTGGATTCAGAACTCCAAGCTGCAGAACCAGCACACGTAAGTAAATCCAGTTAAACACAGATACATGTAGAGCTTTTAGACTGGATTTGATGGTTATTTCACACAAATGGATGTTCGTGTCATGGAACTTTAATGATGTTTTATCGCTCAAGCTGAGCAAATCGGTTATTTGTGTCGAGGGTCGCGGTGAGAGCGAAGTGCAAACACTTCTCATGTCAATGAAATAAAGAAAACAACAACTGCGACAAAAACGTCACGTCTTCTTATCACCAACAGCTGATCCATGCTTTTTACATAAAAACGAACATCTGTAACAACAGCACAAATCCCCACAGGTAACCTACACACTCCACCATCATGTTACTCTTTACTTTCTTTATGTAACGCCCACCGTTGATGACAGGCTTGGTTCCCAAAACGTGCGTCGGTTCTCTACAAAACACCGAGGTTCGAAGAAACCTTAACAGAACCGGTCCAAGCCTTACATCACCAAGCGCAATGCAAAGCGTCGGATGCAGTGGTGTAAAGCACGCCGCCACTGGACTCTAGAGCAGTGCAGACGTGTTCTCTGGAGTGACGAATCCCGCTTCTCCGTCTGGCGATCCGATGAACGAGTCTGGGTTTGGCGGTCGCCAGGAGAACGGTACCTGTCTGACTGCATTGTGCCGAGTGTACAGTGTGGTGGAGGGGGGATTACGGTGTGGGGGTGTTTTTCAGGAGTCGGGCTCGGCCCCTTAGTTCCAGTGAAAGGAACTCTTAATGCTTCAGCATACCGAGAGATTTTGGACAAACAGTTTGGGGATGGCCCCAGTGCACAAAGCAAGGCTCAAAAGAAACAAAACGAAGGTTTTGTAGCGGCCGAGTCAAAGTCCTGACTTGAATTCCAATGAGACGTCGTGGCAGGACCATAAAAGGGCAGTCTGTGCCTGAAAACCCTCCAGTATAGCAAAATTAAAACTATTCTGCAAAGAAGAATGAAACAGAATTCCTTTATGGCAATTTATTTACATTTATTTATGCAATACTTTTACAAAACTCAGACTTTTGCGGGTGTCCATGGCAAAGAAGACGCTCAGGATTATCATGGCGCCTGTAAGTGAGCAACAGTACATAATACGGTAAAAAAAAAGCATCTTTTGTTCTTACCCGGAGCTTTAAACTCTCTGAAGTGGATGTTGGCCAGGACGAAGTGGATGACGATGGGACAGTGCTCGTCCTCCTTCTTGGGTTTAAACACGTAGCACTCCTGCAGGCCCTCGCGATCGAAAACCTTCACGTCTATCTTAGGGAACGGCAGCTTGTTCATGCGCGCCCATTTCTCGGCCAGCAGCAGCTCCTGATAGGAGAATCGGAATCGGAACGGGATCAGAAGGTTCAATCGTATCCAAACGTTCATGAAACGTTAATCAGACTAAAGGAAAATTCAGGGCTGGAAACAAACATGTAGACATGATCCAACCCGGATCTTTTTTTCAAGCGACCCACATTTTGTCCATTTCTTTTTTTTTTACGCAACCCAGGCAACACAAGTGACGCATCTTACTCTTTCGGTTCAATCTGGTCGCACTGTGGTTTACAAAACGTAACATAAAGCCTCCACAAGGGGGCGTTTGCCTACAAGTTTATTTGATTATTAATATTTTTCCCTGCAACCCATTTTTTTCCTCTCACAACCCACCTAAGGGTCAATAAACTACTGCACCCCCTGAGCGCCTAGACATTCATTTATGGTATTTAGCTTATTTAAGGATGCAATCCTACACAAAACAAAAGTTTGTTTACACATACACAAAGAAAAACCCTCGACAGAGAAAACTCAATGCTCCCATTAATGGTACAGGCTGAGTTTGTAGCTTGTTGGTACAGAATAAAGAATTTTAGGCTGATGTGTTCAAACAGGGTCAATATTTGTGGACACACAACAAGAAAATCAAACCGACCTTGAACGGCGGGCTGGAGTCGCTCGGCCTGGCTGAGAAATCGAAAGAGATGATCAGGTCGACGCCTCGCTGGGATCGCAAGATCAGGGGGTACGGCAGGTTGAAGGTCAGGCCGCTGTCCACGACGTGGATCTTCTTACTGCTGACATCCATGGGGTCGTAGATGCGCTCGAACTCGTCGGGATCTGCAAAACAAATCGACGTTTATTTATACGGGTTAAGTTATAAGATTAATTAGATCTTTGCAGTAATTTTTATTCTATTTAACAGAGTTTACAAAGACCAGCCAAAACATTAGAAGCACTGAAGTTTTGGCTTTGGCGGTGCTATCGGCTGGCCGGGCATCTACACTGACATGATCGGCTATTTCTGAATGGAGGGAACGGCCGAGGGCCACGTCTGCATCACGGTGGCCCTCAAAGTGCCGATCGTAACGTATCCTGCTGTGACTGTAGATATACGTTATAAATATACAGTATAAAGGCGACTGCATTTATATTGTCCTCCTTTACCACAGACACGCCTCATAACACAAGAGACGCACCGGTTGTTTTCACTTTCCCATCTGTCATTAAATTTCCTCCTTCTGCTTCAGTTCTCTCGTTCTGTACATTTCGGGATTATTTGTAAATATTTCTCAGCATCACTTGTTGGAAAACCGCCTCAGTTAAATGCTGATGTGAAAATGCTGCCATCTAGTGGCGGGGTGAGGTCATTTAGCATGTCACAAACTCGGCATGCATTGTGGGAGATGCAGCTTACAGTGTATCACAAAAGTGAGTACAACCCTCACATTTCTGCAAATATTTCATTATATCTTTTCATGGGACAACACTATAGAAATAAAACTTGGATATAACTTAGAGTAGTCAGTGTACAACTTGTATAGCAGTGTAGATTTACTGTCTTCTGAAAATAACTCAACACACAGCCATTAATGTCTAAATAGCTGCAACATAAGTGAGTACACCCCACAGTGAACATGTCCAAATTGTGCCCAAATGTGTCGTTGTCCCTCCCTGGTGTCATGTGTCAAGGTCCCAGGTGTAAATGGGGAGCAGGGCTGTTAAATTTGGTGTTTTGGGTACAATTCTCTCATACTGGCCACTGGATATTCAACATGGCACCTCATGGCAAAGAACTCTCTGAGGATGTGAGAAATAGAATTGTTGCTCTCCACAAAGATGGCCTGGGCTATAAGAAGATTGCTAACACCCTGAAACTGAGCTACAGCATGGTGGCCAAGGTCATACAGCGGTTTTCCAGGACAGGTTTCACTCGGAACAGGCTTCGCCAGGGTCGACCAAAGAAGTCGAGTCCACGTGTTCGGCGTCATATCCAGAGGTTGGCTTTAAAAAATAGACACATGAGTGCTGCCAGCATTGCTGCAGAGGTTGAAGACGTGGGCGGTCAGCCTGTCAGTGCTCAGACCATACGCCGCACACTGCATCAACTCGGTCTGCATGGTCGTCATCCCAGAAGGAAGCTGACGCACAAGAAAGCCAGCAAACAGTTTGCTGAAGACAAGCAGTCCAAGAACATGGATTACTGGAATGCCCTGTGGTCTGACGAGACCAAGATAAACTTGTTTGGCTCAGATGGTGTCCAGCATGTGTGGTGGCACCCTGGTGAGAAGTACCAAGACAACTGTATCTTGCCTACAGTCAAGTAGTGGTGGTAGCATCATGGTCTTGGGCTGCATGAGTGTTGCTGGCACTGGGGAGCTGCAGTTCATTGAGGGAAACATGAATTCCAACATGTACTGTGACATTCTGAAACAGAGCATGATCCCCTCCCTTCGAAAACTGGGCCTCATGGCAGTTTTCCAACAGGATAACGACCCCAAACACAACCTCCAAGATGACAACTGCCTTGCTGAGGAAGCTGAAGGTAAAGGTGATGGACTAAACCCAATTAAGCACCTGTGGCGCATCCTCAAGTGGAAGGTGGAGGAGTTTAAGGTGTCTAACATCCACCAGCTCCGTGATGTCATCATGGAGGAGTGGAAGAGGATTCCAGTAGCAACCTGTGCAGCTCTGGTGAATTCCATGCCCAGGAGGGTTAAGGCAGTGCTGGATAATAATGGTGGTCACACAAAATATTGACACTTTGGGCACAATTTGGACATGTTCACTGTGGGGTGTACTCACTTATGTTGCAGCTATTTAGACATTAATGGCTGTGTGTTGAGTTATTTTCAGAAGACAGTAAATCTACACTGCTATACAAGCTGTACACTGACTACTCTAAGTTATATCCAAGTTTTATTTCTATAGTGTTGTCCCATGAAAAGATATAATGAAATATTTGCAGAAATGTGAGGGGTGTACTCACTTTTGTGATACACTGTATGTACGATTGATGGGCCTTGAGTTTGACATGTGGATTAGGGTATTCCTGCTTCGTGCGCTGTGATCTGCTGTGACCCTGCCAGGATAAAGTGGTTAGCTAGTTGTTAAAAGTTCTGATTTGTGTGTCTAGCTGTTTTTAAACAACTACATTTCACCATTAGAGAGAAACTTTAATCTACAGTGATTAAACAATTATAATTAAGACATGATACATAGATTTGAGGTTTAAACCATCAACCTTTTACTCGATATTACACTAGAATAATCACTGAGCTGCCACCGTCCCAGGTTCTTCTGCACATTTCAGCAGCTTTCTCTGACTTGCGCTTATTATAATATTATTATAATGTTATCACAGGATGTGGGGACTCTTAACAAGATTTAAAGATAATGTGTGTGAACCCCGCCCGAGCGTGGACAAGAACCAACACTGAGGCTGACTCACTGTAACATGAGACACTAGGACACACCTTTAATTAGCACCACAAACTGAAAGCATTAGTGTTAAGTGCTTAGGGCCAAACCTGCAGGGGCTTGCAGAGGTGCGAGTGGGCCCGAATAACTTCAGCATGGTTTATTCCACGTGAGAAGCAGACACATCAAATTAAAACCACCTCCTTGTTTCTACACTCACTGTCCATTTTATCAGCTCCACTTACCATATAGAAGCACTTTGTAGTTCTACAATTACTGACTGTTGTCCTTTTCTTTCTCTACATACTGTTTTAACCTGCTTTCATGCTGTTCTTCAATGGTCAGGACCCCCACAGGACCACCACAGAGCAGGTATTATTTGGGTGGTGGATCATTCTCAGCACTGCAGTGACACTGACATGGTGGTGGTGTGTTAGTGTGTGTTGTGCTGGTATGAGTGGATCAGACACAGCAGCGCTGATGGAGTTTTTAAACACCTCACTGTCACTGCTGGACTGAGAATAGTCCACCGACCGACAGTTGCTAACAGGCGTAATAAATCAGTTATATAAAGGAAATCATGCGCCTCCACTTTGCAGAAACAGTTTAGGGAAGAGTCCTGACCTCAGCCCCACACAACAGCTCTGGAATGAACAGGAACATCAACTGAGCCTTGCTCGATGGAATGGAATTGAATCCCCACAGACATATTTCCAAGCCTTGTGAGAAGCCTTCTCAGAAGAGCGGCTGTTGCTCTAGCTAAAAAGAATAGTTTGTTTTTGACGTCCGACAAGCTCACGGTCAGGTGTCCAAATACTTTTGGCTATGTAGTGTAGTGTTTGTTGGCAGGGTTGAGCAGTAATGGAACGCAGGAATAATATTTTGAAAGGGCGGATTTCACAATGCACTTATTCTGCTTTTAATGGATTTGTTTGTTTATCTTCAGTACCGCAAGGGAGTGGTGAGGAACTGGGGGTCGACTGGGGGCCACGATTTTAGTGATTTGGCCCGTTATCACTACAGATTATTGAATTTGAGTCGGTCAGTTTAACGCTTCACGCGGCTAAAGCCAAGTTCACACTACACGACTACACTTTCAGGTCGGTGTGTATTTCACACTACACGACTGATGGGTGACAAGGGGTTTCACACTACACCATCTATCACCAACTGGAATCACAGACGAGCTTCTCTGGTCTCCCAAACTACGTTCTGTCACGAAACCAAACACAAGAAGTGACGAGGGGTTAAACGATAACACGTCCAACAATGCACGTCAACAAGTAGCGAGTGATCAAAGTTTGTGTGCTGATGTGCAGCGTAAAATCAAGTAGGAAAAATAAGAGCAGTATGGATTGTTCTATAGTGAGTTGAAGGTTAATAAATATTTTCTTGCAATGCAGCGTGGGTGTTTCGTAGAGAACAATAAGGTCAGAAATACTGTAAAACTTGTGTGTGTGTGTGTGTCGATGTATTCTGATATAAACTATATTACACCCCTGTCCCACCTGTTTACACTCCTCCTCTGTGTTTCCCTTCACACCGTATCTTGCGTTCTCATTGGCTGTTCGACATAGCACTCATTGCCAGTCGGGCAACTCAGATCCAGATATCTGACATGCTACAAATCTCTCTTCGGTTGTTGAGTAGTTCACACATAGCGATTAAGAGCCGAGTTTCGATCGCCGGCTTATACTGGCTTATATATGGACACAAGTATTGGGTGTAATAAATCAGTTATATAAAGAAAATGATATGCTTCCAACTTTGTAGCAACAGTTTAGGGAAGGCCCATTTCCAGTACCAGAGTCCTGCACAGAACCCTGACCTCAGCCCCCCGACTCAACAGCTTTGGAATGAACCGGAACATCAACTGTGACTTTCTTGATCAAAATCGCTGCCCAGCCATGTCATCTGTCATCTTTTTTTCTATTTGATTTATTTTCTCTCCCTTTTTCTCCCGATTTTAGCGTAGTCGATCTGTCTTCTGCTGCTGGGGGGGATCCCTGATTACGTTCGAGGAGGGTATATTGCTGCTCACGTGCCCTCCTTCGCATACTCAGTCCTAGCGGACCCCTTCACAGGCGCCTCTATCTGCTAATCAGGGTCCTTGCACAGCGTTTGAAGACCCCACCCACGTAGTCCGGGCATCCCGCCCAGCAGACACGGTGGACAATTAGTGTCTGCTGCAGGCATTGCCAATTGTGCCCGCTAGATGGCTCCCAGCCGACCGGTAGCAAAGCCGAGATTCGAACTGGGGTGTTCAGAATATCTGCTCTGGTGTGATAGCGGAACAATGCTGTCATCCTTTGACTGAAAGGGCACAAATTCTCACAGACATACTTCAAAGTCTTGTGAGAAGCCTTCTCAGGGACGTCCAATAAGCTCATGGTCAGGTGTCCAAATACTTTGGGAGCACCCTGGTCTCACTTTTGGGATAAATTGGATTTGGATTACGAGCCAGTCCTCTCTTCCAGCGTCAGTGCCCACACGATCTCACCGACTCTACTATCTGAATGAGCACAAATCCCTACAGACACACTGCAAAGTCTTGTAGAAATGCTTCCCAGATTGACTATAAATGAGAAAGCACTTTTTTTTTTGCTCACCTGTGACGGCGTCCACCTCGTCCTCCACGGAGACCTGGTGTGCGAGGTGCGGGTGGTGCGTGTTGTTCTCGCCCTTGTACAGGTGCAGCCCCAGCATGAAGTTGTGCACTTTGCCCGCTCGGCCCTCGCGAGTGTTGAACAGAGACGTGTCGCCCACTATGGAGTTGAACATCCGCTGCGTCCAGCTGGCCTGGGCGTTACGCTGGCGCTCCTCCTCCGCTTCCGCCGACTCCGTGCCCACTGAAAGATAAAAAGCCAAGAACAAAAGGTAACAGGCCGAAAAAGCCAAAGACTGTGCACTATATGGCCAAAAGTATCTGGACACCCATTCTAATGGTTGAATTTTGTTAATTCCGCCACATCCGTCGCTAACAGGTAAAAAAAAAAATAATAATAAATAAATAAATAAATATATATATATAACATAAATAATAAGCTTTGGGTAAGTCCCCTTTCTCTTCCAGCATAATTACACCCCTGAGCACAAAGCGAGCTCCAGCTTCTTACACAGAACCCTGATGAACACTCAACCCAACTCTACAC
Organism: Trichomycterus rosablanca; assembly: GCF_030014385.1. Lineage (NCBI taxonomy): Eukaryota > Metazoa > Chordata > Actinopteri > Siluriformes > Trichomycteridae > Trichomycterus > Trichomycterus rosablanca. The sequence continues at coordinate 1,640,241 of NC_086007.1, forward strand.
TTTTGGGATGAATTACACCCAGACTGTGAGCTTTTATCACTGACTTCATTGTCCGAATGGGCACAAATTCACATGAGCCACAGACACACTCCAAAATCTATATGATGTCCCACATGCTCATGGTCAGGTGTCCCAATACTTTTGTTCATTAATCAATTCTTTCTCAATTTCTCGGCACATCTTTAAAAAAGGAGGGTAAAAATGGACTCACTCCTGCGAGGTTCCTCTTCGTTATCTGTCGAGTCGTTTCCAAGTATGTGCTCCGGTTTAATTTGCTCTAATAATAAACGATAATAAAGAACTTTAATTATTAATTAATAATGTTGACTGTAAGTGCCATAACATTAAAACCACCTCCTTGTTTCTACACCCACTCTCCATTTTATCAGCTCCACTTTCCATATAGAAGCACTTTGTATATCTACAATTACTGACTGTAGTCCATCTGTTTCTCTGCATGCTTTGTTACCCCCCTTTCATGCTGTTCTTCAATGGTCAGGACCCCCACAGGACCCCCACAGAGCAGGTATTATTTAGGTGGTGGATGATACTCAGCACTGCAGTGACACTGACATGGTGGTGGTGTGTTAGTGTGTGTTGTGCTGGTATGAGTGGATCAGACACAGCAGCGCTGCTGGAGTTTTAAAACACCTCACTGTCACTGCTGGACTGAGAATCCTCCACCAACCAAAAATATCCAGCCAACAGCACCCCGTGGGCAGCGTCCTGTGAGCACTGATGAAGATCTAGAAGATGAGCGACTCAAACAGCAGCAATAGATGAGCGATCGTCTCTGACTTTACATCTACAAGGTGGACCGACTAGGTAGGAGTGTCTAATAGAGTGGACACAGTGTTTAAAAACTCCAGCAGCGCTGCTGTGTCTGATCCACTCATACCAGCACAACACACACTAACACACCACCACCATGTCAGTGTCACTGCAGTGCTGAGAATCATCCACCACCTAAATAATACCTGCTCTGTGGGGGTCCTGACCATTGAAGAACAGCATGAAAGAAGGGTTAACAAAGCATGTAGAGAAAGAGATGGACTACAGTCAGTAACTGTATATGTATATGGTAAGTGGAGCTGATAAAATGGACAGTGAGTGTAGAAACAAGGAGGTGGTTTTAATGTTATGGCTGATCGGTGTATACACGTGTACAGTACAACACAATTCTTTCTTCACATATCCCATCTTGTTCGGAAGCTGGGGTCAGAGCGCAGGGTTAGCCATTGTACGGCGCCCCTGGAGAGAGAGGGGCCAGCAGGCCCACCATCACGTTTTACAGATTACCATCTCAGAGACGATAATAAAGATCCTCCAGAGTGATAAAATACCACCAAGCTTACCCAGCTCCTCCTCCATAGTGCTGCAGCCGGTCATCTCCTTCACACCAAGGACCCGGTTAAACAGGATGGAGAATGCACTGCCCCAAACACCTACACACACACACACAAACAAAGCGCATGACTAAACTGGCCCCAGTGGTCAAACCCTACATTCCAATACTGTGTCCAACACACCCTTATTACCAGTGTGTCATTATTGGTCAGGGACAGTGGTGGAGTTGTGGGTAGAGCTTTAGGCTCTCAATCGGAAGATTGTATGTTTATTTATTTATGCAGCCACTGTTGGGCCCTTGAGCAAGGCCCTTAACCCTTGGCCATTAACAGTGCAGGATTCGAACACAAAGTTCACTAGTATGGCTCATCATTATTGCACTAAATGGACAAAAGTATTTGGACAGCTGACTATGAGCTTGTTGGCATCCCATTTTAAAACCCAGCCTCCACTCTCCTGGTAAACGTTTGGAGTGTGGATGTGGGAATTTGTGCTCCTTCAGTCAAACAAGCATTTGATTTGAATCACAATCGATGTTCCGATTCATCCCGGAGGTGTGCAATGGGTGTGGCTGAAACACTTGCACTTAATACTTCGAGATACATTCCACATAATGTATATTGTTACTCGATGCTAAAGTTAGGGACCTGGTAACAGGATTTATTTATTCATTTGTAGATGTTACCCGTACTCTTACCCATGAGGAAGTGCAGGGGGTTCTCTTCATATTTCTTCACCACGCTTCCCATGAAGAACTTGCTGCCAAACAGCTCAGGAGTCATGAAGGTTCCATACTTGGCCATGCCGATCTCATACGGACTGAACTCCACCCAGTCTGTCGTTAAAAAAATCACAAACGTCATCAAAATCTGTTTTATTTATTTAAAGCTATTGTGTCTAGAGGTGTAGAGGGGCGGGGCGTCTGAGTTTAACTTCCTAGCCAGTTGGCCAGGCTTCCTTTCTGTGTGAAGTTTGCATGTTCTCCCTGTGTCCGTTTCAAGTCCAAAGACATGCAATCATGTCAGCTGGAGCTACTAAATATTGCTCTGTGTGTGTGTGCGTGTCTTGTGATGACCTGGCGACCTGTCCGGGGTGTTTCCTACCCTTTGCCCAATGAATAAGACCCACCACGACCCTGACCAGGATGAAACTGGTGTTAAAAATGAAAATAAATGAAATAATCTTGACAAAAGTGACAGATTGTATACATCTGTAGTATACTGTATATACACAATCACATAATCGAGCCAGCATTTTTCTTCCTGTAGGGCATAAACGTGGTTGGTGGCTGTGTCACGCAAACAGAGACCAAACACATTTGTTTAGATTTGAATAGCATACGGCCAATATGCAAAATGCCCACGGATTCTGCAGTAATTTAATTTTCTACTCTACTGACCTGCCCCAGGGGCAGCAATGTCTCGTCCAGGTATCAAAACATTTATTCATTTATTTATTTAGTAATTTTCTGTCTGTTGTGGGCAGTTGTAGCCTAGCGGTTAAGGTACTGGACTAGCAATCAAAAGGTTGCTGGTTCAAATTCCACCACTGCCAAACTGTTGGGCCCTTGAGCAAGGCCCTTAACCCTCAATTGTTTAGACAGTATACTGTCACACTACAGTAAGTCGTTTTGGATAGAAGCGTCTGCCAAATGCAGAAAATGTAAATGTTTTACCAGGGGTTAATCCTGGTCAGGGTCGTGTGGGTCCGTTTTCCCCGGAAATGCTGGGCGAAGGCAGGAATACACTCAGGATGAGGCACAATATCATTGCAAAGCTTAGGCCATGACCACAACCTTCCACACAAGACATAGCCAATCATGCCTGTGTATTCGCATGGCCGGCCAATAATAGACCGCTCCAGTTTAATCCTGATCAGGTGTGCTGTGGTTCTTTATTTCCTCACGCTCACCTAAGGAGAATTTTGAACCGCCCGTTCACCTCTTTCATGTTTTTGGAAGGTGGAAGGATACAGTAATACTTGAATAAAACCCAACTGTTAGCAAATAGTTGGCTAAGATTACAAAAAAACTAGTTCTAAGGGTTGTGTACATATTTTGGCCATGTCTCAGTGTGGGCATCAGGGGGCATCTTCTCAATCTGTCCTTGTCAGTTTTATTACAACATGGTGCTAGGGTGGCGCAGCAGCAAAATACACCAGACTCTCCTACTAGCCCATACTAGTCTCGACTGTTTAGGTGTCTACACAGACATGATAGGCTATTAAAACATTCTTGAGATCTAGAACCTCAGAAAGACTTCTTGCAAACATTTAGTTACAATTAAGAGAGCATGATATTCAAACAAGAGAGATAAAAATTAACATGAAAAACTAAAAGAAAATATAGTAAAATATACCCTACAATTTAGGGAATATGAAATTAAAACAAGAGAGATAAGCAATTAAAAACATGAAAACTAAAAGAAAATATAGTAAAATATAACCTACAATTTAGGGAATATGAAATTAAAACAAGACTAAAAGAAATATAGTAAAATGAGGGTAATAGCAAAAATTTTGAACTCAATCATAGGCACAAGAAAAAAGAAAGGTTTTTAACCTGGATTTAAACATTTCTACATTTGAGGAACATCTAATATCTCCTGACAAGACGGGTGGCATCAGGATGTGCCAAGACTAGTATCTGTAGCAACTCCTAAATACAGGAGCAGCCGAAAGGCAACATATATATACAAATTTATATATATATATTAGAAAATAATGCCGAGAACCCAGACAGTATTATCTATGTGGAGACCCTACAAATGAATGTAAAACATATAACATCTAAAAAGCAGAAGCTAATTTTACTGAGGGTTTCTATCTAAATAATGTCCTCTTACCAGCGAACATGAGCTCTGAGACGTTGGGTTTGACGTGCAGGCAGGTGAAGAGAGGAAGTGGGCACTGACCCTGGTTCACCTTCTCCTGTATGGAGCTTAACGTCATGTCCATTCGCTGAAACACACAAAAAACATCCGACGTTTCAGAGGTCTGAATTCCTTGCATAGTTTAGGACTTCTTTTATGATGTTTTACTGCGGTAAATTACCTTATCCCGCTACCTCTGGGATCCAGGTTTCGAATCCCCAGTGGTGCTATGTATTAAATGGGGTAAGTCGAAGCTATGTAATGGACTGGCGTCCTGTCCGGGGTGTGTCCTCACTACGCCCAGTGATTCCAAAATTGAAAGTGGACACAGCGCATCCCTGACCAGGTTAAAGTGGCGGTAAAACGTGAAAGTAGCGACGATTATGAGGTTTGTAGCTGTTACGCTGTGCCTGCTCCACCATCTTTATGACTTTCATACCATGAACCCCAGCGTTTGTGTAACATAATCGTGTCGTTTGTATATTTTCGTAGTTGTTTATACGATTACAAACTAATGTTTAGGTAGCCAGCATGTTCTCCACTTGAGGAAAGGTCATTTGCATCCAGCCTCATCACTCATAAAGAAACAAAGCACAATACAAGGTCTGCACATAAACTTATCACAGAACTGATCGTCTGACATCGTCTGTTTGTTTACGTCCAGTCTGCGTGCATGTGCATGCATTTCTATCGGCCGCACTCTTGTTAGGGGTCACCACAGCGGGTCATTCTTGAGCAACCCCTGAGCATATATTTGTTACTTGTTAGCAATTGTTGTGGCTGAAACACAAAGTACTTTGGTCCATATTTTATATTTAAATGACTTACTTGCTGTTATATTTTCAATGTTATTCAGAAGGATCAAACATAAGCTGTTTATTATAACAAGAGCGATGCAAGAACTTGTTTACTTATGTCTAGAAATGAGAATTTAATGTATTTTTGTACCAATAACATCATTACACTCACACGTTTATTCAGGTAACAGGATTTCCTGTGTTTGGCTGCTTAAATGTATTTTTTGGCAGCAGACAGCCAGTATAGGGAGGACGGATAAAGACCAAGTGCTACCACCCAGACTGTTCCTACCACAGCACGCTCCAAGTAAACGACATTTCCCATTCAGCACTCTTTACCCAAATTCAAGCGTTCCAGTCGGATCAGTGACCTGAGCATTTGACTCCTTTCTTACAAACGAATCAGGCTAAACGATTCAGTAGCCCGGTTTTGCTGAATCTTTATGTTTTTGTTTCGATTAGTTAGGGTTAGACAGAGACGCATTGGTCCACACTTGGGTTATGGCACCCTGGTGGACTGAGTAGCTTGTTTGTTGTGTTACCGACCTAGTTTCACTTATGTTTTTCATCTTTGCCGCCTAGCTGCCGGTCATCACATGCTATAGCGCACTCGTCTATGCCGCTCTACAGCTCAGAATGGAATCCCGCGTTGGATGCTGGAGGATGATTACTTTTTACTTTTTAATTCACACTAGTGGGTGTAAATTTTTCAGTTCTTAGTACTAAAATAAAATAACACTATGTATGTTTGAATTGTCTACAGGGGTATAAACGTGTGCGCTTGGTCTCCTCACCCCCGGTATGAGCGTCTCTCCGATTAACATGCCGAAGAAGTCGGTGAAGGTTACAGGCTGACCCGCCGCTTTCTTCTTCCACAGAGCTTTAATGTATCGCTTGATGTGCTGCGGCATTAGCAGTTTTAAAGGATTGTTGCTCACGCTCTTCATCAGCTCCTGGTTGATCTCTCGGGGACCTTTTTCCGGGAATTCGGGGTGGGAGTAAAGCATAGACATGTACCTGTATAAATAAATACAATTAGGATCAGCGCTCTGGAATGTCATGGGTGCGTATTAAAGTGTGTCAGTAGTACTTAGAGACATTTGTGAAGGTCCTCATTTAGGGAGGAAAAGAAGGAAAATATACCACGTCGATCCGGAGAGCCCCGCCACGTAGGTAGCGCAGTCGAGGACTCCAGACTCGTACAGAGCCTTCATCACTCCAGAAAATGCCACCATGGCTCGGAAACCTCCTCCTGATCCCACTATAGCGATGGTGGGGACCTAGATACACACAGGAATAAGAACCAATGAGTCCAAGCACGGGTCGGATATGTTCTCTCGGCATCACACACATCCATGCACTTATTTACATAGACATACGGGCAATTCATAGCAGCCAATCCACCTACAGGCAATTCATAGCAGTCAACCCAATACAGGCAATTTACAACAGCCAATCCACATATAGGCAATTCATAGCGGCCAATCCACCTACAGGCAATTCATAGCAGCCAATCCACCTACAGGCAATTCATAGTGGTCAATCCACCTACAGGCAATTCATAGCAGCCAATCCACCTACAGGCAATTAATAGCGGCCAATCCACCTACAAACATGTATATTGGGTGGTAGGAAACGGAAGAACCCAAAGTTTATACACAGAAACTGAAAGAACATGCCAAACTCTTTACTGGAAGTGAAAGAAGGTTAGAAACAAACCTTGGTTCTCAGAACATTAATGCTGTGTGGCACCCACACATGTATTTTAAGTACTGTACTTTTGTGGGGGCTTTGATGTACTGTGTCTGTGCAGACGCCCAACTGGTTGATAGTGGATCTCAGTGGAAGTGGCGTATCATGTTTGAACTAAACAACTGAACTAAACGTTAAACAGTTCTGAGCTCACCTCTTTCGGCAAGGTCGGAAGGGAGTGTGGGTCTTCCATGCTGAGGAGCTTCTTGATGCCGAGCATGACTCTGTCCCTGCGCGTCTGTCTGAACACCTTCTCCTGATCACAGAGGGTCATGTTGAAGCGCAGGTCTGTGGAGGAACTACAGAAGAACCATTACCAGCACTGTTATAGCGATGCGCACAGCATTACAGACGATGCATGAACTACGACGCGCTTACCAAACTTCAAGTGACATCTCCAGGTACACCTTGGTGGTCTGGTGGAATGAAACATATCGATTAAGTTTCGTAACCAGTAAAAAACATTAGATTAAACCCTCGTTTGATTACCTTGCCGATTTGCAGAGTCACCATCTCCTTATGCCCTAGTTTGAGGTTGTTGATTAGATATTTCGCAGTGCCCAAAGTCTCATCCATGACATAGTTGGCATCCATTAGGGTCATCTGAAAACATACAGAGGAAGATCTTAATTGTGATACACTATATGGGCAAAAGTATTGACACTCCTACATCAGTTACTAACAGGTGTAATAAATCAATTTTATCAATTTTAAATCATTATTAAGTAGGAATGTAACGAGACACTCTGCCCATGATGCGATACGATTCACGATACTGCGTTCACGATACGATTTTTCCTGATTTTTTAAACAAAATGAAACTGAAGACAAATTATGACAGTTTCCTTTTATCATTTATCTGTGCTTATCATTTGTTTATCTAAATAAAAAACAATCAAAACAATGCTGCACATTTCCCCTCACATTTCACATTGTGTAAAACAATTTAAATGAAATTTTAAAACAAATCCCACATTAAATAAATAATACAAATAAAAAAGTAACCTCAAATAAATAAACTAAGGTTTTGCCTGTGCTCTTTCTAAGCTTGGAAAAGTGTTTTTTCTAGAACTGTGTAGTGACAGGGTTGCCAAGTCAGGCATAAATCACCACCGCAACCTTTGAATTTTCACCCACTTTGAATGAAGCCCGATTTGGCAACCAGGCGAGGTGGCTAGCGCCAGTGCCCTTTGCTGTTTAAAGTGAATATCGATTCATTTTACTTGAATTACTGATTTAAATCGTGACAAAAATGCATCGATTTTTAACTGTGTATTGGTGCATCGTAAAATCCCCATTATTAAGGAAATTATACGCTTCTAACTTTGCAGCAAGAGTATAGGAGTATAGGGAAAGCCATTTCCTGTTCCACCATGACAAAGCATGCTCTGTCTGGTCAACTTGATTTTATTTGTTAATATGCATCCATTCCTGCTTTTCAGGCCTGCAACACACTCCAAAATAGTTGGGACAGGGGCAATATAGGGCTAATAATGAGGTAAAGAACTGGGCGGCTCGATGGGTAGCACTGTCGCCTCACAGCAAGAAGGTCCTGGGTTCGATCCCCAGGGCGGTCCGTGTCCTTTCTGTGTGGAGTTTGCATGTTCTCCCCGTGTCTGCGTGGGTTTCCTCCGGGTGCTCCAGTTTCCTTCCACAGTCCAAAAACATGCAGCCAGGCTAATTGGAGACACTGAATTGTCCTATAGATACCATTGTAGTGCCCGGATAAATAGGGAGGGTCGTGTCAGGAAGGGCATCCGGCGTAAAAACTGTGCCAAATCAATAATGCGGATAACAAAACTGGTGACTGTAATCATTTGGTACAAACCAGTGTCCACAAAAAGCTGAGTCTTTGAGCAGCAAAGATGGCCAGAGGATCTCCAGTTTGTCAGCAAATGTGTGAGAATATTATTAAAATGTGTATAAACAATGTTTTCAAATTAATATTGGAAAGGATTTGCATATTACTCCTTATAATTTAAGAAATCTGGAAGAATTTCAGTGCATAAAGGGCAAGGGTGCAAGCCTAAGAAGACCCGTGATCTCCAATCCATCAGACAGAACTGCATCATCAACAGCTGATATAACCACATGGGTCTGGAAGTTGACAAAACATGAAATATCCTGAGTTTATTCTGTCTGAAACACTGTAAATGTTCTACAACAGCAGTTTATGTTGCACGCTGACTTCTACCCTGTATAAATTGCTCACCTGCAGCACATGTTCCTGTTTGGGGTCCAGGAGGAACTCGAACGTTTCGTTCCACGTCGGATGGATGTCATTGTCTATGTGACGCGTCCGTTTTCTGGACTCCGGAGCGGTCGGAATAGACAGCTCCACGTACGGGTCCGGCGTGTCCACTGCCCACACACAGCATGCTTAGTTAAAGATGTCTTTTTTACACGTTATTAAAATAAATGAATAATTTTTAAAAAAATGAAGTGCACACTTACACAAGTCACCGAGCGCTCCTTTAGTAACATTCTCCGCTTTCACCACCGTCACATGTAACCTGTGGGAAAACTGATGATCCTGGTGACACAAAACAAACCTGTATGGGTGACTAACAATCGACACAATGCTTATTCAAACATAACAACAAATATATAGTGATGGGCGTGGGCTCTCAGCAGTCTAAAAATGGAAAATGACGCAAGTATTATTAATTGATCACACTAATATGTGAAAGAGGAACAATTTTACACATATCTCAATGTATAAAATGTATAAAAACTAAAAGAAAAGGTAAACTATTAAAGTAAATTTAATTATTCAGTAATTTTCAGCATTGCCGCATAGACACCAATTTTAGTTCCTTTTTTCCTATTTTATTTACGCATTGTCTCCCATTTTCAGATTTGTAGTCAATCTGTCTTCCGCTGCTGGTGGATCCCTGATTGCAATCGAGGTGGGTATATTGCTCCTCACTCCTCCACTGACCCGCACAGCCCTTAGCGGAACCCTTTTTCACCCATGCACTCTGCACAGGCGCCTCTATCTGCTACCCCACCTACATAGTCTGGTCATCCCGCCCTGGCAGAAACGTGTCTGCTGCGGGCACTGCCAATTATGGCCGCTAGATGGTGCCCAGTCAATCGGTGGCAATGCCGAGTTTCGAACCGAGGAGTTTAGAATCTCGGCGCTGGTGTGCTAGCGGAATATCCCGCTGCGCCACCTGAGTGCCCTCATGTAATTATTTTAAATAATTCAATTTTCATCAACCGCTGGGAGCAAGGCAGGAATACCCTGCACAGGCCAGTCCATTCCCCTCAGCCATAGCCAATCACGTCTGTGAGATTCAAACCCCGATCTCAGTGCTGGTGAGCTAGCGTAACAGACCGCTGTGCCACTCTTATAAACTGTGGTGGACAGAACGGGCTACATCAGTCTCAAGTGGGGACCCCCCCTAATACCACTCAAGCAGTTTAAATGTCTCAGCTATGCTAGGCTACTAAAAGCGTAGTAGCATGCGTGTGGTGGAAGCACTAGGGGGTTTTCACATGCAAATCACTTACGGTAAGGAAAGCAGTTTTATACTATACAGAATTATAGAGAACCCAAATACAATTCTTAGACCTATTATAGACTGGTCATTTACTGTCATGCAATATGGTAAAACCTACGACGATAAGGAAATAGGCCGTGCATGTATTCGGTATATCTCTGTCTAGACAGGGAAATGTGTGTTTTTTTTAGATCCCGAATGATGCAATCACATTTCCAGTAAAGTATGAGTTGTTAGAAGTTTCTGACTGATATTAAAGGTCAGACTTACTATAATGTACTGATGGGGGTCTGAGTAGGACATCCTGGCAGCACTGAAAGGCTCGAAGTGAGGAAACACATTTAGAGTTCAGGAAAAGCTTCTATTTCTCTTGGGCGGCATCTGTGGACTAGAAAAATGTGACATAAGAGGCTCTGACAGGCAATAAAGATGTAATAACAATTGAATCGCGTGATTAATGGGATCTGCTTCTCACATTCACACAATAGTTCTTTTTTAGTCCCAAATGTAATTTAACAGCAAATAAATGTCTACTGTATGAATTGATTTCTGTAGGTTTGTACCTGAGGGTGAGCTATACAAGTTGTGTCAAGGTATGTATCTGATATGTGCATTCACTGATTGTTTCATAAGCTATATCCACCATAGACATGAATTTTGCATGTGTACAATTACTGACTGTAACCTATCTCTTGCTTTGTACACTCTGGCAAACCATTGTACACTATTTATCAGTTGAAAGGGAGGAAAAAAGGGAAAAGAAATGCTACCACAACTCACTGAAGGCAGCTCACCAAGGCAGTTTGCTTGTAGCGGTCAATTTCAAAAGGTTACCAGAAAAACAAAGATAAAAAGAATGCCGGTAATTGAGCTGGCAGAAAAAAATGGGCAGAGATAAGCCCAGTGTCTCGGCCTCATGGAAAAAGCAGGTAGTTAGGCAATGGGCCAGCAGTGGGAAGCCAGTATTTAAAGGTCGCTCCCAGCTAATGAGGTGCAGAGACTGCAGAATAAAGGAACCGGCGCTGTCCGTCACACGCAGCTTCACGACCTCTGCCGGCCCTTACTGGCATGGCAGGTGGGCATGATACTGTAATCCATCTGTCAACAATCTGTACGACATGTGGGCCTGTTACACCATGAATTTCACGTGAAAATACGTCATCTTGATGGCATCATATGTATAATGTAAATGTAATATCCCAATATATACCTCTGTGTCAATGACAGATGTTGGCTTTTGCACCTGTGTAATCCAGTGGGTTATTAGAACCCAAGCTTCAACATAAGAAGGCTAGCAGAAGGTTTAGAGATAAAACCCACCCCAGACTCTTTTGGTTTCTTTGTCATCTGGTAAAATGTTCAGGACATTTCACACAAGAACAAGCAGATGTTAGAGAAGTTTCTTTCCGAGTGCTGGACCCACACCCAAAGCTGCTAAAACAGACAGATCTTCCCAAGAGTCAGGGTTACAGGACCTTCCCATTATTACAGCAGGGCCTTTATTGTGGCTTCTGATCTTTATTCTTGGACTGTCTCGCCTTTGTTTGAGTTCAAAACCACGTCAGACCTGATTTTCTTTTTTCTTGGTTGTTTTTGGATTAAATCCTACCAGACAAATTGCACTTTTGTATGAATGCAGTAAACCAGCCGTATTTATATAGGCACGAATAAGCCATCAGCTGTAGTACACAACCAGTTATGAGGAATTTGAAGGCTGTGTCACAAATGTAAACTTATAAGTTCATAAAGTTACAGAACTGCACCACCAAATTAAGCAGAAAACACACAATAGACTAATAAAAAGCTATTTTTATATAAGTGTGTTCAAGTCATTTAGTTACAAAAACATTTAAAGAAATCACAGAAATCCTAAAACTGCCATTGACGTGTGACCTTTACAAGTGTTATGTAAACTTTTACGTTAAACTATGTAAACTGCTGTACGGAATACTGTTAATAATGTTAAATTAACGAGGTTATACTGGATTCATTTAGCTGGTTAACTAGAGCTAAATCCGGAACGTTCTTTAGCATTCATTAACGGTTTTGCTTCAATGAAAACCACACATTTTGTCACAAATGTAACACTTAAAGTCATGTTCTGCTTTTATAAAAGTAAAATACTAAAATACCTCCTAAATTTACGATTAAAATAGGAAGTTTTGTCTGACAAAATCAAATAGGGTCTAAGGAATCGATTCTCTAGCTTTGTAGTCTATTATGTGTTCACACACCTGGATTCGGAGAGCCGACTCTTTTTAGTATCGACGTTCAGCTGAGCGTCCATTTTTCTATAAATTGTTTAAGTACTTTCTTCCATGCAGGCTTTATATTCGAGTAAGCACATCGAAACAGCAAAACTTGTTAGCTGTCTAACTTTAATCTTTTATACAGCACTGTCTCACTTAGGTAATTTCTTCCTGGAAATAAGTCACATCATAGTCAATAGTAATAGTAATACACGCATTATCTGTGCTCACCTGTATCACCTGGTAGAATTATATTCTTCATTTATTAACATTTCTTTCTCATTTGACTCTCATCTCTCAGCTCTGTTTACTTCAGTCTCTGTGAATGTGGAGAAAGAAAGAAAGAAAAAAAGAAACAGGAGAAGCTACGAATAGACCTGCCTACTCCTGTCCCACCCACTGAGGGAAACCAATGAATCCATAAACGTGGGGCCTTCACACCATGAACTGGGGAGAGAGATTGACATTAAATAGCAATTAATTGCTTATTAAAAGTTTATACTTACCATTTGGTTTACATGGTAGAACAGAAGATGGATTGTGTTATTATGAATACCATCACAGCCATACCACAGCTATAATGTTATTAAAAATAATACATAATACCTAATAAGTGTTTTGCTTTTATACAACTTTTTATGCAACCAAATAACATTATAAAACTGCATAATACGAACAAAATAAAAACAAATGTCACTGGAATATAAACTAATGCAAAAGTATTAGTTATTCTGTTAATGTAAATGCATTGCAGGTTTAGACAGTGGTGCTAATTTTGGTTGATTTATATAATTAAATATTATTAAAAATGATTTGATCTTTATTTTATTTTATTTAGATTTAGATAGCATTTTTTCCATTTTAGTAGACGCTTTTATAAAATGCAAGAAATTGTGGGTTAAGGGCCTTGCTCAGGGGCCCAACATTGACAACTCTAAGGTGGGGCTTCAACCAGCGATAAATATTCCAGTAACCACTGAGCTACCACTTCCCCTGCTTGCTGAAAAATACTCTCACAGCACAAAGTAAAGCATGGAAGTATAAAATATAATTATCCTGATTTTATTTTGCTATATTTAAACAGTTTAAGTCTTCCTTTCAAAAAAAGGTAAAATCATGTCTAGGTTTCACTTCTATGGTTGTGATAAGTCTCGAGTGTGGCATCACAATAACCTGCCAAACTCTTTGATAGACTAAAAAATTCTAGCTGAATGAAGTAGACAGTAAAATATGGCTATTATTGTCAAAAAATACATAAACTAAGAATAAAAATTCTCAGTGGAAGAAGGTTTAATAAAGCTTGCAGTTACGAATCCAACATCACATCTACTGCACTCATGTCATTAAGAAACATAATAGTCTGACCATAAGGTATGGGTCCTGGGTGCAACCATTTCGGTGTTTGGAATTATTATGGCAACGTGGAACTAAAACATAAAAATGACGTGCCAAAACGTCATTAGAAGTCAGTCATGACTTCTAACCAGCCACATTCTGCCACCTAGTGAATTTACCTAGTATGATGTACAGTAGGTGATAAAAAAAGTCATAATTTTTTGTTAAAAGTTCAAAGTTCCATTGAATATTTTTTTTAAACGTACTTTATCCCCCCTAAATTCCTCCCAAACTTAAACTACTCATTGTTTGATGGAGCAGCATTACAAAAATGAAATTAGACAACTAAAATGTGACAGAAATAACTAGTAATATTCAGCAGGTGATGTGTATGCTAAATGAAAAGAGTCTTTTTGATCAAGGACTGATGGATGATGATGAGGCAGGAACTGAAAAGCTGGACAAGACCAGAATTCATGGTCCATAAACAAGTGGTGGCACCATAGTCAGAGGATATAACAAAAGCATTAAGTAAGGAAGCAAATTTCTTACAGTTATCGAAGGGTGGAAAGAAAAAAAATGATGAACTAAAGTGCAGAAGGCTTAACCAGAACCTAAAAAAGTAAACAAAGTAAGTAAACAAATAAACTAAGAAACTTAGTGAAAGTCACTCAAAAGGAGTCTGGCTGTTGTAATATATATTAAAAATCAAAAGTAAAGTTGGTGTTTCCTTTACCAAGTCCTTCATTTTCTATTCTTATTCCAATATCTTTACTGTCTTCTATTATTTTGTAACTGGCTGCTAATGCCTAGTTCACACTACACACGATTTTTGCCCTGATTTTCGCTCGCCGACTGGTCGCCGCTAGATGTGGCAGCTCGGAGGCAACTCGGCGTTCGCCCAGGGCTCAAAACTCGGCTCTCGATCGCTATGTGTGAACCGATCTGAGCGGCTCAAGAAAAATATCTAGCATGTTAAATATCTGGACCAGTCAGCGACTCAAAATCGTGTAGCGTGTAAGGCGTTGCGAGCAGGTTGTGAGTGGCAGCGAGTGCCAGTCGAACTACAGCCAATGGGAACCCAATATACGAGGTAGAATGCCTTTATTTGTCATATATACATGTACACGTGTACAGTACAATGAAATTATTTTTCTTTTTGGAAGGATGAGGGGAAACCCGGGGGAGGAGTGTAAAACCGTGGGACAGGGGCGTAATATAGTTTATACCAGAATACAACGGCACACACAAGCTTTACAGTATTTGTGACTTATCATCCACGCCAAACTGTAATACTCACTACTGAACAGATAATCCCTGCTTGTCGTGTAGCCCAATCCAACCGGATTCTTTTATTTTTCCTACTTGATTTTCCTCTGCACATCAGCGCACAAACAACTTTAATCGCACGCTTATTTTTGGACGTGGTATCATTAAACCCCTCGTCACTTCTTGCATGTGTTTTCGTGACAAAACGTAGTTTGGGAGACCAGATAATCCCGGTGGTAGATGGTGTAGTGTGTGACCCACTATCACCGATCAGTCGTGTAGTGTAAAACACACAACGACTCAAAAGACTCCCGATTGCAAGAGATCCAGACGTGTAGTGTGAACTTGGCATAAGCAAACATGAAGCTCTTGCTTGATGAATCATGTTTTATTCTTACTGGCATTTAGTTCTGTCAGAGTTACTGGATTCTGTCTGTAGTTTCAGGAAAATACTTTTAATTTTTTACTCAAATGTGTCCTAAGTGTTATTAATTTATGAGTCGTGTTATAAAGCTGGCCCTGATAAACACACCAATTACAATCTAGTTCATTTTTACACTTTTTTCCACAGAGTGGCGCACAGGCTTACATTTTTAGTCATTACAAAAAAAAAATCTCAAAGGAAGGAAGGACGTCAGCACTCAGCAGCACCCATCACTAGTATTTAAGCAGCCAGGAGAGCATGAAGAGACATTTAAAGCTTCAGATTCACAAAAAACCACCACTGCAATACAAAATACTGAGAGTCTGACTTTAACCCAGTGTGACACTTCTGGAATGAGTTATAAGAAGATCTGTCTGCTCCTGCTTGTAAGCCTGAAGATCTTTTTCTGCGATGCAGGTTTGTGTTTTAATAGATCCTTCTAGCATTTCTGTTAGAAACAAAACTTCATCCAGGCTTCCAGGAGTTCTGTACTTTGTCTCTCTGGGGTAACCCTTGGAGGTACAGTGTGGAGCCCTGCAAGCATATTTGAGAAAATTGTGTGCAGTCTACATGCAGTAAACCTTCAGGATTTGGAAGAATTATTACTGATTTATCTATTTCTTTGACATTATACATTTAGATGGTTCTACAGATAGTAGTAGTAGATTTCTTTTAGATTTCTTGGATTTTTGTAAGCTGTCAAAAGAGTTCTTCTTAGAGTGGTTCTTTTAATAATCGATTACTACAGAGACATTTTTATTGAATTAGGCTGCAGCTTTTTTCTTGTCCTGGTTCTTTTACTTGGGGAAAATGATTTTAATGCTTCTTTGGATGTTCCTGGTAGAACACCTTCACGTTGTAGTTAGCCAGCAAAACATATTTAGGATTCTTGAAGATCTGTTTAAGATGCACAGCACTTTGGAGAATTGATAAATCTGAATATTCCAAACCTTTAATGTATTTATTTATTACTTTTAAGTCTATGAGCTTCAATGTGATATCATTAAAAAGCCATTTTCACTTGTTCTGTCATTCATTTTTAATTTTAACAAATTAATGTCCACATATTGCAGAATTTAACTAGCTTGTGTTTTCTCTTTGCAGTGGACCCTTGCTGCTCAGACCCCTGTCAGAACCGAGGTGTTTGTGTATCTAAAGGTGTAGATGCTTATGAGTGTGACTGCACCAGAACTGGATATTACGGAGAAAACTGCACCACACGTAAGTCCTGCTACAGTTCTTAGACTTGTGCTTCAGAACCAGTTTTTGATGATTATCGTTGCTTTTGATATTCAGATGTAATCCAAGAACACCAAAACTGGGCCAAAACAGATCCAGAAGCTGCACCATTAAGCCCATGTTGGTGTAAAGCTCACCTGACTGTTTTTTATTGGTTCTTGAATTACAGTTGACCAGTCTAAGAAATTTCCTCTAGCTCTAGTATATGTAAAAATATTTAGGTTATAATCTCTCTCGCTATGGACTATAAATCTATTCTATGATTCTAATAATTTGTGTTTTGTTTGTCTCTTCAGCGGAATTTTCCACGTGGATCGGCTCGGTTCTAAAGCCCAGCCCGAACACAGTGCATCACCTGCTGACGCATTACAGATGGATGTGGGATATTTTAAACAACATCTCGTTTCTGAGGGATGCTCTCATGCGCTACGTCCTTACATGTACGCTATGCATAGTCTTCTTAAATGGTTTTAAGTAGAGGTGGGACAATATACTGGTGCACAGTGATACTGAAAGCTCAAATTGTATTATGGCTGAGCTAACTATATGTAAAAATGTATTTATTTTCAGTTGTGGTAGTTGTTTAACCTAGTATATCTAGTTTTAAATCATTTTTATGAATTACTAAAAGAACATCCTCCTGGTTTGTTCTACAGCATTTAAAGTCGTTCTGGATTGTTCAATCATAATGACACAGATTTATTATATTGTTTTACCTCTATTTTTAAAATTCCAGTAATTTAAACACACAGTATAAATATTTTAGCATCTGTTCTCAATAATTTCCCATCTTCATTTACAGCAAGGTCAAATCTGGTGGACAGTCCGCCGACGTACAATGCTGATTACGGCTACAAAAGTTGGGAGGCGTACTCCAATACGTCCTACTACACCCGCACCTTGCCCCCGCTGCCCAAACACTGCCCGTCAGCGAGCTCCGCCGCTCTTCCTGATCCCAAGCACGTGGTGGAGAAAGTCCTGCTGAGACGGAGATTCATTCCCGATCCTCAGGGAACCAGTCTGATGTTCGCTTTCTTCGCCCAGCACTTCACCCACCAGTTCTTCAAGACCGACTTTAAGAAAGGACCAGGCTTTATCAAATCCCCCGGACATGGGGTGAGTTCCATTCATGCCCACACAGCAATCACACCTGTTCGTTTTTATTATTATAAGATTTACAATCAGCACTATTTACCCTAAAGAAACATGAGATACCATAAAGAGTGTGTTGTTGCAGTTCAACGGGGGATGAAATCTGACTTTTCGATTACTCTGGTATGTTTCAGGTGGACCTGAGTCATATTTACGGAGTCGATTTGGAGAGACAGCGCAAACTGAGGCTTTTCAAAGATGGAAAGCTGAAATATCAGGTATGTTGCACTATATTGGACAGAAAACAGAAAGAACAGCCTGGGTGCGATTTGATTTGTCCTTTCTGTGTGTAGTTTGCATGTTCTCCCTGTCTAAGTTCTCATAGCAGTGTTACAAAATCTTGTGATAAGCTTATCCAAATGAGTGGAGTCTGTTATAGCCACATAGAGAGAAAGACTTCATTTTACTGCCTGTTATTTTAGAATGTGATGTCCAACAAGATCATGGAAAGGTGTCCAAATAGTTTTGGACATACAGTGTATGTTATCTGTGCTGATCTCTGTGATCACTACATGGAAGCTTTAGCTTGTAATTCTAACTGAACGCGTCTTCAAACCCCAGGTTCTGGATGGCGAGGTGTACCCCCCTCTGGTTAAAGACGTCCAGGTGGACATGCACTACCCCCCTCACGTTCCCGAGCAGTTCCGCTTCGCCGTGGGCCACGAGGCGTTCGGGCTGATCCCCGGCCTCATGATGTACGCCACCATCTGGCTGAGAGAGCACAACCGGGTGTGCGACGTCCTCAGGCAGGAGCATCCAGACTGGGACGACGAGCGCCTGTTTCAGACCGCGCGTCTCGTTCTGATCGGTGAGAAAAATAAATATTAAACTTTTCAGGAACTCAATGATGTCAGCATCTCTCTGTGCGCTATACGGATCTCCATATGAACCTGAGTAGCGCTGGTGAAAAGAAGCGGTCGGTGCTGCACACGTGTTAGTTATTCAGTCAGCAGTCGAGGTCTGCAGCAGTAGAGAAGGAATACGATCAGGGAATTGGATACGACTAAACTGGGAGGAAAATTCATCTTGGACAGGGTCACCATGGGTCCAGTTCCATCTGAAATCATTAGGCGCTAGGCGTGAATACACACCGGACAGGCAGACAGGGCTTGAGGCAACTGCAGGGCTTCGGTCATCCCCCTCCTCAGACGTAGCCAATCATTTCTGTGTAGACGCTTGGTCGGCCGATATCACCGCTAAGATCAAAACTCAGGTCTCCAGGTCCCATGTTGTTCTGAGACACTCACTCCACCTGCTGCACCCCCGTGCCACCCAGACCCACTTTTAGTCATTCTAAAATAAAATGTAAATGGTCAAAGATTGGTCAACAAAACAAGAATAGAAAGACTGAACCCCACGACGCTGTCTCTGATCCTCCAGGTGAAACCATCAAGATCGTGATCGAGGATTACGTCCAGCACCTGAGCGGCTACAACCTCAAACTGAAGTTCGACCCCTCGCTCCTGTTCAACCAGAGGTTCCAGTATCAGAACCGCATCTCCGCTGAGTTCAACACGCTGTACCACTGGCACCCGCTCATGCCTGACATGTTTCAGGTGGAGGATCAGCTCTACACCCAGTCACAGTTCCTCTTCAACAACTCCATCGTAGCGCAGCATGGCATCAGCAGCCTGGTGGAGAGCTTCAGCAGGCAACAGGCTGGCAGGGTGGGTACCTCGTCTTCTCATCAAGTCTCAAAATATAATATATGGTTAAAAGTATTTGGACACCTGACCTTTAGCAGTTGTCCATCAGCACCGTGTTTGACTTTATCTTGTGTCTCTTTAGATCTCAGGTGGAAGGAACCTGCCGTTCGTGGTTCAGGGAATGGCCACCAAGGTTCTGGAGCACAGCAGAGAGATGCGCTATCAGTCCTTTAACGCGTACAGGAAACGCTTCAACGTGCAGCCCTACGCTTCCTTTGAGGAGCTGACAGGTGAGAAACTGAGACACTGATTCGAAGCTTTGTGTGTCACGTCACTGCACCATAATTGCTTTGTGATGGTTGGCTGCACAGATGGGTCAACTTTCTCCAACTGTCTCGTGTCGTTTGTAGCTAATGTAGACTAATGTCTGATAATGAGATCCAGCTGATTCTTGGTCTTGGAGTTAATGTGGTTCAGTAGCTCCTTTTCTGTTCTGGCCGTCTCGTACACTCGCTCAGTGATGATCATCTTCCTTTATTAGATTCTCAGCAGTTTTCTTAATATAGTTGTGCCAACAGGGGTGTGATGCAGTATCTAACCTTGTGGAATGGGTATCCAAAGGTACTCTTTGTAAGGATTACGGGACCTGTTCCGTCACAAGGGACCGTCTTGGTCACTAGACTGTCTATAAATGAGCAAAATTAGCAACAAACTTCTGTCCGTTTTGGAATTTCATCAAAAGTAAAAGGTTATTTGTAGCAGACTAGCCTGATAATGGAATCTAGCTTGTTCTTGGTCTGTCTTATCTTCTAGTCCTGGAATTTCTTGGATTTAACATGGTTTAGTAGCTCCTTTTCTGTTCTGGCCGTCTCGTACACTTGCTCAGTGGTGATCATCTTCCTCCATAAGATATTTGGCAGTTTGTTTAATTGGTCAAACGTAGTTGTGCCGTTCCATCTTAAAGGTCCATCCTGGATACTACACTGTTTACAAATGAGCAAATAAATTCCATCAGTTGTTTAAATTAAACAGCACATGCAGATACGAGACTGTGCTAATCCCTCCCGTATCCGTGTGTGTATTTCAGGAGATCAGGAGCTGGCAGCCGACCTGGAGAGCCTGTACGGAGACGTCAACGCTGTAGAGCTCTACACCGGCCTGATGGTGGAGAAACCGAGACCCGGTTCCATCTTCGGAGAGACCATGGTGGAGATGGGCGCCCCCTATTCGCTCAAAGGACTCATGGGAAATCCCATCTGCTCCCCCGAGTACTGGATGCCCAGCACGTTCGGCGGCAGCGTGGGATTCGACATCGTCAACACGGCGTCTCTGAAGCAGCTGGTCTGTCTGAACGTGAGAGGGCCGTGCCCGATGGTGACGTTCAAAGTGCCCGAAGGCGAGGTTCGCAGTTTGTCGAACGCTAACGAGAACTTGAACTCGACCCCCTCGAGAGAGGCCGACATCAGGCCGACGGTTTTACTGAAGGAACGAGCCTCCGAGCTCTGAGGACGACAAACTGCAGCACTGCAGGAGTAACAAATCATGTATTATTTAATGTTTGTATTTAATGTAAATGTATTTATTTCATGTGTAATTTATTTATTTATTTATTGTACTGGGGTGCGGTTCCCAAAACGTTCGTAACGCTAAGTACTTCGTAACCTCGTACTTACAAACATTCTTAAATTTACGAGTGTTTTCCGAAACCCCTTGTAACTAACGTAGTACTTAAAATCGTTCGTATATTACGAGTAGTCTGACCCATTCGTAACTCACTAAGTACTTCTTGAACTTTGCGTGCACAAAAACGATAAATTAAGCCAATTTACCTTTAAAAAAGCTCACAGACGCACAAGTTCTATACACTGCAACATCACCTTTATAAAAAATATGAACTATTATGAAATATATACTGTGTATTGAATAGAATTTTACTTTATACTTGAATTATGCTTACCTAATATATACACACACACACACACACACACTGATCAGCCATAACATTAAAACCACCTCCTTGTTTCTACACTTACTGCCCATTTTATCAGCTCCACTTACATAATAACTTTCTACAATTACTGACTGTAGTCCATCTGTGTCTCTGCATGCTTTGTTAGTTCTTTTCACCCTGTTCTTCAATTGTCAGGACCCCCACATTTATAGGCTTGATATGCAACAGAAAGCGATTGCAAATGTAAAGTTTTTATACCACTAATTTAAAGATCTATTGGTTAGTAGTTTATAAAAAATGTTTTCTTAATGATTATTTGCTTTTTGTGACTTAATAATGAGAAATTGTATGATAATCGGGATGATAAGAGGTGGAGTCAACAAAGAACTACTTACACCTCGTTCGTAGTTTCGGAGACTTACGAGGGCTTTTGGGAAACACTCACAAAATTGTCGTTCTTAAAGTTGTTCGTAAATCGCTAAGATCAGTCGTTATCCGGAAACGCACCCTTGAAATGTAATGTCTGTCTTGATGTTTTTGATTCTTGTCTATTTATTTTTTATGTTGGTGCATCAGAATAAATCATTTGTATAATTTTTTAAAAAATTTTCTGTCGGTTGTTCTACACTGTATGGACAAAAGTATTGGGACACCCTTTGTAAGCACGGGAATTCGTGTTTCAGCAACAGCAATCGCAATAACAGTTGTGGCCTAGCGATTAGGGTACTGGACTAGTAATCCAAAGGTTGCTGGTTCAAGCCCCACCACTGCCAGGTTGCCACTGTTGGGCCCTTGAGCAAGGCTAACCCTCAATTGCTTAGACAGTATACTGTCACTGTGCTGTAAGTTGCTTTGGATAAAAGCGTCCGCTAAATGCTGCAAATTTAAATGCAATAACAGGTGCAATAAATCAAATACATAAAGGAAATTATGTGCTTTTGACTTTGCAGCAACAGTTTAGGGAAGGTCCTTTCCTGTTCCAACATGAGCAAGCTCTACAAAGACATGAGGAAATGATCAGTTTAAAGAAACTCTCTGATCTCAGCATCATTTAACAGCTTTGGAATGAACCGGAACGTCAACCGAGGCTTCTTGACCAACAACAGTGCCCAGCCATACAAACGCTGGCATCTTTTTACTGATTGGGCACAAATCCCCACACACAGACATACTTCAAAGTCTTTTTGTTGTTCCGGCTTACATAGAGGTCGCTCTAATTAAAATGGGACGTTAAGTGTCCAAATGTACTTCAACATGTTCCACGTTCAACGGCATTGGGAGTTTCCCTTCAGGTGGTTATAATATGCAATTTGCTGTGAGATTTCAAATGTAAGGTTTGTGATTAGTGATATGCAGTATGAAGCGTCCTAGCAATCATACATCAATTACGTTACTGTAAGAAACTTTTCTGTGGTGTCGTGTGCTGTGCTGATAATGTTTGATGTGTGTTTATGTATTGAGGGCATTTTGTCCCTTTGTGGATCCATAATCAATGTAAAAGTGTGCTTCTCTACACACGTGATCATCTCTGTCTGTGCTGCGCCTCAAAAGAACAAGCCAGTAAAGTATTCTGCTCCCCAGAGTTTGTCTATGTTATGTTTATTGCTTTCTTTAAATACGCTAAATACGCTCGGATACACTCACATTTCTACGGCAATTAAGTTAGCAATCGGTTAACACAGCAGCGCTGTTAGACAGAATAGTCCACGAACCAAAAATATCCAGCCAACAGCGCCCCGTGGGCAGCGTCCTGTGACCACTGATGAAGGTCTAGAAGATGAGCGACTCAAACAGCAGCGATAGATGAGTGATCGTCTCTGACTTTACATATACAAGGTGGACCAACTAGGTAGGAGTGTCTAATAGAGTGGACAGTGAGTGGACGCGGTATTTAAAATCTCCAGCAGCGCTGCTGTGTCTGATCCACTCATACCAGCACAACACACACTAACACACCACCACCATGTCAGTGTCACTGCAGTGCTGAGAATCATCCACCACCTAAATAATACCTGCTCTGTGGTGGTCCTGTGGGGGTCCTGACCATTGAAGAACAGGGTGAAAGGGAGCTAACAAAGCATGCAGAGAAACAGATGGACTACAGTCAGTAATTGTAGAACTACAAAGTGCTTCTATACGGTAAGTGGAGCTGATAAAATGGACAGCGAGGTGGTTTTAATGTTATGGCTGATCAAGCTGGTCTATGAACTGCAAACATAATTCATCAAAGCTTCAGAATAAAGATAAAGTCGTGTAACGCCTGAATAACACAGTATACACAAATGAATCCATGTGTTTCAGCCATAGCAATCGCTACTAGGTGTAATAAACCAGATATGTAAAGGAAATGATATGCTTTCTTCATAGTACGTTGCAGCAACGGTTTAGGGAAGGCCCTTTCCTGTTCCAGACATAAATAAAAGCTTAGTTTAAAGAAGCTCCAGCGTCCTGCACAGAGACCCTGACCTTAGCCCCACTCAACAGCTCTGGAATAAACCGGAACACCAACCGAGGCGTCAGTGCCCAGCCATACCAAAGCTTTCTTGATTGAACGGGCACAAATTCCCACAGACAGCCTTCTCAGAAGAGTGGCAGCTGTTCTAGCTGAGAAGATCACACAGACAAATAAATGCACAAATGAACTTTAATACAGTTTATTATATTAATAAAAAAAAAAAAAAATCATTTTAGCCATGAATAAAAAAGCATATTTTTTATGTTATTCTTCATTTCTGTAGGTCAGTGTTTATTTTGGTCTATTTCTGTATTTCACAATTTATTTATTTCAGTATTTCTACGTTTCTTCAGTTATTTCTGTATTTCTACTTTTATTAATTAATTAACTTATTTAAATAAATGCTGTCTTAATTGAATGGCCACAAATTCCCACAGACAGCCTTCTCAGAAGAGCGGCTGCTGTTCTAGTTGAGATCACACAGAGGGTCGCTCTGTTTTAATATCATTTGTTATTTTAAATGGGAGGTTCCGAGAGCTTTAAATGTTTTATAAGACCTTCAGCTCTGAGAGTAAAATCACTGAGGGCTGAATGTTTATAATAATGAATAAAGCATTTAGAAAGGTTCATGACAGAGCTCACGTAGTGTAACGTGCGTGTAACGACTGAGTAACGACGAGTCGTGACCTGGGATTCAGTGGGATCCAGAACTTGTAAGGAAGCAGTAAAATGATTCACTGGTGCTGCACAATCCCTGCGGTTGTATTACAGGATCCTCCGGTCTTTACCACCCACAGGATGCTTGTACAAGGTGGAACCACACAAGCTTTAATTATTTATCAGAGGGGACAAGCTGGAACTGGTTGGTGGATAAGTGGATAAGTGAGTGATGGGAGACGGGTGAGTCAGCAACATTTCAACTAACCCGGACTCACTCTGTATAGAGGACGAGAAATAAATACATGCACAAATAAATCGTTAAATATATAAATAAAGAAATGTTAGTCATGAAAAGAGAATATTTAAATTTCATTCTTCATTCAAATGAAGAAAAACAGAAAAAAAAAAAGTAAAAATAAACAAAAATTTATTTCCATACATCTGTACTCGTGTCTATTTTGGTGTATTTCTGTATTTCACTATTTATTTATTTCTGTATTTCTACATTTCTTCATTCATTTATTTATGTTTTTATTTTATTTATTTATGTGTTTCTAATTTTATTTTTTATTTTAATATTTCTTTATTTGTTTATTTTTGTTTTTACACATTTTTTAATTTGATTATTTTTATACTTTTAATTTTATTTATTTATTTCTGTATTTCTACATTTATTTATTTATTTTGTATTTCTCATTTTTTTATTTCTGTATTTGTTTATTTTTGTTTTTCTAATTTTATTTATTTTCATATTTTTTAATTTATTTATTACTGTATTTCTAATTTAATTTTTTTCTGTATTTCTAATTTTATTTATTTATGTTTTTCTAATTTTATTTATTTATTTCTGCATTTCTAATTTTATTTGATTATGTTTTTCTAATTTTATTTATTTATTTCTATATTTCTAGTTTTATTTATTTATTTCTGTATTTCCACAAGTCTTAATTAATTTTTTTCTGTTATTATTTTTTTTTCTGTATTTCTACATTTATTTATTTATTTTGTATTTCTAATTTTATTTTTTCTGTATTTCTACAATTATTTATTTATTTCTGTATTTCTAATTTTATTTATTTTGTATTACTAATTTTATTTATTTATGTATTTCTAATTTTATTTAATTATTACTGTATTTCTGTGTTTTTATGTTAATTAGTTGGGTGGCTGGAACCTTTTCTCGTTTCATGTTCATGTTTTACCATCGCTACATCCCGGTCAGCTTCACCTGGGAATCGAACCCAGGACCTTCTCGCTGTGAGGTGACAGAGCTACCCACCGAGCCAGCGTGCATCCAAAATTTCCCAAATCTTAGCATGAGTGCCGTCAGTGAATGAGGCAGTATAGGACAGTGGTTCCCAACTGGGGGGCCGGGGCCCATTAGGGTACATTAGGACCTTACTCTAGGGTCCAACAGCGGCAAACTTGCAGTTACCAGTCCAGTATCTTTAGCACTGAGGTGGCACTGTGCTCATAGCTACCAAAAACACTTAAACCACAACAACTGACGGGCTGGTTTTACCCATGAGTCAGTGGGAAAGTGATGAAGTGATTGTGGTGATGTGGGTTTACCTCAGCAGGAATGGGCTTGTCTTGGGAAACAAGTGAAATTGATCTGAAGAACTCCTAGTTCTACATCCTACTGTACAGGCCCTGGGGGCAACTCACTGGCAAATCCACCCACTGGTATAAGAGGAGTGAAACTGAAGTACTGTTTACAAAGAAAACACAGACATGATTATATAACATTCAGTCAGCATCGGTTTGGTTCAGATTCAGATTCACAATCTGCCCACAGGACCCCCACAGAGCAGGTATTATTTAGGTGGTGGATGATTCTCAGCACTGCAGTGACACTGACAAGGTGGTGGTGTGTTAGTGTGTGTTGTGCTGGTATGAGTGGATCAGACACAGCAGCGCTGCTGGAGTTTTTAAATACCTCACTTTCACTGCTGGACTGAGAATAGTCCACCAACCAAAAACATCCAGCCGACAGCGCCCCGTGGGCAGCGTCCTGTGACCACTGATGAAGGTCTAGAAGATGAGCGACTCAAACAGCAGCAATAGATGAGCGATCGTCTCTGACTTTACATCTACAAGGTGGACCGACTAGTTAGGAGTGTCTAATAGAGTGGACAGTGAGTGGACACAGTGTTTAAAAACTCATACCAGCACAACACACACTAACACACCACCACCATGTCAGTGTCACTGCAGTGCTGAGAATGATCCACCACCTAAATAATACCTGCTCTATGGTGGTCCTGTGGGGGTCCTGACCATTGAAGAACAGCATGAAAGGGGGTAATAAAGCATGCAGAGAAACAGATCTACAGTCAGTAATTGTAGAACTACAAAGTGCTTCTGTATGGTAAGTGGAGCTGATAAAATGGACAGTGAGTGTAGAAACAAGGAGGTGGTTTTAATGTTACGGTGTAGGTCAGTCAAACAGAGTGGGCTAACATTCCTAAACAGTGCTGATAGACCGGTGGGTGGGTGAGTATATCTAATAAAGTGGTTAGTGAGTGTGTGCATGTAAATAAATGTAAATAATTATTTATTTGATGAGGATTTAGAAGGAATTTGTGTATTTCTGCCTCTGACGTTTGGTTGCTAATGTAAATATTTACATGACGAACTTTCCTTCCGAAATCTTTAGATCTTGTAACAAGACCGGACACGTGAGCTCTGAGCTGAACTGAACTGAGCGGGTGGAAAGTCGTCGTGCGTCGTGCAGATGTTTGCACGTGTTACGGGTCACTTTTGCGTAACAGAAACGAAGCAGCTGCTGCTGAAGCAAAAGCTCTCACGTTTTAGTCCAGGAAAACCCTTATATGACCTCCACATCCGCCCGGAACCGGTTCACCTGTAATGTCATCCCACCATCCCACCATCCTCACCTCCGCTTCACCTTCTGCCCTCGGTCTGCATCACAGAATAAACACACACACACACACACACACACACACACACACACACACACACACAGCAACATGAGCCGCTAAACTGGTTTTCCAGGAATGAAACGACCAACATTCACTATATACACCAAGATTTCTCCTAAACTGGTGTGATATTAAAAAGTATTGGGACACCCAGTGTTTCAGCCACATCAGTTGATAACCAGTGTAATAAATCAACTATATAAAGGAAATGGTATGCTTTTAACCTTGCACCAACAGTTAAGGGAAGGCCCCTTTTGTCTTCCGCTGCTGGTGGATCCCTGATCGCAGTTGAGGTGGGTATATCGCCGCTCACGCCTCCTCCGACCCACACAGGCGCTTCTCTATCTGCTAATCAGGGTCCTTACACAGCGTTTGAAGACCCCACCCACATAGTCCGGTCATCCTGCCCTAGCAGAACCGTGTCTGCTGCAGGCACTGCCAGTTATGCCTGCTAGATGGCGCCCAGCCAACACAGAGTCTCGAACCCGAGGAGTTCAGAATCTTGGCGCCGGTGTGCTAGAGGAATATCACGCTGTGCCACCTGCACCACCTTTTCTATTCCGGCATGTGGAAGAAAAGCTCGGTTTAAAGTCCTGAACAGCTTTGGAATGAACTGGAACATAAGTTAGACCTTTCATGACAAACATCAGTGCCCAAGTGTACAAATGCTTATTTCTTTTTGACTGAATGGGCACAAATCCCCACAGGTATACTTCCTTCTGGTAAGAAGCCTTCTCAGAAGAGCGGCTGTTGTTCTAGCTGAAAAGATCACACAGAGGTCACTCTGTTTTAAGAGCGTCCAGATACTTTTAGCCACATAGAGTTTGTACAGCCGAAGTGGCCCATGGTCGATTGTTTCATTTGAGAAAATGAAACTATTTTTTCTGTAGAATTGGGACACCTTTTAATTCCATAGACAATAACAGGCATGTACCATCCTGTCTGACTTCACAGGTAATTACAGGTACAGGTAATATACTGTACTGTAGACCCAAAATACCAAGCGGAGAGGCGGTGGAACACAGATCCAAATAATACATCTGTGATACCCATCCACACCTTTAGAAAAAGATTTCTTTACTGTGCAGGAATGTGTACCGTCCGTTCTTTTTTGTACCCTTCAACCCTGTGGTCTGTGGTTCTACTTAGTCTGATTAAACCTTGTGTGTTTGCTTTTAAGGTAGCACAAAGGCTCATTGGGCAGCGCTGTTGCCTCAGCCTGATGCCCCGGCCAGACGTCCAGAGTCCTTTCTGTGTGGAGTTTGTATGTTCTCCCTGTGTCTGTGTGGATATTCTCCGAGAGCAAGTTCAAAAACATGCAGTCAGGCCAACTGGAGCTATATATGTGTGTGTATATGTGTGTGCTCTGTGATGGACTGGCAACCAGTTCGGGGCATTTTCAGTAAATCAGACACAAGCGACCCTGATCAGGGTCACGCTAGGTCTGGCTTCCCCCCTGAAATCCAGAAAGACAAACTTCCTTCCCAGTTAAAGCTTACTGGCAAAACAGAAGCTGATTATCTTTCTATTTCCTGCTCCTTTTATTTTCCTTTCGATTCTGAGAGTGCTGAATCTATCAGACCGTTAGCATAACGTTAAACAGGCGGCTACTTATTTCTTTACTTGTTACATAAGCGACGTGAGTTTGGAGCTCCGCTAAAATAACGGACAAAGAGACGTGACATTCTCTGTTCTCTGAATGTTTAAATACAGCGTGACTCAGTTTATTTAGGTTTTACGGTAGCCATGGTGCAAATTCTATAGAGCGCAAAATAAAAAGTCAGTTATAAAAATCGAGGCTCGACCGGCTCCACCTTCGTCACGCCGCCAGTCCGTCTCGTAACGGCTTTGTTCCCGCTCGTCGTACATGTTGCTACATGATTAATGTTCTCTGGTTGCTGTGGTGTTTAGTATTTTGACTAAGTGAAACCAGACTGTTTGATAATCCCGCCTGTATGTTTATGCTGTTGATGTATTACACGCTGTACTTTCACTCATAAAGTGCTGTAGTCAAATTTAGCCACACCAAAGTCATTTGTGTGTGGATGTGTCTAAGCGGTGCTATCAGCTGGCCCTGCCTCTAGACAGTCATGATTAGTTATATCTGAGTACTATCATACAAACAGAGCTGAGTAACCTCGAGTCATTGTGTAACTTTCTGACATGATGAAAGCTCTGCACTCCTTCTTATGTGCAGTGATATACAATAAATCAACTTAATGGCAACAGTTTAGGGAAGTCCCCTTTCTGTTCCAGCTTCATAAAAATCCATTAACAGTAACCGTCTCTCCCACCCCCCTTTTGTGCCAATAACAGCCTTTACTGTTTTGGAAAGACTTTCCACAGGATTTAGAGTGTGTCTGTGATGATTTGTGTCCATTCAGTCGAAAGAGCATCTCTGATGTTAAACAAGAAGTCCTGGCTCACAATCGATGTTCCAGTTCATCCCAAAAGTGTTTGATAGTGCTCAAAACCAGAGCACTTCCACACCAAACCTGTCAAATCAGCTGGAACAGCAAAAGACCTCAAACTGTATGGAACATAACTGATATACAGTGTATCACAAAAGTGAGTACACCCCTCACATTTCTGCAAATATTTTATTATATCTTTTCATGGGACAACACTATAGAAATTAAACTTGGATATAACTTAGAGTAGTCAGTGTACAACTTGTATAGCAGTGTAGATTTACTGTCTTCTGAAAATAACTCAACACACAGCCATTAATGTCTAAATGGCTGGCAACATAAGTGAGTACACCCCACAGTGAACATGTCCAAATTGTGCCCAAAGTGTCAATATTTTGTGTGACCACCATTATTATCCAGCACTGCCTTAACCCTCCTGGGCATGGAATTCACCAGAGCTGCACAGGTTGCTACTGGAATCCTCTTCCACTCCTCCATGATGACATCACGGAGCTGGTGGATGTTAGACACCTTGAACTCCTCCACCTTCCACTTGAGGATGCGCCACAGGTGCTCAATTGGGTTTAGTCCATCACCTTTACCTTCAGCTTCCTCAGCAAGGCAGTTGTCATCTTGGAGGTTGAGTTTTCGAAGGGAGGGGATCATGCTCTGTTTCAGAATGTCACAGTACATGTTGGAATTCATGTTTCCCTCAATGAACTGCAGACCAAGACCATGATGCTACCACCACTACTTGACTGTAGGCAAGATACAGTTGTCTTGGTACTTCTCACCAGGGCGCCGCCACACATGCTGGACACCATCTGAGCCAAACAAGTTTATCTTGGTCTCGTCAGACCACAGGGCATTCCAGTAATCCATGTTCTTGGACTACTTGTCTTCAGCAAACTGTTTGCGGGCTTTCTTGTGCGTCAGCTTCCTTCTGGGATGACGACCATGCAGACCGAGTTGATGCAGTGTGCGGCGTATGGTCTGAGCACTGACAGGCTGACCTCCCACGTCTTCAACCTCTGCAGCAATGCTGGCAGCACTCATGTGTCTATTTTTTAAAGCCAACCTCTGGATATGACGCCGAACACGTGGACTCGACTTCTTTGGTCGACCCTGGCGAAGCCTGTTCCGGGTGGAACCTGTCCTGGAAAACCGCTGTATGACCTTGGCCACCATGCTGTAGCTCAGTTTCAGGGTGTTAGCAATCTTCTTATAGCCCAGGCCATCTTTGTGGAGAGCAACAATTCTATTTCTCACATCCTCAGAGAGTTCTTTGCCATGAGGTGCCATGTTGAATATCCAGTGGCCAGTATGAGAGAATTGTACCCAAAACACCAAATTTAACAGCCCTGCTCCCCATTTACACCTGGGACCTTGACACATGACACCAGGGAGGGACAACGACACATTTGGGCACAATTTGGACATGTTCACTGTGGGGTGTACTCACTTATGTTGCCAGCTATTTAGACATTAATGGCTGTGTGTTGAGTTATTTTCAGAAGACAGTAAATCTACACTGCTATACAAGTTGTACACTGACTACTCTAAGTTATATCCAAGTTTCATATCTATAGTGTTGTCCCATGAAAAGATATAATGAAATATTTGCAGAAATGGGAGGGGTGTACTCACTTTTGTGATACACTGTATATGTGTGTGTATGTGTGTATATGTGTGTGTGTGTATATGTGTGTGTGTGTGTATATGTGTGTGTGTGTATGTGTGTGTGTATATGTGTGTGTGTGTGTATGTTTGTGTATATGTGTGTATATGTGTGTGTGTATGTGTGTGTGTATGTGTGTGTATATGTGTGTGTGTATATGTGTGTGTATGTGTGTGTGTATATGTGTGTGTGTATATGTGTGTGTGTGTGTATGTTTGTGTATATGTGTGTGTGTGTATGTGTGTGTGTGTATATACTATGTGTGTGTGTCTGTGTGTGTATATGTGTGTGTGTGTCTGCCCTGCAAATGACTGGCACCCTGTCTAGGGTGCTACTGTGTGCCTTGTTGGGCGTGGTCGAAACACCTGAACTCAGTAATTAGGAGGGGTGTCATCATCGTACGCTGTACAGACTCCGGTACCGACCACGTTTTGTTCGCAGCCCTGATTAGGATGAAGCAGATGAATGATGAATGACTTGGCAGGATGTTCACCTGAACTTGGACCTCATGCATGAGAACCAACACATGAATGATTTTAACCTGAGCGAGACGTCCTGTCCTTGTGTAATCGTGTCCGATTTAGCCAATCAGCTGAAAGTCACCGATAAAAAGACCTGAGCGACTGTTTGTTCAGCAATGATTCAAACAATGAGTCTCGCTTATAATCGCTGTTATAACAGTCTCACTTTGTCATCAGTCACACATGTGACTTATAGAGTCATTCGTTCATTCACTGTCTGCTTTAGCACCGCTGTATCCTGGTCAGGGTCACGGTGGGTCTGATTCATTGGGTGAAACGAAGACAATGATTGATCTTAATGATTAATGATTTGTATTAACATTCATGCATTCGTTGTCTGTGTTACCACCGCTTTATCCTGTACGGGTTTCCTCCGGGTGCTCCGGTTTCTCCCACAAGAACTTGATGACTGATGAATCATGGGTAGCCTGTAACCAGTCCTGTCTTGAATTGAACCAAAGTGAAAAACGTGACGTTATAATCCTAATAAATACATCTGGGAAATTTTAAACGAAGTCCCTGTGATCCCTGTTTGATTGTGTTTTTGCCAGACACCATGAACACTAACGGGAAACGATCTGAATCACTGAATCTGCTCCTGATGTGGTTCTCGGCTGGAGCTTGTTATGCTTGGATGAGATGTAGGAATTCAGCGCTCAGCTAGAACAACAGCCGCTCTTCTGAGAAGGCTTCTCATCAGACTTTAAAATACGTTTATGGGAATTTGTGCTCCTTTAGTCAAAAGAAGAGAGCTATTGTGTGGCAGGGCACTGGTGCTGGTGTTCTGGTTCATTTCAGAGCTGCTGAGTGGGGCTGATGTCAGGCTCTGTGCAGGATGCTGGAGTTTCTTTAAACCAAACACAGTCATTCTGGAACAGGAAAGGGCCTTCCCTAAACTGTTGCTATATCATTGATTTATTCCAGTTGTTTGCGATTGCTGTGGAACTCAATAAACAGAACTGGTGTCCCAAAAGTATCAGTGTATATCTATATGCTTTCAGCTTTGTGGCAGTAGCTTGGAGAAGGAACTTTCGTGTTCCAGCATGACTGTCCCCTTGTGCAGGAAGCAAGATCCATAAAGACAAGCTTCAACAAGTTTTGGAACAGATTCTTAACCTCTCAGCCCTAGTGAACAGCTTTGGGATTAATTGGAATGTCAATTGCGAGGTCTTATGGTCCAGTAGGGACAAAATCCAACAGAGACATTTCTATTTTGGAATGGGGTGTCCAACCAGCTCGTGGTCAGGTGTCCAGATACCTCACTGAGCCCCAGTCAACAGCTTCTGGAAT
Organism: Trichomycterus rosablanca; assembly: GCF_030014385.1. Taxonomy (NCBI): domain Eukaryota; kingdom Metazoa; phylum Chordata; class Actinopteri; order Siluriformes; family Trichomycteridae; genus Trichomycterus; species Trichomycterus rosablanca. The sequence goes on from NC_086007.1 coordinate 1,673,738, forward strand.
GAACCGGAACATCGACAAATTCCCACAGACATTCTTCAAAGTCTCGTGAGAAGCCTTCTCAGAAGAGTGGCTCTCATGGAGGTCACTCAGTTTTAATACCGGTTGGTCGGGCGTCCTAATACTTTTGGAAATATAGTGTTTATTTAGTTGTTGATTTAAAACTCTTATTGTGGCACAGCAGGTAGTGTGGGTGCCACACAGCACCATGAGTCCTGGGTTTGATCCTCACTTCCAGTCACCGTGAGGAGCTTCTCATGTCCTCGGTAAGTCCTGTGTATGTCTGGTTTCCATGCAGAAGATGGATTGGCGACCCTAAATTGGCTGTAGATATAAGGAAGGAACTGGGTGAGTGGTTGATGATATATTTGCTCCTGGTGAGCTGGAGGTGAGCTGGAGGTGTGTTCGACATGTTGGGACTTGAAATCAGAAAGGCCTGAAGAAAGAATGCACTTAATAGAGCACTTTAAAAAACGAGAAAAAAAACTCCACGTAAATGGTTTCATCTCGCCCCCTTCCGGTGTAAATACACATAACACGAGCTGAGTTCATAGTCGTCGTTATCATCTATTAATTTATCCTGGTCAGGGTCATGGTGGGTCTGATTCATTGGGTGAAAGGTGGGTAACAGGTCACCAGTTCATTATAGGGCAGATACACACACACACACACACAGACAGACAGACACACAGACACGGATGAAACCCACAAGGATGCAGCGAGAACATGCAAACTCCACACAGAAAGGACTGCCAGGGAATCGAACCCATGCCCTTCTCACTGTGAGGCGACAGCGCCACCCCTGGCACCACTGGGAGTGATCCGAGGGATCAGCACTGGCTCGGGATTGATAGAGTGGATTGGGACACGCCCATAGTTCTCGGTTCTCTTTTATACTGGAAATGAGAACTGAAAACAACATGCTGTTTTAATTTAATTTATTGTTTATGTAAAATGTAATTATTTATTTACATTTCAAAGAGTTTAATAGCTTTACTTATTTTAAATTCTTTAAACTTGTGTTTGTGCGTTTTGATTAATAAGAATTATTATATTTTTACATTAAAGAACCGTGTGTGTGTGTGTGTGTGTGTGTGTGTGTGTGTGTGTAAATAAAGCAGCTAATACGTCCAGATATTTGGGCAGCACAGTGGCTCGGTGAGTAGCACTGTCGCCTCACAGTAAGAAGGTCCTGGGATCGATCCCCAAGTGAGGTGGTCCGGATCCTTTCTGTGTAGAGTTTGCATGTTCTCCCCGTGTCTGCATGGGTTTCCTCCGGGAGCTCCTGTTTCCTTCCACAGTCCAAAGATGTGCAAGTGAGGTGAACTGGAGATACTAAATTGTCCATGACTGTGTTTGATATAACCTTGTAAACTGATGAATCTTGTGTAATGAGTAACTACCGTTCCTGTCATGAACGTAACCGAAGTGTAAAACATGACGTTATAATCCTAATAAACAAACAAACAAAACATTAAAGAATCGACTTTTCTTTATGCTTTTTGTGTAACCCGCTAGCCCACCGCTCCTGAGATCTCAACCTGCTGTGCCTGAGGGAGGATGTTCCTCTGCTGGCTGCTCAGGGTGCCTGCACAAGCGATGGATGATTTCCAAACAGCGGTGCATGACCAGACTCCCCTCTGTGAGGCTCCGTGTCTGGTTGGTGAAAAGAAGCGGTTGGAAACTGCACTTGTGCTGGAGCTCTCCTCGGTCAGGGTGGAGGCGGTGCAGCGGTGGAAAATTACACTCGGGTAATCGGACGTGACTAAACAATAAGAGAAAGGGCGCCGAGAGAAAGCGAACGTCATTTCTTAATCCTGTCAGGTCTCACAGTCACAGCAGGGCTTCACTTCCTCTAAATTTCTCCTCTTACACAAGCGGAAGTGGGAATTTACTGAGCTGAAAGTGCAAGGTACTGACCAGTTCTGACCGGTGTGATTTCAACCACAAATATTTTCCTTTATCAGTTACAGACGCACTTACGTCTAGTGGTGAAAGTTTTACAGCCCTCATTTTTACCTCGATAAGCGAGTACTACTGAATTAAAGAATAGAACAAATAAACACTGGAGATGTTTTGTTAAACAAAATTAAATCAAATTTTTGACTCATCCATGCAGCTCTAACATTCTAACATTATATTTTATTATTTTTATTATTTCTTCTTCTTTTTTTTTACCTTTCAAAATGTATTTGCTCTGCTGTGTTTGTTTTCAGGTTCTTCACTGGACCTAATCTGCTTGCATATCAATAAAAACTAAAAAATGAAATAAACTGATTATGAATTCGAGTTCTTAGGCTCTGTGACCCATTTCCTACCTAATTTCAGTCTGTTTAAGTCATGTTTAGTTAGTAATCTTAGATCTATAAAAATATAGATAGATATATCTACAACCCCAAATCAGAAAAAGTTGGGACAGGATGGAAAATGCTAATAAAATAAAAACACAGAGTTTCTTACATTGACTTCGACCTTTATTTGATGTCAGACAGGATGAACCTGAGATATTTCATCTTTTATCTGCTCAACTTCATTTCATTTATTAATAAACATCCATTCCTGCATTTCAGGCCTGCAACACAGTCCAAAAAAAGTTGGGACAGTAAAGCATTTACCACTTTGTAATGTTGCCGTTCCTTTTCACCACTTAAAAGAGGTTTTGGCACCGAGGAGAGCGAGTGATTTAATGTTTCAGCTTTTATTTTGTCTCGTTTTTCCTGCAAACACGTCTTAAGATGTGCAGCAGTACGGGGGGTCGTCACACATTCTCTATTGGGGACAGGTCAGGACTGCAGGCAGGCCAGTCCAGTACCCGTACCCTGTTCGACCGTTACACACTGAAATTCCTCCTGATTCCTTGAATGGTTTAATGATATTCTGCACTGTAGAGGGAGAACATGCAAATCCCTTCCAATCTTTCTTTGAGGTTCATTGTTTTTAAACATTTCAATCATTTTCTCACACATTTGTGGACAAACTGGATCCTCTGATCATCTTCACTCATCAGAAACTCTCAGCCTTTCCTGGATGCTGCTTTTGTACCAAACCATGATCACAATCACCTGTTTACTAGCCCTAAATTGCATTATTAATAAATGAAATGAAGTTGAGCAGATAAAAGATGAAATATCTCAGCTTCATCCTGTCTGACATCAAATAAAAGTCATATTTTTTCCAACTTTTTCTGACTTGGGATTGTAATAGATATATAATTGAGGGTTCTTCAAAAAGTTTCCACACTTTTTATCTCTATTAAGAATTTCAAAAACAAACTCCATCACTTTTCTACATCGTCGCCTTCTGATGCATTTTTTCAGCAAAACATGTTTTCGGTTGAGCTCGTAGCCACTGATGCGCCGCTGCTTTCACATCATCATCACATGAAAATCTTCTTCCCCTTAAAGCTTCTTTGAGCGTCAAAAAAGGTGGAAATCAGATGGAGCTAAATCCGGACTATAAGCGTCTGTCAGTCTGTCAGACACGCCTGATTATTACTCCTCCCTCCCTCACCGCTTATAACCAACATATAAAAGTGTTGAAACTTTTTGAAAATCCCTTGTATATAGATCTATATAATCTATTTTTGATTAAAAACTGTGGCAGGAAAGCTGAGAGCTTGTTGGACCATTAAAATTCCTGTTTATCCCAAAAGGTGCTTATTGGGGTTGAAGTCTTTGCATGGAACCTCCACATCAAAACCATAAAACCACGTGTTTTTGCAGTGATAATAGAACAGGAAAGAACCTTGTTTATTTTATGTAGCTGATCGTACTGTATCATACTGTAAAACATCTCTCTAATGAAACCGGAAACCATTACAGATGCGAATGTGAGCCACTAAGTAATGAACAAATAGCTGAAATGCCTGTGCTGTGTATTCAGTGCTGTGTAATCTGAGAGCGCAGGAGTTCGTTCCGGTGTTTTCTGGTACCATCTTGTATAAGTAAAGAAGTTAGAACTGAATTTACAGTGTTGAAATGATTACTGCTACGTTCTGCTGAAGTGTGACAACATGGTTTTCCAGAGTTGTGTAAATGCTAAATGTTTACTGATGAGTTCATGAGGAAATGTATAAATCAGTCCAGTAAAAACACACGCTGGAAGAAACTCGAGAGTCAGTTCAATGTTTTTAAAGAAACGTCGAGCTTATAGTGACCCGTCTGACTCCATCTCACACTGTATTTACACCTGAAGCTGCCTCGGTCAACCTGTTTGGTCAGTGACCCCATATTCATGTTGAAATTTTTTGTGACCCCACAGCAAAAACAAAACCCACCCTGCGTCAATGCATCAATGCAAAGATGTTCAGTCTCACAGCATGACGGCTACATGGGTTTATCATTTAAAAATTAAAACTGATATGAAATACAGTATATATTTTTTTCTCTATTATATTTTATGCTTTTTCTCTCAATTTAGTGTCGTCAGTTTGTCTTCCGCTGCTAGTGGATCCCTGATTGCAGTTGAGGTGGGTGTATTGCTGCTCACGCCTCCTCCGACCCGCTAGAAGCCCTTAGCGGAACCCTTTTCACCCATGCACTTTGCACAGGTGCCTCTCTATCTGCCAATCAGGGTCCTTACACAGCATATGAAGACCCCACCCACATAGTCTGGTTATCTCACCCTGCAGGCACTGCCAATTATGCCCGCCAGATGGCGCCCAGCCGATCGAGTTTCGAACCGAGGAGTTCAGAATCTCGGCGCTGGTGTGCTAGTGGAATATCCCGCTGCACCACCTGGGCGCCATGAAATATATTTTGCACAAATGAATGCATTATCAGGTGTTTATTATAGAGAAGATTCGGGGCCATTTGGATGGCGTGGCGGTAAAAAACACTCACTAACCACATTGGTTTGAGTCTCGGCTCTGCCACCGGTCAGCTGGACGCCATCTAGCGGGCACAGCTGACAGTGCCTGCAGCAGACAATAATTGGCTACCTTGTCTGCTGGGTGGAATGAACGGACTAAGTGGGTGGGGTTTTTAAACCCTGGTTAGCAGATAGAGGCGCCTATGCAGAAAGCATGGGCAAAAAGGCCAAGGATCCAGAGCAGCAAAAGACAGATTGACTACACACTAAATCGAGAGAAAAAAAGAGATAAATATACACTAACCCACCACGGCTGAGATCAGGAGCTCTGCTATCAGCCGGCTGGGCGCTTACACAGACACACGATGGGCTGTGTGTTTGTAAGGGGCGGGACAATGGTCCACGTTGAGGTCAAGACGAGATTAAGCTTAATCTAGCCTTGAGGCTCACACCTCTTCTGACACGTTCACAGCCCTCTACTTCTCGCCCCTGCATTCTGCACAGGTGTCTCTTCCGCCCATCAGGGTCCTTACAAAGTGTATGAAGATCTCACCCACACATAGTCCGGTTGTCCCACCCTAGCAGATGCGGTGGCCACTGCCAATTATGCCCGCCAGATGGCGCCCAGCCGACCGGTGGCAATGCCGAGTTTCGAACCGAGGAGTTCAGAATCTCGGCGCTGGTGTGCTAGTGGAATATCCCGCTGCACCACCTGGGTGTTTCGTTCTTTTATTTTAATTAAGACTCACTCACTCACTTTCTTAACCACTTATCCAATCAGGGTCGCGCGGGAGGGGGGGTTGTTGGTTGCTGGAGCCTATCCCAGCTTTTCAATGGGCGCAAGGCACACAGTAACACCCTGGATGGGGCGCCAGTCCATCACAGGGCAGACACACACACACATTCACCTACAGGGTAATTCAGTGTCTCCAATTAACCTGACTGCATGTTTTTAGGACTGTGGGAGGAAACCGGAGCTCCACAGACACGGGGAGAACATGCAAAGTCCACACAGAAAGGACCCAGATCGGCCTGTCTGGAGAACGAACCCAGGACCTTCTTGCTGTGAGGCGACTGCTACTCACCGTGCCTCCCTTTAATTTAAACTCTAAAAGCATAATTATAGGTAGAGCTTCGGGCTATCAATCGGAAGGTTGTCGGTTCAAATCCAGGCTCTGCTATGGCCCTTAACCCTGTCTGCTCCAGGAGCACCGTACAACTTCTGACCCTGCACTTCGACCCTGACCGCCAAACAAGCTGGATTACACAGAAGAACTATTTTTATTCTACTGTACGTGTGTAAATGCATATAAGAAAAATAAATAAAGGCGTTATTTTTATCAGATTAATGGAAAAATTTCCATAATATCTGTTTAAAATTAAATTCTGACACAATAAAGTGTGCAAAAAATCAAGGGGTCTGAAATTACTGCACTAAATAAATTAAAATAAATAAATAAAAAACATTTGCTTTGTTAAATTGAAGCTGTTCGACCGCGATCCTCTCCAATCACATCATAACTGAACACGAAACACTAAGTCATCCTTATACACCCCGGACCGAATCCCTTCACTAAAGAGCTTAGCAGGATGATCAGTATGATGTAAACGCAGAAGAATAACAAAGCCCAGAATGCACGCAATGCCGCCTTGCAACATTTCTTCACCGCCGCACGTGTTGTGTACTGTGTGGGTGGGGTGGATGCTGGTCAGATCTGGATGGATGTCAATTTAAGAAGTCCCGGTTCTCTGGTGTGTAAGAGTAAATCATGACACCGAAACCGTGACTCCCTCTGGGTCAGATTTACATTGTTGAGAAGAAATGAGGCACGACTGAGGGTTTCCGCTTTCTTTAGCCTCTGGTTTTCCTCCACCTGCCATTGTTCAGCCTCAGGGAGGGCGAGGTCTCCTCAACAGCTCCACTTTACACCCATTTTACCCCCGTCTAGTGATCATTAAGAGATCCTGTAGCTTCATACTATGTGTCTCTGCCTCAGATAATTATAATTAATCATATATGGACTATTATTGTATAAGTATCTGGACACCTGACCATGAGCTTGTCCAAACGTCCCGTTCCAAAACCACAAGCATTTATATATTATTGCTCCCGTTTTCCTTTGTAGCTTTAATATCATCCACTCTCCATGTCTACTTGGCAGACATTGGAGTGTGTGTACGGGAACTTGTGCTTACTCAGTCAAAGAGTCAGTAAGGTCATGCAAGCACTGGTCTTGGAAGAGAAGAGAAGAGAAGGCCTGACCCACAGTCTGAGTTTAATTCATGCCAAAGTATTAAGTTGAGTATTTATTAGGGTTCTGTGTAGAAAACTGCAGCTTCTTTGCACACATTTAGTTGAACCACGTCTTTATAGAGCTTGCTAAAAGAGAAAGGGGACTTCCCCAAACTGTTGCCGCAATGTTAAAAGCTTTTATTTGACCGTATATCATTTTTATACACTTGTTAGCAATGGAAGTGGCAGAAAGGACAACAATCCATCATTAGGAAGGGTGTCCACATCCTTTTGTCCATATAGTGTACTTAGTATGTATAAACTTTAGGCTTTAGGCTGCGTAACCCACTAATCACATCCTCACAAACTGCTATATTGCAGCTTTTATATAAATTAAGTCATTTAATATACATCACTCACTCACTTTCTTAACCGCTTATCCAATTAGGGTCGCGGGGAGGTGCTGGAGCCTATCCCAGCTCTTCAATGGGCGCAGGGCACACAGTAACACCCTGAATGGGGCGCCAGTCCATCGCAGGGCAGACACACATACACACACACCCATTCACCTATAGGCCAATTCAGTGTCTCCAATTCACCTGACTGCATGTTTTTGGACCGTGGAAAGAAACCAGAGCTCCGGGAGGAAACCCACACACAGAAAGGACCCGCCCCAGATTCGCAAACGAGGCTCCGATACCGTGTGCCTAGTGCACGTTGCTGCGTTATGCCTGGTTCACACTACACGATTTTTGCCCTGATTTTCGCTCTGCGACTGGTCGGCGCTAGATCTCTGCCGGCTCGGGAGCAACTTGGCGTTCACTCGGTGATCAAAACTCGGCTCTCGATCGCTAAGTGTGAACTATCCAACAACTCGATCCGACCGGCTTGCCGAGCGCTCGGCGACCGGATCGAGTTTTCTAGCATGTCAGATATCTGATCTGAGATGTGCGACTGGGAATGAGTGACATGTCGAACAGCCAATGAGAACGCAGGATACGGTGTGAGCGGAAACGCAGGAGAGGAGTGTAAACAGGTGGGACAGGGGGATAATATAGTTTATATCAGAATACACCGGCACACACACCTTTTACAGTATTTCTGACCTGATTGTTCTTTACAAAACATAACAACAAAACACCAACATTGCAAAAATATTTATTAAGCTCCAACTCATTAACTCATTAACTCCATCATTCTAAATAGGTATTGGTATCGGTATCGGTATCGGTATCGGCAAGTACAAAAATACATGTACTTGTACTTGTACTCGGTTGGGAAAAAAATGGTATTGATGCATCCCTAGACAAAAGTATTTGTCTTCTAATAACTAAATTCATGCATTTTAGCCACAAAAGTTGCTAACAGGAGTAAAAAATGAATGATATAAAGTAAATCATATGTTTCCAACTTTGTAGCAACAGTTTAGGGAAGGCTTTTTCCTGTTCCAGCATGACTGTCCCTCTGTGCACAAAGCAAAGCTCTATAAAGGCATGAAGAAAAGCTTGGTTTAATGAAACCAAATGGGCACAAATTCCCACATACATACAGTGTATCACAAAAGTGAGTACACCCCTCACATTTCTGCAGATATTTAAGTATATCTTTTCATGGGACAACACTGACAAAATGACACTTTGACACAATGAAAAGTAGTCTGTGTGCAGCTTATATAACAGTGTAAATTTATTCTTCCCTCAAAATAACTCAATATACAGCCATTAATGTCTAAACCACCGGCAACAAAAGTGAGTACACCCCTAAGAGACTACACCCCTAAATGTCCAAATTGAGCACTGCTTGTCATTTTCCCTCCAAAATGTCATGTGACTCGTTAGTGTTATTAGGTCTCAGGTGTGCATAGGGAGCAGGTGTGTTCAATTTAGTAGTACAGCTCTCACACTCTCTCATACTGGTCACTGAAAGTTCCAACATGGCACCTCATGGCAAAGAACTCTCTGAGGATCTTAAAAGACGAATTGTTGCGCTACATGAAGATGGCCAAGGCTACAAGAAGATTGCCAACACCCTGAAACTGAGCTGCAGCACAGTGGCCAAGATCATCCAGCGTTTTAAAAGAGCAGGGTCCACTCAGAACAGACCTCGCGTTGGTCGTCCAAAGAAGCTGAGTGCACGTGCTCAGCGTCACATCCAACTGCTGTCTTTGAAAGATAGGCACAGGAGTGCTGTCAGCATTGCTGCAGAGATTGAAAAGGTGGGGGGTCAGCCTGTCAGTGCTCAGACCATACGCCGCACACTACATCAAATTGGTCTGCATGGCTGTCACCCCAGAAGGAAGCCTCTTCTGAAGTCTCTACACAAGAAAGCCCGCAAACAGTTTGCTGAAGACATGTCAACAAAGGACATGGATTAATGGAACCATGTCCTATGGTCTGATGAGACCAAGATTAATTTGTTTGGTTCAGATGGTCTCAAGCATGTGTGGCGGCAATCAGGTGAGGAGTACAAAGATAAGTGTGTCATGCCTACAGTCAAGCATGGTGGTGGGAATGCCATGGTCTGGGGCTGCATGAGTGCAGCAGGTGTTGGGGAGTTACATTTCATTGAGGGACACATGAACTCCAATATGTACTGTGAAATACTGAAGCAGAGCATGATCCCCTCCCTCCGGAAACTGGGTCGCAGGGCAGTGTTCCAGCATGATAATGACCCCAAACACACCTCTAAGACGACCACTGCTTTATTGAAGAGGCTGAGGGTAAAGGTGATGGACTGGCCAAGCATGTCTCCAGACCTAAACCCAATAGAACATCTTTGGGGCATCCTCAAGCGGAAGGTGGAGGAGCGCAAAGTCTCGAATATCCGCCAGCTCCGTGATGTCGTCATGGAGGAGTGGAAAAGCATTCCAGTGGCAACCTGTGAAGCTCTGGTAAACTCCATGCCCAGCAGAGTTAAGGCAGTTCTGGGAAATAATGGTGGCCAAACAAAATATTGACACTTCAGGAACTTTCACTAAGGGGTGTACTCACTTTTGTTGCCGGTGGTTTAGACATTAATGGCTGTATATTGAGTTATTTTGAGGGAAGAATAAATTTACACTGTTATATAAACTGCACACAGACTACTTTTCATTGTGTCAAAGTGTCATTTTGTCAGTGTTGTCCCATGAAAAGATATACTTAAATATCTGCAGAAATGTGAGGGGTGTACTCACTTTTGTGATACACTGTACTTTAAAGTCTTGTGAGAAGCTCTGTTTTAATACGTTTGTTTTTAAAACAATGTCCGACAAGCTCACGATCAGGCGTCCGAATACTTTTGGTCATATATTGTATAATCATCAGTGTAGGACGTCTGTCTGTCTTTCATCTGTCTTCATGAAGGGATCAGCTTATACAGAGAGCTTAATTCTGCAGCTTTAATCCTATTACACATCATCAAATTAAAGCTGCCGTGTCAGAATGACACCCATATCTAATACTCAGAGACCCTTATGTTACACCAACACACGTCCACACCAGTGTGGGGCCACCAGTGACCAAACCCTGCGACCGGGAGCCAGAGGAACGTCAGACACTAAGGTAGGAGACACCATAAACACGTATCATTATTTACATCACATGTAGTGATTCCACCCTATAATCCTGGGGAGCGAGAGTGAAATTACACTAGTGCGCTATCAGCCGGTCGGGCGTCTATATACAGACATAATGCTCATCATTAGTATAAAGGGAGGTATGTGATGATGATGGTAAGACAGGAGATCGATGTTTGGATGGTAGCCCAGTGGATGAAGCTGTAGGTTACTGGCTGGAAGGTTGTGGGTTTGAACTGTTGGGCCCTAGAGCAAGGCCCTTAACCCTCTCAGCCCAGCTTATAGAAAAGCTAAAGAATTTTATCGTACTGTAGACGTATAAATGTATATATAAGACAAATAAAGGCAGTCCATTCACCTGCCTAAGATTCTTCTTCTTCTTCTTAATTATAATTTTTTATTATTATTATTTTTCTTTTATTATTATTATTATTATTATTCTTTTATTATTATTATTGTTATTATTATTAATATTATTATTTTTATTATCATCATTATTATTATTATTACCATTTTTATTATGACCCTAATTATTATTATTATCATTATTATTATTTTTCTTTTATTATTATTATTATTATTATTATTATTGTTTTATTATCATTATTATTATTATTAATATTATTACTACTATTACTATTATTATCATTATTATTATTTTTATTATTATCATTATTATTATTATTATTTTTATATTATTATAATTTTTCTTTTTATTATTATTATTATAAGTATTATTATTATTTTTATATTATTATTATTATTATTATTATTATTATTATTTTATTATTATTATTATTATTATTATTATTATTATTATTATTATTACTATTATTATTATTATTATTATTTTTATTACCATAACTATTATTATTATTATTACTATTATTATTATTATTATTATTATTACTATAACTATTATTATGGATTATGGACAACTTTGTGTCTCCAGTTCACCTCACTTGAACGTCTTTGTACTGTGGGAGGAAACCGGAGCTCCCGGAGGAAACCCACACAGACACGGGGAGAACATGCAAACTCAACACAAAAAGGACCCAGACTGCTCCACCTAGGAATCGAACCCAGGACCTCCTTCTTGCTGCTGTGCATTGATTTGGGCTTCGCCTTTCACCTTTGCACAGCCTTCAATAACGCCACGTTACACACCTGAGCTTCAGCACAACCACAGTAATAATTACATTCCTGTCTAACACACACAGAGACTTCATAGCGAGTATCCAGCCGGTGTAATTACTACTTCCACCTAAACTCACCCACACACACCACAGCTGGCCATTCAGATCTAATGCTGGTGTATAATTATGCCTATAATCTCATAATCCCGTCTGGATCTTTATCTCACCTCTCTGTACTTTACTAATCCACTTTCCTCCGCTTACATCAGCATAATCACAGCTGCTCAGTCCACCACGTGATCCACCACGCCTGCTGACCACACACACCTTCCATTAACCAACCACTCACATTTTTATGTGTATAAAAAATATGTGTATTTTATGTGTTTTTGAACTTCTTGATATCTATGATCTGTCGTTCATGATGTTGCAACATCCTCAGTTCACTAAAAGGGTTTTTTTCATTCCTCTGCTAGAAACCCAAGAGGAAGTTCAATTCTGAGAGCCCAAAAATTCATTTATTTCTTCTTTTATACACTTTATTTACAGCTTTTTCCTTTCAGACACAGGAAGTGCTATTTGTGTCCACGGGAAGCAGCAGATTTACCGTACAGATGTCCAGCTCAGAGCAGGAAGAAGATCTATCGGCCGCACAAACAGGTTCTGTACCCTACATGCCATGATGCTCAATGACTTTCATTATAAAGACAAACTAACACGATGAGTAACCAAAGCAAAGTGGAGGATTTTAAGGGCCCTTGAGTGAGGCCCTTAACCCTCAATTGCTTAGACACTATACTGTCACGGTACTCTAAGTTGCTTTGGATAAAAGCGTCTCCTAAATGCAGACAATGTAAATGTCAGGCCATATTTACACCAGTAAGAAAAAGCCCAGCGTGCCACGCCCAGGTTCCCCCTCTTTTCCTCGTAGGCCTTCATGCCTATCAGTGATAAATAGAGAAGCATTAACACAGACAAGGTTCCGAATTCCTGCAATATGATGTTACTAAGTCTGGATTTTCTTTAAAAAAACAGACGCTGAGTGGTGGGTGGATTACGTAGCGTCTTTCCTTCACTATACTTGGCTAACGTTTAGAAAATATGTAGCGCATGACCTGTTTGACGTCACACAGCTGTATCTACTATTACTCATCCAGTTCGTCCAGTTATGAACTAAAACATGTCTGATGATTGTAGCGTAGCGTGTTGTCTAGTTTTACTTAGTAACGTGCGATTGTTTGCAGTCAGCTTATTTGGCTTTATGAGGAATGTTGACGTGGAGAGGACGTTTGTCAACTATGTCTAACAAAAAAAAACATGGGCACAGTCATCTTGCTGACCATCTGGCCACTTTCTCTCATGGTTAATAATCAAAATTTTAAAACATTTTTTAGTAAAACACGCTAGCACACCAGAGCTGACATCACGAACTCGTCATTTCGATTGGCTTGTTGTTCATTCAGGGAGGATGTCGGAATGGGAATTCCTCATAACTGATGCGACTGATGGCGCCTGCACAGAGTCGAGGAATGTGTCGATCAGGGTGTGGCTCTCCGTGCACAAGGCTGATCCGCATATGAACTTGCCTCGTGCAGGTGAAAAGATGCAGTCGGGTACTGCTCACGTGTCTCAGTAGAGAGGAAGTGTAATGTACTGTAATTGGATGATTAATCTAAAAATCAGAAGACAATGCATCAATAAAATACCAAATAAATACATAAATAATCAAAATTTTAACTAAGCAAATTAAACAGGTGGCAGAAAGTGGATCAGCCGGGGTTGGTTTAACCAAGCACACATACACGTGTACTTTTTATTTTTTATTCAGTCATTGTTAAAGTAAGATGAATGTTTTATTTTCTTTATGAAATATTCAGGTTTTTTCACTAGCTGGTCAAAAACAAAACACAAGCGATTTCAAAAACTGCACCCAAGATTCTGTTTACATTTCTGGTTCTCCGTGTCAAGAAGGGTCTAAAATAGGTAAAGGTTATTTTGAGTTGTTGTAATATAATGATTGAAAAGTTGATGTCTGTTATTTGTGCAGGTCCTAAAGGTGTGATCCACGACTGGAGGAAGTTCAAACTGGAAAGCGAGGACCACGAGGGCACGCCGCAGAAACGAAGAGAGCTCCTCCGACAGATGTCTAACCCCAAAGCTAACAACGAGAACAACTGTGATAGACTTAACCGCAAGGTCAGTAGTCCTGGTCATTAAACTAATCCTGCATGTTTATTACATATATGTTTATTAGTCATATATTTTACATTATGTGCAGACTGGTTTTAATTTTTACTTGAAAACGTGATCTCATGTGGCATGATGGGAAGATCAACACCGCTGGTAACAGGAACTTCAATGGTCAGCACAAAGCCCTGCCCTGAAAGTCCGAGTCGAGTCACGAGTCAATATAGTCTACACAAAACATACTGTATATTGGAAATGTAGCTTAGAAATAAACAAATAATCTGTAAGTTCAGATAAAAAACAATAGATTAGCGACTGTATTTAGCTGTTTTACGTCGTGCCTTTACTTTCCTCTGTACCAGTTAAAAGCTTAAACTGACATTTTGTTTTCATTGCAAATCACGGCACAGCGGCCAAAATCCCAAACACATAAAAAAATCCATAATACTGCTTACCTTAGCTTCTGTTCTTCCAGATGCTATTAAATTTATAAGCGTGTGTCCCATTAGGAACAGAATCCGTTATTTTGTAAACGTGCTTATAATTAAAAACCTCCAAACTTTTCCAGGTTGTGAAGTAAAACACGGACGCCTGCAGCAGACACAAAATTAGCCACCCTGTCTGCTGGGTGGGAAAATTACCGGACCAAGTGGGTGGGGTCTTCAGACGCTGTGTTTGTGGATATAGGCATCTGTGCAGAAGTAGGAGGGTAAAGAAGGAGGGCGTGTGAGCAGCAATATACCCACCTCGATGCAATCAGTGATCCACAGCAGTGGAAGACAAAATTGACTACGCTAAATCAGGAGAGAAAATGCGGGAATGAAATAGGGAAAACAACCTTCCAGAAGAGTGGAGGCTGTTATAGTTACAAACTGGTGGGGGCTCCGGCCATATAAATGGCTATGGTGCTAATGCCTATGATGCCCAACAAGCTCATGTGGAAACTCTTGCATCAGATTAAACTTTAACACCAAGTCTTAGATATAAAAAGACACACAAACTATTTAAAACAACGTTGCTCAAGATTTCCTGTGCCACCCAACACAGATGAGCGTCCAGGAGTACGAGATGATCCGGGAGGAGGACGAGCAGTGCCTGAGACAGTACCGCAAGCAGTGCATGCAGGAGATGCACGAGCGCCTGAGCTTCGGCCCCAGGTTCAGCGCCGTGTCGGAGCTGGAGAGCGCCGAGGCGTTCCTCGAGGCCGTCGAGAAGGAGCACCGGCTCACGCTGGTCATCGTGCACATCTACGAGGACGGCGTCAAGGGCTGCGAGGGTCTCAACGGCTGCCTGGACTGCCTGGCGGCCGAGTACCCGGGCATCAAGTTCTGTCGCATACGGGCGTCCGCCACAGGGGCCGGGGAGCGCTTCTCTGATGATGTCTTACCCACCCTGCTGGTGTACAGGGCTGGAGAGATGCTGGGGAACTTCATCTGTCTCACCAAGCACCTGAACGAGGAGTTCTTCGCTACGGACGTGGAGAACTTCCTCAACGAGTACGGCCTGCTGCCGGAGAAGGAGTTCGCCGCCTGTCCCGATGATGATGGTGGAGAAGAGCTTGGGGTGGAGTGATTTCCTCAAATGTTTGGGACTGAGTGTACAGATGGGTTATGATCAATTCCCCCTTTTATCTCATTTGAATCAAACTATTACTTTAACCAAGAACAAAAGGACTGAAGTCTATTTTATATTATTCATTCATTTGTTGTCTGTTTTACCACCAATTTACCCTGGTCAGGGTTGCAGTGGGTCCAATTTATTGAGCAGAAGGCAGGAAACACCCTGTACAGGTCGCCGGTCCATCACAGGGCGCACACACACACACACACACACATCCAAAGCAACTTACAGTACTATGACAGTATAACGTCTAAGCAATTAAGGGTTAAAGGCCTTGCTCAAGGGCCCAACAGTGACAACCTGGCAGTGGTGGGATTTAAATCAGTGACCTTTTGATAACAAGTCCAGTATCTTAACTTCTAGGCCGACCGAGTTGTTCTGACCGAGTGTGTTTGGAGCACCCGGAGGAAACCCACACGAACACAGGGAGAACATGCAAACTCCACACAGGAAGGATCCTGACCGCCCGGCCGAGGAATCAAACCCCAGCCCTTCTTCGTGTGACGCAACAGTGCTTACACA
Source organism: Trichomycterus rosablanca (assembly GCF_030014385.1). Taxonomy (NCBI): domain Eukaryota; kingdom Metazoa; phylum Chordata; class Actinopteri; order Siluriformes; family Trichomycteridae; genus Trichomycterus; species Trichomycterus rosablanca. The sequence goes on from NC_086007.1 coordinate 1,689,798, forward strand.
CTGCACCACCCTGCTGTCCTGATCTTATATCATAATCATATTTTATTACATTAGTTTTAGCCTCGCACTGGCTCCGCCCTAACAGACACCTCTGAGATACGGGCGAGTTCTATAGTCGACCAGTTTCCCCATTTTTTTCTTTCAATTTCACCTTTTCAAATCTGCATCTCAAACAAAGCGCAGTTATGCCCGGTTCACACTACATGATTTATTCCCTGATTTTCGCTCGGCGACTGGTCGGCACTAGTTTGCCGACTCGGGAGCAACTCAGCGTTTAAAACTCGGCTCTCAATCGATGTGTGTGAACTACGCAACAACTCGATCTGAGCGGCTCGGCGACCGAAGCCAGATTTCTAGCATGTCAGATATCTGGATCTGAGTTGCCCGACTGGCAATGAGTGCTATGTCGAACAGCCAATGAGAACGCAAGATACAGGGTGAGGGGAAACACAGAGGAGGAGTATAAAAAGGTGGCACAGGGGTGTAATATAGTTTATATCAGAATACATCAGCACACACACAAGTTTTACAGTATTTCTGATCTTATCGTTCTCTACAAAACACCCACGCTGCATTGCAAAAAATATTTATTAACCTCCAACTCACTATAGAACAATCCATGCTGTTCGTGTTGCCAAATCCACTCAGATTCATTTATTTTTTCTCCTTGATTTTACGCTGCACATCAGCGCACAAACTTTGATCGCTCGTTACTTGTTGACGTGCATTTTTGGACGTGGTATCATTAAACCCCTCGTCACCTCTCACGTTTGTTTTCGTGTTTGGGAGAGCAGAGAAGCTCACCTGCGATTCCAGTTGGTGATAGATGGTGTAGTGTGTGACCCCCTATCACCCATCAGCTCAATCTGCATGATTAGCTACATCTTTAATAAGTTTAGTTGATTGTTAGCTTTAATTAGTAGTAGTAGAAGTAGTAGAATTGCAATGTAAGTAGCACCTCTGTATCCGACCCTCATTACTGTATCAGCTGTAACTATGAGAAATAAACGACTGTATGTCTGAAACAGGCAGAGAGCTCAATTAGAACCCCAGCGCTTCAGCTATAATAAAGAGATGAACTCAGTGAAACGTATCTGGCATCGTTTGTGTAACTGATGTGGGTGGACATCATGTATTATTGTTGATTATTGTTATTACGCTGTTTAATGGAAACACGCACCAGTTCCTAAAGTAAGACAACTACCGGTATCAGCTGAGAACTGCAATAAAAGTATTATTATTTAATTATTATTAACCCTTTAATGGTCTCACCAAGAAAATAATGTTTAAAAAAATATTTCTTTGCATATTTTAGTTTCTTGGGTTTATTTGTTTGTTTATTAGGATTTTAACATCATGTTTCACACTGTGGTTACATTCATGACAGGAACGGTAGTTACTCATTACACAGGTTTATATCAAACACAGTCCTGGACAATTTAGTATCTCCAATTCACCTCACTTGCACGTCTTTGGACTGTGGGAGGAAACCGGAGCCCCCGGAGAAAACCCACGCGAACACGGGGAGAACATGCAAACTCCACACAGAAAGGACCCGGACCGCCCCACCTTGGGATCCAACCCAGGACCTTCTTGCTGTGAGGTGACAGTGCTACCCACTTAGCCACCGTGTCGCCCTTTAGTTTTTTGGGAGTGTACCAACAACACAAGTTCTCTGTACAAACCCACGCACACGTGTCCGAGGAGGAACGCGGCAGCCTGCTTGGCCGGCGTGGGTTTCGAGTGGAGAAAATCAACAAAAACTCAAGCGAAATGTCAACAATTCATCATTTCATTCTGTATACAAAGAACCGTGTGAATGTCCTGGTGTTTATTCATTCAGATAGAGCAGAGAAGCAGCTGTGGCCAGAAGAGCGACTGCAGCTGCCGCCGCCATACCTGGAAAACACAGAAACGAGAGGAAACGGAGAGTCAGGGTGGAAAAATATGCATCACTGATAACATTTATAAACATGAACTTTCTTCTCGTGATGATTCGCTTCCTAAAAGTGGCTCTGAGAGAAGCCTGAACCGAACATCAAACAACCTGGAGCGCTCATGGATAAACAGGAGGAGGTTCCTGCAGTCCACCAAGCACACAGAAGTGATGGGGGGACAGCGCACCCTTCAGTACAACATTTTAATAACATAAATAAAAAAACAGCAAAGCAGAAAGCTATAAACTGTCTACCAAACTTCGTTCATACTTTATTGATCTGCTTTATTGATTTATAAAACCGTATTTAAGCACCCTATCCCACCAACGCTGAGATCCGAAGATCCTGGGTTTGAATCTCAGCATCTCAGTGATGCTGTTGGCCGGTCGGGCCTCTGCATGGACATATTCAGCTGTGTCTGAGGGAGGTGGCTGAACTACCTAGCTATTCACAGCTCTTTTTGATCATAATATCTCTGTATCTTGAAATGGTTCCATTCAGGCTTCCTAGAACCTTGGTGCAATTTTATTGGAACCAAGGATGCGTCATTAACGAAGGGAGTTGCAGCAACATCGTTCCTTTGTCTCTCCTCTTGACACGCCCATGGATGTTGTAACGGTTTGTGCTGAAAAAAACTTCTATTCTTTGGTTTTAGCTGGGAACAAACGTCCCTGGTTCAAAATAAGGTGTGGGAACTGGAACGGAACCCGTTCCCCGTTGGTCGAAAAGTGTTATAAGTGCCGATCCGAGCCCGGATAAAAATATGAGGGTTGTATCAGTAAGGGTAATAGACTGTGCCAAATCAAAACTGTGCCAAATCAAATATACAGAGCAGAGTGATCCTCCTAAATACAGTAACTGCTAAAAAAATAAAGAGAACTCGTCGCCCTTGGTAGAGCTGATGAGTCCATGGTATTTATCTTAGCGCCCCTCAGTAGCCAATATAATGACCGCTTGCCATTAAAGTGAGTTACAATTACTAACAGCCATACAGGTAAGTCTGATCAGATCATTCTATTAAACCGCATCTATTAATTATAGAAGATGTAAAAGCTCTGACTGTCAGTCACAAAAAAGTGACACACAGCATCAACCGCTATAAACTGACGATGTTTTACAGCAGCCGTCCCCAACCTTTTTTTGCGCCAGGGACCGGTTTCATATAAGATATAATTTCACGGACTGGCGGGGGCGAGAGGATTTAAAATACAATAACAATACTGCTCACAGATGAGCTTTTTTTCGCTGCAACGAGACGCTGCTCCCACCTAGGGGTGATTGGAGACAATAACACCCGAGGTGTGTTGGAAATCCTTTCTGTGCAGCCCGGTAATAAATGGCGCACAGACCGGTACCGGTCCACGTCCTGGTGGTTGGGGACCACTGTTTTCATACACCCCAAAATCTCTTGTGGTTTTTATGTTCAAAAGATTTTCATGATCTCTGAAGTGTACCGAAATGTACAAACAAACAATACAACATCCAGTGAGCGGCAGTTCTGGTGGCAAAAAACACCTAGGTGATAAAAGAAGTCGGAGAAAAATCGGCAAACTGGTTCAAGCCAAAAATATCACAACAGATTCTATGCCAGAAAAAACTTGCTTTCTGATGCGACATGAAGACGGTTGGGTCAGAATTCCATGTAGCATGAAATTATCAAGCCAGAACACTAAACGATCACAGTGTGTAACAGCATGGTGCAAAAGTATTGCGACACGGCTCAAGTGTGACATCGTTTTAGGGAAAATCTCTAAGACTAACTTGTGTCGTAACTCCGCTGCTATGTTTTCCAGTTTGGATCGGATCGGACTACTCATTCTTGAGCGCTTACTCATTAGGAACTGAAATGTATTTCCGGACCCAGACAGCGATGTCACCGTGATTACTAAGTAAATAGTAGAAAACGTACCAGCGTACTGGGTGACCGTCTGTTTGGGTGACGCTTCAGTAGAGGATGTGTCGTAACTGGCTGCATCATCATGACCATCCTCCTCTTCCATTACTGAGCAAGAGGCTGAAACACACACACACATACTATTACAACCATATCTTTGTGTATACACACTGTTTCTGTGCATTCGTCATGACTGTAATACATTTTTCATTGCAAATCGTATAATCAGCTAAAGAACTTGAATGAAAAGTGCAATCTTTGGGGGGTGCGCGGGTGGCACAGAGGTAAAGCACCAGTGCTGGCATCTCATTCTTGCCCGGGTGCTACACCGTCAATGATCGTCTCGTCCGAGGGTGGCAGTGCATGATCGCTGGCGCTGCACAGAGACGGGGGATAATGGAGATCGGTGCGTGACTCTCCATACAGGATACTGATCTCCATATAAACCCACCTAGTGCAGGTGAAAAGAAGCGGTCAGCTAGCGCACATGTATCAGATGTGAGAAGGGGTCTGCAGCAGTAGAAGGAAATACGATCGGGTAATTGGATATGACTAAATTTGAAGAAAATTTGGCAAAAAAAAAAGAAAAAAAAAGGATTCTTCATTTCAGTCTCTGTGATGCCACCAGTCTGACTGTGTTTTAAGGCAGTAGGGCTGGACTGGAAATGACCGCTTCTTGACTGGAGTCAATGAAACAGCGCCTCCTATTGTCTGCTCAAGGCGCCAGCAGTTCAATAATTGCAAATAAATCATTGAATATATATGGAACTTAAATAGACAAACTGGAATAACGACAGCCTATCCATAAACTACACTACATGGACAAAAGTATTGGGACGTCCCTTCTAATTTTTGAATGTATGTGTTTCAGCCACAACAGTTGCTAACAGGTGGAATAAATCAATAATATAAAGGAAATTAAATGCTGCCAACATTGCAGCAACAGTTTAGGGAAGGCCCAAAGCAAGACTTGCACAGAGCCCTAACCTCAGCCCCACTTAACAGCTCTGGAATGAACCAGAATACCTACTGAGGTTTCACAGACATACAGACATAGAGATCGCTCTGTTTTAATAGTACATGTTTTTGAAACAGGGCATAAAACAAGCTCATGGTCAGGTGTCCAAATACTTTTGGTCATATACTGTATGTAAGCATTTTAATACCAATACAGGTAGCATCTGTGACGTATTGATACTGTACTGTGTATAACACTGTATTACTCTGAGCCTCCACGCTCATGTCCACGTCCCCCTCCGAGAAATCGCAGCCCAGCATCTCCTTCAGACGCTCGGCCACGTCCGCGGCGCCCTCGTCCGGAAACACGTAATCACACACGCTCAGGCCGGGGCCGGACAGGGGCGCGAACACTCGCCGGGGAAGATCCTGCTGCCCAGAGCCCAGACCTGCTGACATGGACATGAAATGAAGTATATCGGTGGTTTAATTAAGTGCACACGGTCTGGAACTTTCCACACAACACAATGAATTATATATTATTAATGATAATATAAACATTGCTGAACAAGAGTTCCTCATCTGCTCTTCAGTTTCAGACCCAGGTCATGAGATGGAGGCAATCCTTAGCGTCGAAATTAAGATTTTAAGTGCTGGTGGCGCCGCCTAGCGTCTGTTTTAAACTCCCCAGCTTACTGAGCTCATGAAGCATTGCATAAAATACTGTACAATAAAACATTTATACATTTACATTTAAGGCATTTAGCAAACGCTTTTACTCAACTGTGACTAAATACAACTTGAGCAATTGAGAGGTAAGGTTGCCTGGCAGTGGTGGGGGTTGAACTGGCAACCTTGTGATTACTAATCCGGCAATGTAACCACTGGGGTGGCATGGTCGCCTCACAGCAAGAAGGTCCTGGGTTCGATTCCCAGGTGGAGTGGTCCGGGTCCTTTCTGTGTGGAGTTTGCATGTTCTCCACGTCTGTGTGGGTTTCCTACAGGAGTGCCGGTTTCCTCCCACAGTCCAAACATTTAAAACTTGAACTGATGAATCTTGTGTAACCTGTAATTATCTGTCCTGTACAGCAAAGTGTGTAAAACATGACGTTAAAATACTAATTAATAAATAACAACCATGATAAATAGAATCACTTCCACCTGGAGCGAATTAACAGTGTTAAAAGGAACCGACACGTCAATCATCTGCCCCTCCATGCCCCCTCTGCTGGCCATATTTGAGAAGGCAGAAGGACATGATTCTGTAACTGAGCCCGCCGCTGCTCACCACGGCTCTGTATTCAGGTCCTGAAGCTCTGATTTAATGTATGAAGAGTTCAATCTGACCTGCTTAAATACTGAAACGTATTTAGATATGATGATGATAATTAAAACGTATTAGTTACCTCCGTCGTTCATCTGTAGATCCTCCAGAAGCATCTCCACTCGGCTGCACACCGTGTTCACGGCGTCCCTCTTGATGGCCTATAAAGTCAAACACAACACACATCAGCAACAGTTTCAATTTGCCGCTTTGTTCAACTTCGTCAAAGTGCGAATATGAGACGAATCTGCATTTGTGTGGAATAAACATCAAAACCAGTCTGAAAGCGCCACGTGTAACTGTGTTTATCTGGATTTTCCTCCCTGTTTCACTTTTAAACTTGTGTTACAGCTCCAGCTTCTGAGAAATGGTGAGAATCAGAATCAGCTTCTCCCAGAGTCTAAAACGCTTCTGGTTGAAAATAAAGCTTAACGTGGTTTAATGTACTAAAAGAAGGAGACAGGAGCACTAAACTTCTCTTCATTATTACTGCTCATAAGTTCCTCCACTAATCACATTCCTCACTCGCTGTTTTACTACAATAAGTCACGCAAAGTTTTGTTCATACGGCCTGAGCCGCTTTTACCGCCTCGTATCAGACAGTCTGTCTCATTAGAGGAGCTTTAAAAAGGTCGGCGGCAAACTGGGCAGGGTTAGAACTAGAAAGCGCTCTTTGACCTGTAATGCCAGCCACTGCCTCCTGGTCTCAAGTACTGTCACGAGGGGTTTTAGGAAGCCTACAGAGTCCAATAAACTGCCCCCTCCTTACCCCAGAGACCAGGGCCAAATAGTATGCTCTTTTGGACTAAACCCTACAATCTTCTAAAGATAAAGCAAACATTTAACACCTAACACACTGTTCAGCATGAACTATTGATCTCAGGTTCACCTTCAGCTGAATGCTGGCTTTTATTACCAATGATCTGAATTTTAAATCACTCTAGTCGTGGCCAGTTATAACCCATATCTCTCTCTCATCGCTAACGTGGCCCCAATCATCAATCTAGGGGGGGCGAGACTGTCACACACCACCTTGTGCAGTTATTCGCTTCTTTTCACCAGCACCAGCAACGAGGAATCCTGATTCAGTCACTGATCCTGAGATTCGAACTTAAGAACTTGAGATCTCAGCACTGGTGAGCTGTTTTACCACTGTGGCACCTGAGCGCCCCCTGTTGACAATCTTTATATGAAGAATCTGATTGCCTGAGGTGTCGTCCTGCTCACCTGTTTGGCGTGACCGCTTTTGGGTTTGTTGGTGTGAATGAAAGCTCTACAGTGAACCGTTCCTCTCACGCTCAGTGATCCGCTGCACTCCAGCAGCACCGCGGTGCACCTCTGCTCTGCATCTGGATCCTCCTAATGCACACACACACACACACACACACACAAAATTAGATTTTGATCTCCAAGTCAAGTTATTTCTGATTTGCGATTGTGAATGCGCTGCTGCTTTTACAAACCCTGATCTGATCAAGGAGATCCGGATCCCCACACGACCTCCCGACACGTCCCGGAGCAGTCTCAGTGACCACGTAGCACAGCGGCACAGAAAATAGACCCCGTCCAACCTTCCCTCCCTCAGACACGGCCAATTGTATTTTTGTGGACGAGCTCAACAGTGGTCTGCTGGCATGTTTGACCTCTCTTTGCACCCAATTTTGACAAGCTACCCCTGTCTGCTGCACAAGTATGGCCAAGAGAGCCTCAGCACGTACTGAGGACCATGTTACTACATCTGTATTCGTCTGGTGTTCGTGCTGTTGCCTCGATACGACAGTAGGAGTCACTGTTGAGCAGTGAGGAGCTGATTCAGCCAGCCTTCCCTCCCTCAGACACCGCCAATAGTCTGTTTTTTACTCACCACTGAGACGAGGATCTGTGCCCGGAGCGTCTGCTGCTGGCTCGTCTTCTGCGTCTTTTTCTACAAGCAATCAAACACAGAAATTATGTTAGAAAGAAGCGCTAAACAACTGCCAGCAACTCACCCCATAAAATAAATAAATAAATAAATACATAAAAATACTAACCGGTCCTGATAGAAGCTCGGATTCGTCTGATACTGGTCTGCCGTTTATGAGACACAGAGCAGAGTCCATCTGTTTCGCCCAGCTTCTCAGTCCATTCTGTATAAAACACACCAACATCAGTACACCTCCCCCCTCAGACACAGCCAATCGTGTAAGTATACAGACGCCAGTCAAATGACTATACGGCCGCAGAGAAGTTACCAGCTGAATTGTGCATAACTGTACTGATAACCTTTAGTGCCATCTGCTGGTGAAGCGACAGACTTACCTTTATGCACATGTCCAGGTTTTGCGAGGTGACCGGGATCTGCAGGTCCAGCTTCACAGAGCAGGTGATGACGGGCCACAGGGACGAGACGCCGCTCTGATACTTCCAGTCTGCAGGTTTCGCTGTGCACTGGAGGGAATTTCAGATGCGTATTAGTGATGCATCTTTAAATCGAGCAGGAAATAAAACTACAGTAGAGTTAGAATTAGTACTGGTGTCCACATAATTTTAGCAAATTTCCTTATATGGCTGTGTAGGAATGTTACTCTCGTACCTTTGGATCTTTAACATCAAACGTTTTGCAGACAGCTCTGGGTGCATCGAGTTAAGGAGACTTCACAGCAATAGAGTTCAGACAACTAAATAAAACAATGATTCAACATTTCAGATTACAAAAAATTTAAGTTAGAGGAGGAAGCCTGGGCGTGCGAGTGGGTTTTCCTGTCATCGCTTAACCGTGAGGACGTTCCTGGACCTTGTTGGCTCTTACGCAGCACCCTGGCACAGCTTTTTTTATCCACTTCTTTATTTAATTACTCTATTAAACTCTATTAAAGGCTCCTTGATGCTTTGAAGGATACTTCCGTGTTTTGGAGCAGATGTGCAGCGTGACCCGCTCGGTCACGTCATCCTCACTCAGATCCCACAGCCGGCTCTTAGATATGGATTTATCCACAGCGAAGACGAGCTAATGAGAGAAATAAAATAAAATAACATTAAATAAAAACACCGTTTTAGAATGTAGCTATTAAATACAATGATTTACATTTCCTTTTTCCAGCCGGGATTGTGAATAAATAAGGCAGTGGTAGCTCAGTGGTTAAGGTACTGGACTAGTAATCAGAATCAGTAATCAGTAGCTCATTAGGTTGCTTGTTGCTCTGCAGAAGTAGATTAGATCAGTGCATGAGGAGACAAAGGAGCCGAGCCTGGTTCCTGGGTTCTATCGTTGTTTTTATTTCATTTTCAGAAGGTTGTAGGAGCTGCAGGATGAATGTGGTATCAAACAGAGCTAGCTTTAATGTGCATTGACCACATCTAGCAGCCAAAATGCTTTATTATGGCCAACGATGGATCCTAAACTGAATTCCTGTTACACTGTCCAATATATCCATTATTCATTATGGAAGAATAAAATGTTTAACACAAAATCTGAGCCGTTTTATCAGGATTAAAAGCAGCGGCTCCTGACTGTAATTAAACACTCACTCTTTTTAGCGTGTTCTGGGCCTCTTTCGATGTCTCAGGAGGGGCGACGAGGAACAATCCGAGAACGCTCACGCCTCCCGGTAACATCCGGGACACCTACACGGTCACAGAGCAGAACAACATAAATCACGATTAGCTGCCACTCGGACATTTGGTTTTAGTTTCCGCTCACAGGTACCGCACCTGTCTGGCATGCTCTGCAACCCACTCCACATCAATACTGTCCAGGGAGGTCAGCTGTCTCCGGCCCTCCGCGTTCCCCTCGTTTTCTCGGTGAGGTGTCGGCACAGCCAGAACCACAAAGTCCCTCTGTGTTGAAGACTAAAAATATAAGCACGATATTATGAGGTGGAGGATTACACACAATCTACTTTTATCACAAGAAATGTCACCGTTATTGTTTTTTCTGGCTGTGTCAAACATTTCACGTATATTTCTGGTAACTAAATATTTTATAACTTCTTTAAAACAGACCAAAAAGATTTGTGGTGGGTCCAGAGCCGCCAGAAAACACTGGGTTTACACAGAGTACACGTAGGGTCAAACAGCCTTCATTTATGGATACCCTTCCATTAGGAATCTTTAAAAGGGCTCACAGTGGAAATCGTAAACAAAGTTTTCTTACCTGACCGATGAACAGTCCAGTCTCACATGATCCCGAAGCTGTTGAGAAGTTAGTCAGGTACTTTTCCACACTCTCCTCAACGATGTAGCCTCGTCCCATTCTGCAGAAACAACACAGTGCATCGTTACACACTGCTAATTGTTTGAATTATCAAGACTGCTCCACTTACACTTTCCTGAGAATAATCTGGTTGCATCCTCCCAATTCCTCATTAGTGATTATGATTGACTAAAGCTGGTGACCTTTCTATATAAATTGACCTACTCAGCCTATTAAAATGCACACTGTACAGTTGTGTCTTTGTGGTAAGTACTAAAAGAAAAACCAAACCATCATCCCATACCACGAGAAATTCTTAGGTCAAAATATAACATGTAATCAAAGAAGCACTTAAACAGATCTGACATGAATTAAAGGCTGATACAGTCCACAAACCTTTCTGAACAGCAGCACGGCAATATGAAGCTTGCTGGACTGCAAACAGGATGCTATCACGTGTCCCTTTACAAGTTGTAGAATGCGGGAACTCAGAGCAGCTGTCATGATAAGATAGAGAAACTAGTGATGAAAGAGATCACTGGAGATGCATTCATTCATTCATTGTCTGTTCTAGCACAGCTTTATCCTGGTCAGGGTCGCGTAAGATTCAATTAACTGGGCAAAAGGCAGGAAGCATCCTCGGCATTTGGGTCAAAACAGCGACGGGTAAACAGCGTGTATGGATTATATATTAATTGTCTCTCTTCACCACTGCTTTATCCTAGTCAGGGTCGCGGTGGGCCCGATTCTCTGGGGGAAAGGCAGGAAACACCCTGGACAGGTCGCCAGTCCATCACAGGGCAAACACACATACACACAGTGCAATTTTAGCAGCTCCGATCAACCTGGTTGCATGTGTTTGGACTGTGGGAGGAAAACGGAGCACCAGGACGCACCCGCCCTGGCATATGGATTAGGGTTAACAGTCACAGTGCTTCATACAGTACTGCAGTCAGTGGATATTGGTCTGTGATTTGTGTTTAACTAGTGGAACTGTAAATAATCAGGTGATAAAATGCAGCTAAGATCTTCCTCTAACGTTTGAGAGCATCGGTTCATCTGCTGCTTCATTACACGGACGTGTTAAAGAGTCAGTGCAAAAGTGTGCGGAATACCGTGATACCGAGATGATTTTGAACATATTGTTAAGTTATTAGTTTTTAGAACTGATTGACATCTATGGCAACCAGGCTGTATGTTCACGTATGTTCAAAAAGCACATAAAATAGTATAAAATGCAAACTAAACATTAAAACCTTTATACTAACCTGGTTTTAATTATCTAACTTCCAGTGTGTAGAATAAGCAGCCGAGGCATGGAGTTTCAGCTAGGCAGGTGGTTCAATCCTAAATTCTAAATTACTTCCTAATAAGTGCGCTATATTCTTCTAAAAATCAGTGCGCATGTACACTATGAAGGGCACTACTCTAGGAAATATGTAGTTGGTTTGAAATACGGCCTGGTGCGATGTGTCGCTCGGTAAATTACACGTCATCCAAAGAAAAAATCTGATTGGACAGCTGGACAAACGATTCATTGAAGTAAGTCGATTCATTCGGTTCAGTGCGCTTTGATTCAAATGATTCAAATCCCGAGCTGAACTGATTCGTTCTTTAGTGGTTCGAAACTACAGTTCGACTACTTTTAACTTTGGCCTGTTTTCTCTGTGTCTATGTTGGCTTATGTCCAGGTACTTTAATGTTCTTCTACCTGCCAAGACATACAGTGCGTTAGGTGGATTGGCTGCTCCAAATTGCTCCTAGGTGTGAGCCTGAAATGTAAAGACTCGTGATTCGGTAAATTCGATACACTCCAAAGAGTTGTTCAAATGACTCGGTTCCTTACGTCACCAGAAAACCGACCAACCAGGAACGTGGAGAGAAGCGCTCGCGCCCCCTTCTTGTTAACTGAACTGTGCCGATTGATGTCGCTTTAGCTTTAGCTAACTTGTGCTAGCGCCAGCGTTAGCATTTGTTCTGGTCAACATGGCGACAGTTCTACAGCAGGCGTTGGAACGGACGGAAATAAATAAAATCCCGAAAGCCGTTCAGAACAAACTGGAGAAGTTTCTCACGGACAAGCAGACGGAACTGGAGTCTCTCAGAATCAACCATGAACGTTTTAAAACTGACTCCGGTGGGTAACTATGCTAAGCTAACTAACGGGGAGACGCAACATAGGTGCTGTGTTCCAAATCGCGCTCTTTCCCCCTTATAGTGTTCAGCTACCGTATTGATTGCTCACTACTTAGGCGCACTAAGTAGTAGTTTAGTTTGTGACTTGGAACACAACCTAGCTTATAGAACTGTTTCTCATGCGCCTGGTGTGTTGAGAAAGTGAAACTTTAAAGAATGCATGATGTAAATACAATTATCAATAAAACGTGTTTAACAGTATATTAAATTAATACATATAGAATAATCTAAATACAGCAATATGCCATGAAGCTAGCTAGATAACGATTCATTACGTGATTCTAGGGTTTTTCCACCTCTGGACCTGAAAGTCCACTGACCTGCAGAACATTATGCTTATTCCTGCTCCTCACACCTCATCCAGCTCCAGGACTGTTGGACTTATTTGCTTGGACAATGCATTACTTACATAATTAAGCCTCATTATTAATTTAGTTCATAAATAAAACACCATATATATTGCCAGTCTTTGTGTATGGAATACTGGTAGTATTAACAGAAGTCCATATAGCTGTGGTCAGTCTTTACCATATCTAAGCAGCTCATCACTTGGGTTTGATACTCACTCTGGACACATGTTCTTTGATGGCCATGTGGTGTACTCCATGTACTTTGGTTACCTCCCAACTCCCCAAAGTAAGGAATTGGCCCTTGGTGTGTGTCAAGGGTGTCCAATGATATCCACAAAGTGCCAGTGGGGCCACAAACACATACACACATAAACACAACTGGTTAGTTGTTTCAGGTAAATACTCCTGCCTGGTTGCTATGAAAGCATTTGATTGTCTGCTATGCATGCCAGATGACACTGGACCAATGGCGACTCTGACCAGAATGAAGCATTTAATGAAAAGGAGCAAATCCTGCTGGTGCTATGGGCATTCAGTGTTTATTTATATTACAGGAGCAACATAGGCAGCTCTGCAGAGGTTTGTTATTCAGTCATTGTAATTGTATCGTACATTCTGTGTTGTGTGTACAGAGCAGCAGTATTTCAACGTGGAGAAGAAGCTCATTGACATGCAGGAACAACTGCTGTCCAACAGTAAAGAATTTGAAGCTCTTAAGGAGGAGAACTCTCGGCTGAGTGAGTAACTTTGTGAAATAATCTCTGCAGGACTTGAAATTATAGTCCAGCTCATTCAGATAACCCTAAATTAATCTAATAATATCACTGTCATCATGTTTAGCTGAAGAACTCAAGAAATTTAAAGAAAATGAGGAGCAGGAAACGTCATCACAGCTGGTAAGTATTTGCATTTTATGCATAAAGGCTTATTTATGTGATGACCTATTGCTTGCTTGCTTGCCAAAGTAAGCTTAAGGTTCGGCTATCCTGTTTATTAAGTTGTTTATTAAGGCTGATGATTTGATTATTCATTTTTTTGTATCATATTAATGCCTAATTAATGCTGTATTAATACAGTCAGTGACCCACCAGCCAGTTTTTTTTTATTAGCAGAAATGATTTCCTGTTAATAAACCTTATATGTTCAGGGAGCTACAAACCTCCTCGCTTTCTTAGGTCCTCTGATGGAAGTCCTCTCACTGTTCCTTCCCCAATAAGAGGCAGATCTTTTAGTGCTGTAGCTCCTAAGCTCTGGAACTCCTTGCCCTGAACATTTTGTGACTGTACGAGTTTCCTCTTAAGTCTGTAGACGTTCCTTTTCAATCAATACTGTCCAAAGTGCTGATGTGTAATCACACTGCCAGCTTCAACATCACTGTACTGTTTTTAGCTGGTATTTAAATGCGCCAGTGGAATTGATTGTGTTTTTGGTTATCTGGGTATCCAGCATCTCTTATAACAGTACAGTGAAGATGATGTGATTATCTGTCACAGGCTAAACCCCAGAAAGCCAAATTTGAGATTGAAGCAGAAAACAAGGAGCTGTCCCGCCTGCTTGAGAAGAAAGCACAGGAGGTGGAAAATCTCACTGGTAAGTAAAACATACAGTTCATGTCACCAGTTTCTAATAGATTCATGATAAATGTGACTCTGTTGCCTTGTGTACAGAGGACCTCAAGCGCATCACTGACAAACTGGAAGAAGTAAGTGCAGCAAAAATGGAGATTCAGCTCAAACTGGACGAGCTTCAGTCATCTGAGCTCTCCATACAGGTAAGCGTAGTGACTCTGCTTATGATTACACAGGTTATGATAGGGTTTAGGACTGACCGCTGTGGTTATTAGATAGTGTTTCAGCTACACGTCTCTCAGCTGCTGTGTGTTTTCATTTGCCGTGACTTATTTTGTTTACTTACTTTATTTATTTGTTTGATTAATACATTAAGGCTGATGACAATATTAGACAAACACACAAAGTATTCATTTCAAACATCAAATAAATACGGGATCATATTGAAATTAATTTTGATTTTGATGGTAGTATCTGATTGGGTCCCCCAGGGTAATTTCAGGACATTAAGTAGTATTTCTGACCCTGTACCAAGGCATATTAAGGAGGAATGAGTATCCCACAGCGGTGTCCTGTGTATTTTATGGCAAGTTTATGGTGTGTCTGGGTCTCAAGGGCTAAAATACTGTATATGTCCTGGTGCAGCATCGAGAGAAGAGGATGGAGCAGGAGAAGGAACTTCTCCAGAACCAGAACACGTGGTTAAACACTGAGCTGAAGAGCAAAACGGACGAGCTGCTCACAGTAACCAGAGATAAAGGCAAAGAGATCCTGCAGCTCCGGTGCTCCTTAGAGAGCAAAACTGAAGAGGTTGGATATATAAGCCTGATCGGTCACTGTTAGTGTGTATTAGCATGTCGGCTGCCTTTAACTAATGAAAGTGATGCATCTTGTAGGTAACCAGGCTTCAGGAGGAGGTGAAAACTATGAGGAGTTCATGTGAGAACCTGCAGAAGAACACAGAGGAGCTGTTGGCCAAACTAAAAGAGGTTTGTCTGTGTTTTCTGCTTTCCTCAGAGCTCAGTTCTGTTCTGTCTGATCTGATTGTAACCCAGGGCAGGTGGCTAAAAGTATGTGGACACCCCTTCTAATAACTACGTGCAGGTTTTTAGTAACACCCAAGTGTGTTAAATCGATGATAAATTAATTTTCACTTTATTTTTTCACCATGACTGTGCTCATGTTCCCCAGCCAAGGTCCAAGAAGCTAAATACAAAATAAACGTAACATGAGCTTTCATTCTCTGCAGGAAAAAGACCAGCGCATCGCCATGGAGGGAAAATATCGCAACGAACTCAATGCCAACACACGACTCTGCAACTTATACAAGGTAAAGTGTTTAATAAATCTAAATAAACATGTGCCGATGGTAAGTTTTACTACCAGTAAGGGTGGCGTGGTGGTAGCACTGTCGCACTGTCCTGGGTTCGATCCCCAGGCGGGGCGGTTCGGGTCCTTTCTGTGAGGAGTTTGCATGTTCTCCCCGTGTCTGTGTGGGTTTCCTCCAGGACTTCCGGTTTCCTCCTACAGTGCAAAGACATGCACGTGAGGTGAATTGGAGATACAAAATTGTCCAAAACTTGTGCACTGATGAATCCTGTTGAACCAGTAACGACCTGTTCTGTCGTGAATGTTCAAATGTGGAGCATGACGTTCAAATCCTAATAAACAAACAAATTGATGCTTCTTTTAGGGTGTGGGGGGTTAAATATTTCTGAATGCAACCGGTGTCTTATATTCTGAGCTTTCTGTTCTCCTCAGAGCGCGGCGGCTGACTCCGGGACCAAGAACGTAGAGCTCACCAGAGCCGTAGAAGAACTCAACAAACTACTAAAAGATGCAGCAGAATGTAGGACACATGAGTCTCATATTTGTGTTAAATATTGAAGGTTTTTGGTAGTTTATGAGAAGCCTGTAAGCGCTGTGGATGTACCATTCATGCCAACAGGTAGCAAAGCGACCGAGAAGAAGTTTGCCGAGTTGGAGGGCTCCCAGGGGAAGGTGGAGGCGGAACTGCAGGAGAAGATCAAATGTCTGGAAAAAGAGCTGGAGAACGCTAAGACTAGCCTGGCAGATTTCAAGCGCAGAGGTGCAGTGGACTGTTTGTATGGTGTTAACATCAGACCCATGATGGTGTGGGACGATGGGACATTTTTAGCATGGTTGAAATCTGGCAACCCTAGCAAAGCAGTCTGCTGCTACTGGGTCACTGGGCCGTTCCACCAAATGGGTGCCAAATTAAATAAAAATGCATTTTTTTAAACACTGAATCTAGTAACACACACACACTTAACTACTCAGAAGGTGTTTTGGTCGAATCTCAGGCACCTTCGTTTCATTTGTACAAGGTTTCTAAGTGGAAATGAGCTGTGTATGAGTAACCGGACTGAAAGTAACAGGACTAGGAGTTTTTAACATAGAATTAGTGCATGCATAAAATATAGCAGCATGGAGAACATGCTAAAAGCCCGAGAACGCCAGGCACAGTGTAGTGATTCATCACAAAATGTTCTTTTTAATATACAGTGTATCACAAAAGTGAGTACACCCCTCACATTTCTGCAAATATTTTATTATATCTTTTCATGGGACAACACTATAGACATGAAACTTGGATATAACTTAGAGTAGTCAGTGTACAACTTGTATAGCAGTGTAGATTTACTGTCTTCTGAAAATAACTCAACACACAGCCATTAATGTCTAAATGGCTGGCAACATAAGTGAGTACACCCCACAGTGAACATGTCTAAATTGTGCCCAAAGTGTCAATATTTTGTGTGACCACCATTATTATCCAGCACTGCCTTAACCCTCCTGGGCATGGAATTCACCAGAGCTGCACAGGTTGCTACTGGAATCCTCTTCCACTCCTCCATGATGACATCACGGAGCTGGTGGATGTTAGACACCTTGAACTCCTCCACCTTCCACTTGAGGATGCGCCACAGGTGCTCAATTGGGTTTAGTCCATCACCTTTACCTTCAGCTTCCTCAGCAAGGCAGTTGACATCTTGGAGGTTGTGTTTGGGGTCGTTATCCTGTTGTAAAACTGCCATGAGGCCCAGTTTTCGAAGGGAGGGGATCATGCTCTGTTTCGGAATGTCACAGTACATGTTGGAATTCATGTTTCCCTCAATGAACTGCAGCTCCCCAGTGCCAGCAACACTCATGCAGCCCAAGACCATGATGCTACCACCACCATGCTTGACTGTAGGCAAGATACAGTTGTCTTGGTACTTCTCACCAGGGCGCCGCCACACATGCTGGACACCATCTGAGCCAAACAAGTTTATCTTGGTCTCGTCAGACCACAGGGCATTCCAGTAATCCATGTTCTTGGACTGCTTGTCTTCAGCAAACTGTTTGCTGGCTTTCTTGTGCGTCAGCTTCCTTCTGGGATGACGACCATGCAGACCGAGTTGATGCAGTGTGCGGCGTATGGTCTGAGCACTGACAGGCTGACCTCCCACGTCTTCAACCTCTGCAGCAATGCTGGCAGCACTCATGTGTCTATATTTTAAAGCCAACCTCTGGATATGACGCCGAACACGTGGACTCAACTTCTTTGGTCGACCCTGGCGAAGCCTGTTCCGAGTGGAACCTGTCCTGGAAAACCGCTGTATGACCTTGGCCACCATGCTGTAGCTCAGTTTCAGGGTGTTAGCAATCTTCTTATAGCCCAGGCCATCTTTGTGGAGAGCAACAATTCTATTTCTCACATCCTCAGAGAGTTCTTTGCCATGAGGTGCCATGTTGAATATCCAGTGGCCAGTATGAGAGAATTGTACCCAAAACACCAAATTTAACAGCCCTGCTCCCCATTTACACCTGGGACCTTGACACATGACACCAGGGAGGGACAACGACACATTTGGGCACAATTTGGACATGTTCACTGTGGGGTGTACTCACTTATGTTGCCAGCTATTTAGACATTAATGGCTGTGTGTTGAGTTATTTTCAGAAGACAGTAAATCTACACTGCTATACAAGCTGTACACTGACTACTCTAAGTTATATCCAAGTTTCATGTCTATAGTGTTGTCCCATGAAAAGATATAATGAAATATTTGCAGAAATGTGAGGGGTGTACTCACTTTTGTGATACACTGTATAACTAATAACAACTAAGGATAAAATGTAGGTAACATGATTGTACGTTACAATATTGTCAAACATACAGGGGAAAAGGGAGAACCTGCTAATGCTCTTCCCGTGAGCTTCAGTAGATACAGATCATGTACGTTTCTGTTTAAAATGTGACTTGATTAATGAGAATATTTCCACAATTTTATTATCAGAAGGGTGAATATGTGAGGGTAACAGGACTGAGTGATTAAAACATGGATTTTAACCACATTATTATGAATTTCTTATGGAAAATAAATATTAAAAATGTAGATGGATTTGGAGTCACCAAATTATGCAGAAAAAAAGGATTTCTGGCAGATTTTACTCTACTATTATTATATTTTATTGGAGTGTCGTGTTAGAGAGTGTTATAGGGAGTTTTTATTAACTTTTAAAATTATGTCGCCTAAATTTGCAATTAGATCAATGTGCAGGACACTTTGCTCAATATAAAATGCATTTTAAAGTTAATTTTAATGGCCGCTCAGGTGGCGCAGCGGTGAAAACGCACACTGGGATCTTGAATAAATCGTATCGAGTCTCAGCTCTGCCTGCCGTCTAGGCTGAGCGACCACATGAACAACCATTGGCCTGTTGTTCAGATAGGGGTGGGATTAAGTCGTATAGAGTCTCTCTTGAATAACTAATGCGATTATGACCTCTGCTGGCTGATTGATGGCGCCTGCACAGAGACGGGGAAAAGAGTGCTGTCAGGGTGTGTCTCTCCGTACACTGATGATCTGCACTGCACTCGTCAAAGTGTAGGTGACAAGATGCATACGGCTGCTGCCCACGTGTCGGAGGGGGCGTGGGTTGGCTTTCGTTCTCCTCAATCAATGCGGGGATTGGTGGAGAGGAAGCATGATGCAATCGGGCAATTGTGCAATTGGACGCGCTAAAAAGGGAGAAAAATGGGAGAAAATACATAAACTATATATATATAAAATATATTTGTATATATTTATATATATATATATAAAGGGGTTAATTTTCATATACATACAAATAAGGTTCTGGGGAAGGAATTGGCACAGTTGGGGGGAATGGCCCACCAAAGTACGGATTCACTCTGTTTCCTTGCTAATAAGTGTCATAAGTGGCGTGGCATGATAATAAATAATCGGTTCGTTTTTCCTGACAGGAGTTCCCGCTCTGTCTGAAGAAGAGCTGACCAACATGTCTCCAACGGCAGCTGCAGTGGCCAAAATCGTCAAACCGGGCATGAAACTCATGGAGGTAAAGAAAATAAAAGCCTCCTCCAGCATTCGGGAGTGGTCCTGCACGGCACTGAGATATTAACTCTGTCTGTTTATTTCTTATTACAGCTGTACAATTCGTTCGTGGATGCTCAGGACCAGCTGCAGCTGGAGAAGCTGGAAAACCGGCGCCTCAGCAAGACGCTAAACGAGATCACGACGGAGGTGGAGCGTAAGGCGCCTTTGCTCAAGAGGCAGAAGGAGGAGTATCAGAACATGAATAAGTCTATGGGAAGCCTTTGTTCCAAATTAGAGCAGGCTATGAAGGTGGGTGTACGGTAATTATGTCACCAACAGACATCAAGCCCCTTATAAATGACTACATTCAAAATAAATGGCATTTTCAGTGGAACACACAAACACCTCAACATCAGGAATAGGCTAAACGGAAAGCGTACAGATCAGGTTATAGACACTAGACGCAGAATAGGTCGTTCCAGATTGACACACACACACTTAATATTAGGAGAAGACCCCACACTTTGTGTAGACTGCCACACACCAACAAAACCATAAACACATCCTGAACGAATGCCCAAAATACAACACTGAAAGACAAAGTGTAAATATGCCCAATACTTTAAAAGAAACTCTCACGAAGGATAATACAGAAATAATCATTACTGTCCTTAAAATATATGACTGAAATCATGTATATAATACAACACTGATTCCTGCGGTGAATGACATAAATGTAATAAACATGATGTTAGAAAAATAAACAAACGTAACTAGAAAATGCTGTTCAGATGTGCTTGTTTTATTTATTAATCACAGCATATACAGATGTATTAATATTCTTACCTAAAATGATGCTTTTAATTACATTTCTGCTTTTTTTTTGCCTTTGAATCGAATTGAGACTCATTTAATTTAACTGGTATATAATTTTGAAAGCCCTGATTTGGAGAATTAATCGTCTGATTCTTTGTTTGTTTTTCAGGAGATGAACAGACTGCAGAAAGAAACGGACGAGGCCAATAAACGAGCCTCGGAGCTGGAGAAAGACAATCGGAGGTCCGAGAAACAGATTGCGGATATGTCTCAGCAGGTACGTTCAGCCACGTGCATATGGGTGAACCAACAAGCTTATGGGCAGGTATCCACATAGTTCCAGCCATATAATACCGAGCGCTTAGCGGATTATGAGGAATTTCACAGGTATTGAGGTAAATTAGGGGTGCACGATTGCAATCTGGACATTATTAGCCAGGACTGTATGAACTGAATGAACTGTACCAGCAAGTTTGCAGTCTAGCAGTTGCTTGGCATTTTAAACATAATTAAATGAACATGTGAAGAATTAATCCTGTGGTTGCATTTCCTGCATTTTAAGGCATCTAAGAATTCGAACAGCGCACGTAGGAGGACATAAAATGTGTCTATGTAGAGGGCTCACTAGGTTCTCGAACACACTCTTTATGTTACATGTTGGGAACCACAGTGGGACCAGATTGTACAGGGCAGAGATAGTAAGTAATCCTGGACAAAATGTGGGCTAGCTTATACAGAAATATTCTTAAAGCAAGATGAATTAGTTTCTTTGCTGTTTCATGCCGTTAGGTGTTGTTTTCTTCAAGGTTGCTCTGACAGGTATTGAATCCTGGTTTCTAAACTACAAAAAGCCTGGATCCCTCAAATGCTGGAAGAATTTGCTCTAGTGATCAAAGTGGATTTACATCGGAGGCTTATTCCAGTTTATATGGGTGGCTCAGTGGGTAGCACTGTCTCCTCACAGCACGAAGGTCCTGGGTTCGATTCCCAGGTGGAGCGTGGGTTTCCTCCGGGAGCATCTGTTTCCTCCCACAGTCCAAAGACGTGCGAGTGAGGTGAATTGGAGATACAAAATTGTCCATGACTGTGTAAGAAGTAACTGTCATGAATGTAAAATCCTGATAAATACTCCAGTTTGTACCATTTGGTCGTATAGGGCGGTAATTGAATTCCTTCCTAACATTTTCGGCAGGTGCGGGTGTTGCTGGTGGAGCTGGAGGAGGCCCGAGGGACCAAGGTTGTGCGTGAGGAGGTGAGCTCGGCTGTGAGCAGCACCTCGGAGGTCAAAGGGGCGCGGCAGGTCGCTTTCCGCAGCGTGGAGGAGCTTCAGCAGCAAAACCAGAACCTGCTGGTCCAGGTTAGAGAGCTGGAGGAGCAGCGGGAGAAGAGCCAGACTGAGGTCAAGACCGCCAGGTATGCTTAATGCAGCATAATGGTACAGTAACAGGGCGCTCGCTGGCACAGTGGTTAATTACACTAGCCCACTATTACTGAGGGTTCGGGGTTCGAATCGGCAGCAGTGCTATTGGCAGGTCGCGTATCTACATACAGACGATTGAGGGATGGAATAGTTGAGGCCCAGGGCTGGATTGACGTCCTGTCTGGGGGTGTTAGTTACCACATTCTATTCAGTGATTTCGGGGAAACTGGACCTGGTAGCGAACTGTTCATTAACGATGCAGTCAGTATAAGAGCTTTTCTGACCTTATTTGTGCCGTTAGTATAAGATAACACATCAAGGATAAGGTGCTCAATTAGTAATCACAAGTCTGTCAAAGGTTCAAGCCCCACTGCCACCAAGTTGCCACTGTTGGGCCCTTGAGCAAGACCCTTAACCCCTAAATGCTGAAACTGTATTTGCATAAATGTAAATAAGATAAAGCTCAGTTCTACATGTATACTGGGACATGATGGGAGATTAACATGCAGCCATAATAAAGATTTTCTGCAGGTAAACTGTCAACCGAGTGGCACGGTGGCTTAGTGGGTGGCACCGTCGCCTCACAGCAAGAAGGTCCTGAGTTTGATTCCCAGGTGGAGAGGTCGAGGTCCTTTCTGTCCTTCTCCGGGTACTCCAGTGTCCTCCCACAGTCCAAAGTCATGTTGTCGGGTGAATTGGAGAAAAAAAATTGTTACGGCAAACACAGTCAAACACAAAGTGTGTAAAACATGACGTTCAAATAAACCCTAATAAACGGTCAGCTGGCTGCATGTGCACTGAGGTTAATGAATGAGGTTTAGTCTCAGATCGGTAGTCTGAGCTCATTATAGTGCTCCTGTGTGGAGACCTGTAGCTCCATTGATTCCTGTTAGAAGATGCTTTATCATGCACCTTTAGCACTGATGTCGAACGCTTTCTAATGACCCGACAGGCAGGTCGAGCTGGAGAAGGTGCAGAAGGAGCTGGAGCAGTTAAAGGAGCAGAGGAACCAGCAGAAGCAGCTGGCCGACTCGGCCACGAGGCAGAGAGACATGTACCGCATTCTTCTACAGACGGCCGGGGTGAACCTGCCTCCACAGAGTAAGCTCAGCCTAAGCTAAAAGCTTTATATAACTTATAAATATAACTTTTTATAACTTATTAGCTATTAATATTAAAGATTGTGACAGAATAGCCCACATTCTTGTTTAATGTGTTTGCACTGCATGACCAAAAGTATGTGGACACCCAGACAAATTATTAAGCTCAGCGGTTTCAGCCACATCCATCATTATCAGGTGTATAAAATCGATTATGAAAAACGAATGACCTGCATTTACATGAATTGGGGAAACAATCAGGAGGCAGGTTTTTTATGTCCAACATCAGTTCCTAACTTCACAAATCCTTATTTCTTCTTTATGTGTACAAATTCTCACATATCTTGAATATCTTAAGGAAAAGCTCGTCCAGAAGAGCAGAATATGTTAGTTGCCCATGTTTGTTTAAAATAAGAGGTACAGCAAGCTCATGGTCAGGTCGTTTGGACCTATACGGGACGCTTGGGTTAAGTAATTATGTGTTTTGCTTGTGTAGGCTCGGAGGGCGGCTCGGACTCTTCCGCACCCAGCAGGCCGGTGATCAGCGCCACTCAGTCCGCCTCAAACAAGTCTGTAGCTGCCGAGGTGGCCCAGACCATCCAGACTAAAGTGGCTTTCAAGCAGGTTAGTCCTACCACTCACTGTTTCACTTTTAAACTTGCGTTACAGCTCGAGCTTCTGAGAAATGGTGAGAATCAGAATCAGCTTCTCCCAGAGTCTAAAACGCTTCTGGTTTAATGTAATAAAAGAAGGAGACAGGAGCACTAAACTTCTCTTCATTATTACTGCTCATAAGTTCCTCCACTAATCACATTCCTCACTCGCTGTTTTACTACAATAAGTCACGTTAAGTGCTGTGTTGCTTTTACCGCCTCATATTAAACAGTTCGTCTCACTGGATGTCTTTGGAACGTCAGTAAAACATGCTGTCTGTTTTTTGTCGCTTTCCGTAGCTAAACGACGCTTTTACCACCTACAAGAAGGAGAAGGCCGAGAACGATAAGCTGCTGAACGAGCAGAACGAACGTCTGCAGCGCCAGGTGTCTGACCTGATCTCCCAGAAGGCCAAGCTCTCCTCTCAGCTGGAGTTTGCCTCTAAAAGGTGAGCAGGACTGACCTGGTGCAGCACATTATTCCAGTGTAGCAGCTTTTGTTTATTTGAATGAACTCTGCTGCGCTGAACCTTCTTCCTGCCCACAGGTACGAGATGCTACACGACAACCTGAACGGCTACAGGAGGGAGATCAACGCGATGCGAGACCGAATTCAGAAACTCTCCGCCACCAATCAGAGATACGAACAGATCATCCACACCATGACCCAGGATCTGAGGGAGGTCGGAGAGAAGCTAGCGCTCGCCGAGGTTAGTGGACCTACGCTAAGGCTGAAAACACATGATGCATCACACCGTGTCTCGAGCGTCCTACCACTTATTGAACTGATTGAACCTTTTTAAAACGCCACCAGTCTGACAAATTGTTTATGATGTAGTCAGAAGCGAAGCACAGACACTCCAGAGCTTGTAGAAGCATGGCATTGTGGGAAATACTGCACGATGACTAGCAAGCTGAGAGTGGGTTTGCATTTTAATTGGTGACCCCACGTTTCCTGATCCTGGAGTCGCTCGCCATGGCTTCGTAGATTGAACGTGTCCACAGATTAACAAAACAATAGTTTTATGAAGCCACTTTATTCTTTTGCTGTTTTTTTTATTTTTTTAAATATTTAACTTCTGCAAATGATCATTTAAAAGCTGCTTTTTGTGTTCACTCATGATCTGAACCGTTAACAAGAGACATTAGCACTTGTAGAAGAATTCGAGTAAGGGGCGAATACTTTTTCACAGCACTGTAGGGTAACTGGAAACAACCAATCGAATTATTTTCGTTTAACAACCATGTAGGGTGACCTGGTGGGAGCACTGTCGCCTCACAGCAAGAAGGTCCTGGGTTCGGTTCCCAGGTGGAGTTGTCCTTGTTCTTTCTTTGAGGAGTTTGCATGTTCTCCCGGTGTCTGGACTGTGGGAGGAAACCCACACACAGATATGCAAGTGAGGTGAATTGGAGATATGAAATTGTCCATGACTGTGTTGATATTAAACTTGAACTGATGAATCTTGTGTAAGAAGTAAAAACTACCTGTCCTGTCATGAAGGGAACCAAAGAGCGTCAGACGTGACGTTAATATCCTGATAAAATAGATAAAATAACAAGCATGTAAATGAACCTGTTTCACCTCAGGTGCGAAACGAGAACCTGTGTAAGGAGCGGGACATTTTGAAGCAGGTGGAGAGCAGACTGACCCAGGAGAAGGAGTCCATCCTGGCTGAGCAGCGGAACCAGAACCTGCTGCTCACCAACCTCAAGTCCATTCAGGTATCATGCTTAACCAGGGTCAGCCACTGTACATCCTCCATCAGCTTTAAATGGATTTCATTACAATTTCAGTCTTTTTTCCAACATTTCCTGGCCTAATGCTTATGTTTCTGACTAATTGATTAATATAAGGGAAAAAATGATAGCTAATTAATGATTACGTAATCGTTACCTGCAGTTCGATTCTACACAACATTTTCATTCTTAAAGACCAGTGCAAATTTGGTCTTCAAGTACAATTTAAAGGGCATTGATTCAACTTCCAATCAAAAACTCGACACACCTTTCTGCTCTGTGGCGTTCTAGCTGACGATGGAGCGCACGGAGGCCGACAGCAGGCAGCGCTGTGCCTCCCAGGTCGTGCAGCTGCAGAAGGAGATCGCCCAGCTGAAAAAGAGAGTCGAACAGGAGGTCGAGCGGAGACACGCCGTGGAGCGCAACCAAGATGTAAGTGCCTTTCTCCTCCTGTTAAGAAGCGAGTTTTGCCATTGTTTTGTGTTTGGATTATCGTTTTGCTTAACAACTAATGTATATACAACTCTCCACATTGTCTACAATCTTTTTATCTATGTGTTCATCCCTAGATAGATAGACCGATAGATGCTTTAATAATCCCGAAGGAAACTAAGGAAACGGCTTGCATTGCCCGGGAATCGAACCCGTGGTCAACTGCTTCGAAGGCAGCTATGCTAACCACTAGAGATGGGACGATCGATCGGCTACGAATCGGTATCGGCCGATTTTTTATCAAAATATGCTATCGGCGATCGGCGATATCTCCTAAAAGTAGCCGATCCGATCGTGTGATATATAAAGACCACGTTAAGTTAACAGCTCAGTGGATCGATCCAGACTTTGAGCTACGAAGCGCCAACCATCACATCACCATTCATCAACCATCGTACAGAAACCATCGTGAAAGCTCTTACGATGTCATTTTGCCGATTGTAATATTTACTTTAAAAAGATAATTCGACCCGGTCACATCTGAGTGGATTCTATCAGCACGTTATATAAACTCCTGGTTCACTTTGGTAAATCGTAAGCGGTTCTTACTTGTGATGTAGATGAGAACAGAAGACGTTACAGAGCCAATCAGAGGCAAAAGTTTATTCATTACCAAATTCGTTAGTTCAGGATCATCTGCTGAACTTTTAGAAAACTTTTAGCTCCTTAGACGGAACGAGTCTGACTCGGTTACAGATCTGTGCTAATAGCAGTTTAATGAAGCTTTTTAATGTAAGAGAGTCACACAGAATGTTCTGTAGTAGCTGGTGTTTATTTAAAACCACGACATTTAATTAATAACAGTAAACACGGAGAGATAACTGAGAAGAGAAACTTACGCTTCACATAAAAATGAATCAACTCATGAATCAATGAATCACTTATAGCGATACTGTGAACTCTGCGTCTCTGTAACTCTGTAACTGCGTCTCTTCTAAAGGCACAAACACACACACGCGCGCTGCTCCGGTTTATCTTTACTGTGAGGCTCTTTTTAAGTTTATTTACTGCTAATCCACCCCCCCACCCGATCGGAATCGGCTATCGGCCGATGTCCCTGAAAGGAGATCGGAGATCGGAAATCGGTCCATCTCTACTAACCACTATACCACCAACGCGTGATGGTTGGCGTGATGCTCTTGATCTTGATCTTAGCATTTTAAAGACTAGGCAGCAGTGCAAAGAATCTCAGCTCTGCTATCAGCCAGCTGGGCACCTGCACAGACATGATTTGCTCCGTCTGATGGAGTGATGCTGAAGGGATTAACGGGGTTAGGATTGGGGTCTGCAGCAGTAAAGAAAATACAACTATATCATTGGATTCAAATGCATAAATGCTCTAAGAGCAAATGATAAACCTTGCTAACATGACCCGTATTATTTTAAGCTGGTGATTCCACAATCGCATTGAACTTGTAATTACTTATTCTTCGAACCCGTGCTGTCTAGACTCAGCTGGTGGAGGCTAAAAAGCAGCTCTCCGCTCAGACCGCTCTTCACCAGAAGACCAAGGAGCTCCTGAAGAGGGCCGAGCTGCAGGTTTCCACTCTAAGACGACAGCTGAACAACTCTGAGAACAAACAGCCGATCAAACCACCATCCACCGGTAGGATGTGCCATGAGGGCAAATATTAATAGCCAGGAGGGCAAGCTTATAAGGTGTTGTATAGACATAAAACCGATTAGGGGGGGGTTTAGAAGTCCATGTGCTTAGAAAGATGCAGAGTATAACATGCTGTAATAAGAGGCACATGTTGCCAATGTTTCCTGCTGTCATCATAGTGCAAGTAGGATTTACTAGGAGTCTGTTGTTCTAACCAAGTGCCTTAAGCCTAAATAAAGTACCTGGTGCCAATTATTTCAACATTTTAAGTAGCTCCAGTAGCGCTGGTACTTGATCAACTCATGTGAGGTAGCTTATAAGAATGTTAAGGTCAGAATTTGGCAGTTTTGAGACCACAAAGTATTAAGACGCTGCTATTTGTGCCGCACTCCATTCATCTTTGAAAGGTTTTTCTGAAACCACTAAGTTCAGTAGGTTCATGCTGGTGCGTGATTGTTTTATGTGGTTGTTTCTCCAGCCGCAGCTCCCGGCGTTCCCGTACAGGAGGTGGAGGAACTGCGCGCACGCCTGCAGCAGGCCGAGGACGATAAATCCGACCTGCAGGAGCGTCTGACGAGCACCACCAATAATCTGGAGGAGTACAGGACCATGGTGCTCAGCCTAGAGGATTATATCAGCAAGGACAAACAGGTGATACCGTCGGCTGCATCACGGCGGCGTTTTACTGGTCGTCTCTTAAATCCGAGTGTGTGATATCGGGGTTTGATATGTATAGTTCAGACTGTTAGGAGATGGTCTGCTCAGAGAAGAGATGTTTGTTCACTGTGAGCATCTGTGAAGCTTTAAATTATGTTTAAATGCTCATTCCTACCCTGCGTTCACACTGGGGACAATTAGAGCTGTGGATATCCTGTGACAGGAGGCGGTGCGAAGTGCAAACCTTGACCATATTAGGTGGGCAGAGTCGGTGATGTGACAAAAGTCGAGGAAAGTTTAACTTTATGCAGATTAGGGTCGAAGCAACATGGCAATTGCCACGTGGCAACAGTGGAGGTTATTTTTGGTTCCTAGATCATTTGGTTCCTAGAAATAATTGCAATAAATGCTGACTATACAGGCAGTGATGGTTGAGATGACTACGCTGGGATGAAATTTATAGACCAGCGACCTTTTCCAGGATTTTTATTAATAATTTATCTGGAACACCTTAAATTATTACTTTTCTATACGATTTGTACATATAAGCTTGCAAATTACACTGCACTGCCATGACGTTTGCTTTTTTGCATGGCGACAGTAAATGAACGGCAACCCAAGGGTCAGCTCAAGTTTAGAAACACGTCCACAGGCGAAGATGATCCTGCCGGTGTGAACGCAGGGGGCGATGAGCAATCAGCGATTCGGGTAATAAAGAGGCGAGAAGTCGCTGCCAGTGTGAACGCGGGGTTACAGTTAAAGGTTTTTTTGATCAATGATGCTGCACTTCAGAAGTATCATGTTTTGTAAAATTCATACAGTTGAGTATTGAGATTCACAATTTTTGAGAAAGTTTAGTCAAAGTTAAAGCGTAAGGGCTGCACGCCCATGATGAGTCGCAGATTGAATACTTCTCATCCTTACTTTTAGTCCTTTTAACGTTATTCACTCACCCACTGCTCCTCGACTTCTCCAGGCGGTTGAGGACGCCCTGGCGGCCGTAGAGACCCAGCTGAAGGAGGCCCAGGAGCTGAACAAGCAGCTGGAGAGCCGACTGGAGGAGGCAGAACGGGAGAAGCAGGAGCTGCACGACGAGAAGACCAAAGCTGTGGAGAACGTGGAGAAAAACGTAAGAAACTTGTCGGATCGTCAGCAAAGCTTAGAGAACGACGGGAGCTTAATGGACACCCTAAATCATGAGCATTAATATGAACGCAAGGATTTTTCAATAATTAGTAGTGGTCACACATTTTGACCAGATAGTGCATCTTTATTGTTGTCCATCTCTATTGTTTAAATCGTCCTTCCTCTCTTGCTGTGTGGCAGGTGAAAGATCTGAAGAGGAACGTGACGGAATTGCAGACGGAGCTGCAGGAAGCCCTGCAGAGAGCCACATCCGCCGTGGCCAAGGAGCAGCAAGCCACCCAGGACAGCCAGCAGCAGGTAGGCTGGAGGAACTCATTTTTCATAAAAAGCTGCTTAGAAAAGCTGAAGGTAGAAGAGGAAGAGGACGGCCAGCCACAAGATTGATGAGTACAATTAGAGGAGGAATGAACAAGCCTGACATTTAGAAGCCTGAATGGCAGATGGAGCCTTTGTTGTAGTGGTTAAGGTGCTGGACTAGTAATCGAAAGGTTCAAGCCCCACCATTGCCAGGTTCTCACTGTTGGGCCCTTAAGCAAGGCCCTTAACCTACAATTGCTTAGACAATATACTGTCACTTTGGTTAAAAGCTTCTACTAAATGTCGAAAATGTGAGACCCAAACAGTAAACAGGATAGACTCAACAGAGAATCACTTCACAGGGTTGCCAGACGTCTGAATCCTAATCATGGTGCTAATCTGACCACTTTCTGCTCTTATTTTACAGCTTCAGTTCCAAAGCAATAAGAGTTTCTGCAGAATTTACAATCCCAAAGCTAACAACCACTGACGGGCATTAAGTTCTGAAGCCATTAGGTTCTGACCTGCATTTTTTTTCTCACCTCTTAGACCAAGCTGGCTACCGAGGCGCAGAATAAATACGAGCGGGAGCTCATGCTTCACGCTGCTGACGTGGAGGCGTTGCAGACTGCTAAGAAACAGGCCCAAGAGGCAGTGCAGAAGCTCAAAGACCTGGAGGAGAAGGCCCAAAAAGCCACGTCTGAGCTGCAGCGAGGTCGCTCTGGCTGGGAACAGCAGGAGAAAAACTTAAAGGTCATAATTACATTTGCGTCATTAATTATATTTATAAAAATAAAGGTGTTCTTATTGATTAGTCCAGTTTAGTCCTGGCGTTTCTAATCCGTGTCCCTCATTTCACACTCTGGAGTCGATTGTGTCTTTTCAGGAGGAGCTGTTGAAGCAGAAGAAGCGTGTGGAGGACCTGCAGAAACAAAACAACATGCTCCACGAAGAGATGGAGAGTCTGAGCGTGAAGCTGGCCACCACGGTTCAGCAGCACGCAGAGCGAGACGTCCTGAACGTGTCTCTTAACGAGGACGGCAAGACTCATGAGCAGATCCTGGAGATCCTCAGGTGAGCCGGGTGCATACCTGAAAGTGATTGGCTTGTCCGAGGGAGGGTGAGCTGGAGAGGATTCGTCAGAACCTCTGCTGGCTGATTGATGGTGCTGCACAGAGACTAGGGATTATTGGGATTGGTATGTCACTCTGTGCGCAATACAGATCTCCATATGAACCCCTCCAGTGCAGGTTTAAAAAAAAAAAAGAGCTCAATACTGCACACGTTTATAGCCCTTATCGGCCCCGGGGTTGAGGTCTGCATCTATATACGATCCGGTGAATGTATACGACTAGATTGGGAGGAAAACCAGGGTGGAAATGCATCAAGTGGTGAATAACGTGTTGCGATTGATGGCATGTCTAATCTGTAGGTTTGTTCGTCGGGAGAAGGAGATCGCCGAAGCTCGCTTTGAAGTGGCTCAAGTAGAAACTCAACGCTACCAGCAGCAAATGGAGCACCTGGAGAAAGAGCTGAAGGAGCTCCAGGACTCCCTGACCGCCGAGCGAGATAAACTGCAGGTAAGAGAACGAAGCATTCTGTATCATACAGAATGTGTTCCATGATGTGAAGTTTCTTTGTCTTATAACATGTTTTCTCGATGTTTGCAGGTCATGGCGAAGGCCATGGCTCAGCAGGAGGACAAGCTGAAGAGGCTGGAGAACCTGAACACGCTCACCGAGACCAATAAAGTGCTGAAGGAGGAGAAGAACAGGCTAGAGCAGGAGATGCAACAGTGTCGGGCCAAGGCAAGGACAGACTCTCTCAGCAACGTTAAACATGATGCTTTTCTTAGACGTGTAGCAAAAAGCAAAGAAAATACAATGTGAAAGAAATACAGAAGCTTACCCTAGCTTGTGTTCTTCAAAATAAGACCAAATTTATCAGTGTGTCGTAAGTTCTTAAATGTAAGTTCTATTTGCATTGCAAAGGAATATATAGACAACATAAGGAGCTGGCACAGTGGACGGAACATGCCATAAATTTAGCCATAACAAAGCTCACCCATTTAGGGAGACGATATGATCGGTCAATTTTATTGCCATTTAAAATATAAGTAGATAAAACTTTAGCAGATATATTATTATTTATGGCCCAGAGGGCTGTGACAGTTCCTCTCTGATGTTTAGGAATGTAGCTAATCAGCCAAGACATCTTGGGTATCCAGCAGGTTAACGTGGCCTTCAGTTGACCAGTGTTTTTAGATCTTCTTATGTTTCTCCATCAGGTGCATAAGCTGGAGGTGGATCTGAAGCCTCTGCAGGAGAGCAACACTGAGCTCAGCATGAACAATGGCATGCTGCAGGCTGAGAAGCGACTGCTGGAGGAGGACGTCAAGCGCTGGAAGAACCGCAACCAGGTCTGAAGTCCTTGCTGGATTATAACATTTCCCACCTAAAGTTGTAGAAAACACCATAACATCACTTTTTTTTTATTGGATATATTGGAAAATGCATGGGGGGGGGATGCCTCAATCGCCACTATATGTGGTGTGTTCCAATTTTAAAGGGGTTTGTACACTGGGTACACACGCAGGGCATTACATGTGGCATACACATCCTCACACGAGGCACCAAAATATCAGGATGGGCTGCTGTTTATGCCACATGATTTGCAGAATCTTAAAAAGTAAATTTCTGAGAAGTTTTAAAGGGCTGTCGTTGAAAATGTGTGTTTGTGTGTCGACGTGCAGCAATTAATGAGCCAGCAGAAGGACAGCAATCAGGAGGAGAGTAAGAAGCTCCAGTCAGAGAAGGAGGCCCAGCAGAAACGCATCCAGCAGCTCACAGAGGAGGCGGCCAAACTGAAGAGCGAGCTGGCCAGGTCAGTCAAACAAAAACTTCACTTATAATAAATGAGATACGCCTAGAGACATGATGCTCCACTTCTCACTCACAGTCTGATCCGAGAGCGAACCGAGCCATTTCATGTAAATACAAGGTTTGGGAGGGGGGCGGGGTATGATATAAACACAGAGGCTCTATCAGTATAGATTAAGTAAAAAATTCAACTAATAATAAAAGTTTAATAATTTAATATTGAATAAAAACACCCAATTTAGGGGCCCCGGTCAGTCACAGGCCCTTAGAATCATCCTATCCCCCATCCTTAAATTTACAGTGCCCCTGCAAACAGGCCCCTGTACTTGCTTGGCAATCGTACTTCACGTTAGTGGTCTGATATTCCAGCCTAGACTGCTCATGTATATGTCTTTAGGGAATTAGGATCAGACCGAAGCAGGGGTAGCCGTTATGAATTATGAGTCGTCGGTCAACTACCCTTAGATGTGGGCGCCCAGGTGGCGCAGTGGGACAATCCCCTAACACACCAGTGCCAGGATTCTGAACTCCCGAGTTTGAGTTTTGGCTCTGCTGCCGGTCGGCTGGGCGCCCTCTAGCAGACATAATTGGCTTTCAGTCTGCTGGGTGGGAAAGACCGGATTAAGGGGTGGGGTTATTAACGCTGTGTAAGGACCGAATATACGCCCTCATTGGGGATTGGCTATGTTAAATTGGGAGAAAAAGGGGGTAAAATGCATAAAAAAAACTACCTTCAGATGTATGTGCATGTATTAACCTCTCATTGTCAAAATTATACTCGGTCTGCTAGTGAATTCTCAACTAATATGGTTACCAGACGGCTTTCTCAGACCGCATTTATTTCTGTCTGCGAGCAGAGCCAATGCGTCCGCCACCACGGCACAGAGCCAGGGCCAGAACCTCAAGGAGACCATGGGAAAACTCACGGCCGAGAGGGACAGTCTGAAGAAGGAGCTGGAAACCAAGACTCAGGACATCCAGGAGAAACTTAAAACCATCATGCAGGTGAAGAAGATCGGGCGCCGGTACAAGACCCAGTACGAGGAGCTCAAGGCACAGCATGACAAGGTATATCACACTCATTTCTTCCAGCCATAGGAAAGTGCAGCCTGGTCATTTCAACTCCTGACAGAACACACAAGGAATGAATCACTATGTGGGTGAAAAGGTTGGGACACCCCTTATTTTTGAATGGTTGCAGATCATTTAAGGGTTAAGCACTGAGCAACACTGTCCTAATGTACCTTATACTTTCTGTGTCTTTCTTTTTGTATTTTAGATGGTCACGGAAGCAGCTGCTAAGCCTGCGCAGACGGAGGCGGTACCGCAGGACGCTCAGGAGGTCGAGAACCTGAAAGGCTCATTAACCCAGGCTCAGAGCAGAACCACAGAGCTGGAGGCCCAAGTGGAGAAC
Organism: Trichomycterus rosablanca; assembly: GCF_030014385.1. Lineage (NCBI taxonomy): Eukaryota > Metazoa > Chordata > Actinopteri > Siluriformes > Trichomycteridae > Trichomycterus > Trichomycterus rosablanca. The sequence continues at coordinate 1,723,757 of NC_086007.1, forward strand.
ATGCAGAAGGTACAAGATTATATTACATGACTGAGGATTTAAACCCTGCATCCTCCTGGCTTGTTTGTTTTATATAGCTGCTGTTTATACAACGGTTTGACCATTTAAATGCCCATTTCGTTTATTCATTTTTAAACGTTCTACACGCAGGCGGTCGGGGAGAGAGGGGCCGAGGCGAAGGGCCTGCAGGAGCAGCTGGCTCAGGTTCAGCCGGAGCTAACGCGGCTCCGTGCAGAACTCCAGGAGAAGGGCACTCGGGAGGAGCAGCTCAGGCAGCAGATCACCGAGAAGGAGGAGAAGACTAAGAAAGCCATTCTGATAGCCAAGCAGAGGATCAGCCAGCTCAACGGTGAGTGAGGAGGACCGTCCACACGTCCACGCCATTCGGATGTAACGTTAGGGTTGCAGTAGGCCGCTGCAAAATCTCGTTTGTGGAGAAACATCAGGCAAATAGGCACAAATTCCTACAGACATAGTCCTGTAAGAAGCCTCCTCAGAAGAGTGGCTGTTCCAACTGAAAAGATCACACTGTTTTCAAAAATGGACATTCCACAAGCCCATGGTCAGGTGTCCAGATACCTTTGGTCATATAGTATATCTGTCCACCCCCTGCCCCATTATATGGAGGAAATTACATGCTTCCTATTTTGCAGCAACAGTTTAGGGAAGGCCTTATAAGCTTTATATAGACATTAAGAAAAGCTCAGTTTGAAGAACCTTCAGTGTCCAGCACAGAGCCCTGACCTCAGCTCCACTCAACAGCTCTGGAATGAATTTGAACATCAACATCAGTGCCCATCAGAAGCCTCCTCAGAAGAGTGGCTGTTCCAACTGAAAAGATCCCGCATAGGTCACTCTATTTTTAAAAAAGAGACAAACTTATGGTCCGGTGTCCAGATACCTCTGGTCATTAAGTATATCGGTCCACCCCCCGCGCCCCTGCCAAATTCTCTAGTTCTTTTAGCATTGCTGCTTTATTTATTGTGACACACCAATACCCAGAAGTATAAAATCCCACACGCAGTATTAATAATCCACGTGTTACTGTGATTAGCTGCTAAGGAGAAACTGACCAAAGAAAACGAGGAGATGAAGCAGCAGCGGGAGGAGCTGGAGGTCAGGATGAGCGCGCTGAAGTCTCAGTACGAAGCACGCATGAGCCGACAGGAACGCGAGCTGAGGGAGCTACGGGAGCAACAGGAGAGACACGGAGAACAGAGAGACGAGTCTTTGGAGCCGGGAAGCACCAAGGTACGGGACCGGTTGGAATCAGTCAGAGCTTGTTAGGTCTTGTTTTGACCAACATAGAATGGGTTCCGTTCCAGTTCAGGGCCTAATTTTGAACCGTTTGGCTCTTTTTCAACAAAAATAGACAGGTTATGAATCAGGAGCTTTAATTTCCAGCTGGAACTAAAGAATAGTAGGTTTTTCTGCATGAAGGGCATCAGTGAGCGTGTCAAGCTGTAGAAAAAAAAGAAGAGAGTCAACTTACCACAGACAGTTCTTGTTTAATATGTTTTTTAATCATAAAACCGTGTTGTATGTTTTTTGTTTTAACCTTTTACACGTTGCAGGCTCAGGAGCAGCCGAGGCCGTCCGAAAGCAGACAGATCAGCCTGAAACCCACTCCGGCTGCTGACCGAGGAAGGTAAAGGACCTTCTGGTCATAGATTTGAGCTACTGATGAGCTAGTTCACCTGAATTTGATCACTGACGCAAAACGACGCTCCGTTTCTAACTCGTCTTTAGCGCCAGCAGCAGTGAGCCTCCGACAGCTAATATCAAGCCCACTCCTGTAGCTGGAGCTGCCAGCAAACCCTCCCCTATCCCGGGCAGCAAGGCCACGCCTAGAGCCAGCATCCGGCCGATGATAACACCCGCTCCTGTCAGCACGCTGACACCCACCGCCACGGTCATGCCCACTGCGCAGACTGAGACACAAGAAGGTAACGAAGAATGCAAGCTATCTTTATATTCGCCTTTACTGTCAGTTACAGTGATGATGTGTTTTTATTTACATTTTTTATTCCAGCCCTGCAGCCGTCTGACGCTCCTGTAGAGCACGTCACCGTGTTCGGCAGCGGCTCGGTACGCTCGACCAGTCCGAACGTCCAGAGCACTCAGCCCATCATCTCGCTGCAGCAGAGCCAGACCACGGCGTTCGTCCAGCCCACTCAGCAGCAGGCCAATCAGGAGCCGGCAGCCGCCGCGCCCATGGTGGAGGCGGTGCACAGCTCTCAGATGGAGAGGCCGTCCACCTCCACCACCCTGTTTGGCACAGGTGAACTGGCTCTATCAAGTCACATTTAGGGACGTCGTTTTAAAGCAACTCCCTTAAATTCCTCTATAATATAAGATTGAAAGCATACATATAACTAAGGTCCTACCTAATTGAGCATTTCCCCTTCTACTATGCAATTAAATTTAACAATTTAACATTTTTTCAATCGCATACTGAGGCATTTTGTTCCTTTGTGGGTCCCATAGTCAAAGGAAAAGTGTGTTTCTCTACACACATGATCAAACTTGGCAAACTCTGAAGACGCTCACTTACACTAGCGATCCTACGGCAATTCAGTTAGCAGTCAGGTAGACAAAATGGTAAACGACTCGGGGGGAAAACTCCTAACCAATTCTGTGGCTGCGGGAAGGGAGGGGTGTCAACGCGTTACATTAAACCATTTATACAGGCTATGCTGTGTATCGTAGCTTCCATTTATTCCATCATTCAATTTATGAGTAATTTACTGACCACCGTGAAATGTGGCACAATTTGTGATTTCGGAAAAAAAAGGTCCGTGAAATTAAACACACGGACGGCACGGTGGCTCGGTGGGTAGCACTGTCGCTTCACAGCTAGAAAGTTCGATCCCCAGCTGGAACGGTCCGGGTCCGTTCTGTGTGGAGTTTGCATGTTCTCCCCGTGTCTGTGTGGGTTTCCTCCGAGAGCTCCGTTTTCCTCCCACAGTACCAAGACGTGCAAGTGAAGTGAATTAGAGACACTAAATGGTCCATGACTGTGTTTGGCATGAAACTTGTGAACTAATGAATTTTGAGTAATGAATAACTACCGTTTCTGTCATGAATGTAACCAAAGTGTTAAATAAATAAATAAATAAAACACAGATTCCCGTCATCAGAATTCTAAAATGTGAAAACCTGCGGTTAGAAAAACACATTCCAGAACCCAAAAAACCCTGATGAGCAGGCAAGGGCAACAGATGCGTTTACGTTTTCAGCGATTAGTGGACGCCTTTATCCAGAGCGACTTGCATTACGGTTACAGTTAACAGTCTGAGCAACTGTGGGTTAAGGACCTTGCTCAAGGGCCCAACAGCAGCAACCTGGCAGTGGTGGGGCTTGAACCAGCGACTTTCCGTGTGCTAATCCAGTACCTTAACCACTAGGCTCCGGCTCGCAAGGAAAACGTTCATTAAAATGACAAGGATTGAAACCTTGAGGGGAACCGGACCCGTTTGCCTCATTTACTGTACATAGCGACTTAAGAAAAGGCCTTCAGTGGGGTCAGAACTAATAAACCTGCTTCACGTTTTATAGACACTGATGACTTTTAATTAGATCGAATAGTGTTGGTACTACGTCTGAGATGCATCGCTGTCAGATGTGTGCGTGTGCGCGCTGGATGGCTGCAGTGAATTTATTTTGTGTGTTGTGTTCTAGTGACGGCGAGCGCAGGTTCTTCTCTACAGAAGCGTGTCAGAGAGGAGGATCTGGAGAGCTCCAGCGAGGTGACCGACAGCACTCAGGACGACCTCGGGGAGCCTCCGGTGCTGAAGAAGATCCGCTTCGTTCAGAGTCTCGGCATGGAGGTGCGCTTCACGTCACATTTCTTCTAAAACATGCTGCGTCTAGAATTTTTTAATCCATTATTAGGACAATTTAGTTTAAGTAAGAATGTGAGGTACCTAATTTGACAGAAGGATATTATAACCAATGAAGAGAATAGTTTTATTAAATATTTTTATTGTATGTGGAAGATTTCCGTGTTTGTTTGAAGTAAAACAGTCTTTAAGACTCCCTTCTCTTTACAGGAGGATATCGGCACTGAAGAGAGCAACGATGCCGATCCTGCTACTCCTGGAGGTGCGCTGGAAGCCCCAGATGCTAGTGAGGTAAATTTATTCCTACCTTTCCTATTCCTAAACACAACCTTTAATCCTTTTCATTGTCCGCTTATGTACTGTGTTGTGATTTTGCAGGATGGTTACTCTGCGTTGGCGGAGGGTGAAGACGAGTCGTCCCAGTCCGCCCCCGCTTATCAGGCGAGCGAGTCTCAAGACTCGACTGACCAGCAGAGGCCGGATGTCATTACCATCAACAGCGAAGACGAGGAGGGCGAAGAGGAGGCCGGGCAGGTCAGACAGTTAGCAATAGGAACTTGCAGATACGCATGGCTTTTAGACATACAATTAGACGCCAGCCTTGGAACACACATCTGCTGCTGAGACCCTGTTAGAACCAAAGTACAGGTAGAAGAAGCTCAATAGATCAGTATGTTCAGGGTTAGATTCCATTTAAGTGCTTCTAAAGATGTTGTGGTAACCATAGTTATCACATATAACTAATATTCAAACCCCAATATTAGTGTAGTCAGTTTGTCTTCCACTGCTGGGGGATCCCCGATATATATATTTTTTGCAGTCGAGGTGGGTATATTGCTGCTCACGCCTCTGCACAGGTGCCTCAATCCGCCAATCGGGGTCCTTACACAGCATTTTGAAGACCCCGCCCACGTCGTCCGGTCATCCCTCCCTGTAGGCACTGCCAATTATGCCTGGTGGCAGCACCGAGTTTCGAACCGAGGAGTTCAGAATCTCGGCGCTGGTGTGCTATCGGAGTATCCCGCTGTGCCACAGTAAGTGTTTGATAGCGTACTCTGACTGTTGGAGTGTCTTAAACCTCTCGGTCTTCTACGGCAGTATGAAGATGAGGAGGAGGATGAAGATGGAGAGGCAGCGATGGCAGAAGGAGAGGAGAGTAACCAAGGCAGTGGAGACGGGAACGAGCCGTTTGAAGCAGATGATGCTGAGGTACATAGTTTGTACACGCTAAGCTGTAACTTGAAGATTTTCTTATCTAGACGTGCTTCTCTTGGTAGATATCTTCACAAACTAGAACGTCCTGGGACGTCATTCCCCTGCCTTCATGCTTATCTTCCTTGAGTCCTGAAAGGTGGATAAAATGCTGCTGCATTAGTTATGGAGGTCTGATAGTCGACTTACGATGACCTGCCGGGTGGAGTTGCAGCAGTCCCGTCTTTAAGACTGGACAAGAATCTGAGTGGTCATTTCCTATTGCCCAGATTGGAAAATCGTTTCGGCTGGGAAAACCGCAGACCATATATACGTTATATGGCCAAAAGTGTTTGGACACCTGACTATGAGCTTGTTGGACGTCCCATTTCATAAACAAATGGTATTAATATGTGATCTTTTTAGCTATGCAGGGTTCTCACAAGACTTTAAATTAGGCTAGGCAAGCCGTAGCCTATTAGTAGAGGTACAGGACTTGTAATCCGAAGGTTGCTGGTTCAAGCCCCACCACTGCTAGGTTGCCGCTATTGGGCCCTTGAGCAAAGCCCTCAACCCTCAATTGCTCATACTGTAACTAACTTAAATGCCGAAAATGTAAATATCTGTGGGAATTTGTGTCCATTGTGTTCTTTTAAAGAGCTTGTTTTGTGCACAAAGTCAGTCATGCTGAAAGAGGAGAGGTTCTTCCCTAAACTGTTGCTGACCTTGTTTGGTTTTGCTTTATCACAGGCAGCTGAAGCCACCGAGCTGGACACTGAGAATAACGAGAGCCAGGAAGCATCAGACTCGACCCAGAAACATGCAGATTCTCAGAGCAGTGGTATATATACACACACACACACACACGCACACACACACACACACACACACACACGTACACTAGGGTTGGCCATGAGTCCTCGGGTACTTGAGTATGACATCAATAAGCAGCTATTCTGATCCATGCTCATTCTGACCTTTGAACTTCTGTCTTTGTAGGCGAGGCGAGCGTCAGCACGATGGCTCCGAGCCCCGCGGCCGAACCCACCAGGGACGTGCAGCCCTCCACCAGCACAACCAGCGCCTCCAGCAGCTCCTTGTCCTCCCAGGCTCCCCGACTGCCCCAGTCTCCTCGCAGACCCCATCACACACCCCCACCACGCCTCAACATCCACCCCGTCCCCGAGCTCGGCCCCCCTCTCACACAGGTATGCTCTATTGGCCATCCAAAGGGAACCCCTTATGTACGATATACACCGATCAGGCATAACATTAAAACCACCTCCTTGTTTCTACACACACTGTCCATTTTATCAGCTCCACTTACCATATAGAAGCACTTTGTAGTTCTACAATTACTGACTGTAGTCCATCTGTTTCTCTGCATGCTGTTTTAGCCCCCTTTCATGCTGTTCTTTAATGGTCAGGACCCCCACAGAGCAGGTATTATTTAGCTGGACTGAGTATCGTCCACCAACCAAAAATATCCAGCCTAGAGCGCCCCGTGGACAGCGTCCTGTGACCACTGATGAAGGTCTAGAAAATGACCGACTCAAACAGCAGCAATAGATGAGCGATCGTCTCTGACTTTACATCTACAAGGTGGACCGACTACGTAGGAGAGTCTAATAGAGTGGACAGTGAGTGGACACGGTATTTAAAAACTCCAGCAGCGCTGCTGTGTCTGATCCACTCATACCAGCACAACACACACTAACACACCACCACCATGTCAGTGTCACTGCAGTGCTGAGAATGATCCAGCACCTAAATAATACCTGCTCTGTGGTGGTCCTGGGAGAGTCCTGATTATTGAAGAACAGGGTGAAAGGGGGTAACAAAGCATGCAGAGAAACAGATGGATTACAGTCAGTAATTGTAGAACTACAAAGTGCTTCTATGTGGTAAGTGGAGCTGATAAAATGGACAGTGAGTGTAGAAACAAGGAGGTGGTTTTAATGTTATGGCTGATCGGTGTATATACATGAAAGGCGCTCCTACACCCACGGTTTAATCCCTCACATCCGACCCCGGGACAGCAACCCCTGTTTATGCCATAAAACTGCTCTATGAGTTGCCCCTGGCATTAAAATCTCTACTAACCAAAATAAGATTAGATGAAATATACCTGAGAGTCTGTCTATATACTTTTGGCTTAAAAGAGTACAATATGATTGATTTATCACAACTTTCTCACTATTAAAAATGTTTTACAGAGACAGTCAAACCAGACTAGACGCCCCTCAATGAGCCGTGTACCACAGCTCACTCCTGGCATTGGAAGCATGGTAAAAGAACGAGCCTTCATTCTCTGAATTACTCGACATACCGGTTCGAGTCTTTTGTGAACATTTTGTGCTTCTTTTCATCTCGCAGCAACACTTCTTCGATGACGACGACCGTATGGTTCCCAGCACTCCGACTCTAGTGGTTCCTCACCGCAACGACGGCTTCGCCGAGGCTATACAGTGAGTGCAAACAAGACAGTGTAGAAGTGCTTCGCTCGTAGGGCGCGTTCACATGAGAAGAAGCAAAACCACTTGCGTTGGCTGTGTCATGTTTTCTGTGGAGTGTGGCGGTGGTGCTGCTTAGTTTGCCTGATTAAACCAGATTGACCCAGTTTGCCGCTGACCCTCTCGAAGCTCCTCCAATGAGACGAACTGTTTGATATGAGGCGGTAATGTGAACAAAGCTTTACTAAAACAACGAGCGAGGTATTTAATTTTAGTATTTATTTAGTTTAGTGCTCCTGTCTCCTTCTTTTACTACATTAAACCACGTTAAGCTTTATTTTCAACCAGAAGCGACTCTTGACTCTGGGAGAAGCTGATTCTGATTCTCACCGTTTCTCAGAAGCTGGAGCTGTAACACAAGTTTAAAAGTGAAACAGGGAGGAAAATCCAGGTAAACACAGATACACGTGGAGCTGTAACCCTGGATCTGACGCTTATTCCACACAGATGCAGATTCGTCTCATAGTACCTCACCACCGCTCAAGCCGAGACTCGCTGTTCTGCCGCTTCTCATGCGAATGCGCCCATTACTCTGACTTTTACTCACGCTGCCTGCCTATCTGTCTGCTTCAGTTCTCCTCAGGTTGCCGGAGTCCCTCGATTCCGTTTCGGTCCTCCAGATGACATTATTTCCCAGACAGGCTCGTCTCACTCTGACCTGGGGCAGCTGGCGTCTCAAGGTGGTGAGTTGGCTAATAATAATATGTTTTTTACTGATGTCCACCTGGGATATAATAAGCCCACATAGGTGGTGTTAATATTCACAAAAGAATGTGATTTTTATTTTTTTTTTCACACAGGATTGGGCATGTACGAGAGTCCTTTATTTCTGGCGGCTCACGATGAAGAATCTGGAGGCAGGAGCGTCCCCACCACCCCTCTGCAGGTGGCAGCTCCAGGTAGCCAATCACACCCCTTGTCTGTTAACGGAATGAGCGCGTTAACCCGATGGCTTTCGTATTAACGCCGGCCTGTCTTTGTTTGTGAAGTGAACGTTTTCGCGGAGAGTCACCCTTCAGACGTGGCCGAGTCGGCCTCACAGTCCGTCCCGATGGTCAGCACGTCCACAGCGACCGTGCCCGGACCCGGAGACGACGGCGACGACGTCTTCATGGCGGAAGCGGAAAGTGAAGGGTGAGCGTCTGTGATGTTACCTGCTGTATAACTGCACTGTAAGGACAAAAGTATTGGGACGCCTCTTGTAACGTTTAAATTCATGTGTTCTAGCCACATCAGTTGCTTACAAGTGTAATAAATCAATATATTGAAGAAGATTATATGCTTCCAACATTGAAGCAACAGTTTAGGGAAGGCCCTCAGCATGACTGTGCCCCTGTGCACAAAGCAAGCTTCATGAACCCATGAAAAAAAGCCCAACTGAACTGCTTTGGAATGAACCGGAACATCGACTGTGGCTTTCTTAACTGACATCAATGCCCAGCCATACATAAGCTCTTTTGTACTACTGAATGGGCACAAATTCCCATACACGGTTGACACGGTTTGACCAACAGGCTCAGTCAGGTGTCCAAATACTTTTGGCCATCTAGTGTATCTTGAGATGCAATGAAGTCAGTCACAGTGCCTAAACGTACAAAACATCAACCAGTGACAGATCGTAAACATGTTGACAAGTAAACAACAGAGATGAATGGCGACCTGTCCTGGGTGTGGTATTGCATTGTTCCCAGTGATTCTGGGAAAGCCAGACTCACAGCGTCCCTGACCAGGATCAAGCGCAGGCAGAAGTATGAAAATGAAATCATTCAGTGTCCAAATATACAATCAGGAGGGGGCAATTACTTTTTGTGCACCACTTTTCATGCTTTCCAGTGTATAGAACTAGTCTGAAATGTGTTCACTTGTTAAACAGGACCAGTGGAGAGGCATCGCTGGAGGGCCAGTCTGAACTGGTGCCAGCTCAGCCTTCCGACGACGCCAGCCTTCCATCCACCAGCCAAGAGCCGACCTCCAGCTCCGTTCCAGGTGCACACACACGAGCACAAGACAGAGCGTGGACACACACACACACACACACACACACACACACACACACACACACCTACAGAATTACAGCTAACACATCTTTTTAAACCCTGTATTCTCAGACACGAGCAGCAGTCAGCAGCCCAGACCTACAGAGAGAGCTCGAACCTCCAACAGGGGGCATCTCATCAGAAGGGGTATGTAAAATCTCACACCACACACACACACACACACACACACACACACACACTCCACAAGCTATCGGTATCACTGTCGAACACTTCGATTTAAAGTCATGTCAGGCAGCTGTGGCATTGCTTCAAGAAAAGGTGGCAGCTGCATTTATGTTCGTGATTTACCAGTTACGTTTGTGCCAGTTGTCAGTTTATTAAAGCCTATAAAACACTGAGAAAGAGCCAGCCACTTTATACTGAAGAGAAAGACCTGGCTTGGTGTATTTGCTGCTTGTTTAGGGTTTAGGTGGCAGAGCTGCTCACAAGTTGGCAGTGAATGGCACAATTTGTAGCACCTCCGTACACATAGTTTCCTTGACCTTACCCCTGAATCAGAGTTCAATCCACAACACACCTGTACTTACTGTTTGATTTAGTACTTTTGCAATCTGCCATGACGTGGCTGCACCGCTGGGAGTCAAACCCTGGATTCACGTACACCCCCATACATGTTGATTATCTTCCCTGTGGCGTGTGGGATCTTCCTGTGAGACGATGCGACACGTCACACGGCTAGAAATGTCCCACACTGGTTGGAAGAGCATGACTTAGTATTCGAGACTTCCGAATACTACGCTGGCCCCCTAATTCCCCAGAGCTGAACCCATTTGAGCATCTGTGGGATGGCCGTGTTGGCTTTATGGATGTTCCCCCATGCCCCCTCCAGCAGCTGTGGGATGCACAGCAGTCAGCATGGCTCCAGATACCTGTGAGAACCCACCAGGACCTTCTAGAGTCACTCCTAGCCCATCTACTCTGGACATTAACTGTTGCTCATAACAATGTGACCCGACAGTGTATATGAATGCAAGGAACACATGAGATGTCAGCCGTGCCTTCTACAAGGTTTATTAAAGCAAGTAAATGCAAAAAAGCAGCAGCTTTAAAACAAAAAAATCTTTCTTTAGACAAAATACAGTCATTTAATCAACTGGCTAATCTGAGCACTAAAGTTGTTACAGGAAAGAAACCTAAATTAAACTTTGTTCTCTTTCTTCTTTCCTTCCTGCAGGAGTGGGCTTCACTCGGGGCGGTCGAGGACGAGGTTATAACAGAAACGCCCATTTGTAATAGTTTGACACCTGAAATCGCAGTTTGCACTTGATAACCAGTGCACTGACCCACATGTTAGTTTTGTACATACGCTGATAGATTTCGATGTTGTTTAAAACTTCGCTTTTGCCTTTTTAATTGTACTTAAAGATTTTCATTCGATCTTTTCTTTTTTTACTTTATGAATGATGAAGCCTTTCAGTGTTTTGCTGATAAATCAATAAAGCTGTTCAGTGTTTTTGCTAATACGTGGTGGCTTGCAGACGCGCTGTGATTCGCTCTTTAAGGGCAGCCGAGCCAGTTCCTCAGGTCGTTCTGCTCAGCGGACGGTTTAGCAGGAGACGCCAGGGCAGGGATCTCGCCGACGACCTTGATGGTAAAGACTTTAGCTGTAACGCAAATGAAAATGTCATTGTTAGGAATTATAATTCATATACAATACTGACTGCATGTCTTATGACTTGTTGGAGGAAATCCACACAGACAGGGAGAACATGCAAACTCCACACAGAAAGGACCCTGGCTGCCTGGCTAGGGAATCCAGCCCAGACCCTTCTTGGCTAAATTTGACTTCTATTTACTTGCATAAACTGTTAAAATCGTAAAATAAATAAAGCAGAATGCCAATTATCTTTGTACACTTCACAGGAACACAGTATGGACTGCAGGAGCAATTCATTTGTACCAGTCATAGGGTGGCAGTGTAAACCTTACTTGCTTTTTATCTCTTTTTTGGCAGTTTTTGCTCAATATAAAGTGTTAACTGGGCATTTTAATGTTTTAATGTAATATTTTGTTAATTGGGACCTTGGGGGGGAAAAAACTACTGGTTCATTTCTTCCAGACCTTGGCAAGCAACAACTGTTCCATGTTCTTGGGGTCTGTCAAAATACAGCAACAGTATACGCACACAATCGGCCAGCAATATTATTAATTTAACAGGAGCAATGTGTTCCCATCTGTACCATGCATACAGACTTGTATACTCTGTTAGCGATGTTACACGTTTCACTAATGTTAACACATTTTGACATGGTTAAACATCTAAAACCGGACTTACGTCCTGAGAAGACGAAGTGTTCGAACCCGTCAGGCTTCCTGGAGTTGGGCACGGAGAGGGCGGAGGTCACCGGGGTGGGGAATCCCTTCCACTTTAGCTTGATGTTGATCTCTCCAGACAGACGCACCTCTGATTGGGAGATGTTAAAAGCATTTGCAGTGAGTGGCATAATGTTGGTATATTTCTTTACTAATTTATTTTTAGTTGAGGTTTTTATGCACAGTGACAGGCGATCACCAGACTTTTATTCTTACCTGCTTGGCGGTTCTTGGCGGCGACTGAGTTATTTGCCTTTTTACCACCATTGCAGGTTGGTGCACTTCCAGCTGGGTAGGAGAGTTTCTGCACCGAACCTCCTAGAGAAAAACATTTTTAATTATTGAGCGTCTCATACTAGGCTTTGACAAGGACTATAAACTGAAATATGAGAGTTATCTATAACAAGTGTGTAAGCACGGTGTAAATTATCCAAATAAATAAATATATATATTTTTTTATGTAATTAGGGTGCTGCCTGAAACACAACCGCACTTGTGCTACAAATGATCTCCCCTACTATCTGATTTTATCACGAGAGTGATCTTTTCATTGTTCATTTATTGATTCATCCCTTTTCAACCAGTTTATCCTGGTCAGGACCGTGGTGGGTGTGATTCATTAAGCGAAAGGCAGTAAACACCCCGGAGAGGTCGCCAGTCCATCACACACACACACACACACACACACACACGTAGGGCAAATTTAGTAGCTCCGATTGACTTGACTGCATGTCTTTGGACTTGACGGTTGAAACCCACACATAAACAGGGAGAACATGCCAACTCCAACACAGAAAGGACCCAGGCTGCCACATTTGATTTATTTTTACTCTAAAAACTGTTAAACTTGTAAGATAGTGACGAAAGTGACGCCCTGTATCTCCTCGTTCACCTTTTTTGAAGAAGTAGACGGTCTCCGGTCTTTTCCTGTTGGCGGGAACAGACAGAGCGGCGACTATTTCACCCGTCAGCCCTCCAAAATCCTTGGCCACAGACCTGGGGTAACCGGGCTCCATCACACCGCTCTCAAAACTCCAGTACTGATCACCCTGTGGAAAGAAAACTACATATTAAATGCAAAAAGACCAGCATAAAGGCAGGAAGGCTCGATATTTCAGTTAATTTCAAGAATGTGGGGTCTGGTGCCACTCCACCACAATTTCAAGCAGCCAGTTCACAGTGTATCTGGTCCACATACTGGACTTGGCACAGTTTTTACACTGAATGCCCCTTCTGACGCCACCATCCTATTTCTGTCCAGGCTTGGGGCTGGCACCCATCACCAACCTCCCTTGTTTTTGTTAGCACAGCTGAGATTCGAATCCTGGATCCCCAGATCTCTTCAGTATTGGGCTAGCGTATTTTACCACATAATGTACCACTAAACAGCAGGGTTGTGGTGGGTATGGTGCCACTCTTGGATAGGGCACCATGTATCGCAGGGCAATGAAGAGTCATCAGTCATTGTGCATACCTTGATGATGTAGGTTTTGCCCTGGCAGTTGCAGCGGGTGAAGGCGGTGTCGATGGGTGATGGCACGCCCAACTCTTCTGTAATGCTCAGAGCGGGACCGGCGGCTCTGGTCTTAGGGTCCACGATCCAGAAGAAATGACCTGAGTAAACAGAAGCAGACATGATATTTAAGAGGTTCCATTGTTGATATATTGGTTGTGGATGCTAATCTGGGATTAACGGATTACCTCGAAAAACGATGATGGAGCCGTTGAAGGGTGCGGTGAGGCCGTCGATTGGCTGGCTATCACAGAGGTCAGAGTTGGAGCTCTCATCTATTATTAGAGGAGGTTCAGAAGGTCAAAGGTGCTGTAAATATTTTACTGTTCTTGAAATAAAGATGCGCTCTTACTGGGCACTGATGCAGTTTCATGGTCCTGCAGAGCCTGAGCTAGGTCAGTCAGCGTGCTCGGTCTGCCCGCGTGAAGGTCCAAGACACTGGAGGGTTGATCCACAGCTCCACCAGCATCTCCACTGATGGACAGGGACATCTGAACGGGGATAGTGAGGGTTTCTCCAGGCGCAAGAGCATCAGCGTGAGGAAGGTCTGATCCAGATACGAATCATATAAAGGAGAAATATTACAGTGATGCCAACAGCAGCCTACGTCTAATGTACACTATGTTGCCAATAGTATTTGGACGCCTCACCATGAGCTTGTCGGACGTCCCATTTTAAAAACAAACGCTCTTAAACTAGAGCGACCTCTGTGTGATCTTTTCAGCTATAATAACAAAAGGCATCTCGCAAGCTTTGAAGTATATCTGTGGGAATTTGTGCCCATTCAGTCAAAAGCATTTGTATGGCTGGGCCCTGATATCAGTCAAGAAAGCCTCAGCAGATGTTCCGGTTCATCCCAGAGCTTTAAAGTGGGGCTGAGGTCAGGGTCTCTGTACAGGTCACTGGAGTTACTTGGTTTTTAAGCTTTTCGAGCTTTTCTTCATGTCTTTATTGCGCTTGCTTTGTGCACAGGGGCACAGTCATGCTGTGACAGGAATGGGCCTTCCCTAAACTGTATAATTTCCTTTATATAACTGATCTATTACAGCTGTGCCCCTGCGCACAAAGCAAGCTCTATAAACACATGAAGAAAAGCTCGGTTGAATGACATCAGTGCCCAGCTATACAAATGCTTTCATCGTTTGACTGAATGGGTACAAATTCCCACAGACATACTTCAAAGTCTTGTGAGAAGCCTTCTCAGAAGAGCGGCTGCTGTTCTAGCTGAAAAGATCACACACAGATCTATTATAATACCATTTGTTCGTGAATTGGGACGTCCGACAAGCTCACGGTCAGTCTTACCTGGTGTGTGGAGCGTAGGGCTTTCAGGTTTGGCCTGATATAGTCCAGCGTCAAGAGGAGAAGGGCCCCCAGTAGGGGCTCCTAGATCTGCAGTCAGGGGCATTAACTCACCCGTACCACCCAGACCAGTGGGTCCAGCTCCTGGGAGAGTAAACCATGTCACAGAAGGTCAGATCACTGGACTGGCTGTTTTTTACCTTGTTCCAAAAATAAAATGACCTGGATGTCAATGACTGACAACCAAAACTGGTTAAATGGTTCTGACCATCACTTTAATAATCAAATCTCAGGAACTCGAGTACCTAAATTCTGTTTAAACCCATCCTTGGTCATATAAAATGCAGAGAAAATGCCATTCAGAACCTAGAGAACTGAATACGTGATCGAACCTGAGTCCTTAGCAGAGGCTTTTATGAAGTTGTGACCAAGTATAATAAGAATTAAGGGTTAGGGGCCTTGCTCAGGGGCCCAACAAAGGCAACAGACCAACAGAGCAGACACTTTTTTTGGATTCAGTGGTAGCTCCGTGGTTAAGATACTGGACTAGAAATTAGAAGGTTACTTGTTTAAGCCCCACTACTGCCATGTTGCCACTGTTGGGCCCCTGATGAAGGCCCTTAATTCTCCAATGCTTGCATTGTAATCAGATATTATGGATATAATTGTAAGTGGCATTGAATAAAAGCATCTACTAAATACTGTAACTGTAAACAGTTTAATCAGCGGCACCAGATTTAACACCAGAGCAACTTGGAGGAGGTGGGGTTTGAACCGGCAACCTTCTGATCATGTGTAAACTATACATAATCTAAAATAATAAAATTGTATATTATTAAAATACTGTAACTGTAAACAGATACATGCAAAGTATTGAAATTGAATGTTGATTCACATGCATCGGAACCCCCCCCCCCGTACATGGTTTAATTCTGTGCATGTAAAACTCACCCTCTCCAAAAGTATCTGGACGTTGTTCTCCACCCGACAGCGTCACCATGAGCTCACCAGCAACACATTCTTAATAAACACAGCACAAAAAATACTATTATTTATTTAAAATACTTTTGTTTGACTATTTGTTGGTTAATTAACACATATACACAAATAAAACAGTTGTTTTAATTCCGAGCCTCATTGAAGCAGGTATTTACTGAAATAGCAACTCGAATTTAAAATCTAGGACATATCAAGAAGGAAAAGCAGTTTCAAACAAAGGCTATGAGTTCACATCCCAGGACTAAGATCTGTAACTCCATCTGCTTCTATTCAGAACTGATTTCCAGTAGGTGTGTTAGATGAAGATCGGACTGTACCTGCTGGTTTGGCCTGTTTGGCGTTCTTGGCTGCTGGTGCATCGTTCACATCTGAAATCATAGAATTATATTTAAGTCATATTTAAGTCAATCATAGCACAAATTTAAGTGGTGTGTTACTGAAAAACGTGTGCACTACAGCCTTACACAGACATAATGTAAATAAAATTATAAATAAAAGTTTTTAAATACAATTTCTAATAATAAAATTTTTACAAATAATTTAAAATAGAAAAATAATATTAAAAAAATTACATATGAAATCATTTAAAACTGTTTTAAATAATCTAAATTAATTAAATAAACTGCATTTTAATTGTATTAAAAAGTGGTGATTAAAATAATTTATCTGTCTGTCTCTATCTGTCTCTAGGGCAGTTGTAGCCTAACGATTAAGGTACTGGGCTAGTAAGCAGAAACCCCATCTGACCCTACCTCCCACAGCCTCCAAACAAGTCGGGTCAACAACTGTCTGTTCAGAATTAGTCTACGTTCAACCAGGTGCACATTTTTTGTCCAGGAAGCGAGTATAACAGTGTATGAGTCTGAGAGGACACGGGTGCAGGGTCTTACTGCAGTGAGCGCTGTAGTCGGAGCAGCAGGAGTTGTAGCGGGTGCAGTCAGGGTCACACTCACACTCCCTCCCTCTGCGAAACGCTTCCTGACAACGACCCCGGCATGAAGCACCTGCCAAAAAACAGCGAGCTTTATCTTCATCGTCCTCACGTGAACGTCTGTCATGATTATTACATTTGTGGATCTTACGGTTGGTGCAAACTTCCTCATAGTCCTTGCAGCAGTCATCGTGGGTGAGACAGCCTTCATCACAGCTACACACCTGACCACGGGAGAACGGTTCTCCACAGCGGTCCTTACAGCTCACTACACACACACACACACACACACACACACATGAAATAAAAAACAATTATTAATTCATCAGCCTTCACTCTTCTGAACAGGCTTTCAAGAAAATTTTATAAACGTTCCTACAAAGTCACTGCAACGTTTTAGGTTCATTAATGGTAACATAAATAATTGTATCTGTACAATCCGCTGGCCCTCCACTGCTGAGATTCAAGTTCGAATATCTGCTGTTATCGACCATTCAGGTGCCTACACACACAGGTATGGTCGAACAGAATAGCGCCCTCTGGCTGATCTATTGTGAAACCATCTCTGGCTGGTGAAAAGAAGTGGTTGGCAACCGAGGGGTGTGTGTGTTAGCAACGGTCCTCCTTGGTCAGAGTCAAGGTCTGCAGCAGTAGAGGAGAAACAACCGGCTAACTGGATGAATAGAATTATAAACTCTATAATCAGTGGTATATTATGCTAGCCCGCTACCCTGGGATCCAGGGTTTAAATACCCAGCAGTGCTGGTGTTATTGTGCCAGCGACTCCAACCAGAATAAAGAGGTGGTAAAACATGGAAATGAAATAAAAAATCAATAAAACATTTACATTTATGACTATTAAATAAAAACAAAAGTCAATGCATGAATAATTCAGTATTTACACTCGACATCATGCAAGGTTACGTTTCCAATGATGTCTAATGGTATTACTGGTATGTTTTATGACTGTGTGTGTATATATCTTGTATCAAGAGTTAATACAGAACCACTAGAGGAAAATAAATTGTAAAACTGGACTCTGGTAGACAATAAAAATAAAACACGTCATGTGTGAGTAAAGCTGCTGACTTTGAGCAGTTGAGAGCTGCAGGACGAAGCCGAACATCAGCAGCACAGAGCAGACAAGAGTCGATCCAGCCATCGTAACACAATGTTCACTGTCAAAACCAAACGATCCACACGTAAAATCTACAGGAAACACAAAATAAAAGTCTAGTATTAACGGAGTGTTTCAGTGTTACTTGAAGACATTGTAGTGTTTAGAAAAAGTGTCGTACCCAAGCAACACTGATGCCTGAGATTTAACAACAAGCGACACTGAGATTTAAAAAAACTGGAAATTTATATAATACATTTAAGGCATTTAGAGGACAATTTTGTTTGTCATAGAAGAAGTATATAGATGTTACCATACACATTTAATGAAGTGATTTACAGTTAGACCATGAATATTAGGACAGAGGATAAAGAGTTCTTACCTGCAGGTTGATCTCAGTTGAATGAAATTTGGTTAATTTGGCTGTACTCGGTGTATATATAGCAGTGAACAGCTGGATTTCTCCTCCGAAGCGCCGGGACATTGTGTAATTCACCACTGCTGTTTAATTAAACCACAACGATTCAAACACTGACCTCCTACACACACACTACACACGCACAGAGTACTTTATTAAATGCACCTACCTGGTATTACGTTCATTATTTATTTTTAAGTTATCATTTAGATGAACTTTGTGGGTGTAAAATTGCTGGCTTTCGGACCCCCACTGACCAGATGTTACTTGGACGGTGGACTATTCTTAGCACTGCAATCACATTAACATGGTCATAACATAGTAGTGTGGGGTGGCACGGTGGCTAAGTGGGTAGCACTGTCGCCTCACAGCAAGAAGGTCCTGGGTTTGATCCCCAGGTGGGGCGGTCCGGGTCCTTTCTGTGTGCAGTTTGCATGTTCTCCCCGTGTCCGTGTAGGTTTCCTCTGGGTGCACTGGTTTCCTCCCACAGTCTAAAGACATGCAAGTGAGGTGAATTGGAGACACTAGATTGTTCAAGACTGTGTTTGATATAACCTTGTGAACTGATGAATCTTGTGTAATGAGTAACTACTGTCCTGCCATGAATGTAACCAAAGTGTAAAACATGACATTAAAATTCTAATAAACAAATAAACAAACATAGTAGTGTGTTGTTCTGGTATGAGTGTATCAGGTGCAGCAGTGTTGTTGGGATTTTTTTCATCCTGTGATTAGAAAGTACAGTGGCTAAAACACGTGACTTCAATCTTTAGAAGAGGTGTCCCAATACTTTTGCTCATGTATGAAAATGAGACTGAATGAAAACACGTCTTGTTGTCTGGCCTCGTCTAGTGTTTAATTACAGCTGCAGAAACATTCAGCACCACCAGCCGCGTTTCATTTCACCTTCCTGTTCATTCACTAATTGTTATGGATTCGACCGCAGACGCACTCATGTCAGAGCGACCCGACAGAAGCTGGTTTAACTAAAGCCAAACGACTTTATTTCAATCGTACAATTAGTTCTTGTGGTGTTTTTATGGCTTCAGGATCAAACTGCAACTCAAATCATCTTTTCAGACTCCCACTTCATGCAATAAATATTTATTAGCGTGAGCGGAATGCACCAGTCACACAAAACACTTCAGCACGTCCTGTCTGCTGATTTCATCTCCAGATCTGTGCCCAAACATTCATATAAAGAAATTAAACGTCGAAACCTGAAACTTATTCTGTAAGAATGATTAAAAGCTGTAACTTTCATCAAGAGCTGGAATAAGAGTTATGGACATGTCCTGAATGTCATGTCTGTCTGCATCTGTTCTCTTTTGTGACTAGATGAATGAAACATGGTGCTGCTCCACGTTGAGAGTCGTGCCCCTGAGTTTCCTTAAGGGAAGGGAAGGAAGGTGGATTGGCTGCATCAGATTTGCCCTAGCTATATGGGATTATGTAATGCCAGGATATGGATTGGCGCCCTGAGCATGGCGTATTTCTGCTTTGCGCTTAGTGTATACACTTGGTGTTGGATCCACTACGGTAGTATGGTATAAATAAATGAATTAATTAACACGTGCAGCACTGGCACTCTCTCATCTAAGAGCTTAAATGACTCAGCGTTAGATGTAAAAACATTTTAATTGAAGGATTAAAAAGAGGGCGTGTGAGGAACAGAAGTAAATGTGAGGGAACATATCCGCTCTGTGGGAAGTTCCTCTTTGCTGAGGTAATGTCTTTCTAATGAAAATGTCCTTCCACACCTAAAAACACATGGTTCTGATTAATAAAAGGTTTCTGTTCTTGATATTACACTTCAGAACGCTGCTGTCCAGACGTGTGGCTGCTGCCTACTGACTTCTGTCACTACTTATAAAACTAACACTCTCAGACAGCCTCATTAAACAGGAACATCTGGTAACTCAGAGGTCCAATAGTGTTTAAATTAATGTGTTTCAACCACAACAGTTGCTAACAGGTGTAGTAAATCAATTATATAAAGAAAATGCTTCCAACTTTGCAGCAACAGTTTAGGGAAGGTTCTTTCCTGTTCCAGCATGATGGTGCCCAGGCTGTGTTCAAAGCAAGCTCTATAAAGACATGAAGAACATGAAGAGCCCTGACTTCAGCCCCACTCAACAGCTTTGGAATGATCTGTGACATCAACATCAGTGCCCAGCTATTTTAATACATCTGGTTGAATGGGCCTACATTTCCTCAGATTCTTGTGGGAAGCCTTTTCAGTAGTTCTACATAGAGGTCGCTCTATTTTAATATCCTTTATGTTTTTAAATGGGACGTCCAACAAGCTCATGGTCAGGTGTCCGTATATGTTTGGCTTTATAGGGTATCATCCAGAGTTCTGTGGCTGCAGGTCTTCAGTCCAACCAAGCAGGGGTAACTTAGCAATTAAGGTATTTGACTGTAAACCCTAAGCGAGGCCCTTAACACTCAAATGCTTGTATTGTTTAAGGTCACAATTGTAAGTTGCTTTGCTAAATACTGTAAATGAAATTGGTTGTATTGGGTTTCCTCACTGGTGCACGGCATCACTGGATGATGACCACTGAGTTCTGACATTATGTGGTAGCTCAGTGGTTAAGATACTGGACTAGTAATCATAAGTTTGTCTGTTTAAGCCTCACCACAACTGTTGGGCCCCTGAGCAATGTCCCTAACCCTCAATTGCTCAAACTGTATCAGTCATGATTGTAAGTTGCTTTGGATAAAAGCATCAGCTAAATGCTGAATGAATGAATTCATGATGTGAATTTCACAGAAGCACATACATACTCTTAAAAAGATTATATACAGTGTATCACAAAAGTGAGTACACCCCTCACATTTCTGCAGATATTTAAGTATATCTTTTCATGGGACAACACTGACAAAATGACACTTTGACACAATGAAAAGTAGTCTGTGTGCAGCTTATATAACAGTGTAAATTTATTCTTCCCTCAAAATAACTCAATATACAGCCATTAATGTCTAAACCACCGGCAACAAAAGTGAGTACACCCCTAAGAGACTACACCCCTAAATGTCCAAATTGAGCACTGCTTGTCATTTTCCCTCCAAAATGTCATGTGATTTGTTAGTGTTACTAGGTCTCAGGTGTGCATAGGGAGCAGGTGTGTTCAATTTAGTAGTACAGCTCTCACACTCTCTCATACTGGTCACTGAAAGTTCCAACATGGCACCTCATGGCAAAGAACTCTCTGAGGATCTTAAAAGACGAATTGTTGCGCTACATGAAGATGGCCAAGGCTACAAGAAGATTGCCAACACCCTGAAACTGAGCTGCAGCACAGTGGCCAAGATCATCCAGCGTTTTAAAAGAGCAGGGTCCACTCAGAACAGACCTCGCGTTGGTCGTCCAAAGAAGCTGAGTGCACGTGCTCAGCGTCACATCCAACTGCTGTCTTTGAAAGATAGGCGCAGGAGTGCTGTCAGCATTGCTGCAGAGATTGAAAAGGTGGGGGGTCAGCCTGTCAGTGCTCAGACCATACGCCGCACACTACATCAAATTGGTCTGCATGGCTGTCACCCCAGAAGGAAGCCTCTTCTGAAGTCTCTACACAAGAAAGCCCGCAAACAGTTTGCTGAAGACATGTCAACAAAGGACATGGATTACTGGAACCATGTCCTATGGTCTGATGAGACCAAGATTAATTTGTTTGGTTCAGATGGTCTCAAGCATGTGTGGCGGCAATCAGGTGAGGAGTACAAAGATAAGTGTGTCATGCCTACAGTCAAGCATGGTGGTGGGAATGCCATGGTCTGGGGCTGCGTGAGTGCAGCAGGTGTTGGGGAGTTACATTTCATTGAGGGACACACGAACTCCAATATGTACTGTGAAATACTGAAGCAGAGCATGTTCCCTTCCCTCCGGAAACTGGGTCGCAGGGCAGTGTTCCAGCATGATAATGACCCCAAACACACCTCTAAGACGACCACTGCTGTATTGAAGAGGCTGAGGGTAAAGGTGATGGACTGGCCAAGCATGTCTCCAGACCTAAACCCAATAGAACATCTTTGGGGCATCCTCAAGCGGAAGGTGGAGGAGCGCAAAGTCTCGAATATCCGCCAGCTCCGTGATGTCGTCATGGAGGAGTGGAAAAGCATTCCAGTGGCAACCTGTGAAGCTCTGGTAAACTCCATGCCCAGGAGAGTTAAGGCAGTTCTGGGAAATAATGGTGGCCACACAAAATATTGACACTTCAGGAACTTTCACTAAGGGGTGCACTCACTTTTGTTGCCGGTGGTTTAGACATTAATGGCTGTATATTGAGTTATTTTGAGGGAAGAATAAATTTACACTGTTATATAAGCTGCACACAGACTACTTTTCATTGTGTCAAAGTGTCATTTTGTCAGTGTTGTCCCATGAAAAGATATACTTAAATATCTGCAGAAATGTGAGGGGTGTACTCACTTTTGTGATACACTGTACATGTTAAGTTTTGGATTTTGGATATTTAAGAACATGATAGATTTTTGTTCATTTAAAACACAGTCTTTATGGTTGAGCCATGCAAATTCAGAAAATCTCTAGGTCCAGGTATATAATCTCACTAAAATAAACACTAAAATACTTTGTAAAATAAGTATAATGGGTTGTTGAAAGGTTATAACATTCCACTGAATTGTTTGAGTAATAAAGTTCATTAAGAATGTGTTATTTTTGACTAATTAGTCAATTAACCGATCCCAAGAATGTGGGCTAATAGTGTGTTCAGCTAATAGTGTCACTGTTTATTAGTAGTCTTCTTTGATAGCGTGTTCTACAGTTTTTGCAGCTATTTAAGTAATGTTCATGTGTATATACAGTATAGTTATTAGGTAAGTAATATAAAATGTTTATATAACTTTAAATCAATATAAATCAAACAAAGTTCGTTTTGTGGTTAATTGTTTTGTTGATTCAAAGTCAATGATTCATACTAAATGATTCAGATTCATTGATTCAAATATAGTGATTCAGTGGGATGCGTTGCTGCTAATTTAAAATGGTTAATAAGTCTATTAAATGTACCAGAAGAATCGTATAAATGTGTAAGTTTACTGTATTTTTTTATACAGAATGTTCAGTTTTGAATGACGAGTTATTAAATGTGCAAGTTGTTTTGCAATTAAAATAGAACATCGAATGACTGGGGCGATGTACACCGATAAGGCATAACATTAAAACCACCTCCTTGTTTCTACACTCACTGTCCATTTTATCAGCTCCACTTACCATATAGAAGCACTTTGTAGTTCTACAATTACTGACTGCAGTCCATCTGTTTCTCTACATACATTTTTTAACCTGCTTTCACCCTGTTCAATGGTCAGGACCACCACAGGACCCCCACAGAGCAGGTATTATTTAGGTGGTGGATGATTCTCAGCACTGCAGTGACACTGACATGGTGGTGGTGTGTTAGTGTGTGTTGTGCTAGTATGAGTGGATCAGACACAGCAGCGCTGCTGGAGATTTTAAATACCGTGTCCACTCACTGTCCACTCTATTAGACACTCCTACCTAGTTGGTCCACCTTGTAGATGTAAAGTCAGAGACGATCGCTCATCTATTGCTGCTGTTTGAGTCGGTCATCATCTAGACCTTCATCAGTGGGCACAGGACGCTGCCTACGGGGCGCTGTTGGCTGGATGTTATTGATTTGTGGACTATTCTCAGTCCAGCAGTGACAGTGAGGTGTTTAAAAACTCCAGCAGTGTTGGGTTGAATAAATAAAAATAAAATAAATAAAACAAAATGGCTCACATAGTCATTTAAGGTGTGTTTTTATTATTTGTACATTTTTTTTAATCGTCAGTGAGCTGTAGTGATGTGAGATCTCTCACTGGTGTAACCTTTAAACATATTTACAACATTTACAATCATCTTCATTTCCTAACAACAGCAATAAAAATCATTTTCTATTTGCACTGTAGTACAAAAGAAGAACATGCCAAAGTGAGCTGTGGGAAACATGAAGAAGTAGCATCATGTGATCTGGTGTGGGGTTTCCAGCATCTCCATAAGAAACGTTTCTATTGGCGTATCACCGATGAGCTTAAAAAAGAAAAGATGTTCCAGACACTTGAGGCCGATGGAACGGAGAGCGGGCAGTCGCAGCAGCAGCTTCGCAAACCTGCAGGTCAGAAAACACAAGTTTGGGTCAGCACCTCAATATGGGGTCATCTCAGAGGATCCAGCCAAATAAACATGTGGAACATATACAGTAGAGGAGCGTCATGTTGGCACAGCAGGTGGTTTGAGTGCCATACACCAGAGTCCTAAGGACCTGGGTTCAATCCTCGTCTGTCTGTTAGGAGTTTAGTGTGCTCTAGCTGTCTATGGGTCTTATTTGATTACTCCAGTTTCCTCCCACCACCCAGATATATGCAGTAGGTGGATTAGCTGCTTTAAATTACCCCTAGGGGTATCTGTTAGTTATGTGCCCAACAGACTGCTGCAGCAACCAAACAGTTTCTTCCTTGTAGGAGATTTCATGCCCTATTTTCAAAACTATATGGACACCAGAATGTAGGCTCCTGTTCTAAAACAATTGGTCTGAAGTGACCGAGTTCAAATCTCAGCTGTGCTAATGACTTGGCCAGGCGTCTAATAGGCATAATTGGACTGGTGGCCGGTGAATAAGAAGCTACGCCGCTATAATGTGCATGTGTGGGGGGTGCTTGACAGTCTGCAGCCATCCTGCGGCCTGAGCGGGTGTGGTTCAGGTGGTATAGAAGTGCTATATGCACTGGGATTTGTGGACCTTGCTTTGTGCACGTGAGGAGAGGATGTGCATACTTTTGCCCATACACGTATAGTGCTGTTATAAGTAAAGATGTTATTAAATGTTAGAACGTTAGATAGTGATTGATGGGAACAAAAAGAGATCAGACAGACTTCTAACTGCAGCTTCAGTAAAACATCTACTGCATGAACATTTCACAGACGTGCTCTCATCTACTGTGAGGTCCTGAATTAGACTTGTCTTATTGTCAGAGGGTTGAAAATTGTCTCCCACATCATGATCAAATGCCGGACAGATGAATGAATGTGTTGGTAAATGGATGAATTAACAAATTGGTAGATGGATGGATGGATGGATGGATAGTTGGATGAGTGGGTGTATAGATGGATGGATGAACTGGTAGATTTGTAGGGTGGATGAGTGGATGATAAGTCTTGTGAGAAGCCTTCTCAGAAGAGTGGTTGTTGTTCTAGCTAAAAAGATCACACAGAGGTTGCTCTGTTTTAATATTATTTGTTTTTAAAATGGTTATGCTCATGGTCAGGTGTCCAGATACTTTTGGTCATATAGTGTGTATATACAGTATATAATCAAATTCATCATCTAAGTGGCTGAGTGGCAATTTTGTAATCACTGAAAAATATCTCGAAATCATTGATATCTCAAAATGTAAAAAAATGAATGTTTGTTTGTTTATTAGGATTTTAACGTCATGTTTTACACTTTGGTTACGTTCATGACAGGAACGGTAGTTACTCATTACACAAGATTCATCAGTTCACACAAGGTTATATCAAACACAGTCATGGACAATTTAGTATCTCCAGTTCACCTCACTTGCATGTCTTTGGACTGTGGGAGGAAACCGGAGCTCCCAGAGTAAGTCCACGCAGACACGGGGAGAACATGCAAACTCCACACAGAAAGGACCCGGACCGCCCCACCTGGGGATCGAACCCAGGACCTTCTTGCTGTGAGGCGCCAGTGCTACCCACTTAGCCACCGTGTCGCCCCAAATGAATGGAAGTGAATGTGGCAAAAAAACGGGTGTGGCAAGTGAGCGTATCCAAAAATTGTATACAAGTCGCAGTGTCATCTCTGAGACGAACGATTTAGAGTTGGAACGGCGTTGATATCTCAAAAATGCAAAACATTAATGGAAATAAAAGGGGCAAAAATTAGGTATGAAAACGGGCGTGGTGGGTGAGAGGGTGTGCGTATCTAAAAGCTATATATAGGGTGTCCCAAAATTCACGCAAGAAGTAAACACAGGTTTTTAATAAAAAATTTTAATTGATTCATAAGGTATACAGTATAGGGTTATGTATGGAATAGCATATCAGGTAAATGGCCTCCACGGCTTTGCTGGCACATACGCACTCTTTTGTCGAAATGAAGTTAAATCACTATTCTGACCATATGTTGTACGAAACTGTAGCTGCCAAACCTTCATTATTTTTAAAATATTGCTCAACAATGAAAACGCGTTGTTCTTTCGTGTAGCGCTCCATTTTTAATAACCCTGAACTGTGAGCTGTCACGCTGTCTTTTTTTTCGTTGGCAACACTTTACCGCACAAATGGCGCCAAATTCAAATCTTGCGTGAATTTTGGGACACCCTTTACAAGCCGCGGTGTCATCAATAGGCCGGACGATTTAGAATTGGAACGGCATTGATGTCTCGTAATAATAATAATAATAAGAAGAAGAAGACTAACGGATAACAATAGTGTGATTGTGTTAGTGTCTACTGCAACTACACTAAACATCACTGAAATCCCGAGGTGAGTGTGCGTGAACACCTGACCTCACCTGTACGTGAGTATGATCGAGTCTCACCTGCCGGGCTGCTCGGGGTATCTGTGTTTGGTGTAGGATTCCAGGGAGGCATAAACTTTTTCCCTGAGCGCCTCCACCTTACACACGCTGGATAATCCTTTAGCATCTACTGGTCCAATTTAAAAACAATCACTGCAAATACAGTAAAACCTCATACAACAAAAATAAAACATACCATACAGCCGAAAGTATGTCGACACCTCACAGTTATTGAGATTAGATGTTTAACCAAACCACTGTTTCACAACCACTTTGTCCTGATCAGGGTTGCGGTGGGTCTTATTAATTGGGTGAAAGGTAGGATGTAACGACGCACCACAAGACAGTTAAAAATCGATTCACATGTGTAACGATTCAAATCGTTTTACATGTATAATGAATCGATATTCACTTTAAACAGCAGAGGGCGCTGGCGCTATTCACCTCGCCTGGTTGACGTCACTACAGGGTTGCCAGGTTTGGAATTTTCCAGCCGGAATTTTCTTGTACTATTTGTTTATTTATTTTATGTAGGAAATGTGCAGCATTGTTTTGCATAGTTTGTAGCTACCTCAAAAATAAAAGGACATTCATTATGTAGATAAATAAAAGATAAGCACAAATACAGGATTTTAAAGAGAACTCATAAAAGGAAACGTTGTCATAATTTGTGTTCAATTTCATTTTGTTTTAATACTTCGTATCATGAACCCAGTATCGTGAATCGCAATGCATCGTGGGTAGAGTGTATTGTTACATCCCTAATCACAGGTCATACACATACAATTTTTTGTAGCTTCAGTTGAACTGACTGCCCATCTTTGGATTTATTGGAGGAAACCCACATAGACACAGGGAGAACATGCAAACTCCACAAAGAAAGGACCCTGATTGCCCAGGTCTTTTGCATTAAGTCAATTCCAACTTCCATGCTCAACGTTATTCCAACGTTCTCATGCTCAGGTGTCCACATATTTTTGGCCATATGATGAAGTTTAGTGTTATTTACGGTTAATAATGAAACGTAGCGTCTTTACCTGGGTTAAATAAAACGATGGCTCTGAGACAGCCAAGCTCTGTCCGGTCCATCTGCATGTCCTTCATCTTAGATACCAGCTCAGATAAAACCCTACACACACACACACACACACATCGATCACACCACATCACACACACACACACACACCACTGATCAGACAGAGGCGAGACAATTAAAATAGAGAGTAAAAAAATAACTGTGGGTGTGTGTGTGTGGATCAGACCTGTCGAATATAGATCCCACTCCTGCAGTGTGGGCGCTGCTGCGATGGACATGCAGACCGGAACCCAACACGATGCCGTCGTTCACCGACACCGAGCGATGAGAGAACGATGCGATGAGGAGCTCGTTCCAGCCTGAACACACACACACACACACACACACTGCTTTTAATTCTGTTTACAGTGGGCAGCATAGTGGTGTAGTAGGTAGCACATTCCCAGGGTCCTTTCTGTGTGGAATTTGCATGTTCTCCCCTGTCTGTGTGGGTTTCCTCCGGGTGCTCCGGTTTCCTCCCACAGACATGCAGTCAGGTTAATTGGAGCTACTAGATATTGGCCTAAGGTGTGTGTGTGTGTGTGTGTGTGTGTGTGTGTGTGTGTGTGTGTGTGTGTGTGTGTGTGTGTGTGTGTGTGTGTGTGTGGCTGGTGACTCGTCTGGGGTGTTTCCTGCCTTTCACCCAGTGAATCAGACCCACTGTGACCCTGACCAGGATGAAGCAGTGGTAAAACAGACAGTGAATGTACAGTATATGTCACACATCACTCGATGTAATGTTTAGTTTGTAATCACTAGATCTCAACATACACTGTATAGACAAAAGTATTGGGACACCCCTTCTAATTGCTGATTAGGGCAGTTAAGGTACTGGACTAGTAATCAAAAGGTTGCTGGTTTGAGCCCCACCACTGCCAGGCTGCCACTGTTTGGCCCTTGAGCAAGGCCCTCAACCCTCGATTGATTAGACAGTATACTGTCACACTACTGTAAGTCGCTTTGGATAAAAGCATCCGCTAAATGTCAAAAATGTAAATGTCAATTACTGAATTCATGTGTTTCATCAGTGATATAAAGGAAAGTATATGCCATACAAGTGACTGAATGGGCACAAATCCCCACAGACATACTACAAAGTCTTGTGAGAAGCTTCTCAGAAGAGCGACAAAGGTCACTGTTTTAATACCATTTGTTTCTGAAACGGGACGTCCGACAAGCTCACGGTCTGGCGTCCGAATACTTTCGGCCATGAAGTGTAGTGTACCAGCGTACCAAACTTCACCTCCTTTACTGACCCGCTCTCAGAAGGATGACCTGGTCATCTAGAGGTAGCTGTGAGAAGTGTGGGATGCGCTTTGCCCACTCCACCAGCGTAAACAGCTGCTTATCCGCCGCCTGACAGATGTTGGTGACGGGGTCGTTGTTCTGGAAGAGAGCGGGATGTGTTCACAAGCGTTACAGAGAAGTGTGCGTTAGGGTTTTCTAAGTGTAAATGAGAAACACTGATGTGGACGACCTGAGGACATGATCTTCACCTGCCTGGAACCAGACGATCACGCTCTCTAAGAGTAGGACTGATGGGATCTAATACTCAAGTAAGATGCTCTTAGTTTCAGGTGTGTGAGAGACTGTGACTCAGTAGCCCTTAACTATATGGACAAAAGTATTGGGACACCCCTTTCAGTTATTGAATTCATGTGTTTCAGCCACAACAGTTGCTAACAGGTGTAATAAATTAATTATATAAAGGAAATCATATGCTATCAACTTTGCAGCAACAGTTTAGGGAAGGACCTTTTCTGTTCCAGCAAAGCGAGGTCTATAAAGACATGAAGAACACTCACTCACTCACTTAACCGCTTATCCAGTTAGGGTCGTGGGGGGGGGGCTCGGAGCCTATCCCAGCTTTTCAACGGGCGCAAGGCACACAGTAACACCCTGGATGGGGCGCCAGTCCATCGCAGGGCAAACACACACATACACACACCCATTCACCTATAGGGCAATTCAGTGTCTCCAATTAACCTGCATGTTTTTGGACTGTGGGAGGAAACCGGAGCTCCCGGAGGAAACTCACACAGACACGGGGAGAACATGCAAACTCCACACAGAAAGGACCCGGACCGCCCTGCCTGCGGATCGAACCCAGGACCTTCTTGCTGTGAGGTGACAGTGCTCTGGAATGAACCGGAACAACAACTGAGGCTTTCTTGACCAACCCAGCCACAGAATGCTGTCATCTTTTGACTGAATGGGCACAAATTCCCACAGACATACTCCATAGTCTTGTGAGAAGCCCTCTCAGAAGAGCGGCCGATATCAAAGCTGGAAAGATCACATTTGCTTTTGAAATGGGGTGTCCGACAAGCTCATGCTCAGGTGTCCTATGTGCATGTTGTAAACACTCAGGAGTGGAATAGTTGTATAGTACCAGGTAGCATCATTTAGAATCAAATGATTACTGCCTATCACTTATTACTATCCCCCCCATTTTTCTCCCCTAATTTAGTCGTATCCAATTACCCTGATTGCGTTACGCTTTACCTTTACCGATACAACCCTCCTCTGCTGACTGAGAAGCCTCGCAACTCTGACACATGCGCAGTAGCCGACTGCATCTTTTCACCTGCCCGAGGCGAGTTCATATGCGGATCAGCCTTGTGTACAGAGAGCCACACCCTGATCAGCATTATTCCTCGACTCTTCAGCCAGCAGAGGTCGTAATTGCACCAGTTATGAGGAACCCTGGTCCAGCCAATCGTTGTTCATGTAGCTGCCCGGTCCAGCCGGATGGCGGAGCTGTTATTACTATTTTATTAAAGGTTAATGAGTGAAACCCTAACCTAAGCAGAGACGTGGTGAGGATAAACGCTAACTCCAGTAAAAGAGACGCTAGTTACTTGGTTTCTTACTATGTTATCGGCGCTAGTCTGGATGTCCGCTTCAGTTTTGGGCTCCACTGCTAATTCAGCGTGTAGAATCTTCTCCACCGGCATGATGTCTTCATTCAGAGTGCCGCTGGAATCAACCTCGTTATCGTTTTTATCTCGGCCGCGCTGCCGCTCCTCCTGCACAGCTACACACACACACACACACACACACACACACAGTGACATTAAAACCATAAGAAACAGTATAAAGTAGGGATGTAACGATACACTCTACTCACAATGCCATGTGATTCACGATACTGGGTTCACGATATGATTTTTCCCCGATTTTTTTTAAACAAAATTAAATTGAAGACAAATTATGACAAAGTTTCCTTTTATTATTTCTCTTAAAAAATACAATAAAATACTGTATTTGTGATTATCTTTTATTTATCTAAATACTGAACGTCCTTTTATTTCTGAGGTAGGTACAAACTATGCAAAACTATGCTGCACATTTCCTTGTTTGGCTGGAAAATTCCGAACCTGGCAACCCTGTAGTGACGTCAACCAGGCGAGGTGAATAGCGCCAGCGCCCTCTGCAGTTTAAAGTGAATATCGATTCATTATACATGTAAACCCATTTGAATCGTTACACGTGTGAATAAATTTTTAACTGTCTTGTGGTGCATCGTTACATCCCTAGTATAAAGCCAAAAGTATTTGGACACCCGAGCATGATCTTGTCGGACGTCTCATTTCAACAATAAATGCTATTAAAACACAGAGATCTTTTCAGCCTGTGAGAAGGCTTCTTTCCAGACTTTGAAACATGTCTGTGGGAATTTGTGCCCTTTAATTTAAAAGAGCGTTTGCATGGCTTGGTCGAGAACGCCTCAGTTGATGTTCCAGTTCATTCCAAAGCTGTGTGTCCTAATACTTTTGTCCGTACAGTGTCTATATGGTTCGTATCCAATTAATATTTTAATAGATTTTGATGTGATACTGATGTACCGCAGCGTCGGTGCCACCTTACCTTCCCTCTTCATGCCCGTTGCCAGGCATTTCTGATAACGGCAGTACTGGCAGCGGTTCCTCTGACGTTTATCTATCAGACACTCCTTACTGTCGCGGCACGTGTACGTCAGGTCCTTCCTCACCGTCCTCTTGAAGAAACCTTTACACCCCTCACAGCTGTACACTCCGTAATGTTTCCCTAAAATATACATATACACCGATCAGCCATAACATTAAAACCACCTCCTTGTTTCTACACTCACTGTCCATTTTATCAGCTTCACTTACCATATAGAGGCACTTTGTAGTTCTACAATTACTGACTGTAGTCCGTCTGTTTTTCTGCATGCTTTGTTAGCCTCCTTTCATGCTGTTCTTCAATGGTCAGGACCACCACAGAGCAGGTATTATTTAGGTGGTGGATGATTCTCAGCACTGCAGTGACACTGACATGGTGGTGGTGTGTTAGTGTGTGTTGTGCTCAGACACAGCAGCGCTGCTGGAGTTTTTAAACACATCACTGTCACTGCTGGACTAAGAATAGTCCACCAACCAAAAACATCCAGCCAACAGCGCCCCGTGGGCAGCGTCCTGTGACCCCTGATAAAGGTCTAGAAGATGACCGACTCAAACAGCAGCAATAGATGAGCGATCGTCTCTGACTTTACATCTACAAGGTGGACCGACTAGGTAGGAGTGTCTAATAGAGTGGACGGTGAGTGGACACGGTATTTAAAGGCCCCAGCAGTGCTGCTGGGTCTGATCCACTCATACCAGCACAACACACCACCACCATGTCAGTGTCACTGCAGTGCTGAGAATCATCCACCACCTAAATAATACCTGCTCTGTGGTGGTCCTGTGGGGGTCCTGACCAGTGAAGAACAGGGTAAAAGGGGGTAACAAAGCATGTAGAGAAACAGGTGGACTACAGTCAGTAATTGTAGAACTACAAAGTGCTTCTATATAGTAAGTGGAGCTGATAAAATGGACAGTGAGTGTAGAAACGAGTGTAGAATATAACACAGAGCTGCACGTCATTCAGAACCCAAACACAGCTCTACTAAACACCAAAAATCACACTTCATGGCTACAAGTATGTGTAAACCTCTTCTAACTATTAATTTAAGGTGTTTGTGATTGTGTACCAGGCCATACAGACGTTACCTGATGATCGATCTCCACAGATGGAACAGAGATGTTTGGACAGAGAACCAGGACTGATACAGCAGTAGCTCTGATTCATCTGCTCGTGAGGTTTAACATCCACTGTGGTGCCCAGTGTGTTTAGCTACAGGAGAAATCAAATCAGTACTGTAAATAATCATGAATCATCTGTAAATTATACAATACACCATGATACAATGGTAATAATAATAATAATAATACAACAGTATTAATACAAATAATACAACAGTGATTACACAAAGTGGTGTTGGTTGTGTTACCTGAGGACTGAAGCCCATGTCTGGTGTAGGGTGCACGGAGGAGGTGATGGAGCCCAGTGATGAGGAGGTGATGGAGTAGGGTGATGAGGTGGTGATGGAGTAGGGTGATGCCAGGCCACTTATGACGGATGAGTGGAGGTGTGTTAGCATGGATGGATGGGAGTGAGGAGTCCTCGGGTGACTGTGGTTCATCTGTACTGAAGAACCTGCTGTCAAGAGCAATAAACAGAAGGTCAGTTGGACACAGAATGACACAGAACTACAAGAGACAGAACAGAACCTACGAAGAACTACAAAAGAATGACAGAACTACTAGAGACGACACAGAACTACACAGAACTACATGAGACAGAACTACACAGAACGAAAGAACAGAACTATAAGAGACGCAAAGAACTAGAAGAGACGACACAGAACTACACAGAACTACAAAAGACGCAAAGAACTACAAGAGACGACACAGAACTACAAGAGATGCAAAGAATTAGAATAGACAGAACAGAATTACAAAAGAACTTTACAGAACAACACAGAACGACAGAACAGAACTACAAGAGATGCAAAGAATGAGATGACACAGAACTACAAGAGACAGAACAGAACTACACACAGAACTACAAAATAACAACACATAACTAAAGGCGACACTGAACTACAAGAGACAGAACAGAACTTTAAGAGACGACACAGAACTACAGAAAAATGACACAGAACTACAAGAAACACAAAGAACTACAAGAGACAGAACAGAACTACACAGAACTACAAGAGATGACACAGAACTACTAGAGATAGAACATAACTACAAGACAGAACAGAACGACACAAACCAAATCAAATAAATAAATATAAAAGTAATTAAATATAATGAGGCAAATGGTATATACTGTACATTTAATTTTAAAATAAAATCAAACGGATCATAAATAAATAAATCATTAAATTGAAATGAATGCATTAATGATGGCTGCTGTATAATTATTTTTTATGAATTAATAAATCTAGTGGAAACTGTGAGTTCTGCTCAGAAAACACTGGACACAGGACAGGAGAACCTCCAGGACAGAGTCGGTCCCTCACACATCCACAGATAGGAAAGTTTTACAGGCAAAACTTCTCAAACTCAGCCCAGGAACCTCAGAGGAGGATTGAACCCAGGGCTCCAGGAGCCTCGCTGCTGTGCAGCACCCACACTACAGCAGCAGCATTTTTACTCTCTAGAAAGCATCTAACCAGTGAGAGCAAACACCGCTGAGCCATAAATCTGTAAAGCGCAGTAAAAACGCCGACCTTTCACCCCTGCATGAGAGTCTCGTTCACCTGCACGCTTCAGCAATACACACACACACACACACACACACACACACGTAAACACATACACACACATACACACACACACAAGTACACAGTCCTGTGATGTGCGCTGGATTTATGGCCATCTGGTCCAAAGTGCATATCAACAATCCATACAGCAAACACATACACACACACACACACACACACACACATACATACATACACACATAACAGAAAAACATCAGAGAGAAATCAGAAAAGCAGGACGACTCACTCAGACGCATGAACTCGATCTGATCCATCTGCATGTGTGTGTGTAATCAGATCCACTGTAACTCTGTGTGTGTGTGTGTGTGGGTGGGTGTGTGGGTGGGTGTGTGGGTGGGTGGGTGTGTGTCCTGCTGAGGAGGCTCTGCTCACCACACACAGCGATGAAGGAGGGGAATCAGGGGAGGGCGCCTATCCCAACCCACATACACACACACACACACACACACACAGAGGAATCCACTACTGTTTAATGTTCACACCGGTGCATTGAGTGTTCCTTACACCACCATTCACATGCTGATCAACAAATCAATAAATAACTACAATTCAAATAAACTAACGTATTAATTAGTGAAATGAGTAAATGATTAATAAATACAACCAATTAAAACTTCAGGGGGTGAAAAGATTATTAGATTCATGCACTGGATTTCTTAACTGTCACCGGGTGCCACAGTGCAGCGTAGGCATGAGGACATTGGCACGGTTTATGGTGCATTCCACCTGGCCCCCCGTGTTTTCCTGGCACCCAACGGTTAGTTGTTTTAGCTGCTCCCTATTTAGGAGTCGCCACAGCAGATCTGGTCGTCATACCAGACTTTTTACACCGGATGCCCTTCCTGATGCAACACCGCTGTTTCTATCTGGGCTTGTGACCGGCACTGAGAGCGCACTGAGAATGATATCATCACTGAGATTGGAACCCTGGGTCCTCAAATCTCAGCAGTAGTGGGCCAGAGTACTTTATCGTTGTACATAAATAATTAATAAATACATAAATAAATACATAATAAATGCCTAAACAAACACATAAATAAATAATAAATAAATAATAAATACATAAATATAGAATAAATACATAAATAAATAAACTAATAAATAATAAATACATAAATAAAGAATAAATACATAAATAAATACATAAATAAAAAATAAATAATAAATAAATACATAAATAAATAAATACATAAATACATAAAAAATAATAAATAAATACATAAATAAATAAATGGTTAAATTAGGCAAATAATACATCATACTGACTTATCAAATCAATGATAAATAAAAAAATCATTAAATATAATTAATTAAATAATGACGACTGCTGTCTAATCATTTTAATGAATGAATAAATCAAGGAAATATTTATTTAAAATATCAAAATATAACAATTAATAATGAATACACAAATAATTCCAAATAAAGAAATATATTTTTTACATTTTTAGGTCATGTATAAACAGTTAAATAAAAACATTTTGTTCAAACTATTGTTTTTATAGTAGACAAATAATTGATTGATTGATTTGTTCCCTGTAAATAACAAATAAAATATAGTAAATGTTCTTACAGTAACAAAAAATTATATATATATATATATATATATATATATATATATATATATATACATAAACTGCTGCTGTTTTTAAACTATAGAGTGTATAAAATGTTATTAAATTAATAATTCTGTTTGGTTTCAGTTTTATTCACCACACTTTTTACTTTTACTGACCGCTCGTATGTCCATATGTGCTGGACGATCTGCAGAGCGCCACCAGCTTGAAGCAATCTGAGAAGAAAGAAATTCACCGAATTCCAGCCGATGAGTCCCTGCAAGGCTGATGAAAGGCTGAAGACCCCCTGCACCCCCCCCCCCCCCTGCACCATGTGGGGTCATTTAAGGGTGAGCTGGTGTTGTGGAGGAAGGTTATTCAGGAGTCAGCAGCGGTTACACTTACTAACTACTAACTTACTAACTACTAACTTACTAACTACCGGGTGAGAGACAATTTAGAAAGAGGAGTTTTAGGCCGAGTGTGTATAAGTGGTGTAGGGTGAGTGTGTATGTGTGAAGTGTTTAAGACAATGTGTGTGAGTGTGTAGGAGAGTGTACATGGGTGTGTGTGTGTGTGCTTGTAAGGAAGAGTGTGTAGAAAAGAGGGTGTGTGTGTTTGTGTAATGGAGAATGTGCATGGGTGTGTGTGTGTGTGTTTGTGTAATGGAGAGTGTGTATGGGTTAGTGTGTGTGTGTAAGGGAGAGTGTGTGGGTGAGCGTGTGTGTGTGTAATGGAGAGTGTGTATGGGTGAGTGTGTGTGTGTATGTGTAAGGGAGAGTGTGTATGGGTGAGTGTGTGTGTGTGTGTAAGAGAGAGTGTGTATGGGTGAGTGTGTGTGTTTGTGTAATGGAGAGTGTGTATGGGTTAGTGTGTGTGTGTAAGGGAGAGTGTGTGGGTGAGCGTGTGTGTGTGTAATGGAGAGTGTGTATGGGTGAGTGTGTGTGTGTATGTGTAAGGGAGAGTGTGTATGGGTGAGTGTGTGTGTGTGTGTAAGAGAGAGTGTGTATGGGTGTGTGTGTGTGTTTGTGTAATGGAGAGTGTGTATGGGTTAGTGTGTGTGTGTAAGGGAGAGTGTGTGGGTGAGCGTGTGTGTGTGTAATGGAGAGTGTGTATGGGTGAGTGTGTGTGTGTATGTGTAAGGGAGAGTGTGTATGGGTGAGTGTGTGTGTGTGTGTAAGAGAGAGTGTGTATGGGTGAGTGTGTGTGTGTTTGTGTAATGGAGAGTGTGTATGGGTGAGTGTGTGTAAATAAGAGTGTGTGGCAGAGTGTGATTATTATTTATTTAAATTAAGAACTATTAAGCTCCTAAACAGTTTTTCCTTTTTTAGTTTTAGCGGGGGGACTCGGGTGGTGCAGGGTTGGAACCCCTTGCGGTGCTGTCGGCCGGTCGTGCTTCTACATACAGACGTGATTGGCTGAGTTGGAGGAAGGGGGGGGCATTATTTGCCGTCCTGTTCGGTGTGTTACTGCATTGCGCCTGGTGATTCCAGGAAAACTGGAACCACAGCGACCCTGACCAGGATAAAGTGGTGGTAAATGATGAATGAATGTTCAGTGTGTAATGAAACCTCTGCTACATCTGATTCCATAACCCACTGAAAACTCTGTGAGTGTGTATGTGTGTGTGTATGTGTATGTGTGTGTGTGTGTGTGTGTGTGTGTGTGTGTGTGTGTGTCACTCTCCATCCATCACTCAGCACTGAAAGCTCTCAGTTTATCCCAACACAGATCGAACCGACAGCCCTGACAGGAGAAATAATCATCAGCTGCAATCCTTCACCCTCAGGACAACACACACACACACACACACACACACACACACACACACACACACAGGGTAAATAGCTGAATGAGAAAGTGGGTGATGATTGAGGTGTAAATCTGCAGCTTTATCAGACACATGATCTAAATCTCACTTTCTGATTTATTCTGATACAACACTGACACTATAAGGCCAAAAGTATCTGGACCCCTGACCGTGAGCTTGTTGTAATCAATCAATTACATAAAGTAAATTACATACAGACCCCTAACCACAAATTCCCACAGACATACTTGTGATGAGAGATGATAGATCACTATAAACCAAAAAAAACAGCCATAACGTGTGTGTAAAGCTGGACTAGGTCTGGCCGTGTGTGTGATGATGGGACGTTGTGTGCAGATATCGTGATGTATTGAGAAGGAGAAGATGAGCCTTGACCTCCCTCAACCTCCTTCCTACAGGAAGTACGTAATAAATCTTCCTCTAAACGAGAAGCTCGAGGGACATGACCCATGACATACTGATCATCACACATTTATCACACTCACACACACACACAAAGCAACTACTGTCCTGCACATCTGAATGTCTGATCACCCTTAGTAGTCATTTTAACTCGTATCAAGACCAAAAACACTTCTCTGTCTGCACTAATTATGTGGACACCAATCCTGATGTAGACACTTAACAGGTGAATATTTATTTATTTATTTATTAGGATTTTAACGTCGTGTTTTACACACTTTGGTTACATTCATGACAGAAACGGTAGTTACTGCTTACACAAGATTCATCAGTTTAAGTTTAATGTCAAACACAGTCATGGACAATTTGATATCTCAAATTCACCTGACTGCAGGTCTTTGGACTGTGGTAGAAAACCCACGCAGACACGGGGAGAACATGCAAACTCCACACAGAAAGAACCTGGACCGCCCCACCTGGTGATCAAACCCAGGACCTTCTTGCTGTGAGGCGACAGTGCTGCCCACTAGGTCACCGAGCCACCGTGCCGCCCCAACAGGTGAATACAAATAAAAGTGAGGTCCAAAAAGACTTTTTAGGATGAATTGGAAGTGAAATTAGAAGTTTGATTGGAAACCAGGCCTTCCTGTCCAACAATAGCACCTGACTTCACACATTTTTTGGCTAAACGGGAACAAATTCTTGTAGATACACTCCAAATCTTTTTGAAAATGGTACCACTGAGCCAGAGGTGAGTGTGTACTGATTTACACATGCAGACTGGATGATGTATAATGAACTGCTAGACTTACATTGCATTAGCAGCAAGGGTAGGTGCTCGGATGGTGCAGCGTTCTATTATGCTAGCCCACCAGTGCAGAGATCTAGGTTCGAATCATCTACACAGACATGCATGATATGGTTTGCTGCCTTGTCCAGAATATTTCTGCCCTGTGCCCAGTGTTTACCTGTAAAACCTGGCCAGTTGTGACCCTGACCAACATAAAGTGGTTGATGAAAACGAACAATGAAATTAAACTGAAGCTAGAAATATCCAGTGCAAGCCCTAAAGAGCAAACTTTAGATACTGAACATGTTTTGGCTGATTAATTACATTTAGTACCAGCAGAAGAACCTTTCACACAATAATCAGATCAGAAGCATATCTAAATATATTTGATTACAATAGAAATAAAAATAACTGATCAGAACAGACAAATACGTGAACGTGCTCTGACAGGAAGCTCTGATCTATAAAGGCTCTACAATAGCAGCTGAAATTGTACCCGAAGCTGTACTAACTTTAGAGAGGAAGCGAAGGGGTCAGATCATTGTGTGATGGGAATGTCCAAGCCGAATGTCTCATCGTCTCTCACAGGAAAAACACCTTCACGCTGCCAAGCCGGTTCACAGAGAATAGCTTTAGAACCTGTCATTAACAAAGCTGGCATCCTTAGAGCGGGGCGAACGACGCCAACTATGCACTTGGAGTTCAAAACAAGGACAAAAGGGCACGGGTGCTTATGGGAAAGGGGAATAATCAAGGATGTTACATTCCCTGATGAGGAACTTCTTAAGGTAGGCATTTTCATCAGTCGTTTTATTTGTAAGTATAAAATTAAAAGAAACTACTTTAAATACAGATGTGGTTTGGGTGGACAAGTTTGGTGAGGATAAACTATACAGGGCCCTGACCTTTAATCCTGCTGAACACCACTGGGATGATTTGGAATGTTGACTGCAAGCAATGCGAGCAAGGCACACTCCAAAATCTTGTTGAAAGCCTGTCCCAAAAGAGTAAAGGCTGTCACTTCCTTAAAAAGGGTGGTGGTGTTACCATATCAATGTCTGAGGTTTTTAAATGTGGTGTCCAACAGGCTCATTGTAAGGTGTCCTGATATATTTGGCCATATAGTGTTTATTGTCTCACCAAACCTGACTACTGCTAGCGCTAGTCCCTACTGCTTTAAAAGGTTCCCATAATATGACAGTCAGGATTCTTGCTTGAGACCAGACTTCAGTCGATCAACAGTCCGTGCTCGCCGCTGTCTGCTTCTCCTCTATATGATGCGCCTTACATTTTCAACAGGAGACAGATCTGGACTGCAGGCAGGCCAGCCAAGCACTTGTACGAAGCCACGCTGTTGTAGAATGAGGCCTGGCATTATCACGCACATTCAACAGTGGTTTCCATCCAGATTTCCCTGGATTCCCTGAATCTTTTTACAATATTATGTATGGTAGATACTGTAGATCTAAATTATTTGCAATCTTTTCTTTTGGAACTGATTGATAATTCTCTCTGTGGTCTGTGTGCACTGTGATCACCTTACGTGCCCATTCAATGAACGGAGAGGATATTACTGTAAAAAAAAAACAATAATTAACAATAAAAATATTAATAAACCTATGGCATTTATACATCCAAATCTCCCACATTTGAGAAACATGTCATTTGAGTATAAACTACCACTCCAACCCCCACACCCACCCCCTGAACTTATCTTTACCTCAAATACTTCCCATCACCACCACATATATGACATATAACAGTTTAATATTTTATATTCATCTTTTGTTACCCCTTTAATGCTTTCCCAGCTAACAGGGAACGTTCCCACAACTTTCACTAACGTTACGTGAAAGTTCTCCTAATGTTATGAGCAAATGTTCTCACAATAACGTTAATACAATTTTGTTGTAAATAAAGTTAATAAATATTTTGTTCAATGTGTAATGCTATATGAACGTTCTTTTAACATTTTTTAGAACAAAATTTTAAAGGAGTATGTGTGTGATATTCTTTAGACGCATATTATTATACTGTATATATACAGTACAGTCAACTGATTTACATTGATTTAAAGAGGTCTTAAGATGCACCACTGTAAGACTGAATTCATTGCTTTCTACTGAACAGTTTTGCTTTATATAATATTTTATTTAATAAACCATTATTTTTCATGATTTTATAAAAACTGCATTAAAAACTGCGGTTATCAGAACCCATCCATACA
The DNA here is from genome assembly GCF_030014385.1 of Trichomycterus rosablanca. Lineage (NCBI taxonomy): Eukaryota > Metazoa > Chordata > Actinopteri > Siluriformes > Trichomycteridae > Trichomycterus > Trichomycterus rosablanca. The sequence goes on from NC_086007.1 coordinate 1,765,047, forward strand.
GGACCAATATTACATTACATATCATTCAGTTAAATGACTTTATAGCCTTTTATTATGTGTATTCTGCACAAACCTCTCTTCTCTACGCTTAAAATACTGGAGGTCCAAAATTTTCTTTCAAATAATAGGTTATATGTGTGCTTTAAACCACCTAAGCCCACCAACAACCCAGTTAAAACCCTGCATTTGTACCATCGTGTTTAGTTATTGTAGCATTCTGTTAACTCTGTTAATTTTTACCCTTTATTACATAATAACCAAAGATTTTTATTCATAACTTCAATAGCATTTAAAGTATTCATCAAATTGCTCCGAAACAAGTTGTATTTTATCAAGTGTAACTCACATTACATACTACAACTCTTATACTGACACTTTTACCCTTTATTACATAATAAAAAACAGATTTTTATTCATAACTTCAATAACATTTAAAGTATTCAGCATATTAATAACTTCAATAGCTTTTAAAATATTAATTTTATCAAGTGTAACCCACATTACACACAGTAACATTTCAAGCATTAATAAAATGTTTTTGTTCTTTAACTTGTATTAAATGTCTTGAGAATATTAAGAAAACTGACAAAAAACTGACAAAATAACGTTGAAGGAACGTTCTAATAAAACATTTATACAACCAAAATGGAATGTTAAGGGAACGTTCAGAGGACCTTATTTAAAATGTTCTTAGAACATTCCAAGACAACGTTCCCAGAACGTTAAATTATGGTTGCAAATGAGGTTTAGGTAACGTTCTATGAACGTTTTCATAACTTTAAAAAAACGTTCTGAGAACATCAAGAAAACTGGACAAAATAACGTTGAGGGAACATTCCAATGCAACGTTCCCACAACCAAAATGGAACGTTTGGAGAACGTTCTAACGTAATTTTGTTAGCTGGGTTGACATTACTTTAGCATACACAGTCATGCTAATAACGCTTGTTGGCTGAGTCAGTGTTTCAGGGTATATTTGTGGCCCAGCGCACAGCGTTTTCACACAATGTCGGACCCACCGCGACCCAAACCAAGATAAAGAACTTAGTGGAGATGAATAAACGATAAAGAATCGGTGTTTATTGCCATCTAGTGACAAACTCTCGACCTTGCTAATGCATCGGAACTGAAAGATCCGGAACTAAAGATCTTATGCGTTTGTTTTTTATCGAACCTGTTATTGCGAGCCCTTAACATCATGTAAACACGTTTTATATTAATTTTACAAAATTAAAGCGATTAATATTATCAAAAAGAAGCTAACGGGTAAATATCTGACTAATTATGAATTATTTACAAACGGAGCAGAAAGGGTAGAAATGCAAATGTTTTTGGATGTGAGTATGCTAGATTGTTTTAGCATAAGTGATTTAATTACAGAAAGGTCCATCACAGTGTTCCGTACACATGTGTGTTTCATGTAAATATATTAGTAATTAACTTTGTGAGCCAAACAAGAGTATAGCCTTGCACACTGTCTTCTTTTTGTCTTCTGTCTTACTCTTTATATAAAAACACAGTAATGAACTGTATGGAACACTGTTACACTTACTGTACACATGATCGCTTGGTGATTGGTTGTTTTTATATCTTATTTTTATTTGTAATTATGTTTTCATGTTTAAATGTTTTAGCGTGGTTACTGTAGTTTATTACAGTTTGTATTTGTAGAGGTTTTAAATTGATCATTGTTTATCAGTTCAATTAATGTTTTAGATTAAAATGTTTTATTTGATCTCTATAGATCAGATTTCATGTAATTTAAAATATCGTTGCTCTGGCTGAATGTCAGTGTAAAATAGTGGTTTTATTGTATGATTAGGTTACACTGAAGAAAAGGAATTAAATTATTTTCTGAATTTGCAAAAGAATATAGTTAGACACTGGAAAACCATATGCTTTGTACTAATATATCATAAACTTGCATCATTTATGATACTGGATGTGGGTTTCCTCTGTTTACACATGCAGAAGGTGAATTGGCTGCTCTGAGTTTGAGCATTTACTGTAGAAACCGACTGTATTAAGAATAAATGAATTATATGTTAAACATAAATAGATATTTTTATAATAACATGAATATTGTAATAACAGGAATACCTTGTGACTGTTGTAGTAACATCGTTGTGATTATACTGCTAACGCTGTAATAGCTACAGAAAATGTGTATGGTGTTGTATAACTACAGTATAATATTCCACTTTTATTCAATTTTATTCAATTTTTAGTGTAGTAATTTTATCATTTTTTACACAGTGCAGATTTAGGAAGGATACAAGATGATCCAGGTTGAAGCTGGTCTCTATATCGGCTCTGTGTCAGATCTGAAGGATTGTGAAGCTCTGATCCAGACTGGAATTACTCACGTTCTTACTGTGGACTCTGAACAACCCACACTGACCGGACTTCACACCAAGTTCATCCACGCACTGGATGATCCGTCCACAGATTTACTCAGCAGACTGGACAGCTGTGTTCAGTTCATCAGTGAAGCCCTGAGTTCATCGCCGTCATCTGTACTTGTTCACTGGTGGGTTTTTTGAAACTCAGCCTTTAATTTTGGGTCATTTAAAGGGTTTAAATAGAGTCAAATAAGTGTATTTGTACTTGTGATATTAACAAAAAACAGATTTTTTTTTGTTATGTTGCTTTAATCAGTGATGTTGTTTGAATGTACATTTGATATAAAGTTGCCACAAAAATTGCTCTTCCATCTATAGAAATAAGAACTTGGTGGTTGAATGTGTTGAAATTAGGTGCTTGTCTAATAATAATAATAGTCCAGGGCAAGATGAAACATCTTTATTTATCAAAATATTTGGCAGCTGGGGTCGGAGCGGTCAGAGGGTTAAGGGTCTTGCTTAAGGGTCTGACAGTGGCTGCCTGGCAGAACCGGTATTCAAACCCAGACCTTTCTGATTAGTTGGCTGTTTCTCTCCCACTAATACAACTGCTGTGATCTATGTTCAGTTTTTAATGGTACTACTATGCTGGTCAGGTGCTTTACAGAATTAATAAAAGGTATCTGCAGATCTCTTTGCAAGCATCAGCAGAGGATTTGGCAGAGGTCACAAATGCCAGTGTGAATTGGACATGTGTAAAACTGTTGTTTTTATTGGCTCAGTACTCACTAATATTATTGGTGTGTGTATGTTTATTCAGCCATGCAGGTCGGAGTAGAAGTGCTGCGGTGGTCACTGCTTACTTAATGAAAAAACACAAGCTGAACGTACAGGACGCCTATAGCAAACTCCAGCATGTCAAACCTGACGTTAAGTAAGATTAAATAATTCATTTCTCCTCATTTTCTTCAAAAAAAAAAAAAAAAAAAAAACTGTACAATAAACTGGTTTCTTCTGGTTTTAGGATGATTGATGAGTTTGTTGACCAGTTGGCGCTATATGAAGCGATGAACTGTGAACTGGACACCAGCAGTCCGGTATATAAGCAGTTCAGGCTGAGGAAGGTTACTGAGAAATACCCAGGTTTGTACCATCAGCCTCTCCAGTTCTGGTTCGTTCTGTCCCATGTAGTGCCTCCCGCCTTCTCTTTTCCTCAGTTCCTCAGTGCATATTTGTTGCACTAAAAGACATAATATTTATATTATTATATAGTTATAGATATACTGTAGTTGTATAGTTATTATTTTACACATCTTTATTATGATTATTACTGTTATTATTATAATACATACTTGGCTAATCCCATTCTTATTTATATGCTTACTATTATTATTACTATTATGTATATAGTACTATGTACATAGACATAATATATAAGTATATATTAATTATAGATATATACGTTTACTGATATTCTCTGTTTTTTGCACAATGCTACTATTTGCACTTCTGGTAGATGTTCACTGCATTTCGTTGTCTTGTAACTGTACTGAGCAATGGTGTCTCTCTCTCTGTCTGTCTGTCTGTCTGTCTATCTAAAAGACAAGTAGAATGTTAGGAAATGCAAAAAACAGATTAAAAAAGTTAAGAAACTTAGAACCTTCTTGATGTCTGTATTCTATACATTTAAAATAAATCAGAGCTCTGATTCATGATCTTTTATCATGGCAGAGCTTCAGAATCTTCCAGAAGACGTGTTCGCGGCAGATCCGGCACAAACCCAGAACGCTGAGGCTGTGTACCGATGCAGAAAGTGCAGGTAAAATTCTCAACCTCATTCGATCACTTCCCTCATTCACGTAGCTTTAATGTGACGCGTGTGTTCTGTGCTACAGACGTACGCTGTTCCGCCACTCGAGCGTCCTCGGTCACCGTGTGGGTGACGGAGCCTCTGCGTTCTTACATAAGAGAGCCGGTGCAGGACCTGCTGCTGCAGATCAGACCCAGTGCACGTCCTACTTCATCGAACCTGTGCAGTGGATGCAGGAAGCGCTACTCGGCGTCATGGATGGACAGGTACTGCTTCAAAAACACTGAATTCATTTCAGGGCCAAAAGTATTCGGACACTTGACCTTGAGCATGTCAGGCGTCCCATTTCAAAAACAAATTGTTGGTATTATTGAACCTATGAGCTCCTGGTCTCAGGTGTAGGCTGAGGTGAGGTTATACTGTTACTGATACATGATCCCAGATTTCTGGATCTTCCGGACAGCATGTGGTTTACAGCCCGGGTAAAAGTGTGTGTACCGGATGCTGTGTTTCAGCTCCTGTGTCCGAAGTGCAGCTCTAAACTGGGCTGCTTTAACTGGTACGGGGAGCAGTGTTCGTGTGGTCGCTGGGTCACGCCCGCCTTCCAGATGCACAAGAACAGAGTGGACGAGATCAAGCACGTCGACATATCGGCACTGCGATAACGTCACGGACTCTTTATCACCACAAATAAAGATTTATTTTCTGTAAATGTTGTGCAGTCGCTTCATCTTTGATAAATAAAGAATCTGCAGTGGGTGTACACAGGTAAGTTCACAATAAATGGAAAAGTATTTTGAGGGTAGGAGTATTTGATAAGTCCAGGCATGTAGTTATAGGATCTGCGGATTTAATACATTTTAGGTCGGTAACTTTACATTCATATGCCAAGTCAAGGTGGCACAGTGGTTCAGTGGGTAGCACTGTTGCCTAAGAAGGTCCTGGGTTTGATTCCCAGGTGGAGCAATCAGGGTCCTTTCTATGTGGATGCATGTTCTCCCTATGTCTGTGTGGGTTTCCTCTGGGAGCTCCGGTTTCCTCCCAAGTGAGGTGAATTGGAGATACAAAATTGTCCATGACTGTTGAATCTTGTGTAAGCAGTAACTACCTGTCCTGTCATTAATGTAACTAAAGTGTGTAAAACATGACGTTAAAATCCTAATAGGGGCGGCACGTTGGCTCAGTGGGTACTACTGTCGCCTCACAGCAAGAAGGTCCTGGGTTCGATCCCCAGGTGGGGCGGTCCGGGTCCTTTCGGTGTGGAGTTTGCATGTTCTCCCCGTGTCTGCGTGGGTTTACTCCGGGAGCTCCGGTTTCCTCCCACAGTCTAAATACGTGCAAGTGAGGTGAATTGGAGATACTGAATTGTCCATGACTGTGTTCAATATACCCTGATGTGAACTGGTGTGAACTGATGAACCTTGTGTCATGAGTAACTACCGTTCCTGTCATGAATGTAACCAAAAGTGTAAAACTTGACGTTAAAATCCTAATAATCAAACACATTTGATGTTATTTAACATCAAAAACTCTAATAAATAAGTTGGTCTCAAATTAACTGTACAGATTCCAGGAACTCCAGCTGCTGCTATTAGGGGGCGCCACAGTGGATCGTTCATACTCGTATGATTTGGCACTGTTTTTTACGCAGGATGCCCTTCCTGACCCAACCCCCCTATTTATCTGGGCTTGGGACCTGCACGAAGGGTGCACTGATACACTATATGGGCACAAAAATGTGGACACCTGACTATGAGCTTGTTGGATATCCCATTTTAAAAACAAATGGTATGCCTGCACACCCCAAATGTTAAGCCTGTACCTCCTGTGAGCCCAAGTTCTCCATTATGCCACACCACCTCACAAAAACTCCCTAAATGCTTACTCACTCACTCACTGTCTTAACCGCTTATCCAATCAGGGACGCGGGGGGTGCTGGAGCCTATCCCAGCTTTTCAATGGGCGCAAGGCACACAGTAACACCCTGGACGGGGCGCCAGTTCACACACACACACACACACACCCATTCACCTATAGAAAAATTTAGTGTCTCCAATTAACTTGACTGCATGTTTTTGGACTGTGGGAGTAAACCGGAGCTCCCGGAGGAGACCCACGCAGACACAAGGAGAACATGCAAACTCCACAACCGGACCGCCCCGCCTGAGAGATTCGTAACTGATCCAGTAGGTGGCGCCACGTTTCTGTTTTAGTACCTAATAAAGTGAAATATTTCACACATAATGAACTGTAAATTAAACGTACTTCTAATTTATATGCATAACTGTAATGTCACTTGTAGAGATATTTTAATGACTTTAATAACAATTAGTTATATATAACATAATTTATTCATCTTCTGAAGCTAGTATTACTGCATGAAAGTCAGTCCACAAGTTCCCTAAACGGGCGGTGTTCCAATCCCAGTACCTCAGACGCGCTAATCCACCAGATTTGATATTTGACGTGGGATTTGAACATACCTACATCAATCTGCTTATGTTCAAACTAATATAACAGTTTGGATTTTATGTGCAAACTCAGTTTATAAGCCGAATTAAAGTGTATTGAAAGCTGTTGACCTAGGCTGTGTCCCAAATCCACCACTACCATGGTAAAGAGTATGTCTAATAAGTTGACATTGCATGGTATAGTTACACACTATGTAGCACTTAGGAGTTTTATTTATTTATTTTTATTCTTCAGCATGGCCCTTAACCCTCTTTTGTTTATATTTTTTACTGTCACATTAAGTCTCATTGGAAAAAAGCTGCTATAAATGCCATAAGTGGGAATATAACCACTGTCGGTCACATTCAAAGACAACCAAATGACAAATGATGAGAGAAATGCAGTAAAAATAAACATCTTTTGTAAATTGCTCCATCCAGTCAGTGTTTTTACATTTCTCTGTCCAGCACCATCTCACTACAGCAGCATTATATGACTTTTTAGCGTGTTTAAGTGTTTCCACAGCCCCTGTAGACCCTTCAGCTTTGCGAGCACGTTCAGACGGGTATAATTACACACTGCTGACCCCTGGGCTTGGACGACGACGTGGAACTGGCTGTTCCTCACCAGACGCTGGAGTTAATTCCTGCTTTAACATAATTAACTTCATGATATGCTGAGTATGCACAAACCATATCTCGCTTCTGTCGACTGACCTAACAGCTGGATCAGAGCGATGAAAATCAGGTTTACGTTTTCATACAGCGTGTGTGAGCTGCAGGAAATCTGTGTCGACTTTGAGCACGGAGATCTCAGATCCTGTCATGTTTATGAGGTTCAGATCCAGGCGGTAATGTCCTGACCTCCACCTGGAAGTCGTGAAAAGGGTTGCTACTGTGTGTTTGATTGCTTTGTAAGTGAGGGATTGATTTATTGGCTGAATAATTGATTTCACACGTGCTTAGATTATTGGCGATATGTAAATATGTAGCTGCGGTACTGTTGCTCACAATGATTTTTTCCCCTTTCGGCTGCTCCTGTATTCAAGCGCACTGAAGCAGATCTGGTCCACATACCAGACTGGGTACAGTTTTTAAGCCGGATGCCCTTCTGATGATCACTAGGACCACCCACATAATATTCTGATAGATCTGACACACCAGACATGGACTCCACGTTGGAAGGAGTTTGCATACAATTATAAGTATAATAAGGCATGGCAGTAAAGTACGCCAACACATTACTGCTGAGATCTGGGGATCCAGAGTTCGAATCTCATCGGTGCCATCAGGCAACCGGGTGTCTGCATGGACATGAGTGGCATTAGGCAGCCTAGCCATTGCGATGCTACCAAACCCAGTTAAAATAGTAGGGTTGCGTCGGGAAGGGCATACAGGAGCACCCAAAAAAAACCAGACCCTCGTTACACTTTTCATTTTCTACATTGCAACCATAAACAAAATGAATTTCAATGTGGCCACAGCAGTACAGCGTAAATCTGTGGGTTTATGGCGTCATTCCTGTATACAGCACTGTCTTTGTAATCCTGTCAAACCCAGCATGACTGAACAAACATGTTTGCTCTTTTACTATTTAACATCTTTGAAAAATCTGAAAGGTCTCGATTTGTAAAAGTAGGGGCCATATTGGGTTCTTGGGCCCCACCGTTCCTCAGTGACAGGTTCGACCTTCACTTAGATCTTTAGTGTTACTGCCAGCGTCTCAGTTCCTTTTGCTTTACACTAGAAGTGGAGAAAGTGAAGCTGCAGATGTTTCCACGTGTACCAGACGCTTCTCGCCAACGTTCCCAAACACCACGACGTCAAATGACACTTTAATGTTCGGAAATACCACAGTAATCACCTTCAGAGTTGGAGTGACCTCAGCAGTTTGAGGAGGATTGGAAATGAACCTGGACGGTGGAGTTTGTTGTCATGTGCACCTGAGAAAACCTGCGTTACTGTGTTATTCAGCAGTGTAGCGCTGCTTTACATCATAAAAGTCAGAATCACTCATTTAAATAAACACAGCATGGCCAAAAGTATTTGGATGCCTGATTGTCAGCTTGTTAAACAGTATTTTCAGCTCCTTTGAGAAGGCTTTTCACAAGACATTGACAAGTCTGTGTATGTCAGTCAAGAGAGTCTCAGTTGATGTTCCGGTTCATTCCAGAGCTGTTGAGTGGGGCTGAGGTCAGGTCTCTGTGCAATTGTTGTGGCTGAAACATGCAAATTTAAAAATTAGAAGGGGTGTCCTAATACATTTGTCTAAAAAGTGTGTATTAGTAAAAACTGTGCGGATTAAAATGATTTTTACTGGTTTCAATTTAATAGACCAGTTTTGCAGACCACACAGGTGCATTAATGTAGTAGACCATTAGGTATAAAGGTGTAATCGGCAGCATCCCAGTTTACTGTCTTCTAAACTGGGCTGGGTACCGCGTGTTTCCTTTAACTGTACATATACAGAGGAACCTCGATTTAAAGGACCTCCATTTAACGCATTTCGGATTTAACAGACAAAATCTGGAAACCAAACGTCTGGTCTGATTGTCCACATAATTCCCTCGAGAAGCGTCCCAAGTCCGGTAGATCAGTAATCGTCCACTAGCCGACGCACGTCTTTCTGTTTACATGAGCGAGAGGCTTTATTTTGTCAGGAGGCTCGCTTTGTTCTCGCCTTTTTCTCTGTGTTTTATGCTTTATTTCTGCAAGTTCTAGTGCTTAGTTCTGCACCAGCGCTGCTCCAGTAGCCACCAGCAGAGCTTCAGACTCAGAATAATAGAAACTCCGAGTCCCCACTATACCATCACGGCAAAAAGATAAATAAATAAACATCTCCTCCACCACACATACAGGCTTAACATGATATATTTACATATGTATTGACGTTGTTTATTTTACTGTTGATTATATGTGCATGTTTAGCACTTTTCTGGATCTTAGTGCTGCGGTTGTGTATTTTCACACCCCCTGGAAAAAACCTCACTGTTTTGGACAATTGCATTTTACGGACCAGTGCTCCCTCCTTTTAGTCTGTTAAATCAAAGTTCCGCTGTATATGCTATATGGCCAAACGTATGAAAACACCTCTGTTATTTATCGAGTTCTGCTAACATGTGTTTACAATCTAAACAACAGTTTGGAGAAACAGTTTCGGCCAGTTCTTGTTCCAGCGTGGAGCAAAGACCCGAAAACTTGGATCACCTCAGACCCTAAATTAATGGGCAACAATCTCATCAGGATCAGCGTCCACATACTTTACCCGCTCTGTCCAGTTCCTTGTTTTTTTCTGGCGGAGGCCCATGTGGTGGGTTTGGAGGAGGAAGTGTGGCGAATGTTTCCCCCCTATTTTCTTTTGAAGAGGCCTCTTCCTGTTGGAGTGGAAAGTGCCGCATATGGACGTGGTGAGATGGTCAGTGACTCTCTGGACTGTCGGTTTGGGAGAGAAAGTGGAGCTGATGCTGTAAACCAAAGCGTGAACATGGGAGGAAGTGTTTCGTGTTCTCACTGATCCCGCACTACTGCGCTACACCTATAGATCGTTTACATTTCTGTATAATTACAGAGTCTTGCTTATGACCTTTGAAGCCCAAATGGTTGAGCTTTTTTGCTGATATCTTGCTGATTTCCTGAAGCAGTATAGCCCATTTTGATCAGCCAGGATTCGAACTCTCAACCTTTCGTATGATAGTCCTCACACTAGTCTACCACTGTCTCTAGACATAGAAGGGTTGTTAGGAAGACAAAGAAGTTATTATTATGTCATTATTATATTTATTCAGAACAGACAACACGACTGTGTTTTATTACTTCTAATAAACAATAAAGACTTTCATCTTTTAGAAATGTATCACTGGCTGCTCTGAAAACCATCTGATGAAGCATAAACACCCTGATCGTTGTCACATGGAGCTGTTTACTTATTCTGAAGTAATAGGACGGACCATTTACCATAACGAGTGACCCCAAGTAGGAGGTGAATTAAGGTCGAGAGAGAGAAACAATAAAGTTCGGAGCGCTCGGTCTATTCTTCGCGGGTCGTGCTTACATTCCTCACCGAGTCTCCACGAGCGTTCCGACCGCAGCGTGGTGATGGGATGTGTGGGAAAAGTCCTCGTGGTTTTCAGGACAGGACTGATGAGGGGTCAGCGGTCACTGCAGTGAGTGTTCGTGGCAGCTGGAATGAAGTTAAATGTGAATGTTTACATTAAAAGTTTCTCTCCCGGCTTCTCCAGTGAAATGAGAAAGAACAAAGACACTCGGATTATATAGAGCATCATTAGCATTATGCGTATACCTATACAATTGTTTCTGCTGACTGTTACAACCTGGTCAGGGTTGTGGTGTACCCACGTGAAACCCCTGTGGACACAATGAGAACCTTCCTGAATCTATAAGAAACCTTCTGGTCTTTTCTGATATCTGGTTTAATGCTTGTGGCTCAGTCCTCTGGATGAAGTTTAACTCTAGAATCATATGGTCACAGAGACGTTAACAACAGTGATTTATAATCACTAACAGGGAATTTCTTTATAGAACTTTATACTTCATCAAATAATTTGCACAGTGCAGACACACCTCTGACCCCCATCCCCCCCCAAAGACATAGCCAATCTTGTCTGTAAATAGCCACCAACCAAGCCAATAGCACCACTGAGGATTTGAGCCGCTATATCTATGAGCAATATCCATTTGTTATATCTTAATTGTAATTTCTTTTTTTTTTTTCAATCTGTCTCGCGTGTGTACTCTACAGTAACTCATCATTAACTACAATAACTCTACAGTAACTCTACATTAACTTCTCAATAATTCCACAATAACTCTACAGTAACTTTACAGTAACTCATTAATTACTCTACAATAATGCTTCAGTAACTCTACAGTAACTCTATATTAACTTCTCAATAATTCCACAATAACTCTACAGTAACTCTACAGTAACTCATTAATTACTCTACAATAACGCTTCAGTAACTCTACAGTAACTCTATATTAACTCCTCAACAATTCCACAATAATTTTACAATAACTCATCAATAACTCTACAATAACTTTACAGTAACTGTACTTCAACTCCTTAATAATTCCACAATAACTCTACAGTAACTCATCAATAACTTTACAATAACTCTACAGTAACTCTATAGTAACTCTACATTAACTCCTCAACAATTCCACAATCATTTTACAATAACTCATCAATAACTCTACAATAACTCATCAGTCACTCTACAATAACTCTACATTAACTCCTTAATAACTCTACATTAATGCTTCAATAACTACAATAACTCTACATTAACTCTTCAACTACTCCACAAAAACGCTACATTACCTCCTCAATAACTCTACAATAACTCTACATTATCTACTCGATTACTCTACAATAACTCTACATTATCTCCTCAATAACTCTACAATAACTCTATATGAACTCCTCAATAACTACAATAACTCTGCATTACCTCCTCAATTACTCTACAATAAATCTATATGAACTCCTCAATAACTCTAAATTAACTCCTCAATTACTCTACGATAACTCATCAATAACTCTACTGAAACTCTACATTAACTCCTTAATAACTCTACAATAGTGTCACAATAACTCCTCAATAACTGTATAATAACCTTACAATAACTCTACAATAACTCTACAATAACTCTACATTAACTCCTCAATAACTTTACAATAACTCTACAGTAACTCTATAGTAACTCTACATTAACTCCTCAACAATTCCACAATCATTTTACAATAACTCATCAATAACTCTACAATAACTCATCAGTCACTCTACAATAACTCTACATTAACTCCTTAATAACTCTACATTAATGCTTCAATAACTCTACAATACAGCTACTATAACACTACATTAACTCCTCAATAACTACAATAACTCTACATTAACTCTTCAACTACTCCACAAAAACGCTACATTACCTCCTCAATAACTCTACAATAACTCTACATTATCTACTCGATTACTCTACAATAACTCTACATTATCTCCTCAATTACTCTAAATAACTCTACATTATCTCCTCAATAACTCTACAATAACTCTATATGAACTCCTCAATAACTACAATAACTCTACATTATCTCCTCAATTACTCTACAATAACTCTATATGAACTCCTCAATAACTCTAAATTAACTCCTCAATTACTCTACGATAACTCATCAATAACTCTACTGAAACTCTACATTAACTCCTTAATAACTCTACAATAGTGTCACAATAACTCCTCAATAACTGTATAATAACCTTACAATAACTCTACAATAACTCTACATTAACTCCTCAATTACTCTACAATAACTCTACATTAACTCCTCAATTACTCTACAATAACTCTACATTAACTCTTCAATTACTCTACAATAACTCTACATGAACTTCTCAATTACTCTACAAAAACTCTATAATAACTTTACAATAACTCCTCAATAACTCCTCAATAACACTTCAGTAATTCTACTCTACAATAACTCCATAATAACTCCACAATAACCTCACCAGAACTCAACAGTAACCTCACAAGAACTCTATAATAACTCCATAATAGCTCCACATGTGCAGTGAGAAACCCACCTCCCCCCGCTCTACTCCTCTTTCCAAATCGATGGGTTCTTTTTTCTCTGATGGCGACGCTCCCAGATCTTAACTGGTTTCTTAGGAAACTAAATTAAACACTGCGGTTGCTGAGACTGAAGACTGTGGAGAGGATGGAGGGGAGGGGAACGGTGGAGGTCCACGTGTGAACACAGAGGGAAACAGAAGATGAAACGAGTCTGGAAATCGAATCGGATAACGAGAAACTGGAACCAGTGGGTGGAGGTTACAGCACTTTCAGGGTGGTTGGGGGTGCAGGAGTCTAATATGCTAGTGCTATCGTCCTGGCCAGGCTCTTAACAGATACGATTGACCCAGTCTGAGGATCTGAGGAAGGTCAGATGAGGTTATTCCTCCCTGACGGCACAAGTATTGGTGGACCATACGCTCTACAGCTCTCTGTGAGAATCTATCACTGACTGGTGTTAAAAAAAAGCTGGCGATGTTACAAGGCATATAAAATAAAATATTTAACTTATATTTCAAGCCTCCACATTTGTGGTAACAGTTTGTAAAGTCCGTTTCCCAACATGTTCCAGTGTGACTGTTCCTCTTTACACAAAATTGAGTCCATAAGGACCTGATTTGACCAGTTTGATGTGGAGGAACGCCAGTGGCTTGCACAGAGCCCTGACCTCCCCCCTACTGAACCCCGTTAAGATGAATTGGAACGCTGATTGAAAGACTGTTTGTGCATCTGGGTCTGACCTCATCAATGTTTTCATGATTAAATAAGCACAGTTTCCCAGAAACACACTCCGAAATCCTGTAAAAGCCTCCCAGTAGAGTGGAGGAGGGTAGAGCTATAGAAGGTGGGGGCAACTCCAAAATAATGCCCACGCTTTTAGAATGCAACAGCCAACATGCTCGTGGTAAGACGTCCACATGTTTCTGACCTATGAGTGTTGAGATTCTCGTTTCAAAAACAAACTGTGTTATAACAGAGCGACCCTCTTTTCAGCTAGAACTGCAGCCGCTCTTCTGACAAGCTTCTCACAAGACTTTGAACTATGCCTGTGGGAATTTGTCCAGTAAAAAGAGCATTTGTACGGCTGGACACTGATGGTTGACGGTTGATGTTCCGGTCCCAGAGCTGCTGAGTGGGGTTGAGGTCGGGGGCTCTGTGTAGGATGCTGGAGTTTCTTTAAACTGAGCTTTTCTTCAGGTCTTTATTACTTTGTGCTGAAACAGGACAGGGCCTTCCCTAAACTGTTGGTGCAAACCTGTCTGTCTGTCTGTCTGTCTGTCTATCTATCTGTCTGTCTGTCTGTCTATCTATCTATCTATCTATCTATCTATCTATCTATCTATCTATCTATCTATCTATCTATCTATCTATCTATCTATCTATCTGCCTGACTGACTGCCTGTTTGTCTGTCTGTCTGTCTATCTCTCTGTCTGCCTGTCTGTCTGTCTATCTCTATCTGTCTGCCTGTCTGTCCTTACCTTACTGACCACACATATAAATTCAGTTCGTGTTTACACCCCCGGCTGCGCGGTTCATTTTGGCTTGAACGCCACCACCAGCGACTGAACTCATAATTCTGTCCAGTTTAATTATATCAGCGTTTGAACTCCGTGCCTGGTGATGTGTAAATTATTTCCATATTATTCTTCTCTTCCCGTTCCTCTGTAGCGCGTCCCACCGGGGCGTGTCCTGAGCTCGCTCTTTTTGTGATGGATGAAGGAAAGTTGGCCACCGCGGGGCTCCGGGCAGCTCCGACGTTTCCATTCGCTCAGGCTTCTCGGGATCAGAAACGCTGAAGCAGCTTTTTTATCTTCACTTGGCGCTTATTAATTTATAGAGCGATTAGAGCATCATTAAATAAACTGTGACCAGGACATGTGTGTGCTGTAAGTCTGTCCCGGCTGCAGTACCCAGGCTTTTATGTGCCCTTATGTGCTGCAGAGTGTTTGTTTATTAATGAAGGTTTTTATGCCAGATGAACAGAGAACTCGAGACCACACCAGAAATCTGCCACCCGCTTATCCTAATCAGGGTCGCAGGGGGTGCTGGAGCCGATTCCAGCTCTCAATGGGCGCAAGGCACACAGAAACACCCTGAACAGGGCGACAGTCCATCTCAAAAACACATTCACACCTTAACACCACTGACTGCATGTCTTTGGACTGTGGGAGGAATCTGGAGCACCCACTGGAAACCCACACTGAGCCAAGGAGAACATGCCAACTCCACACAGAAAGGACCCAGACTGCTCCACCTGGGAATCAAACCCAGGATCTTCTTGCTGTGAGGCGACAGTGCTACCCACCAAGCCACCGTGCCATCCTAGATTGAATGGCACTGGACGTTTAAATCATTGAAACAGCTTAATAATTGGAAAGTCACTGGTTCAAGCCCCACCATTTCCAGATTGCCACTGTTGGGCCCTTGAGCAAGGCCATCAACCCTCAACCTTTGGATAAAAGCGTCTCCTAAATGCCGAAAGCGAAAATGTATTGTGGTGGCAGCCTTCTCAAGAGCTCGGAGGGGCAGCGGTACGTTGCATCTTTCTGCACTGCCTAGTTTGACTAGCAAATGGGGTACGAGGTCCAATTGCATGTCTCTCTTCAATCACCTTGTGGCTTATATATCACATCTTCTCGCTGCCTTCCTTGCCAGCTCCTTGGTTGGCATACCAGCATTGCTCTTGAAGCCATGAACTCGATCCGCTCCAGTTCAGCAGTCCATGATGCTTGGCCACTGCTGTTGGGTTCAAGTCCCAGCAGTTCCACCCACCGGTATGGTTTGGTGCCTTCCTGAAACAGTTGGCTGTTTCTGAGAAGGAACACCAGAGACTCCTACTGTCAGATTGGAGGATTACTGGAAGTAGAGCGTGTTATAGTGTAGAAATCCGCCGCTGGATGGTGAAAAGAAGCAAAAGAGCCTGATGGATGATTTGGAGGATCTGGATGTTCAAATCATTAAATTAAGCACCCTCGATGGAGCTCAGCATCGACCCTACAGCTCCTGATATGCAATGTGTGTTTGGTTATCACCGTGTGTGACTAGCAGCAGTATATTCTGAACACAGAGGTGCCAGATTCACCGATGCGCTGCAGATGTTTGGCACTTCGGTCGCTGTACAGTTTCACATTCTGCGTTCTTTTATCTGCAAGCTCAGCAGAAACTCTGGCGCAGGCTGGTGGGAATCCACAGGAGAGGGAGCGTGCTAGTCTGGAGTCCTCCTCGGCCAGCGTGGACGTTAGAAGCCGACCAGGAACGGGGGGTGCTTGAAATAAACTGGTCAAGTTGGTCACCAAACTGGTTTGCCCAGTCCCTCAAATAATATTACGGTATATAGCCAAAAGTATAAGGACACCCCAGTTCCTAACAGGTGCAAGGAATTTATTATATTTAGGAAATTATATGCGTCCAACTTTGCAGCAACAGTTTAGGGAAGGTTCGTACCTGTTCCAGCAAAGCAAGCTAGTGACCTGTACTGAGCCCTGACTAGAACATCATACATAGGCTTTCCTGACCAAGCTGTCTGTCTATCTATCTATCTATCTATCTATCTATCTATCTATCTATCTATCTATCTATCTATCTATCTATCTATCTATCTATCTATCTATCTATCTATCTATCTATCTATCTATCTGTTGATCTGTCTGCCTGCCTGAGGAAGGACCTTACCTGTTCCAGCAAAGCAGGCTCTATAGTGACCTGTAGACTAGAACATCAACTGAGGCTTTCCTGACCAAGCCATACAACTGCTTTTTGACTAAATGGGTACAAATTCCCACAGACATACTTCCAAGTCTTGTGAGAAGCTGTCTCAGAAGAGCGGCTGTTGTTAAAGCTTAAAGCATTACATTAGAGCTCAATGGGACATCCAACAAGCTTACGGTCAGGTGTCCAAATACTTTCGCCCATACACCAGCAGAGCAGAACAGGAACAGGAAACACCCGCCGGAGGTCCTAATTTTGGCTGCGTTCCTGTAATTATTCGACCTGAACCTCAAGCACCAGTCTGCTTCACATCAGCTTCAGTTATTTACAGGATTCGACACAAACTAGCGCTGAACTCCTCCTCTGTTCCAGCTGTAGGAAGGTTAGAAACACATCTGGATCGAGAGGGGGGTTCTGGGAGAATTTGGTGCAGTGGTACCTGATTGGATCCCAAAACTGCAGCGTGAAATCGGAACCACATGATAGACGGCGCACCAGATCCTCTGATCTGATCTTATTAGTGCAGACGCTAGTGCAGACGCTACAGAAATGAGAGCGAGTCTGTCTGTCTATCTCTTTATCTATCTATTTTGGCTGGCAGAGGGGGCATAGAGGTGCTCTCATGAGCATTAACTCGCTCCAGGTGGAAGTTTTCTACATATCACAGGTCCTCTCTCTCAGATTTGCCAGCTCCTTTGTTGGCAATCCTGCTTTTATCTGAAACCGTGAAACCAGGCTGCCAGCATACTTGTACCGTGGAGGCTGCTGAAGTAGCTCGGCATTGAGTCATGTTGAGTCATGTCCTCTTACGTTGGCATTTTGGCTGGCAGAGGGGGCACGGAGGCACTCTTGTAAGCATTAATTGGCTCCAGGTGAAAGTTGTCTACATTTTCTGTAAAAATTTTTTTTTTTCCTTTTAAAAACCCCACTAGTGCCAAGATCTTGAGCTCCTGAGTTCAAATCTCAGGCGCCTACACACACACACACACACACACACGATTGTTCAAAAACAAGTTCCAGAGGCTTTTATTGTAATTTCAGCTCTAAACAAGTACATATTATAATGAAACAGTGTTTCTCCAGGACCAAACAACACAATGCAAACAGTGCAAATTAAAACTATAAGGTTTAACCTAATAAAATAAAGGGACAGGATCAAAAACAAGTGTGGTGTTGGTCAGAACATGGTACTGAGTAAAGGTCAGGTGGGTAAAAAAGAATATACAACATATTTTGATATGTAAATAACAGTGTAGGGATTCCTCAAAACTGCTGCAATTACGACCTCTGCTGATTGGTTGATAATGGGGGGATAATGGAGATCGGTGCGTGACTGTGCGCCATACAGATCTCCATATAAACTCACCTGTTGCAGGACTAAAGAAGTGCTCGGTACTGCACACAGGTCGTAGGGGGCGTGTGATAGTCACGGCTCTCCTCTGTCAGTAGTGGAGGTGTGCAGCAGTCGAAGTGAAACAGGATGGGGAATTGGATATGACAAAAAATGCAAAAGAGAAAAGTTTAGGGAGCTGATGGGTTGGGAATCACTTCAGTTTAACTGGTACTGTGTTATTATTATTGATGAGGCTGGCTGTGAGCGTACGGTCTTATACTATATGTAGGAGCCGTACCGTGCTGTGTGTGTGTGTGTGTGTGTGTGTGTGTGAGTTAGACGTATTCACTGATATGCTAAATCCATTAGCAGCAAACTGGTTTAGCTTATGTAACCCAGTAAGAGATTTTCCATTGTGTTATGATCCGACTTTTTGGATCTGGCAACCATCAGTGTCTAAAAGTCCCGACACGCTCCCGACACCACCTACTGTCTCACTGTACCGGCCTCATAGCTGCACCACACTGAATCCCAAAAACTAGCCATGCTGCCATCGTACCCCCAAGTTTTCCTTTTATTGTGGAATTTTGGGGAGTCGAAGACATTAGCCAATCTTGTCCGTCCAGATGCCCGACTGGCTGATAGCACAGCTGAGATTCGAACCCTGGATCCCTAGACCTCAGCAGTATTTGGCCAGTGTTTTGTATTTGTGCCAGTCAATAAAGTATCTGTCTGTCTGTCTGTCTGTCTATCTGTCAATCTATCTATCTATCTGTCTGTCTGCCTATCTATCTATCTGTCTGTCTGCCTATCTATCTATCCATCTGTCTGTCTGTCTGTCTGTCTGTCTGTCTGTCAATCTATCTATCTATCTATCTGTCTGTCTGTCTGTCTGTCTGTCTGTCTGTCTGTTTATCTATTTTGGCTGGCAGAGCGGGCACGGAGGTGCTCTCGTCAGCATTAATTGGCTCCAGGTGGAGATTTTCTATATATCACAGTTTCTCTTATTTAGATTTGCCAGCTCCTCTGTTGGTAAGCGTACTTGTAACGTGGAGGCTGATTAAGTAGCTCGGCTGTGAGTCACGCTAAGAGTCGTGTCCTTCTTCGTTCTAATTTTGGCCAGCAGAGGGGGCACAGAGGCACAGATGATTGATTGTCTCGATTGACAAGACAACACTTGTGCCTTAATTCGCTCCAGGTGGAAGTTTTTCCATTTGACAGCTCCTCTGTTGGCGAACCTGCTATTTTTCTGAAAACTTGATACCAGACTGCTTGGTCCAGTCTGGTCCGGTTTCTGGTCTACTGATTTGCGATGCCACCATATTAATCTTTTTCTGGGAACTCACCCTGTGTCGCGGTGTTTCCGCGCCTCATGACGGAACAGCACTGGGAGAACAAGCGACCCCAGAGGTGGCATGACATCCCGTTTTTGGAACAGACTTCACCTGCATTTTGGTGCCATTAGGTGTGGTTTGGTGCGGTGTCCACATACTTTTGGTTACATAGCGTACTTTGAAAAAAGCACAGAAGGTACAGGGGGTAGTGATGGAGCTCTCTGCTATCCATACGGACCCTCAGGGATTCAGGAACAGTCCCGCTCGCGCTCTGTGATCCTGATGGAGGAAATTAGTCACAGAGAGGAAATATTTTGGAATATGGATCTGACGGAACCCGGCGGCTGTGGGGTGGAACTTCTCGCTAACAGATGGGGAACCAGATCCACCAAATCTCAGAGATAAACTGTTTACAGGTTCCTGTTCCTGGACCCTGGTGAGTCGTGTCTCAAATGTTATTCATGGCTGTTTGTTCTGTCACGCTCTGATTAATAGTGACTGATGTCATGTACCACCGATACTGTAGGGCACATCTGGGCGTCGTACGGCCCCCGGGTCACATCCGACCCCGTGGCTGGTATCGCCCACTTGAGGTCAGTGCTAGAGCCAAAAACAACAGCTCACGTTTGTCCCCTCGTTTTTTCACCCAATCCTGATCAATGGGAGCGCTTCTTCCTAGTATTCTACCGCTTCTTTTCACCAGCAAGGGGCGGAGTCTTATAGAGTCACGCACTGCCATCACTGATCAGCCGCCTTCCCTGTGCAGATGCCACGACCACTGTCCCTCCCCCTACAGACACCCAGCCAATCGTGTGTCTGTGTGGCTGCTCGGCCAGCTGATAGCAAAGCTATCAAAGCTACACAAATGACCACTTTTTAGAGAGTAGTACATTACGCTAGCCCACTACCTCTGGGATTCAGGTTCGAATCCCCATCAGTGCACCACGCAGTCCTGTCCGAGTTGCGTAACTGCACCGATCCCGGTAATCCCGGAGAAGTCGGACCCACCACAACCCGGGCCAGGATAAAGCGGTGGTTACATAATGAAAATGAACTGACTGGGAATGAAAGTACATTAAAGTGTTTTATGTTCGGGGGATTTATGAGGAGTCTGGTGTGTTTCGGGGGGACTTTTCATGTGTGGTGTGGTGTGGCGTTCCGAATGGAAACACTGGAACACAGATGGACTGTGGGGTCTGTGGTGGACCATGATTTTATCCTCTTCCTGATTCTGAGAACTAAGATGTGATTATTTTTTGACTCTTCTCTCGGGATTCTGTAGCTTGTGTTTGATGTAAGACCTTACCACTAACAAACCCGTAACTCCTCAACATCGGCCCTCTGACCCCCGACTTCCCTCGTCTGGAAAAAAAACCCAGCCTTGTCCTACTGAGTCCTTTCCTAAACAGTAAAACACTGGGGCGAGTTCCTAGAGAAACAACAGCATCACTGATTCAAGAGAAAACTGTTTGACGAAGAAGACAGGAAGAAGCCGTGACACATATAGACAACCTTCCACCTGGAGCACATCATTAAAAGAACAGCAGCTCATGAATCTGTGACTCCGCTCCCTCTGCAGGCCAAATTTAGCTGCTCAGCAGGGCACGAATCTAAACATGTGTGCTTAACAAGCTGCCTATCCCAGCTTTTCAATGGGCTCATGGCACACAGTAACACCCTGGACGGGACGCCAGTCCATCACAGGGCAGACACACACATACACATCATTCACCTATAGGGCAATTCAGTGTCTCCAATTAACCTGACTGCATGTTTTTGGACTGTGGGAGGAAACCCACACGGACACGGGGAGAACATGCAAACTCCGCACAGAAAGGCCCCGGACCGCCCCGCCTGGGGATTGAACCCAGGACCTTCTTGCTGTGAGGCGACAGTGCTACCCACCGAGCCACCGTGCTGCCCAGCGGCTAAACTGCATATTTTTATCATAAACTAGTTCCGTACAGATCGTTAGCTCTCATGAAACACAGGAGACTGTTAGTACCGTTAGAGCGTGAGAGCTGGCAGTGACCGAACCCTGATGATGCTCAGACTGACGTGAATACTGTCGAATACTCGCAGCCCTTCAGCCGCAGACGAGATTCCTGATAGATTTAAAGTAAAGCGCTGGTGCAGCTACAAGTTTCCCACCGGGGTTCATAAAACGGACCGTAAAACTCCGGCGCGGAGAGAAAAACCGTCCTGGCTGAAGTTTCTCAGTCTAGAAATCCTCGGTCAGTCCGGGACAGAAAGAGCTTACGGAGAGCACTGACTCATGGGACGTCTAATGATTTGTTATTCTAACTGAGGATGATGATCTTATGGACTTGATCGTGGTTATGTGGAGCAAAGAGTCACCTGCTTATTTTGGAACTGGTGCTTTTATTACATTTTACAAAACGTCCCGAGTTTTATGACCAGGAAACACTACCACAGTGCCGACTGGGAAGTTTTGTGAATGTGTGATGTTTTTTTTTTTCACCCCTGGTAGGTATTTTTTGCACGTCATAAAAAGGTGCAGACAGAATATCGCTCGGCTCCCTGTAAATGTACAGGCGCCTCGGGCTGCTAACCAGGATCCTTACGCAGCGTTTGAAGACCACACCCACTTTATTAGTCCTGTATTTTTCCACCCAGCAGACTCGATGGGTAATTCTGTCTGCTCCAGGCACTGCCAACTGTGCACGGTAGATGGCGCCCAGATGACCGGTAGCAGAGCTGAGAGTAACGCCGGGTGTAGCAGGAGAGTCTGGTGGAACGTATGGAAACGTCGATCCTCTGTTGACTCAGCTGCCCCCAAAAAGCTCTGACCTGTATCCAGGGTCTCGTAAGAACTCACAGACGTTCCTGATCTTCTGACAGGTTCTCCTGACTGGTGTGGTGAATATAGTCCTCCACGATCTCGTGTCTGCTAGATATACATTTAACCTGAAGCTAAACTGGTCGCTAAGGGGCTAGCTATGGAAATGTCGTTATCCGAATCCGGCGGGAGCTGCTGATTGGGTGATGGATTGGAGAAGCTTCCTGTGAGACCCGACTGTGAACCGTAGGAGCAGGAGATGGGAGTACGGGTTCCGTGTCAGAGATCAGGACTGATGGGTTTACTTTGAACTCTCTCGTTTGGGGGTCGCACCCTGGGAAATGGGAACTGGACTCCATATATTTTAAAGCTCTTTGAAGAAATGCACCATTGGTCGGTGGAAAGAAGCCAAAGAAGGTGACTACGCATGTCAAAGGAAGCATGATTAGGTGTCCACATACTTTTGACCATTATAAAAACAACACTTGGCTGTATCTGCTGGACACATGGCTGTGAAATATATTTTTCAGCTTGAGCTTGAGTGTTGGCGCTTGGGTGGCACAGCAGTCTGATATGCCAGCTCACCAACGCTGAGAGATCAAGATCCCGGGTCTCAGCAGACCCAGGAGCTCAGCAGACCCAGGAGCTCAGGAGACCCAGATCAGTTCCACAGAATGCAGATAAAGTTCAGGAGAACCAGGTTCCCATGGTTCTAATCTCGGTGTATCAGCCGTGACTCTGCGCTCGACCTCACACTGACGCCTCTCTGACTCGGGGGTCCAACAGAGACTGAAACAGCACAATTACTTCAGTTCAGACCGGCGCTCTGAGGTCAGGGCTCTGATCTTCAGCGCTGTTCTGACCTGATAAGCTGGACTGTGCTGGGCTTTGAGCTGGACACTTTACTTTATTATACACTAAATGGCCAAAAATATGTGGACGCCCCTCCTAATGTTTGAATTCAGTTGTTTCAGCCACATCCATTGCTACAAACGTACTTGTATATGGTAATTGATATGCTCCTAATGTTGTGGCAACAGTTTGGGGAAGTTCCCTTTCTCTTTCACCATGAAAGTGAGCTCCAGCTTCCTACAGAGAGCCCTAATGAACACTTCTGGGATGAATTACACTCGGACTGTGAGCCAGCACTTCTCTTCTCATCTCTTCTTTTTACTTCTTTTTACTTCTCTTCTCATCTCTTCTTGTCTCTTCTGTTCTGTTCTCTTCTGTTCTGTTCTCTTCTCTTTTTTTCTCTTCACTTCTCTTCACTTCTCGTCTCATCTCTTTTGTTTTTGTCTCTTCTCTTCTCGTCTCTTTTGTTGTCATCTTGTCTTTTCTCTTCTCTTCACTTCTTTTTTCTTCTCTTCTTGTCTCTCCTTTTCTCTTCTCGTATTTTCTCTTCTCGTCTCTTCTGTTCTGTTCTCTTCTTGTCTCATCTCTTCTCTTCTTTTTTCTTCTCTTCTCATCTTTTCTCTTCTTGTCTCTTCTTGTCTCTTCTGTTCTGTTCTCATCTCTTCTCTTTTGTTCTCATCTCATCTGTTCTCTTCTTTTTTCTTCTCTTCTCTTCTTGTCTCTTCTTGTCTCTTCTGTTCACTTCTCTTCTCTTCACTTCACTTCTCTTCTCTTCTTTTCACTTCTCTTCTCTTCTCTTCTTTTCACTTCTCTTTTTCTCTCTTCGCTTCTCTTCCAACATCAGTGCCTGTATTACCCTATTGATTAAACTGACACAAGGGAGTGGATGGTTTTGGAATATTAGAATATGACGTCCTACATTCTCATGGTGAGGTGTCCCAATACTTTTGGCCACATGATGTACACATGCTATTCTTTCTTTCTTTCTCTCTCTTCTCTTTCCTCGCTTCCTTCCTTTATTCTTTCATTTTCTTTCTTTCTTTGATGGGTACAAATTCCCACAGACATACTTACAAGTCCTGTGAGAAGCTGTTGTTTTAAATCTCTGGTCGCTCCTCTGCTCGGATCTTCTAGCGTCTGATCTATCCAGCAGTGCCGTGGAGTCCGATTTCAGCGGCTCCTGCTACACGGCGCTAGGTCCTCGCGCGGCACAGCTGTGGAAAGTCTAGATGGGATTTACTGGTGTGTGGAGAAACCAGTAACTCTGGGAGGAACGACTGGTTCTAAAGGCTTTACTGGAGGAGCCGAGTCGTCTGTATTGTGTTTGTATTTGCAGCATTTAGCAGACGCTTGTATCCAAAGTGACTTACAATTATGACTGATACAGTTGAGGGTTAAGGGCCTTGCTCAGGGGCCCAACAGTGGCAGCTTGGTGATGGGGCTTGAACTGGTTCTAGTTCAGTACCCTTAACCGCTGAGCTACCACTGCTATTGTCACTCTGGGAAAAGGACAAAACAAACATCAAAGCTCGTCTGACATTTGCAAAGTAAAAAAAAAACAATCTCTCACACTGTTATCCTGGTCAGGGTTGCGGTGGTTGTGGCTTCATCTGGAAGCTCTAACCTCAGTTCAGCAGTGACAAGTTGAAAATTCATAGCAGTGTAACACACACACACACACACACACACACACACACACACACACACTCATCCATTTGCTTTAAAAAATATTCATCTTTTTCTTGTGTTTACAAGGGGAGAACATGCAAAACTCAGAGAGTGACTAGCACTGGGATTCGGACCCAGGGCTAAAGGAACTGTTCTGCCGTGTTCTGTCTGCTGTACCAGCTATACCATCACGCCGACATAATGCTAACGTGAAATGAAATAAAATGATGTAACGCCTCACAGCGAGAAGGTTCTGGGTTTGATTCCCCAGCCGGGCGATCAGGGTACTTTCTGTGTAAAGTTTCCATGTTCTCCCTGTGTCCAAAGACACGTGGTCAGCTGCTAAAACTCGTCCTGTGATGGATTGCAGACCTGTCCAGGGTGTTTCCTGTTTTTTGCCTGATGAATCGGACCCACTGCGACCCTGACCAGGATAAATTGGTGGTGAAACTCCTCAGTTCTTCTCTGCAGGTCTTGAAGGATTCACACGTGTGATTTTTGGGGATCATTTCATTCTCCTCCTGAGTATCTCGATGATACGTGGACGTTTTTTTTTCCACATCTGTACCTCCGTTATCCAGATGTCAGGTTAATCTGAGACTCGCTGAAGTAATCAGACAGAAATCTAAACTTCTATCCTGCCAGAGGGTTTTTTATTCTGCTGTTTTATTTCTGCTCTCAGAATATCTGAAGCAGGTTGAATCTTTTATTAGAGACGTTTATGTGATGAATTGCTCGGTCTGATCAAACTTGGACGATGATCTGATGGAGAAGAGATTTCTGAGCTACACGTGGAGTTAAAAAAAGTAACGAGCCGATTCATCTCAGCCCGAGTGCTATTTTATTTTTACTCCTTTAGTTTGGTATTTTTATGTTCTTTAAAGTCTGATATATTTATTTTATTTTGTTTTGCTCTATGTGGTCGTGTTTGTGATGCTTGTGATGTTTGTAAATTGCTGCTGTAACTAAGTTTCCCTTTGGAGACCAATAAAGTAATCAATCAATCAATCAATCAATCAACCAATCAATATCTAAGGCTGTGAGACTTTTTTAGAAGTGTGTCTAAGAACAGTCCGAAATAAGCGCTGGAAAGATCCAGAGTTTTTCCGTTTTTGCCCCTGATCCAGGCGTATTCCATGATCTCTCAGGCTTTAGGTCTTACATGCACCGAATGGCCCAAAAGTATTCGGACGCCTGACCCTGAGCTTGTTGGATGTCTTATTTCAAAAACAAACAGTATAAATATGGTAGCACACTTCAGCTTCAGAGTGGACAGGTTACGCTATGAGCGTTCACTCATACCGTTTTACTTTGCAGTCGTATCTCAGTGGTTGAGGTACTTGACTAGTCATTTGAAGGTTGCTGGTTCAAGCCCCATCACTGCCAAGTTCCCACCTTGAGCAAGGCTCTCAACCCTCAATTGCTCTAATTGCATTCAATGATAATTGTTAATAAAAGTTGCTTTGGATGCCGAATGTTTTGGGACGTTGTAGCCTAGCGGTTAAGGTAGTGGACTAGTAATCAAAAGGTCGCTGGTTCAAGCCCCACCACTTGTCTTGAGCAAGGCCCTTAACCCTCAATTGCTTAGACAGTACACTGTGACAGTACTGCTGGAGTACATTTGGAGCAGTCTGGGTCCTTTCTGTGTGGTTTCTTCCGGGTGCTCCGGTTTCCTCCTGTAGGTCCGAATAGATGCAGTCAGGTCAACTAGAGCTACTAAAATGGCCCTGTGTGTGTCGGAATACTTTTGGGCCATGCGGTGCATGTAGATGCCCCTTCTAAGTAGTGCAGGTCATCTCATCCAGCACAGAAGTGACTAAAGGACTTTAATGCTTGTTCTTTTCCAAGCACAGCCAAATCGTGTCTGTACAGAGATGCCCGACCGGCCGATAGCATCGCAGAGGATTCGAACCCTGGATCCCGAGGTAGTGAGCTAGCACAGTTCACCACAGCACCGTCCGAGCGCCTCGGCCGTATAAAGTTTGCAGGTATTCGCATCACCTCAGATTCACCGTCACTCGTGTCCTGATGGCTCCAGGTTTTCTCCTCAGTTTGCAGTTTGTGCTCCGTCCGGTCATTGCGAGTTACCGGGTTCGGTCCTACAGTGTCCACTTACTCCGATCTGGCGCTGAAGCTTTCCTCTCGTCTGGCCAGAGCTTCCCGCAGGATTCACGCTTCAGTGCAGAAGGGAAATGAGTGAAATCATTCTGGTGATGTGATGTTATGGAAAATAATCAGACCGTGTTTGGTGATGACAACAAGCCTCAGTAGTAAAGGAACAGATACACCGATCAGCCATAACATTAAAACCACCTCCTTGTTTCTACACTCACTGTCCATTTTATCAGCTCCACTTACCATATAGAAGCACTTTGTAGTTCTACAATTACTGACTGTAGTCCATCTGTTTCTCTACATGCTTTGTTAGCCCCCTTTCATGCTGTTCTTCAATGGTCAGGACCCCCACAGAGCAGGTATTATTTAGGTGGTGGATGGTTCTCAGCACTGCAGTGACACTGACATGGTGGTGGTGTGTTAGTGTGTGTTGTGCTGGTATGAGTGGATCAGACACAGCAGCGCTGCTGGAGTTTTTAAACACCATGTCCACTCACTGTCCACTCTATTAGACACTCCTACCTAGTCGGTCCACCTTGTAGATGTAAAGTCAGAGACGATCGCTCATCTATTGCTGCTGTTTGAGTCGCTCATCTTCTAGACCTACATCAGTGGTCACAGGACGCTGCCCACGGGGCGCTGTTGGCTGGATATTTTTGGTTGGTGGACGATTCTCAGTCCAGCAGTGACAGTGAGGTGTTTAAAAACTCCAGCAGCGCTGCTGTGTCTGATCCACTCATACCAGCACAACACACACTAACACACCACCACCATGTCAGTGTCACTGCAGTGCTGAGAATCATCCACCACCTAAATAATACCTGCTCTGTGGGGGTCCTCTGGGGGTCCTGACCATTGAAGAACAGCATGAAAGGAG
Source organism: Trichomycterus rosablanca (assembly GCF_030014385.1). Lineage (NCBI taxonomy): Eukaryota > Metazoa > Chordata > Actinopteri > Siluriformes > Trichomycteridae > Trichomycterus > Trichomycterus rosablanca. Next base: position 1,792,934 of record NC_086007.1, read on the forward strand.
GCTAACAAAGCATGTAGAGAAAGTGTGTGTGTGTGTGTTTGTTTGTATGTGTGTGTGTGTGTTTGTATGTGTGTGTGTGTGTGTGTGTGTGTGTGTGTGTGTGCGTGTGTGTGTTTGCCCTGTGATGAACTGGCGACCTGTCAATCACACCCATCACCACCGTGGGTAGGACAGAGCGGCAGTAAAACAAACAATGAATGATTGAATATATTTACCCATCATTCTTTCCTAATAAATAAATAAAAGATGGGGCAGCTGCCTGGCACATAGAGGGCGCCACCCTGAACATTCTCAGTGCCCCCCTCTGTTCTCTTGCAGTCTCATTGGCTGTGTCTGAAAACCTGGTGACCCGCCCTGTTCCCCACCTACCTGATCAGACGCTCCCTTGTCATTCAGTCAGATCATCACTCAGAATTAAGGCGCCTCAGTAGGAGCATTTTAAGGGATCTGAGAATTTAGACACGCCCTCTTCTCGAGTGTAGGATGACACACAGTGAATCATCATGTGATTTATTTTAAATTAGCTGCAGTACACAAACACACCACACGGACGTTTCTACTCAGCAGTAAGCAAACAAACTTTGTCATGAACAATGGCGACTAAATACAGTAATAAACCAGGGATGTAACGATGCACCACATGTGTGCCACGATTCGAATCGGTTACTCATTTAAGATACATCAATATTCACTTTAAACAGCAGAGGGCGCTGGCGCTATTCACCTTGCCTGGTTGACGTCGCTACGGGGTTGCCAGGTTCGGAATTTTCCAGCCAAATTGATTTATGTGAGGATACTTTCTTTATTTGTATTATTAGTTTATTATTCATTTATTTATATAATGTTGGATTTGTTTTAAAATTTTATTTAAGTTTTTTTTACACAATGAGCATTGTTTGGCATAGTTTGTACCCACGTCAGAAATAAAAGGACATTAATTATTTAGATAAATAGCAGCCGTATGCATCTTATCACCTACACTTTGACGAGTGCAGTGCAGCTCAGCGTTGTGTACGGAGAGACGCACCCTGAGAGCACTCTCTTCTCATCTCTGTGCAGGCGCCATCAATCAGCCAGCAGAGGTCGTAGTTGCACCAGTCATGAGAGAGAAACCCCATCAGGCTTAGTCCCGCCCATATCTGAACAACAGGCCAATCGTTGTTCATGTGGCCGCTCAGCCTTAGCCGGCAGGCAGAGCTGAGATTCGATACGATGTATTCAAGATCCAGCTCTGGTTCCAGCGTATGTTTTATTTTTAAGAGAAATAATAAAAAGAAACTTTGTCATAATTTGTCTTCAGTTTAATTTTGTTTTAAAAAATCGGGAAAAAATCGTATCGTGAACCCAGTATCGTGAATCGTATCGCATCGTGGGTAGAGTGTATCGTTACATCCCTATAATAAACACATTAAACACGACGGCGTCACAAACGACATAGTGGCACGTTATAAAAATATAGACATTAATCACGTGGACTGATCTACAGTCCGCTGAGAGTCGAGATTCTTTAATAAAAGTGCTGAAGAGTTTTCTAGCGAATCGTTGCGCACGCAGACGCGCGGCCTGAACGTGGCGGATAACAAGCATCTCAGAGGAAGGGCGTGTTTATTATCTTGTGCATTTGAACCAGGTTTAAACGGCTTCACAAAGCCAAATAATCGTTTACGATATACGAACACATCAATGTTGTGATTGGTGGATTGAATTCAACTTAAATAATGAAGCTCCGCCCATGGATGTTCAGCACACGCTAACACCATACAGTAATTAATAAGCGAATATGACGCTGTAGGTCACTTGGTGGCCTCTGTCCCAGGCGTACAGCGTGCGCTCCTTGGGATTGTAGTCGATCTGCGTGGCGTAGGTGTAGCTGTTCACGAAGGGCAGCTGCGGCACCATCTGCGTGTGCGTGTGCGTGTCGAAGGCGTACGACACGGTGGCGTTGGCGCGCTCGTGACTGTCCACGGCGTACAGCACGCCGCAGATGACGAAGCTGTTCCCGTACGTGTTCCTCCTCAGCCCCGTCCTCCACGTGTTCTCCCTGTGTAGATCGAAGGCGTTCAGCTTGCTCAGCACGATCACCTCCTGGTGGAAGCCCTCCTCGTCCAGGGCGGGATAGACCACCCAGAGTCCGCTCTCGTCCACCGCGAAGTCCACGTCCGAGTGTCCCCGGAAGCTCCACGCCGCCTCCTTGTCCTCGTGCTCGAAGATGGCGTCGTGTAGGGTGGTCCAGGCCGGGACGTAGCGCAGGCGCAGGTCGTATTTGATGATGTCGTGGGAGAAGGCGCGGTTGTAGTACAGGGCGCCGCTGTAGATCACGTGACCGGTTCCGATGTAGCTGTAGGGGAGCTTGTACGAGTTGCTGGGACGACCTGAAACGCCAATAATAAAAATTACATTTAATAATAACAACAACATTTATAAATACGCACAAAACACAGGACACCAGCACTTCAAATCTAAGCTCTGCCACCGGTCGCTTGGGCGCCCCCTAGCGGGCACGATTGGCGGTGCCTGTAGCAGACACAACTGTGCACTAGTCTTCTGCGTGGGAAAAGACCGGACTAAAAAGTGGGCGGGGTCTTCGGCAAAGTGTAAGGACCCTGGTTAGTAGCCCGTGGAGGAATGTGGAGATCAGCGTGTGACTCTCCATGCGCGAGTCCAACCTCACACACGAATCCACTGAAGTACGGGCAAATAAGAACTGGTCGGTGGAGTGTGCACGCATCGTAGGGAGGGCGTGTCAGGTGATTATACCCTCCTCATACGCCATCGGGGTCTCCAGCAGAGAAAGAGGAACTGGCTATGATAAACATTTCATGATTTGTAGTCCCTTTGGCAGCAGTTATAAGGGATACGCCCGTAGCTCTACACAGCTGAATTTGGACTGTTTATCCCACTCTTCATGGCGGATTGAATGTCGAGCGTCTGTGAACCATCGCTGAAGCCGATCCAGTGTTGTTTTGGCTGTATGCTTCGGGTCATTGATGCATTGAAAAGTAAACCGTCACCCCAGTCGGAATTCACATGCACTCTGGAGGAGGTGTTCCTGTTTTTGGCAGTACTCATCCGTCCCTCAGCATTTACGCCCATGGCAATGAAGCTTGCTTGACTGTGGACAGTGTCGCCTGTAATTCAGCAGCTTTTAATTCACAGCAGATTGATTTTTATTGGTTCTTGGATTACATCTGATCATCTAGGTTTTTTTTTTTTCAGCTCTATGTGAGACAATGCTTAGATTTCACTACCAACCTTGGCAAGAGACCACTGCAGCCAATCTATCCTTATTTATGTGGGCACAATACAAGCCACCAGCTATACTCAAGCATTAGTTAGAGGAATAAGAGACCCGTGCCACAAAAGTTAATTGACTTTATAGAACTTTCTTTAACCCAACCAACAAATGAATGATATTTTTGGTCCAAATAATAAAACCAACAAAGTAAAATCATCAGCACGTTTACGTTACCTTGCTTGAACGACTCCATATCCCGGAATTCCAGCAGGGTGCTGCCGAAGTAGTGATTCGTGACATAAATGACGTTGCCGTTCCCTTTTGGGTCCTTCATCCAGGCTCCTTCTTCGCGACCGTAGGTGTTGTGTGTCACAGGGTCACCGATGGAAGCTAACGTGTCCTTGCAAACACCTAAAATTATAAATCAATACAGTGAAGGTTAGATTTTCTAACATTTTGTTTTTTTGTCCACTTATCTGCCCCTAAGGGTCCGTCCTCATACCCTACCGAACGTTTAACGCCGTAGTCTCATAGCTTCAGAGGTATCTAACATTAGCTGGTCAACAGGGTGAGAGAAACTCACTCACTTTCTTACTCGCTTATCCAGTTAGGGTCCCAGCTTTCCCAGCATTTCAATGGGCGCAAGGCACACAGTAACACCCTGGACGGGGCGCCAGTCCATTGCAGGGCAGACACTCAGTGTCTCCAATTAACCTGACTGCATGTTTTTGGACTGTGGGAGGAAACTGGAGCTCCCGGAGGAAACCCACGCAGACACGGGGAGAACATGCAAACTCCACACAGAAAGGACCCGGACCGCCCCACCTGGGGATCAAACCCAGGACCTTCTTGCTGTGAGGCGACAGTGCTACCCACTTAGCCACCGTGCCGCCCGTGAGAGAGGTGGCTTGGTAGGTAGCACTGTCGCCTCACAGTAAGAAGGTCCTGGGGTCGATTACCAGGTGGGGCGGTCCGGGTCCTTTCTGTGTGGGTTTCCTCCGGGAGCTCCGGTTTCCTCTCACAGTCTAAACACGTGCAGTCAGGTTAATTGGAGATACTGAATTGCCCCTAGGTGGGGTGCCCAGTGAATCGTACCCACCATGACCCTGATTGGGATGAATCGGAGGTAAAACAGAGGATGAATGAATTTGTTTCTGAGCAGCTCGGCTGAAACTCACCGGGACTCTTCGGCGCCGCAGTGCTCGCGGTAGATTCTTCATCCCAGGTGAGACGCGACTTCAGTTTCTTCACCGCTGTTGTGGAGTTGTGTTGAGTTTTGGAAGCTTTGGGAGGATGAGAGATGAATGCGGATTGGTTGGCGGCTGCTGTCTGTGCAGTGCTGGTTGTGCTGGTGGTTGTACTGGTGCTGGTAGAAGACAGCAGTGTTGCGGTGCTGGTTGAAATCATCTCAGTCTTCCAGGTCTGTTTGGTGACGTTTGGCTGAGCTGTGGTGCTCTCGTGGGTTGGATTCGGTGCCGCAGTGGTTCGAGGGCTCGTGGTGGACGGTGTGTGGACCGTGTCCTGCTGTTCGGGGATCTGATCGTCTATTAATAAATCCACTGGACCGTCTCCACTCGGACTGTCATCCACATCTGCTTCAGAGAGTAAACAATATCCAAAATTTGAGGGGTGCGACAGTATATCATTATTATGTGTGTATACACCGATCAGCCATAACATTAAAACCACCTCCTTGTTTCTACACTCACTGTCCATTTTATCAGCTCCACTCACCATATAGAAGCACTTTGTAGTTCTACAATTACTGACTGTAGTCCATCTGTTTCTCTACATGCTTTGTTACCCCCCTTTCATGCTGTTCTTCAATGGTCAGGACCCCCACAGGACCCCCACAGAGCAGGTATTATTTAGGTGGTGGGTCATTCTCAGCACTGCAGTGACACTGACATGGTGGTGGTGTGTTAGTGTGTGTTGTGCTGGTATGAGTGGATCAGACACAGCAGCGCTGCTGGAGTTTTTAGGTACCATGTCCACTCACTGTCCACTCTATTAGACACTCCTACCTAGTCGGTCCACCTTGTAGATGTAAAGTCAGAGACGATCGCTCATCTATTGCTGCTGTTTGAGTTGGTCATCTTAGAGACCTTCATCAGTGGTCACAGGACGCTGCCCACAGGGCGCTGTTGGCTGGATATTTTTGGTTGGTGGACTATTCTCAGTCCAGCAGTGAAAGTGAGGTGTTTAAAAACTCCAGCAGCGCTGCTGTGTCTGATCCACTCATACCAGCACAACACACACTAACACACCACCACCATGTCAGTGTCACTGCAGTGCTGAGAATGATCCACCACCTAAATAATACCTGCTCTGTGGTGGTCCTGTGGTGGTCCTGACCATTGAGGAACAGCATGAAAGGGGGCTAACAAAGCATGCAGAGAAACAGATGGACTACAGTCAGTAATTGTAGAACTACAAAGTACTTCTATATGGTAAGTGGAGCTGATAAAATAAACAATATCAGCAGGGTAGGGCAGAAAGGGCAATTGCCCAGCATTCTGTCAGCTTCTACATCAGAAGAACGAGTGGGATTAAGTACTTGAGTTTTATAACCAGCAGTGCATTGTGGGTCATGTGCAGTAGGGTGTGTTTCCTGGACATATTAAAGGTTGTTGAATGGGTTGTTGCGACTAGCAGCTTCAGGATGATTACAGACTGCACACCTAACAGCAGTCGTTACAAACAGATGTTTGTGCTTCTTCCAGTTGAATTAAAACAGATGTAACACCTTGACATCTTCATGCAACATCTGGAGAGACCGGGTGTCTGTAAGGGACGCTGTGAGACCCACGTTTACAAGAAATACAAACTGGTTCCACACACAAGGGGTTTCAACTTTTATTGACTAAACGGGACAGTGGTGGCATAATGGGTAGAGCTTTGGGCTATCAATCAAAAGGTTGAGGGTTTGAATCCCAGCTCTGTCACGCAGCCACTGTTGGGCCCATGAGCAAGGCCCTTAACCCTCAATTGCTTAGACAAAACACTGTCACAGTACTGTAAGTCACTTTGGATAAAAGTGTCTGCTAAATGCCGAAAATGTAAATGTAATGTAATGTAAATATGTACAATCTGGTCCCACTGTGGTTTACAAGATGCAACGTAAAGCCTCCACAAGGGGGCGCTTGTGTACAAGTTCATTTTATATTCAAGTTCCTGTTAATATTAGCTTATTTATTTATTATTATTGTTGTCTGTGACCTAGTTTTTGGCTTGTGACCCATCCAAAAGTCATGATCCAAAGTTTAAAACACCCTGACATAAACCTGCTACATGGATCTTCTGCTGGTCCATAAAAGATGTCTTGAGTAATGTGTTCTGGCGTCGATGAGTCTCGGCCGCCCAACAACCCGTCAGCAGTTTGAGATCTGTCCCTCCTCAGACCCCCGTCTGTGAATACTCCTCACTGTTTCAGAGGTCAACCCAGTTATCCCCACCTTATGAGTCACTTAGGTCTTCCTCCATCAGCCCAACATCTAACACCACCCTTACATCCACCACTGGTGCCAAAGAGGCACTGACGATCATTTTTGGGAGGTGATACAAATATTACAGCTTACCATTTGGTTCTCCGTTCTCGTCCTCATCAGCATCAGCTTTGTAGAAGGTCATGCTCCTGATGCTCATCCCATTAGGTCCAGTTTTAACCTTTGTTGGTTTGTGTTTCTCCTCTGTATGACTTCTCTTCAGGAGCCTGCCGGAGTCCTGACTGCTGCCTACGAACTTCTCCTCGTACTTCTTCTGCACACACAAACCGACTTCTGTTTAGTGTCACACCGGTGATGGTCAAAATATAAAAAACATCAACTTGACGTTGAAACGTCTACATCACAGTTACAACCACAGCTGTACAGATGAGTCTGATATTCTGAATTTACAGCAGGTATCTCTAATACCTGATCCACTTTTGCCAATTTGCCAGAATGTTATTTGCTGAGCTCACATTTTCCTACAGAGGAACTCAGCAGGAATGGGTTTGGTGGAACTTCCATGGTTGAAATACTCTTTGCTGAGCGATTTATTCACCCAAAGCTTAGACTGTTCCTCTAGGCTGGCAGTTTGGTCCATCCACTCCCACCCCATCTTTAAACGGGGACCCAGCAGCCAGGACGTTCCACTGCTGTCGTAAGGTAGGATTTGGAACGCCGGGAGCCATTCCTTTAGAAGAAGGTACTGTAACATCCCAACCTGCCTGGGTTTGATTACCTGAATGGGCAGTCTGGTCTATTGGAGCTATTAAATTGTCCATGTGATGGACTGGCAACCTGTCCGGGTGCCTTTCATCCAAAGAATCAGACCAAAGAATCAAAATACTGGTAAACCAGACAGTGAATAAATGGTAAACAATGTTTACCAGTGTGTGAGACCTTGATGTGTAAGGTTCTTTCTCACCTCTGTATGTGAAAATGCTGCAGCCACTTTATTCTGCAGCGATGATTCTAAATCATTCAGACGCTTTTTCTTCTCCTCTCGGTGCTGGTTTTGTAGCTCTTTCTCTGCTTTTACACTCTCTCTCTCTTTCGTTACGTTTCCAGACACCGACTGGAAGAAAATTAGATGATTAGCTGAAATTCAGGGGGATAAAAATCTCAGGATGATGGATGATGTATTTGTATTGAAAGCGTTGGGAAACATCTGTACTGAAACATCAACCAAACCTTCTCGATGTTCTCCACTCGCTCCAGGAGTTTCGAGGTCACTGAGTGGAGCTTCAGTAGGTCCATCCCATATAAAGCCCCCTCCAGGAGGTCCATGATGGTAGAGAGCTACCAAAAAAACATAATAATACAGAAGCATTATTGTTTTAAAGCTTTATAGTATTATAAGTATTATACATCACTTTCCGCCACTAGAAACAGCCAAGCATCACAGAGCTATTATTATTCCCTACTCATTTACAAATCTGATATTTAAAAATGGATTCTGTCAGGGGTTTGAAGGTAGATGCATCCCATGGTCATCCCCATCTCCATTAGCTTCCGTCTTTGTGCTGTGCAGCACCACAATCAGCCAGCAGAGGTCAGAAATGCAGCACTTATGAGGAACTTCTATGGTCCTCCCTCCTTTGATCCTCTGCCAGCTTGAGATGCCAGCACTGGTGTTATCATGTGACCAATCATAAGTGCCCGACCAGGCTGGTGGCACCACTGAGATCTAAACTCAACAGCTCAGGCTCTCAGAGCTGGTGGATTAGCGTATTTGCCCGCTGCACCAACTGATGCTCTCTCAGAAAAACAAAAACAAATGATTATATTTTATTAACGTATCCGTGATGCCATCCTACCCTGACATCGTCTCTGCCGGCCTCCTGCAGCTTCTTGAACCTGAAGTCCCCCTCGCAGGGGTTGAGGGCGGACGGAGGGGCGATGCAGGCGCACTTCTTGCAGTTGGGTCCGTCCGTCACCGTCTCCACCGTGTAGAAATCCTCGGCTTTTCCGTTTCCCTCTTCGATGCGTCTGCAGGCACTTCTGCTCAGCGGCCGGACCACACACCTACAGCGACAGTCCGGCCCCACCGACAGCGTCTTCACCTTATCATAGTCACCCAGGAGCTGAAACATGAAGAAATTAGCTCAACATTCATGGATCTTGGTATCGTCTGCTTTAATAAATGTGGTCAGAAGTATTTGGAACAGGAAAGGATCTTCCCTAAACTGTTGCTGCAAAATTTACTTTATATAATTGATTTATTACACCTGTTAGTACGGGTGTGGCTGAAACACATGAATTCGATAAATAGAAGGGGCGTCCCAATACCTCTCCCCTTTTGCCCAGTGAATCACACCCACCGCGACCCTGACCAGGCTGAACACCCACAATTTTCCTCCCAATCGAATCATAGCCGATCCTCTTATTTCGGCCAATTCCAGTCTTCCCCTGTGTGCTGGCCGAGGAGAGCTGAAACTGTCACGTACCGCTCTGACAGGCGTGACCACATCTCACCCGGCAGTCGTGGAGTCTCACAGAGAGCCGTATCACGTACAGACCGCCTCGCTGAGCACTCCACAAACCGTCTCTCACTATTGTGAGGACGGCATAAGGCACCATTACATAGATACATAGTGTCACTGAAAACGTTTTTGACCTCCTAAGTGTGCCTGTTGGATGCACGGCCAGGTCGATAGCACTGCCCGGAATTGGAATTCGGAAGCTTGAGATCCTCAGTGGTGGTGGTGGGGTTTAATTCCACTTCTACTTGCTTTCTAACACAATTTTAATTATTATAATTACAACTAAATTACAATTTTTGCTAGAATAGAAGAAAAAGAATTCAGGTGTTTTTTGCAAACTTGAGATTTATTTATTTATTATCTATTTATCTATTTATTTATTAACTTATTTATTTATCTATGTATTTATTTATTTTTATTTATTTATCTATTTATTTATTTGTCTATTTATCTTTTATCTATCTATTTTTTTATTTTTTTATCTATTTATTTTTTATATATATTTATTTATTTTTAATCTTTTTATCTATTTATTATTTATTTATTTATCTATCTATTTATTTTTAATCTATTTATCTATTTATTTATCTATTTTTTATCTATTTATTAATTTAATTATTTATTTATTGATTGATTTAATTATTTATTTATTAATATATTTATGTATTTATATATTTATTTAATTATCTATTTTTTTCTATTTATCTATTTACTTATTTATTTATGTACTTATTTACTTGTTTATTTATTTATTAGCACCAGTGTTTCTTGACTCAGGATCAGAAATTTCTGCAACTTCTAAACATTTTTGCATGCTGTACTCTTGGTGTGATCTTTGCAGGATGCCCATTTCAGAACAGAATAACTACGGCAGAATTCTTTGTAAAGGCCCATTTTCACCCTATAGAACCCGCACCCCCAAATCTCATTCATTCCTTTACTGTGTGCTTTACCACCAGTTTATCCTGGTCAGGGTCGCGGTGGGTCTGATTCATTGGGCGAAAGGCAGGAAACACCTTGGACGGGTTGCTAGTAAATCACAGGGCAACACACAACCCGGAGAACCCGGAGGAAACCCACACAGACACAGGGAGAACATGCAAACCCCACACAGAAATCGAACCCAGGCCCTTCTTGCTTGGTGGAGACAGGGCTCACTGCTCCACTGTGCCATCAAGTCAGGATCTGACTGATTTATGAGGTTTTAATTAATTGGTTTTTTAGAAAAGTGGAAATTCAAGTAAAATACTGATGGCATTTATTAACTGGTCCCAGTTTCCTGAACTGGGCTCTGATTACCTGAGTTAAAATGTTTTCCTGGTTGTCCAGCTCGTCCTCCAGCAGCCCACCGTTATCTTCTACATCCTCACCAATCAACCCACCGGTCCACGCCAGCGGTACACAGCACAGCGCACCAGTCCACACCAGCACTACCAGTCTTACCGCAGAGATCGTCATTCTGGACGTCCAACCATCCACAGAGGGCAGATCAAGGGTTCTGATGTAAGATGTAAGAGCTTCCTGGTGGACGATCCTGAGGAACTGCTGCTCTTTGTGCAGATGTTGAAATGTAATCCACAGATGTTCGGTGGACCAGCAGTCGTGTTACGAGTCCTCCAGGTCGTGCTCCAGCCTCAGATGCTTGCAGATGAATGGATGGAGGAAAGATCTCCTGCTTGAGAGGGAGGAAAGTGGGATGGACCATCGGCACAGACAGGGAGGAGTCAACGGATCACAGACTGGACCAGGGTTTCCAAAATCCTGCTCCTCCAGACCTTCAGACTGACTGGTTCAATGCTTCCTACACAGAAGTATTGAGACACCCCTTTAACAGTTTAGGGAAGGCCCCCTGCCTGTTCCAGCATGAATGCGCCCCCCTCCTGACCTCAGCCCTGCTCAACATTCAACATCAGTGTCCAGCCGTACAAACATTGTCCTCTTTTCACTGAATGGGCACAAATCCCCACAGGCATACTTCAAAGTCTTGTGAGAAGCCTTCTCAGAAAAGCCACTGTTGATTTATCTGAAATGGTCACACAGAGGTCACTCAGGGTCAGGTGTCCCAATACATAAAAGTCCAAAAGTATCCGGACACCCCTCATAAGTATCAAGTTCAGGTGTTCATCCATTAATAACTTTGTGACAACAGTCTGGTGAAGGTCCTTCCCAGTTTCAGAATGGCTGTACCCAACAAGGTGCACTAAGTAAGAAAGCCTGACCCCAACCCTGTTTAACACCTTTGGAATGAATTGGAATGTTGACTGCAAGCCAGGCCTTCCTGCTCTTTTGAAAGATGTTCACAAATTCCCACAGACACACTCCAAAACCTATCAATTCTCAGAGGAATGAAGCTGATTATCTACTTCACAGTTTGAAGAACATAGACAATGGGTGTCAGTATCTCAGAGGATACAGTATTGAATTGGTGATCAGTAGGTCGCTGGTTCAAACCCCAACTCTTCCGAATGGTCGCTGTTGGACTCTTGAGCAAGACCCTTAACCCCTCAGTTCTATGTTGCTTTGAAAATTTCATTCTGGTGTATTACATCAGCAGGAAAGAGTGTTGCACCATAAGGTGCGCTTGGTGTGCAAAACAGGGGGAAATTGGTTCATTCAGTGTCTGATTTACCACCGCTTTATCCTGATCAGGGTCGCGGTGGGTCTGATTCATTGGCCGAGAGGCAGGAACCACCTTTGTGCATGTTTGTGAAAGGTCGGAGGAAACTTGAGTACTGAAGTTCTCCAGGAACCTGAAGCTGTGCAGCACCCACACCACCCACTGCACCATGAGTGTAGAGAAATACAGTGTGTGTGTGTGTGTGTGTGTGTGTGTGAATGGTCGGAGGAAACTTAAGTACTTGAGTACTGAAGTTCTCCAGGAACCTGAAGCTGTGCAGCACCCACATCACCCACTGCACCATGAGTGTAGAGAAATACAGTGTGTGTGTGTGTGTGTGTGTGTGTGTGTGTGTGTGTGTGTGTGTGTGTGTGTGTGTATTCCTGCTGGCATTAATGCCTTCAGGTTTTACAAGACCACATCACTTTTAAAACCTCCTTCCACTGGTTTGCTACCTCGTTTTATTTTCCATTACTAGTAATGATAACGGAGCCAGCCGAGGGTTCTGATAGAAACCACGTGGAACATCTGCACCACCCTTCCAACACCCAGGGCTGATGATGTTCCATGTTTAGAACATGAGCGCCATCTAGCTGCACCTAACATCAATCACTCTACAAGAACAGCTTCTTGATCAAGGTTCCAAACCCAGGTGGTCAGTACCTTGTTGCTGTGTGCCACCCACACTACCTGCTGCACCACCATGTCACCCCAGTGTGAAATAATAGGTCGGGCACCACCCACACCACCCACTCTGAGTGCAAGACAGCAATACACCACGGACACGCCACCACATGCCTACATTTTACTCACTCACTTACACCTGGAGGTGATTCCAGCAGCCAATCCACCTTCTGTATGTTTCTACTTGAAACACCTGAATGCCATTTATACTTATAAAGTATAAATATTTACGTGTTTACCCATTATAGTCCCTTTAATGCCTGTGGCCACAGACACTTGTTTGCTCTATGACCATAACATTACAATCATCCCCCAGTTCAGGGATTCAAACCCTGAATCCCAGAGTTAATGGGGTAGGGTAATGGGTAACGGGGTAGGGTAATTTATCGCTGTAGCACATGTGCGCCACCATTATTAACCTGTATTACCAATAACTCAATATTTATGTAAGGCACAGTGATGTGTCTGGTAGAATGGGTGACACAAGAAACAAGGGTCCCAAAACCTGGGTTTGATCCTGCTCTCTGATTACTGTCATAGAAAAGTTTGTATTGGCAGATCTAAATACCCACTGTGAGTGAATGAATAAGTAAATGAATGCGTTACTGAGTGACTAAATAAGTTAGTGAGTTAATGAGTGAGTGAGTGAATAAGTGAGTGAATAAGTAAATGAGTAAGTGAATACGTGAATAAGTGAATGTGTAAGTGAATAAGTGAATGAGTGAATGAATGAGTAAATGAGTGAGTGAGTAAATAAGTGAGTGAGTGAGTGAGTAAATAAGTGAATGAGTGAGTGAATAAATGAGTGAGTGACCGAGTAAACGAGTTAGTGAGTTAATTAGTGAGTGAGTGAGTAAATGAGTAAGTAAATGAATGAGTGAGTAAATAAGTGAGTAAGTGACTGTGTGACCGAGTAAATGAATGAGTGACTTAATTAGTTAGTAATTAAATAAGTGAGTAAGTAAATGAATGAGTGAGTTAATTAGTGAGTGATTAAATAAGTGAGTAAGTAAATGAATGAGTGAGTGAGTAAATAAGTGAGTGAGTGATTTACTGAGTGAGTGAATGAGTAAATGAATGAGTGAGTGAGTAAATAAGTAAGTAAGTGACTGTGTGACCGAGTAAATGAATGAGTGACTTAATTAGTTAGTAATTAAATAAGTGAGTAAGTAAATGAATGAGTGAGTTAATTAGTGAGTGATTAAATAAGTGAGTAAGTAAATGAATGAGTGAGTTAATTAGTGAGTGATTAAATAAGTGAGTAAGTAAATGAATGAGTGAGTTAATTAGTGAGTGATTAAATAAGTGAATAAGTAAATTAATGAGTGAGTAAATAAGTGAGTAAGTAAATGAATGAGTGAGTGAGTGAGTAAATAAGTGAGTGAGTGATTTACTGAGTGAGTGAATGAGTAAATGAATGAGTGAGTGAGTAAATAAGTAAGTGACTGTGTGACCGAGTAAATGAATGAGTGACTTAATTAGTTAGTGAATAAATAAGTGAGTAAGTAAATGAATGAGTGAGTTAATTAGTGAGGGATTAAATAAGTGAGTAAGTAAATGAATGAGTTAATTAGTGAGTGATTAAATAAGTGAGTAAGTAAATGAATGAGTGAGTTAATTAGTGAGTGAGTAAATAAGTGAGTAAGTAAATGAATGAGTGAGTTAATTAGTGAGTAATTAAATAAGTAAGTCAATGAATGAGTGACTGAGTAAATAAGTGAGTAAGTGACTGTGTGACCGAGTAAATGAATGAGAATGTGGAAGTGTGACCTGGTTGACCTGTTCCTGCTTTGTGCCTAGTATTTCTTGGTGGGCCCCAGACCCACCGCAACCCTGATCAGAATGAAGTGGTTACCGAAGATGAATAACAGCTGAAGCAACATGAGTCCAGGGGTCGCTGTTTTAACAATATACAGAGCATGCAGGAAGGTGGATTGGCTGCTCCAGATTGCACGAATAAGAGAGTCAGAGAGTAAATCGGTAATTAAGTGTTTTCTAAAGTGCCTTGCACCCAGTGCGACCCTGACCAGGAGAATTAGGTGAACGCAAACGATCGAATGACTTACTTGATTTCTTCATTAAGCAGTCGCTGTGACTGGTGAATCAAATGATTCGACTCTTGGCAGTTCGATTCACTGTATTCAGTGTATTTGAAGAATCGATTCAGCGGAGTGACTCGTGATGACTCCGTGTGTGTTTCTCGTTGTGAGTTGAAGACCATGGGTGAGGGTTCCTCTCTCCCTCTCTCTCTTGTATGAACCATGCACTGTTTCTGGACCTCAGCACTCCTGCACATCTTCATTCACTGCTCTTTAATGTGGATCTTTGAGAAGTCAGAAGCCTTCAGTATTAAGGTAAGTCGCATGTTTAACACGGATGAGAATTGATTATAAAAAAACGCGTCGCTTCGCTTCATTCTGCCGCAGATGCGCGAAAACGCGCAAACCGGTGAGTGAGCGGAGGAACCGAGGAGCTTCTGAAGCTCACTGACAGTCCAGGTTTACACAGATTCTGGTTTAATACGTGTAGAACATGATGGTTTGGTCTGACCCACTGTTCCTGCGACTCTGGGCTGAAGATCAAAACCCAGCTGGAGACTTTCGGCTCGGTTGTGGAATTTGGGAGCTTGTTCGAGCTGCACCAAACTTCTGCTCCATTCATCTGACACCAATGAGGCCAAAACCCCTTTTTAGGG
Organism: Trichomycterus rosablanca; assembly: GCF_030014385.1. Lineage (NCBI taxonomy): Eukaryota > Metazoa > Chordata > Actinopteri > Siluriformes > Trichomycteridae > Trichomycterus > Trichomycterus rosablanca. The sequence continues at coordinate 1,808,133 of NC_086007.1, forward strand.
CTTCATTTTAAATAGATTTGACCTTATTTGACTAAAAGTATCTGGACTCCTGACCATAATATGCAGCTTCACTTATTTGGGAACGTTTTCTTTTGTTTTCTTTTCTTTTTCTTCTTTTGGATTTTGGAGTGTGTCTGTGGGTATCTTGTGCACGTTCAGTCAGGAGACCATTTGTGCGGTCAGGCACTGACCCAATCAATCATACCAAAGCTGTATGCCAGCACCAAACTTGGCTGACCACTTCTTTAAGGACTTTGGTCAGCGTGGAACAGCGTGGGCATGCCGTAGCCTAGTGGTTAAGGTGCTGGACTAGTAACCAGAAGGTCGCTGGTTCAAGCCCCATCGCTGCCAGGTTGCTGCTGTTGGGCCCTTGAGCAAGGCCCTTAACCCTCAGTTGCTCAGACTGTATACTGTACCTGTATTGTAAGTCGCTTTGGTAAAAGGACCTTCGCTGTATAATTAATGTCATGTAATTGATTTTATACTGTACTGTACACATATTTACTCTGCAAGTCCGGAGCATTTCACCTGAGTAAAACAGGGGTGTCCGAATACTTTTGGCCATGCAGTGTATGCAGGATACACTCGAGCAACTCATAGCATGAATTCCACAAGATTCCTTTAAGATCTCGACCCCTGCTGACGTGATTAATATACATTAAAGCTGCCACCCTTCTATTTCTATCCGGGCTTGTGACCAGCACTTAGAGAGCACCGACAAGCGCACCTCACAACGGCTAGTCTGTTTTGACCCCCTCCTTTTCTCAGACATTAGCACAGCCGAGATTCGAACCCCAGATCTCCTGATCTCAGTCTGGCATACTTTACCTGTAAGTCCTGATCCTACTTCTGCATCAGCGCCCACTTTTATCTGGCATGTTGCTTTGCATCATGCGTACTGCCAGCTGTGCCATCATGCCACAACCTGTTCTGTTTTAAAAGGGGAGGATGAATGTAAACAAACAAGCTGCTCCAGCAGTTCAAAGTAGCTGGTTTAGGGGACATGAGTGTACACCCATCTGCATGTATAAACACTATATAGCCAAAAGTATGTGGACACCCTTCCTAATCACACCATGTTTAGGGGCAACAGTTTGGGGAAGGCCCTTTCCTGTTCCATCATGACTGTGCCCCTTGCACAATATGCTCCGGTGTTTCGCAAGAGCCTGGACCTCAACCCTACTGAACATTTTTGGGATGAATTGGATTGCTGATTGCGAGCTGAGCCTTCTCGGTCAGTCAGTGAATTGCTTAGACTGTATGAGGTCAATCGTTTTGGACAAACGTGTCCTCTAAATGATGATATCTCAGGTCCGGTCTGTTGTACTTTACTTAATACGTAGTACGCAGTAATCAGAAGGTTCCTGGTTCAAACCCCACCAATACAAGACTGCAACAGCTGGGCCCTTGAGCAAGGCCCCTAACCCTAAACAGTTTGGATTGTATTAGGATAAAAGCGTATGAATGTAAACATATTAGCGTTTCATCAGGAAGCTGGATGTCATGTTTTTTTACGCCAGGTCCCGTCCGGAGCGGCGCCTCGTCCCGTATCCACAGACTAAACTGGAGTTCTGTGAACTTTTCGGGGAGCCCCGTCTCTAAAAGCCCTCTGCATTAAAGCACAAAGAAGAGGCCAATCCTGTCTGTTTAGGATGTAAACATCCAAGGGCTATCGAGATACAAAACATATGGGCATGCAGATTCCTGTTTGGACAAGCTTTAAGGTCCCGCGGCTGAACTTAAGGGGGGTATGGGAGGGAGGGAGGGAGGGAGGGGGACTTTTGGGGTGAAGTTGTGGGGGTAGACAAGCACTTATGAGCGCTGTGCTCCTCCACCATGTACGTTCTTCACGGTCACACTGAACTCTGCTCTCAAATCACACATTTACATTTTAGGCATTTAGCAGACGCTTTTATCCAAAGCGACTTACAGTATACAGTCTAAGCAATTGAGAGTTAAGGGCCTTGCTCAAGGGCCCAACAGCTGCAACCTGGCAGTGGTGGGGTTTGAACCGTGACCTTCTGCTTAATAGTCCAGTACTTTAACCACCAGGCTACAACTACCCTACACACATATTTATTTATTATTTATTTATGCAGTTGTACTGCAGTTGTACTGCCAGGTTGCCACTGTTGGGCCCTTTAGCAAGGCCCTTAACCCTCAATTGCCTAGACAGCATACTGTCACAGTACTGTAAATCGCTTTGGATAAAAGCTACTTGCTAAATGCCTAAACTGTAAATTTATTAATTAATTTTATTTACATTTTATTTTGTTTTATTTATTTATGTATTTATTTATTTATGTGTTTAATTATGTTTGTGTTTATTTATGTATTTTTATGTGTTTGTTATTTTATTTACATTTTATTTTATTTATTCATGTGTTTATTTATGTTTATGTGTTTATTTATATTTGTGTTTATTTATGTATTTTTGTGTTTATTTATGTATTTATTTATTTTATTTTATTGTATTTAAATTTTATTTTATTGTATTTATTTAAGTAGTATGTATTTTTATGTGTTTATGTATTTATTTTATTTAAATGTTATTTTATTTATTTATGTATATATTTATTTTATTTTATGTAAATTTTATTTTATTGTATTTATGTATTTTTATGTGTTTATGTATTTATTTATTTTGTTTTATTTAAATTGTATTTTATTGTATTTATTTATGTATTTATTTATTTTATTTTATTTATTTATGTATTTACTTATTTTACTTTATTTAAATTGTATTTTATTGTATTTATTTATGTATTTATTTTATTTTATTTAAGTTTTATTTTATTTTATTTATTTATTCACGTGCAGTATCTTTCACATTTGCCTGTTGTTATATTCTGGGTCCATCTCATTTCTACTTCCAAAGACAACTTTGCAGCAACAGACCAAGCCATGCAAACGCTCTTTTGACTGAATGGGCACAAATTCCCATACACAGACATGTCAGGGTTAAATGCAGTTAGGATCGACAAGAAGCAAAGATGTAAAAATGTGTCCGAATGAAGGGCCTGGGTTCGATTCCCTGGTCAGTGTGGAGTTTGTATGTTCTCCCCGTGTCTGTGTGGGTTTCCTCCGGGTGTTCCGGTTTCCTCCCACAGTCCAAAGACATGCAGTCAGGTCAGTTGGAGCTACTAGAAACTGACCCAAGTGTGTGTGTGTGTGTATCCTGTGATGGACTGGTGACCTGTCCATGGTTTTGTCTTATTTTTTTCCCCTTTGAATCAGACCCACAGCGACCCTGACCAGGATAAAGTGGCTGTAAAACAGACAATAAATGAATGAATGTAAAGTGATTTTCCCCCATTTGGCTCATCGGCGTGGTATCCGAGCTCACCGAGTCGGGCTTCAGGCTGTAAGGAGGGGTGTTTATCTCTCCGTCTAGACGACAGACAGGAGTGGGTGTAATTCGCCCGGGGGGCCGCGGGGCCCTTTTATCTCCCGGAGCCGCTCAGAGGCCCTCAGAGTGAGACCTTCTGTTTTCCTCTTCAGGTCGTTACACACCGTCTCGCTCGTCTCTCCGACCGTCCGGCTTCCTGCTCGTCTGGACTCGAGCGTCCCGCGTTGTGTCCCTCTAAACCTCGCTGTATCTTTCAATGTACAAACCCTGTTTCCAAAAAAAGTTGGGACGGGCGTGTTTACCCTGTGTTCCGTCATCTCTCTTATTAACGAGACTTTTTAATGGTTTGGAATCAGAGAACTATGAGACAGCTGCTCGACAGTCTGTGCTCAGCGTCGCCTGATTCTCCTCAATAGGGGGCAGATCTGGACTGCAGGCAGGCCGCTCAAGCACACGCGCTCTGTGTCTACGAAGCTGTGCTGTTATGGCAGGTACAGAACAAGGCCTGGCACTGTCATGCCTGGGAACCTTTGCACATTTGCAAGGTGCTTGTGCCCACACGAACCTGCTTATCGTATCCGGGCTCGTGACCTGCACTGAGAGGTGCATGTGCCCCCTATAGGTGATAAAGTTTATCTGCACATTTTGGAATATTTGGGAATTTAAAGTTGCGATTGTTCCGTCCCCGCTTTGACTTCTCTTCGCCCGGAGTGACGTGAGTTCTTCGGTGCAGCTCTCTACTTTTGGACGTCTGAGGGAACCTCTCGAACCCTTGACTCCTAGAAGCGACTGATATTAGCGAACAGGAGGTTTGTTTCCACACGCCGCAGACGTTTATCTCTAGCGGTGCTGTACACGAGGTGTTGTTTGAATCCCGGTGATGGAGTTTACATTTCAGCCTCCGTCCGCACCGTTTCTCACCGCCGGCTTCAGCAGAACCACCAGAACGAAACTCACCTCAGGTTCAGGGTGGAGGGGCGACGGTACGAACGCTTACTCAACACCAATCTGTATATAATTACATAAAAAATTAAGCTCTTAATTAAAGAAATGTAACATGGGGTGCACAAACTTTTGCACTAAACTGTATATTCACTATGTGGCTCAAAAGTATTTGGACGCCCGATCGTGAGCTTGTTGGACGTCCCATATCAAAAACAAACGTTATTAAAACAGAGTGACCCCTATGTGATCTTTACAGCTAGAACAACAGCTGCTTTTCTTGTCACAAGACTTCGGAGTATGTCTGTGAGAATTTGTGCCTTGTCAGAAAAGTCTCAGTTGATGTTCCGAGTCATACCAGAGCTGTTGAGTGGGACTGAGGTCAGGGATCAGTGCTGGACACTGGAGCTTTTCTTCATGCGCAGGGGCTCAGTCATGCTAGAAAAGGAACGGGCCTTCCCTAAACTGTTGCTGCAAAGTTGAAAGCAAATAATTACTTTAATATAACTGATTTATTACGCCTGTTAGTAACTGTTGTGGCTGAAAAACATGAATTGAAAAGTTAGAAGGGGCGTCCCAATACTTTTGTCCATATAGTGTATGTCAACAAAGCATGACAATGAAGCAGCATCTCTCGTCCTTTCCTTATTTGTCTGTGTCTCTGTCTGTCTCCCTGTCTCACTCTCTCTGTCTGTCTTTCTGTCTTTGTCTCTCTGTCTGTCTCTGTGTCTCTCTCTGTCTGTTTCTGTTTTTCTGTCTTTGTCTCTCTGTCTGTTTCTTTTGTCTCTGTGTCTGTCTTTCTGTCTCTCTGTCTGTCTGTCTGTCTCTCTTTCTCTGTCTTCTCTCTGTCTCTTTATCTCTGTCTGTCTGTCTCTGTATTTTTGTCTGTCTCTTTGTCTCTGTCTGCCCTGCTTTTGTTATGTCTCTGTGTCTCTCTCTGTCTTCTCTCTGTGTCTCTCTCTGTCTTCTCTCTGTGTCTCTCTCTGTCTTCTCTCTGTCTCTCTCTCTCTGTCTGTCTCTCTCTGGGTCAGGACAGCAGGGAGCGGACGGACGAGCACCCTCAGGATGAAGTGGCTCAGTGGTGGGGCGAGTGGAGCAGCTGGTCCACCTGTAGCTGGACGTGTGGTGGAGGAGTCCGTTCACAGGAGCGACACTGTCTACAACAAAGGTATCACAGCGAGATCACAGCCGCCAACCAGAACAGGCATCAGCAACACGACTACTGGGATGCTGCACGCTGTACTGCAACTGGTTTGAAATGTTAAACCCAACGTCTTGGCTAGCAAAGGTGTCATGTGAGCGGGTCCGGGTCCCAGTGGGTTGGATTCCTTGGGCGAAAGGCTGACACACACACACACACACACATTAGTAGCTCCAGTTGACCTGACTGCATGTCTTTGGACTGTGGGAGGAAACCCACACAGACACTGGTAGAACTCCCCTTTTCTTCCAGTTTAGTCATAGCCAATTACTCTTCCGCTGCTGGAGACCCTGATGGCGTACGAGGAGGGTATATTTGCCTGACATGTGCTCCTTCCGACACATGTACCCCTTCTTATCATCATTTGTGTAGCGTTTAAGTGCCTCACGTTTACTGATTAATCTGCACTATGAGGCGTCCTAGCAATCCTACGGCAATTCAGTTAGCAATCGGTTAGTCAAAACGTCCAAGATGTAGAAGTGTAAGGTAGCTAAAAACACGAGGTAACAGGTAACTTAGTTTGGAAAAGTAACGGTCCATTTTAAGGACAACCTAGAGTAATGAAAGACGATGATCTGTAGTAACGTAATGGTCCACCTTAAGGACAACCTAGAAACGGTCCACCTTAAAGACAACCTAAGCTTCTGAAAGACGATGATCTGTAGTAACAATGGTCCACCTTAAGGACAACCTAGAAACGGTCCACCTTAAAAACAACCTAGAGTTCTGAAAGACAGTAATGATCTGTAGTAACGTAATGGTCCAAATTAAGGTCAACCCAGAAGCGGTCCACCTCAAAGACAACCCAGAAGCAGTCCACCTCAAAGACAACCTAGAAACGGTCCACCTTAAAGACAACCTGGAGTTCTGAAAGACGATGATGATCTGTAATAACGTAATGGTCCATCTTAAGGACAACCCAGAAACGGTCCACCTTAAAACAACCTACGGTTCTGAAAGACAATGATGATCTGTAGTAACGTAACGGTCCACCTTAAGGACAACCTAGAAACGGTCCACCTGGAGTTCTAAAAGACGATATTGATCTTATTCGCCCGTACTTCAGTGGATTAGCACGTGAGGTCGGTCTCGTGCATGGAGAGTCATGCGCTGATCTCCACGTTCCTCCACTTCTGTACAGGCGCTACTAACCAGGGTCGTTACACAGCCTCGAAGACCCCGCCCACTTTTTAGTCCCGTCTTTTTAGTCGAAAGCATTAATTTACTGTATACTGTATAACTGATTTATTCCACCTGTTAGCAACTGTTGTAGGGGCGTCCCAATACTTTTGTCCATGTAGTGTAAGTAGTGGTGGGTCTATGGATCATTAGGAAACGTAATGACCGGCTCACATTCCCGCCGTTTTGAGGAAGATTCGTCTGTAGATAAGGGTGCACGCTGAGATACACCAGCTGGCCCCCATTAGCACTGTGTGTGTGTGTGTGTGTGTGTGTGTGTGTGTGTGTGTGTGTGTGTGTATCAGTACTGAGGTGGACGACCTCAAGGCCTGTCTGGAGTTAGAGAAAGCAGATCTGTAGTAAGTGTCACTGATGATGCACGTTATATATGGCTAAAAGTATTTGGACGCCCCTCCTGATAGATGTAGTTTGAGAGCTCTGAGCTCAACCCTGTTTAACACATGATGAATCAGAACCTTGACTGTGAGCCAGGAGTTCAGCATTGACAGTCTGAGGAGTTGGACCAGGATTTACTGTATGGACAAAAGCACTGGGACACCCCCCCGTTTCAGCTAGGAAAATATATGCTTCCAACTTTGCAGCAACAGTTTAGGGAAGGGCCTGTACCCCGGGAATGAAGCTCCAAACCTCAGCCCTACTGAACAGATTTGGAATGAACCGGAACGTCAACTGAGGCATCAGTGCCCAGCCATACAAATGCTCTCATCGTTTGACTGAATGGGCACAAATTCCCACACACAGACTCAGAGGAGCGGCTCCTGTTATAGCTGCAAAGATCATACAGATCTGAAAGTGACCGTATTACTGATCACGTGACCTTTACGTTCCAGACTCACCACGACTCACAACATCAACAGCTCCTTCTGCGCCGGATCCGCCAGGCGCTACCAGTTGTGCACGCAGCAGGTACGCCGCATTTCCTGCATGTTTGTCTCTGTGATCTGCAGCAGGAAGTGCTTCTGGATTTAATGACATAATGGTGTAAATGTTTGTGGATTGTTTTCTCTGCATCTCAGCTGCCGTACACGTGTGTTCCTTCTTAAAACCTCATGTACAGAAACGCTGGCTGCAACACACTCAAAAAAAAGTTGGGACGGGGTAAAGCAGGAGTGAGAAGTTTAGAGAATATTTAAAATGCACCAGTTTGAAACATTCCACTAGAAGCGGGTGAACTGGTAACAAATAATTTAGATCTTTTACCATCTACCGTCCATAATATTGTGAAAAGATCAGGGAATCTGGAAAGATCTCAGTTGTGTATGCCAAACCGTAAACCACTTTTAAATATGCCCTCAGACGGCAGTTCATGAGAAACTGTCATGCTGCTGTAACAAATATAGCCACGTGGCTCAGGAACACTTTGGAAAACCGTTGTCACTTCATACAGTCCATCGCTGCATCAAGGAATGCAAACGGGAAAAAAAACCCAGTTCACTGTGGAAACTCGAAACTTGGTCAGATGAGTCCAGGTTTCAGCTTGTTTTTGGGGAAAAAACGGATACTGAGTTGTCCAGCAAAAAGTGCCAAAGGCAAGGTCTGTCATGGTTCTGGGGTGCATCAGCACCCATGCCAGTGGCTAGCATATGTGTGAACCGCTGCCCTCAAGGTGACGTCCGTAGTAACTGCAGCAAGACATTATCAGCATTTAGCGGACGCTTTTATCCAAAGTGACTTACAGTACTGTAACAGTTTACTGTCTAAGCAATTAAGGGCCTTGCTTAAGGGTCCAACAGTGGTGACCTGGCAGTGCTGGTGCTTGAACCAGCGACCTTTCGATTATAGCCCAGTACCTTAACCACTAGGCTACAAGTACAATATGTACATGCCAGAGGTGGAAAAAGTACTAAAATATCGTACTCAAGTAAAAGTACTATTACTTGAATGAATTTTTACTTAAGTACGAGTAAAATTACTAGTCTAAAAATCTACTCAAGTAAAAAGTTAAAAGTAACTCATTTAAAATGTACTCAGAGTAAACGTTACTTAGTTACTTTTTTAACAGGGAGTCTCTTCTGTGTAATGCAAACAGGACAAGTGGATTTATCTCACAATAGTTGTTTTTAATTAAAATATAATAGAAAAAAAAATGTTGATACAACATTTAAAACATTTAGGGATGTGTAATGTGTCATTTTAGTACAGACCATCCCATAAAACTTTTTCAAACTGTATAACCACTGAAGTTGGCATTAATTGTGGATTCTATAGACCAGCCTTCTTTTCATCACCAACAAATACCAAACAACATCATACTGCAGATCTCATAACTCACAACAAGTCGAGGTTACAGGTGTTGTGACTTTCACTAAATGAAAAGAAAACCTCCAAGATGTAACCGAGACAAAACTTCGCCATTCTTTGACATTAGACTATGTTATCAAATAACGAAACATCAAACTCTAAACATGTTGAACTTTTAAAATCGTCCCTCCCTCCCTACTCTACACCTAGATTACAGCTCCTTTATTTAGCACCAGTTTATTTTCAATCCCAGAATTCACTGCAGCAGTTTCCCAAATGCCATTTTTTTAGCGTATTTTTTTTACTCAGTAACGGATGTTATTCAAAATGTAGCGAATTACAATTCTTAATACAAAACATACTTAAGTAAAAGTAAAATTACTGGTACAAGTACACAAAAAAACTGCTCAATTACAGTAACGCGAGTAAATGTAATTCCTTACTTTCCACCTCTGGTACACGCAATAACAACAGCGTAGCTTTGTCGACACGGAGTATGTGTGCTTGACTGGCTTGCCTGCAGTCCAGATCTGTCTCCTATAAGACTCATCTTGCTCTGTTGAGCAGCTGAAGTCTCGCAGTTTTGTTGCAAAACTGCAAACAATTAGCGTCCGCAGTTCCTAAACCAAGTTGTTAAAAACACCTCCGTCCCAAATTTTTTTGGAGTGTGTTGCAGGCATGATGAAGCTACAGTGAAGATTGAAGAGATTTAAAATGCATTTTACAGACTGTCCCATCTTTTTTGAAACACGTTTATATTAATACTGTATTAAATGCATAAATTATATTAACTGACGTGTGTGTGTGTGTGTGTGTGTGTGTGTGTCCAGCTGTGTCCGAACAACAGAATCAGCTTCAAGCAGCACCAGTGCTCCCAGTTCAACTCCAAACTCTTCGACAGGAAACACTACGAGTGGGTTCCTCTATATCCAGGTAAAAACCAGATCTATTGCTCACACACACCGTACGGCTAAAAGTATGTGGACACGTCACCTTCTGGCAGGATTTGGAGTCCTCAGCGTTCCTCAGACCAGGGATGTCCACATACTTTTGGCCGTATATCGTACTGCAATATTTCCAAAACCGGGGAACCAAAGGAGCCCCTACTTGACTCCGTTGTTAATGATGTCATTTCCTGTCCAGATGATTACCTCAGCATTTCCAGTAAGCCGTGTGACCTGCAGTGCACCACCACCAGCGGCGAGCGGCAGATCCTGGTTCAGGCTCACGACGGGACCTCCTGCAGGACGGGCGTCTATAAGGGCGTCTGCATCCAAGGACAGTGCCAGGTCACTTACCACGGTTTCCTTCATTCACTCATTTAGGGTCTGTTTCACTAGCGCTTTATCCTGGTCAGGGTCGCAGTGGGTCAGATTCATTGAGCAAAAGTTAGGAGACACCCCGGACAGGTTGCCAGTCCGTCACAGGGCACACACACACTTCTAGTAATTTCTAGTAGCTCTAGTATAACCGGACTGCACGTGTTTGGACTGTGGGAGGAAACCGGAGCACCCGAAGTAAACCCACACAGGCACAGGGAGAACATGCAAACTCCACACAGAAAGGACCCTGGCCACCCAGCTGAGGAATCGAACCCAGAACCTTCTTACTGTGTCACCCAGGAATGTTGTGAATATACGTATTTGAAAGGTAAAAAATATGATTGGCTATGTGTGTGGAGGGGATCAGCATCCGGGATTCCTGCCTTGTGTATCCTGATCAGGATTGCAGTGCATCTGGAGCCGACCCAGAACACCTAAAGCTCCACACACTTTCTCACTCACCCACTCACTTAGTTATTTAGACCTATGTGCACGTATAGCAGCCAATCCACCTACTAATAATCAAATAATCTAATTACCCAGAGAATACAAGTTCTGTCTCAACATTCACAATCACTCTAGTATTTTTGCCTCTCTAACCGTCCTCCTAAATGTTCCTGGTGGTAAAATAAACGTCATTAAATCATCATTAATATCTGGTCAGTAGGGGTCGTTTGTGGGTCCCTGTATATTGATGATTGGGGTAAAATGATGTAACGGATCCTACTAGGAACCACAGTTTTGGCTGTGTACCTATTTTTATATATCATCCCAATTTTTTAGGTTCTTTTGTGCACGTATTTTGTAGCTTTATGGCCAATCTATGGCTGTTTACTTTTTTGTAACTACATAATTTCCTAATTCTGTTTATAAACACCTATTTCATGTTCATATCTTTTAGTTCCTTACTTAAAGACACAGTATGTGTAGAGTTTAAGACATTTGCACTGAATCTGTGTTTAATAACGTCAGCGATGATCGAATTCTTTCCTTTTACTGTCTCTAGTCGGACTCTAGTATACTTGTGCTCATGTGCAGGTCGTGGGCTGCGATGGGAAGCTCTACTCCAGCAAAACCGTAGATAAATGTGGCGTGTGCGCCGGGAACGGAGACACGTGCCACCGCGTCTCGGGATCCTACCGAAAAGGGATCACACAGTTAGGTATTATACATCATACCGCCACAGACAGGCCAACCTGTTTCTATACAAGAGGCTTTTTGTTCAAAAAATTCATGTAGAAATTGATGAGACTTTATCGTGACATTTTCTATGAATCGACAGGTTATGCTTTTATAACCCACATACCTGTCGGAGCCACGGACATCCAGATCGTTGAGCGACGAAAGACTGAGAACATTCTGGGTAAAATCTTAATACACTTTGAACATACAACATACAAACACGATTGGGACAGTGGGAAGGGGGGAGGTGGTATTTACTTTTTCTCACCAGTGTAAAATTGACTCGTCGTACTCGTCCTGTTCCGCAGCTCTGTCGGACGAAGCCGGGCGCTTCTTCTTTAACGGGAACACCGTGATCGACAACCCGCGCAACTTCCACGTAGCAGGAACCGTGTTCAAGTACAGACGGCCGCTCACCCTCTTCACCGACGGCTTCGAGTACATCATGGCTCAGGGGCCCACGCAGCACGGCCTCAACGTCATGGTGGGTATATAAATACGTACTCAGCCCAAGGGTCTAAATCTCATTTTAGTGTTTGGTAAAATTCCTCCAGAGGGGGGCGCTAAAGGTGCTATCATAAGTGCTGCTGTTTTAAGGGACCAACCAGTAATACCAAGAATGGCCTGTAGGTGGCTCACTGTAGTGTGATATTTGGGGGGCTGTCATGGAATCACAGCGCTGCTATCGACTGGCCGGGTGTCTGATACGACCCTCCTATTTATCCAGGCTTGTGACCGGCACCAAGGGTGCACTGGGATGTGTCCAGCTCCCATGGCTAGCTTCACGTTACGCTATGTGCCTTCTTTATTTGTGAGCCCAGCCTGGGATTCAAACCAGTTATCACTACGCCACAGCAGCTCACGTAACCTGGGATAACTTGCTCATTAAATAATTGAAATGTGTTATTTAGGGTGTTGTGTATTTATTTACGTTTCTTATGTGATATATCATGCTTTGTTTAATGGTCTGAAGTTATTAAATGTATCCAGTTTGCAGTAACAGAGGTGATCAGAATGGGGGGCGATTACTTTTTCACAGAATTATTTCCCAGTATTAATAACGTCTTTCTTTTTCCGATCCAGTACTACAACCTGAACGGAAAGGTGCCTCACATCACGTACGAGTACACGGTTCCCCGTGCGTCCGGACCCATCCCGTCCACCCCGGCATCCCTCACCCCAGAGCAACCGCAGCTCAGCAGCCTGGTGTCCAACGCCACCTCGCCTCGCCTGCCCATCACGGGGAACGAGGTGGACCCTCGGCAGGACAGCACGGAGGCAGAGATCCAGAGCACCCCCTCTGTTCCCGAGGAGAACCTGAAGGGGCGCGGAGGCTCCGCTCGTAACCTCAGTGAAGACCCCGAGGTGCTGAGCTTCAGATCGGCTGCAGACGTTCTCCGTAACGAGCTGGAGGAGCAGGAGAGCTTCGGTAAGACCTGTGGTATTCAGACCCCTACACAGTCATCAAATGACACTCTTCATCAGGACCGCCCTGTAATTCTGCTCTGATCCCTGCAGGTTCCGACTTCAACCTGATCGAAGGCGACTCCTCCGGTACGATTAATGAGACCCACCCGAGAGCGCAGAGCGTACAGAACGGTGAGGAGAACCCAGCTCAAGGTGTTCATCTGAACTCCAGCTCATCTGTGGTGAACGTCCTACCTCTCCGGATCCACACGTCCACCCACAGAGAACCTGAGTCCAACGGCACCTCGGAGCACACGGCGCAAGCCCTCCAGTTCCAACAGGGGGCAGCACAGCGCCTCGCTCATTCTGAAAGGTCAGTTCGACATAGGGAGGGGTCTGTGGACTCAGATCCTGCAGAATGATCTGTGATGTTCACTGAAAGTGTTATTGGTAGAATTAGGCAGTTACTTGGTGGAAAACAAAACCATGATAAAGACTTACAGGCAGTAGAGCACAGGAATCTGCCATGTTTATGTTTGAAGACTGTAGACCTATTAGGGTGGGAACACTAAGTCCAAACATCCATTGGCTTTGATGTATTCAACACCCCTCCTGATTGAAGAGGTCAGGCATTTCAGCCGCACCCATTGCTAACAAAAACTATTATATGCTTCCGACATTGTGGCAACAGTTTAGGGAAGGCTCCTTCCTGTTTCAGCATGACTGTGCCTCTGTGCCTTGACCTCAGCCCCAAACAGTTTTGGAATGAACCGGAACATCAACTGAGGCTTTCTTGACCAACATCAGTGCCCGGGCATACGAATGCTCTTTTGACCGAATGGGCACAAATTCCCACAGACATATTTTAAAAAATCACAATGGGACATCCAGCACGCTCATGGTCAGGTGTCCAAATACTTTTGGCCATATAGCGTGTGTGTGTGTGCGTAATATTGATATAATAATGTCAGTCTATGCTTGTGTACGCTTCTGATTGTTTACTGATCGTCCGCTCTCTCTCACCGCTGCAGTAATGAGTTTGAGCTGGTGTCTCTCGACCACGACGTCAGTCTGGAGGACACGTACAGATGGAAGGTGTCTGCGATCGCACCCTGCAGTTCGACATGTACCACAGGTGCTGCACACACACACACACACACACACACACACACACACACAGAACTACTGGCACCCTAGGTCAATCATTTATTGAAAATATGAGATAAATGAGATGAGTTCTGACCTCATTCATAAGAGCAGCAGATATGATCAGCCAACAGTGAGGTGGTCACTAAAGCCGGTATTTAAAATCTCCTCTATCTGAAGCGGATTAACACTTAATGAGGTGCAGAGACATCTATGCCTCCATGCCCCCTGCTGGCTCAAAATGGCATAGCAGGAGGGCATGATTCTGTAATTTGCAGTCACTGCTGGTCATCTAACTGTGATCTTTGCCTCTCTAATCATCCTCCTTAATGTGCACGGTGGCAAAATACAGGTGTTGTGATAGAAATGACAATAATAATAGTAGCAGATTTAATATTATTATATAATCGTATAATATACAGACAATCTTTTGGTGTTTGGTTGACCCCACCCTCTTTTATCGCAGGTATCAGCACATCGTATGCATTATGTGTGAGGTACGACGGCTTGGAGGTGGACGAGAGTTACTGTGATGCTCTGACCCGACCCGAACCCACGCATCAGTTCTGCACCGGCAAAGAGTGTCCACCCAGGTCAGAGAGCACCGGGACCTACCGGAACCAACCGGAACCTAGAGGCTCATAACTGGAGAAACACCACTGGAGTTCAAACCTGACCAATGAAAACACTTTATTAGAAATTGAGGGTCTTGCTTAGGGGCAACAGTGGCACTGGTGGGGCTTGAACCATTTTGGCCATACAGTGTATATCAGATTATGTAGTTAGTTCCACACATAATGTAAGTTTACATTTTCGGCATTTAGCAGACGCTTTTATCCAAAGTGACTTACAGTACTGTGACAGTATATTGTCTGAGCAACTGAAGGTTTAGGGCCGTGCTCAAGAGCCCAACAGTGGCAACCTGGCAGTGGTGGGGCTTGAACCGGTGACCTTTTGATCACTAGTCAAGTTAACCACTTAACCACTGTGCTACAACTGCCTACAATTGCCTACAGAACAGCGTGATGCTGTGACATCTCTCTCACTCCGGTGTTGTGTTTCCGAGGCAGGTGGGAGACGAGCCGCTGGAGCGAATGTTCCCGGACGTGCGGCGAGGGCTTTCAGTCCCGGACGGTGCGCTGTTGGAAGATGATCGCTCCGGGATTCGACAGCTCCGTGTACGATGACCTGTGCCACGGCGTCGAGCTCCAGAAACCCGTCGTTCGCAAATCCTGCAAGAGTAAATCCTGCGGCCCTCAGTGGGAGGTGTCCGACTGGTCTGAGGTCAGTCCGTCTGTATTCTGCTGTATTACTTCTTCTCTGTGGTCACTTATTTTGTAGGGTGACCCTAGTACGACACAGTCTGACCCATTTAAAAAATAAATGGTGTTAAAACAGAGAGACCTCTGTGTCTGTGGGAATTTGTGCCCATTTAGACAGAAGATGAAAGTGTTTGTATGGCTAGGCACTTATGCTGTATAATGATGTGTGTGTGTGTGTGTGCTGTATTATAATGTGTGTGTGTATGCTGTATTATAATGTGTGTGTGTGTGTGCTGTATAATGTGTGTGTGTATGCTGTATTATAATGTGTGTGTGTGTGTGTGTGTATGCTGTATTATAATGTGTGTGTATGTGCTGTATAATGTGTGTGTGTGTGTGTATGCTGTATTATAATGTGTGTGTGTGTGTGTGTGTATGCTGTATTATAATGTGTGTGTATGCTGTATAATGTGTGTGTGTGTGTGTGTGTATGCTGTATTATAATGTGTGTGTGTGTGTGTGTGTATGCTGTATAATGTGTGTGTGTGTGTGTGTGTATGCTGTATAATGTGTGTGTGTGTATGCTGTATTATAATGTGTGTGTGTATGCTGTATAATGTGTGTGTGTGTATGCTGTATTATAATGTGTGTGTGTGTGTGTATGCTGTATAATGTGTGTGTGTGTGTGTGTATGCTGTATAATGTGTGTGTGTGTCCTAATATTTTTGACCATATATGTATAGTAAATGTGAAAGTGTTGCTGTTGTGTGTGTGTGTGTGTATGTGTGTGTGTGCGTGTGTGTGTGTGGTGCAGTGCTCAGCCCGGTGTGGACGTCAGGGTGTGAGAAACCGGGAGGTCCGGTGCTCCATGGACGCTCGCCTGTGTAACGAGTCCACTCGTCCCAGCGGTCAGAGGGAGTGCGAGGGGCCGCCATGTGACCGCAGGTGGACCGTCTCCGATTGGGGACCAGTAAGTGTCTTCACGGTCATGTGACCAAACACTTGGATATATCCGAGACCCTGCGATGTTTCTGCAGTAACCTGTTCTCGTGTCGTAAGTGCTCAGGCGGGTGCGGCGAGGGGCGGATGACGCGCTACGTGGTGTGTAAGAGCGGGAACGGGAGGGTGATCTCCGACGGCCAGTGCGACCGAGAGCTGAAACCTCTGGCGGTGCAGCCGTGCGGGGACCCGAACTGCCCCCCGCACTGGGTGGAACAGGAGTGGGAACAGGTACATGTTTATACGCCGGATTTAGGAACACTGGGGTGTCCATGTGCTTTTAATCGTATGGTGTATGATGTGTGTGTGTGTGTGTGTTTCAGTGTAATGCCACGTGTGGGCGTGGCGTGAAGAGCAGGCAGGTCACGTGTGCCGGACTCGAGGGCGGCGTGTTTAAAGAGTTTCCTGATCACGTGTGTTCACGTTCATCCAAACCTGAGGAGAGCGCCACGTGTTTCGAGAGACCCTGTTCCAAATGGTTCACCACCTCCTGGTCTCAGGTAACGTCCACCTACCCACAGTGTGAGGTCACTACGTTACATCATAACGTGTGTGTGTGTGAAAGTGTGTGTATGCTGTATTATGATGTGTGTGTGTATATATACACTGATCAGCCATAACATTAAAACCACCTTGTTTCTACACTCACTGTTCATTGTATCAGCTCCACTTACCATATAGAAGCATTTTGTAGTTCTACAATTACTGACTGTAGTCCATCTGTTTCTCTGCATGCTTTGTTACCCCCTTTCACCCTGTGGATCATTCTCAGCACTGCAGTGACACTGACATGGTGGTGGTGTGTTAGTGTGTGTTATGCTGGTATGAGTGGATCAGACACAGCAGCACTGCTGGAGTTTTTAAACACCTCACTGTCACCGCTGGACTGAGAATAGTCCACCAACCAAAAACATCCAGCCAACAGCGCCCCGTGGGCAGCGTCCTGTGACCACTGATGAAGGTCTAGAAGATGAGCGACTCAAACAGCAGCAACAGAAGAGCGATCGTCTCTGACTTTACATCTACAAGGTGGACCAACTAGGTAGGAGTGTCTAATAGAGTGGACAGTGAGTGGACACGGTATTTAAAAACTCCAGCAGCGCTGCTGTGTCTGATCCACTCATACCAGCACAACACACACTAACACACCAGCACCATGTCAGCGTCACTGCAGTGCTGAGAATGATCCACCACCTAAATAATACCTGCTCTGTGGTGGTCCTGTGGGGGTCCTGACCATTGAAGAACAGGGTGAAAGGAGCTAAAAAGTATGTAGAGAAACAGATGGACTACAGTCAGTAATTGTATATGTATATGGTAAGTGGAGCTGATAAAATGGACAGTGAGTGTAGAAACAGGGAGGTGGTTTTAATGTTATGGCTGATCGGTGTAAATGCTGTATTATGATGTGTGTGTGTGTGTTTTATTATTATGTGTGTGTGTGTGTGTGTGTGTACAGTGCAGTAAGACGTGTGGCAGTGGGCTGAAGGTGAGGGAGGTGAAATGTTATCAGGGAGATGAAATCGGACAAAGTTGTGATTCTGCGCTCAGACCGCAGGCCAGACAGAGCTGTGAGGTTCAACCCTGTCCTGCTGAGGCTCCTGGTAACTAATACACACACACACACACACACACACACACACACACACACACACACACTACAGGGCCAAAAGCATCTGGACACCTGAGCATGAGCTGGTTGGATGTCCCATTCCAGAGTGACATTCTGTGTGATCTTTTTAGCTTCTCATAAGACTTTAAAGTATGTCTGTGGGAATTTGTGCCCAGTCATTCACAGCGTATGGTCGGCTTGGTCAGGAAAGCCTCAGTCAAAGTTCCAGTTCATTCCGGAGCTGTCAGGTGGGGCAAGAAATATATGTATTTGTGTGTGTGTGTGTGTGTGTTATTATTAATGTGTTTCTCCTGTGTGCGTGCGTGTGTGTGTGTGTGTTGTAGTGGAGGACGTGTGTGAGGACAAGGCCACGGCGAACTGCGCTCTGGTGCTGAAGGTGAAGCTCTGTACACACTGGTACTACAGGAAGGCCTGCTGTCTGTCCTGCAGAACCAGAGAGCGCTGACCAGCTGCTGACCAACACCCCCCCCCCCCCCCCATCCAAACTGTCCATGCAAATGTGAAGAACCCGAGAACCTACACACACACACACACACACACTGTACCCTCAACTCTGTTACCTCCAACACTGTACCCGAAACCTACACACACTGTACTCTCTACACTAATCCTGTTACCCCCCAAATCTGTTACCTCCAACTGTTACCCAAACACTGTACCCTAAACACATTACCCTCAACCCTGTTACCTCCAACTGTTACCCAAACACTGTACCCTAAACACATTACCCTCAACCCTGTTACCCTCAACCTGTTACCTCCAACTGTTACCCAAACACTGTACCGTCAACCCTGTTACCTTCACCCTTGTTACACCAACCCTGTTACTTCAACACCTTACCCTAACTGTTACGCCAATACCGTACCCCAATCTAGTATTTTAACCGTTACCCCAATACTGAACACCAGTCCAGTAGCTTAACCCTGTTACCCCAATACTGTACCTCAGTCCAGTATTTTACCCCTGTTACCCCAATACTGTATCTTAACCCTGTTACCCCAATATTGTACCTCAGTCCAGTATCTCAACCCCGTTACCCCAATACTGTGCACCAATCCAGTATCTCAACCCTGTTACCTCCAACCCTACACCAATTCAGTATCTTAACCCTGTTACCACAATACTGTACACCAAACCAGTATATCAACTCTGTTACCTTAACATTACCCTACCTGTTACCCAAATACTGGACACTAACCCAGTATCCCAATTGCCACCTCCAACCCTGTTACCCTAAACTCTGTTACCACTAGTAATGCACAACTACTTTGTTACCTCAGCAATGTTCTCCAGACTTGTTACCATCAACACCTCACCCTAACTCTTTTACCCTAATACTGCACACCAATCCAGTATCTCAACCCTGTTACTCCAATACTGCACACCAATCCAGTATCTCAACCCTGTTACTCCAATACTGCACACCAATCCAGTATCTCAACCCTGTTACTCCAATACTGCACACCAATCCAGTATCTCAACCCTGTTACTCCAATACTGCACACCAATCCAGTATCTCAACCCTGTTACTCCAATACTGCACACCAATCCAGTATCTCAACCCTGTTACTCCAATACTGCACACCAATCCAGTATCTCAACCCTGTTACTCCAATACTGCACACCAATCCAGTATCTCAACCCTGTTACCTCAGACTTGTTAACCTTAAAACTACATCCCGGTTCACATGTACATTTAAAACTTGTTACTTCTGTAGAACCTGTTACTTCTGTAAATATCCTTTAATTTGTTACCTGACCCCAACTATGTACCCTAAGAACCAAACCCAGATCTACATCAACAAACTCTACACCCTGCTCGAAGCGCCAAGCTAAATTCCCTGAACCTACACCTGTGTGTTATCTCTAAAGCAGGGTTCCCAAACCTCTACACTTCACCACACCCTAACAGCACTCTCTCACCTCAGAACCACTCCATATCCTGTAACCTTGACCTGTATACAGAAGGTGCTACGTGTTTATTAAAGTGGGGTTTGTGTTTCAGACCCCTGACGGCAGCTCCCCCCCCCCCCCCCCCCCTCCTGCACCCCTACAGACTTTTACTGTTTGTAAAAAGCTTCTTATTTTTACTTTAAATGTTTTTATGGTCACTTGTGATGGAAGGAAAAATAAACTCAATGTTTTTTTGGTCATCGCTGCCTCCTGACGTTCGTCTGCTCTGACCGCAGTACGTCCAATTATTGGTGTGGATTGTGTATTAAAATGCTTTTGTGTTCTGTTTTGTTCCCCAAAATAAAGAATTTAGGTTTTGAGACTTTCTTGACCACCATCAGTGTCCGGCCATAGAAATACTGCCATAGAAATACTGACATGCTTCAAAATCCTGTGACGTGGTGGTGTGTTAGTGTGTGTTGTACTGGTATGAGTGGATCAGACACAGCAGCGCTGCTGGAGTTTTTAAACACCTCACTGTCACTGCTGGACTGGGAATAGTCCACCAACCAAAAACATCCAGCCAACAGCGCCCCGTGACCACTGATGAAGGTCTAGAAGATGACCGACTCAAACAGCAGCAATAGATGAGCGATCGTCTCTGACTTTACATCTACAAGGTGGACCGACTAGGTAGGACAGTCTCATAGAGTGGACAGTGAGTGGACACGGTATTTAAAAACTCCAGCAGCGCTGCTGTGTCTGATCCACTCATACCAGCACAACACACACTAACACACCACCACCATGTCAGTGTCACTGCAGTGCTGAGAAACATCCACCACCCAAATAATACCTGCTCTGTGGGGGTCCTGACCATTGAAGAACAGGGAGAAAGGGGGTAACAAAGCATGTAGAGAAACAGATGAACTAAGTGGAGCTGATAAAATGGACAGTGAGTGTAAAAACAAGGAGGTGGTTTTAATGTTATGGCTGATCGGTGTATGTGGTCCCATTAAACTAGCAGGACAATAAAGACCAGTAACACATTCTGAATCTCTTAAATTAATTTATTTCATAAACGTTTCTGCTTTTTTATCACGGTCAGTAAATCAGTACACGAACGTTAAGCACCGGACGCTAACGAAGGCTTCATCAGTGACTAAAACACTACAGCAGATTCACAGACGATGTAAACACACACACACACACACAACACGACCTACGAGACACACAGACAGGACGACGACCCCACAGGGTTCCACTCGGTTCTGCTAAGCTTTGCTAATTATGAAACGTGACGGACATTAAAATCTACTACTGGCACACGGCGAATGTTTGGGAGGTTCGTTTCCGTACCGCGCGGCACACGTTCAGCGGCACAGGTTCAGCACCCCAAAACAATTTCGCCTCCATCCAGAAGCTAGCTAGCACCCGGAGGGAGGCGTTCAGGAAGACTCGCGATTCCGAAGCGCCCCGGGAACGCCTACAGGTCATGAAGGACCTCCAGGACGGTGGCGATGGACCAGGCCTGCGTCTCACAGCTGAAGGAGCAGTACTGACCGTTCTCGTTGGTCAGCTCGGGCAGACCCTTCCACGGGGATCTAGTAACAGGATGAGAAAAAAAAACTTAAGTCTGAAGCCATGTAGACACTCCGAATGATCGAATTCAGGTGTTCCAGCCACGCCCACGACTAACTCGTGGACTTTATCAAGTACACCTGTCTGTTACTATTTACTTTCGTTGCGTAACGTCCACCGTTGATGACACAGGCTTGGTTCCCAAAAACTGGTGGAAACGCGGGACGGTTCTCTACAAAACAAAGTTCTGACAACCGGTTCAAGAACAAGGATTCTTTTGGTGGAATTACCTTTCCAAGTGGACGTTATGACGTGAGAGGACGTTCTTCACCAGGAACACCGTCTGCTCGTAGGTTTCCTTCCCCAGCTTCTTCGCAAAATATAATTTAGCTCGTAGAAAATAACCGACTGGCCAAAGCCACTCCTGATAAAATACAAACAAACAAACAAAAACAACAAACAATTACAAACAACGAGATTTACTGTATAAAACACGTAAATAAAATCACAATCACATCATGATCCACAACATAACGGATCAGGACGTGACGGTAACACCTCGTTAACCTAGTTTCATTCTTAATTACTCTTAATACAACACAAACTTTAATTACATCACTATTTGACATTAAAATAAAGTTAAAACTTTATACACATTTTAATTCGTTTACAGCCCGAGGCTGTCACACGCCTCTCTGACACTCTCAAAGCCGCCGATCACTTCTTTTCCCCTGCCAGGGACGGGGTCTCACACTGCAGTCTGTGCAGCCTTCTCGATCGCACTTGCCCCAGTGAAAAGAACCCACTGCCTCGGCCATTGTCCCTCCCTTTATTGGCTGTGTGTCTGTGTGGGTGCGTGGCTGGTTGATAGCGGAGCTGAGATTCGAACTCGAGCGTTTGAGTGCTTAATTCAGCAAATGCTTTTATCCACCTACAATCAGGGTTGAATATAATTTGAGCAATTGAGGGATAGGGGCGGTGATCAGGCGGTCACGGGGCTTGATCCCGCAACCTTCTGATCATAATTTCAGTCCAGCAATTTACCCACTGAGCCACCACGGTCTTCTTTATTTGTATCGTGGCATGCTTGTGTTCAAATCAGCTGTGCTATTTGAGGGAGGGCCGGACGACAGGGATGCTGACTGCACAGAGACGGTGAATAACGGAGAGCAGCTCGTGACTCTCTATACGCGATACTGATCTCCGTCAGGGTCTGCAGCAGTGGAGGAGATACAACCAGGGGAATTGGATATGACCAATGTTTATCATGGTCAGGGTCACGGTGGTTCCGGTTTCTGGAACGTCAATGGATGTAGACGCCCGACAAGCACTGCTAGGGATTTAAACCCCGGACCCCAATGCTAATTACCGCTGCGCCACCTGACTGAAACGAATAACGATCCTCGTTAGTGTTTACGGTTGATTACTAGCTCGTTAGTAGCATCGTTTTCAGACGCAGGAGGAAGACGCGGTTCCTTACAGGCCCTTGGTGGTAGTTGAATCCCTTGGCAAGGTTGTAGTTGTTGTTGTCGAGCGAGTTGTCGTAGACGCCGCAGTAAACCATGTCACTGTTCAAAAACAAGAATCGATCAGCCAATCAGTCAGTAAAACATCAAAAAGTAATCTAACGGGTAACAAGAAGCGGTTCTCACTCTGGATCCAGGGTTTTCATTCCCAGAGGGCCGAGCAGCTTCTCCTCAGCGGCGCTCAGAGCCTCCCAGGCTCGCTCGACTGTAAACATCTCTGGAGCCTACGCAGAACAGAACACAAGAAATACTATAATCACAATGTATACACTATAGGACCAAAAGTATTTGGACACCTGATCATGAGTTTGAATCTCAGCTCTGCTACCAGTCACCGGTCGGCTGGGCGCCCCCTAGCGGGCACGATCGGCAGTACAGACAAAATCAGCCGCTAGTCTGCTAAGTGGGAAAAGACGGGACAAAAAAAAAAGTGGGCGGGGCCTTCGACAATGTCTAAGGACCCTGGTTAGTATCCAGAAGTGGAGGAACGTGAAGGTCGGTGCGTGACTCTCCATGCGCGTGACTGACCTCACGCGCCGATCCACCGAAGTACGAGAGGATAAAAAGGGGTAGCTGGAGTGGCAAATGTACCCTCCTAGTATGCCATGAGGAACTGGTTATGACTAAATTGGAAGAAAATGCAGAAATAACTAAATAAAGCGTGATCTTACCACCACCATGGCGATGGTGAAGTTTGGTCTGAGCTGGTAGTCGCACCACGGGCTCGATGCCCCCACGCTGTCTTTGTAAATGCCCCTCTTATGGACCAGGTTGGGGTTTTTCTGGTTGGGGTCGGTGGGGTCGTGAGACACGTAGAACATCTTCTCGAAGTTCTCCTGGATCTTTCGGTTCCAGTCCTCGTAGGAAACGGTGAGCTGCTTCCCTACAAGTGTGGATGAGGGGGTAAATACTTAGCCTTAGTACGCGTGTGTATGGTACGAGATGACGTGTACGTTCTCACCTTCTCTGTGGACGCTGATGGTACTGTGAGGGTAAAGACCTTGTTTATGAAGCTCCACCAGCCAGCGGAGTGTAGATTTACACAAACCCACGATCTCCACCGCCGAGCCGTCCCTGTGGTACCAGTCAGAGAGGATCTTATGTAGCGTGTCGTCACATAAATGAGGTGACAAACTATTCAGCCACATGTATGTAGACACCACTGCTGATTATTAAATTCATGTGTATTTTCTATCTCCCAATCTAGTCATTTCCAATTCCCGATCGTGAATCCACTGCGCTCGCGAACCCTCTGACGTGTCTGGTCTGATCTGCGGCCGCTTCTTATCACCTATCAACGATCTATATGGACAGCCACACTGAGCCAATGTGCCCGGCGCCCAGAACAATCCTGGAAATCGCATTTCACAGCAGCAGCGACAAGAGTCCCTCCTAAGAGTCCCAGTGTCGGAGTCTTACAGAGAGTCTTAGCATGGACCACGCTACTCTCTGTATTCCTCCTCTGCCTGTGCCAGTGCCTTGACCGTTCAGCCTTCCACGGTCAGCAGTGTGCAGCAGCGGAGAGAGATACAGTAGGGGAATTGGATCCGACTAGTTTGGGAGAAAAAATATCTGTCAACTTTCTCCCAATTCCACTGACGCTCGCACCACCACCGTGCAGGCCGTAAAAACTAGCACCCACGCTCTCAGACAAGTGTGAAGTTGGCAGCTGTTCTTTACACCAGCCAGCAGGGTTTCTCAGGATCAGTCAATCGTATCTGTCCAGAGCGTGAACCTTTCGAGCTCAATGTACCTGGGTGTCGCTGGAATCCCTTTGTTCCGAGCTTGCTCGCTTTCTCCCATTTTATCCATCCAGGTTCCGCAGTTGAAACGATTTCCTCCGTAAACGAAGCCGGTGTCTGGAATCACTTTAGCCACGATGTTAAATCCTGACAAAAAACACACACACTCTAATACATACCCATCAATCATCAATCATTATCGGTGCCCCCTATAGTGCCAGTCACAAGCCTGGATCAGGGTATCTGCAGGTATTGGGAAATTAAATTTAAGACTTTTTAATACCACTCTGAGACAAAAATTAAGACCACTGTCGCAGTAACAAAGCAGCAAAAAGCACACATCAACATTATGTTTACAGACTTTATTGTAAGCATGCGAGTGCTGTATTTTCTGTTTAACCAATATTTAATGATTTAAACTTAAATGAACAGTTTTGTATAAACCAAAACCATTTATACTTATATTTTGTATAAACCAGAACCGTCTGTACACTGAAAAGGGGGTCTCAGTTTTCTGCTCGGGAATAATCTGTCCTGTTACATGTTAGCATAATTAAACAAGTTTATTTCTTAATTATTTGTCATTATACTAAGAGCACTGCTTATTTTCTGCATGTTCTATCTGTTGCTCCGTTACGGCTCTGTGTGTGTGTGTGTGTGTGTGTGTGTGTGTGCGCGTGTCTCTCGCTCGCTCTTTATTATGCCTCTCATTGTGACTGATTAATTCCCTTTACTGATGGAAGCAGAATGGGTGGATTACAGTCGATAAGAACTGTGCAAAACTATTAAAAAAAATACACCTAACGGCTCCCAGAGGCGCGACTCGGTTCATTTCGTTCATTTTAAAGAGCCGTTCAATAGAATCGGATCCTTCGCGAACACATGAATACAGACTGGCAGATCGCAGTCACACACACTAGCTGTCGGTCGCGAACGAGCTCTTTGAGCCGACAATTTTCTCCGTGGCACGGGCAGGCACTCCACAGGCAGAAGTGGTAAAATTGAAGAGCCATTTTGGAGCAGAAAGAGCCGACTCTTCTCGGTGAGCTGAGCCAAATGGCTCACCAAAAAGAGCCGGAATTCGCATCACTCTTAAACACAGGCGGAGCAGTTTTCATTTTAGGCTCTGTGACTTTTTTTATTTCTCTAATAAGGGAACTATTCGGTCCGATAGCTATTTGTAGTGAAAGAAATACTGTTACGATTTCAAGCATTTTCAAGCACTTTACCCAAAATTCCAGCACTTTTCAAACCTGGAAAATACGACATTAAAATTCAAGCATTTTCAAGGATTTCAAGCACCCGTACGAACCCTGTTATTAAATGTACACTTTGTTACGCGTTTAGCAAGTAATGAGCGTAAGGTTACCTCAAATTAGCGCCCCTCGGAACCATTAAGACTGCCGTTGGTTCCGCTTAGTTCAGTCCGCCGTTTAAACAGTTAAACTATTTGCATACGAAATCTGGAAATTACGAGATACAATCCACGAAAATAAAACCTAAATTATATTTACACTCTGTGGCATTTTTAAGACCAGTGGCAGATGAATTTAAGACTTTTTAAGACAAATTAAGGCCTTTTTTTAAGATAAACGAATTTAAGACTTTTTAAGGATCCGCGGACACCCTGCTGGATAAATAGGAGAGTTGGGTCAGTAACCTTAATTAAATATGTGGACCGATGACCTGCTCTAGCGCCCCCTAATGGGAGCATCATTTATTTGAATGACTTTTAACCAGGATGACGCACCTTCGTCTCTCATGTTGCGATCGATCTGAGGGCCGGCGTTCCTCTCTCTGAACTCAATGCCCTGCAGGTGGCGCTGCAGAGCTTCATGAATCACGTCACACAGAGGCTGATCCTGCACACACACACACACACACACACACACACAGAGCATATCAAACACACTGCACATAAAAAGCTCACACACACACACACACACGTTTAACAATAATGTATCTCACCACGGTGCCCGGAGCCTGAGCCTCAGACTCGTCCGTCGGGTACATCCTGGAGACGGGGCACCGCAGCATGCCCTCGCCGTCGGGTACCAGGGTGCAGTAATCCTGAATGCACTGCAACCACCACCACACCGCATCCCGACAGTTAAACCTGGCCCCCACGCCCTCGCCCAACAGGTTAGGGATCAACCCGTGCCTCAGGGTGCCCGCGAACGAGAGGATGATGTTCCTAAGAGAGAGGCACACACCCGGCGGCACACGCAGAGGTAAAGATGTGCTCACACGTCCTGGTTGAACAGTAAATCATTGTATTATATTGTGCTGTACTTTACCTGGCCTCCAGGTGGCGCCCGGTGAGCAGCATGAGACCCCGCAGGGCAATGAACGTGTCTCTACCCCAACAGCGGAAAATTCCCGACGAGAAATGAGGCAGACCTGCGAAAGTGATAAAACCCTCACAAAAATATTCACTCAGTACACGTATAACCCCGACTATACCTCAGTAACGCTGACTGACCCGCCGCCATGGAGACGCAGCACTGCTCTTCCTGTTTGGTGATGCTGTTGGTACGGTGCGGGACGTCGGGCAGCGCTGGAGAGAGGGGCGGCAGAGCCGGTAAACGACCCACGCCGCACATCTGCAGCGAACCCAGAGCCAGCAAACGGACGAACGAGGAGCCGTTCTGCACGAAACTGGTACACACACACACAATCATCAACAGTGGGATCACACACACACACACACAATCATCAACAATGGGATCACACACACACACACACAATGATCAACAATGGGATCACACACACACACACCATCAATATGATCGTCAGAAAGTCTGATTTCATTTTTTATTTACGTAATTATGACGTTACGATTAAAGAGGACATTAGAGGAGGTTCGAGGCTGTAACACAGCCCCTCCAATGCGCATACCTGGCAACCAATTCTTTTCACCTGCCAGGGGCGGGGTCTCACACACTGCGATCTGTGATCAGCAGCCCCCCTCCCTGCAGGTGCCTCAATCGGTGCCTCAAAGAAGCTCTGTTCCAGCCAACGTCCCTCCCCCACATTCACACAGCCAATCGTGTGTCTGTGTAGGCGCCTGACCGGCCGATAGCAAAGCCGAGATTGGAATCCGAAAGCTCAAGATCTCGGCACTGGTGGGCTAGGAAACACAATGCATCTTACTCTCTCTCTACAAGATGTAACATAAAGCCTCCACAAGGGGGCGTTTACGTAAAAGTTTATTTAATTATTATTATTTTTCTCTGTGACCCATTTTTTCCGGGTCACAACCCTTTGAAAAACCCTCCTCTACGCTACCAGTGTCGCTACTAAAAAATGCATTCTGTGTAAATATAAAGGGAACATTTGCTATAATGTCATAAATATCCATAAATATAGCTGTTCTGCACAACACTGGTACACACACACACACACAATGATCAACAGTGGGATCACACACAGGTTCCACATCAAAACATCGTCGGAAAGTTATTTACGTAATTATAATGTGACAATCAAGGAGGACATTCTCTGATCCGCTTTCCTGGCAACCGCTTCTTTTCACCTACCAGGGGCGGGTTCTCACTGAAAGCCACGCATTGCAATCTGTTATCAGCCGCCCCCTTCTCCCGCGTGCAGACAGCATGATCAGCCAGCAGAGGTTGCACTAAACCTGGAGGAGCCCTGATTCAGCTGCTGTCCCTCCTACTACAGACTCACAGCCAATCATGTGTCTGTGTAGGCGCCCAACCGGCCAATAGCAGAGCAGAGATTCGAAATCTAGAGCTCAAGATCTCAGCGCTGGTGAGCTAGCGAGTTTTACCGACCAGGAACACTGTATGTCTGTAAAGCGTCTCTGAGTCTTTGAATGTATTATTATTATTATGATTATTATGTGAACGCCCCCTTGTGGAGGCTTTATGTTACATCTTGTGCAGAGGGAGTAAGATGCTTTGCTTGTGTTGCCTGGGTCATGTAAAAAATCATGGACAAACTGTGGGTCGCTGTCAATCGAAAGGTTGAGAGTTCGAATCCCGGCTCTGCCATGTAGTCACTGCTGGGCCCTTGAGCAAGGCCCTTAACCCTCCCTGCTCCAGCACACAGACACCAGCTCCCAAACAAACTATATAAGCAAGCTTTATATATATATATATATATATATATATATATATATACATACAGGGGTTGGACAAAATAACTGAAACACCTGGTTTTAGACCACAATAATTTATTAGTATGGTGTAGCGCCTCCTTTTGCGGCCAATACAGCGTCAATTTGTCTTGGAAATGACATATACAAGTCCTGCACAGTGGTCAGAGGGATTTTAAGCCATTCTTCTTGCAGGATAGTGGCCAGGTCACTACGTGATGCTGGTGGAGGAAAACGTTTCCTGACTCGCTTCTCCAAAACACCCCAAAGTGGCTCAATAATATTTAGATCTGGTGACTGTGCAGGCCATGGGAGATGTTCAACTTCACTTTCATGTTCATCAAACCAATCTTTCACCAGTCTTGCTGTGTGTATTGGTGCATCGTCATCCTGATACACGGCACCGCCATTGGATGCACATGGTCCTCCAGAATGGTTCGGTAGTCCTTGGCAGTGACGCGCCCATCTAGCACAAGTATTGGGCCGAGGGAATGCCATGATATGGCAGCCCAAACCATCACTGATCCACCCCCATGCTTCACTCTGGGCATGCAACAGTCTGGGTGGTACGCTTCTTTGGGGCTTCTCCACACCGTAACTCTCCCGGATGTGGGGAAAACAGTAAAGGTGGACTCATCAGAGAACAATACATGTTTCACATTGTCCACAGCCCAAGATTTGCGCTCCTTGCACCATTGAAACCGACGTTTGGCATCGGCACGAGTGACCAAAGGTTTGGCTATAGCAGCCCGGCCGTGTATATCGACCCTGTGGAGCTCCCGACGGACAGTTCTGGTGGAAACAGGAGAGTCGAGGTGCACATTTAATTCTGCCGTGATTTGGGCAGCCGTGGTTTTATGTTTTTTGGATACAATCCGGGTTAGCACCCGAACATCCCTTTCAGACAGCTTCCTCTTG
The DNA here is from genome assembly GCF_030014385.1 of Trichomycterus rosablanca. NCBI lineage: Eukaryota > Metazoa > Chordata > Actinopteri > Siluriformes > Trichomycteridae > Trichomycterus > Trichomycterus rosablanca. The sequence goes on from NC_086007.1 coordinate 1,837,797, forward strand.
CGTCCACAGTTAATCCTGTTGGATGTGGTTTGTCCTTCTTGGTGGTATGCTGACATTACCCTGGATACCGTGTCTCTTGATACATCACAAAGACTTGCTGTCTTGGTCACAGATGCGCCAGCAAGACGTGCACCAACAATTTATCCTCTTTTGAACTCTGGTATGTCACCCATAATGTTGTGTGCATTGCAATATTTTGAGCAAAACTGTGCTCTTACCCTGCTAATTGAACCTTCACACTCTGCTCTTACTGGAGCAATGTGCAATTAATGAAGATTGGCCACCAGACTGGTCCAATTTAGCCATGAAACCTCCCACACTAAAATGACAGGTGTTTCAGTTATTTTGTCCAACCCCTGTATATATATACAGTGTATCACAGAAGTGAGTACACCCCTCACATTTCTGCAGATATTTAAGTATATCTTTTCATGGGACAACACTGACAAAATGACACTTTGACACAATGAAAAGTAGTCTGTGTGCAGCTTATATAACAGTGTAAATTTATTCTTCCCTCAAAATAACTCAATATACAGCCATTAATGTCTAAACCACCGGCAACAAAAGTGAGTACACCCCTAAGAGACTACACCCCTAAATGTCCAAATTGAGCACTGCTTGTCATTTTCCCTCCAAAATGTCATGTGATTTGTTAGTGTTACTAGGTCTCAGGTGTGCATAGGGAGCAGGTGTGTTCAATTTAGTAGTACAGCTCTCACACTCTCTCATACTGGTCACTGAAAGTTCCAACATGGCACCTCATGGCAAAGAACTCTCTGAGGATCTTAAAAGACGAATTGTTGCGCTACATGAAGATGGCCAAGGCTTCAAGAAGATTGCCAACACCCTGAAACTGAGCTGCAGCACAGTGGCCAAGATCATCCAGCGTTTTAAAAGAGCAGGGTCCACTCAGAACAGACCTCGCGTTGGTCGTCCAAAGAAGCTGAGTGCACATGCTCAGCGTCACATCCAACTGCTGTCTTTGAAAGATAGGCGCAGGAGTGCTGTCAGCATTGCTGCAGAGATTGAAAAGGTGGGGGGTCAGCCTGTCAGTGCTCAGACCATACGCCGCACACTACATCAAATTGGTCTGCATGGCTGTCACCCCAGAAGGAAGCCTCTTCTGAAGTCTCTACACAAGAAAGCCCTCAAACAGTTTGCTGAAGACATGTCAACAAAGGACATGGATTACTGGAACCATGTCCTATGGTCTGATGAGACCAAGATTAATTTGTTTGGTTCAGATGGTCTCAAGCATGTGTGGCGGCAATCAGGTGAGGAGTACAAAGATAAGTGTGTCATGCCTACAGTCAAGCATGGTGGTGGGAATGCCATGGTCTGGGGCTGCATGAGTGCAGCAGGTGTTGGGGAGTTACATTTCATTGAGGGACACATGAACTCCAATATGTACTGTGAAATACTGAAGCAGAGCATGATCCCCTCCCTCCGGAATCTGGGTCGCAGGGCAGTGTTCCAGCATGATAATGACCCCAAACACACCTCTAAGACGACCACTGCTTTATTGAAGAGGCTGAGGGTAAAGGTGATGGACTGGCCAAGCATGTCTCCAGACCTAAACCCAATAGAACATCTTTGGGGCATCCTCAAGCGGAAGGTGGAGGAGCGCAAAGTCTCGAATATCCGCCAGCTCCGTGATGTCATCATGGAGGAGTGGAAAAGCATTCCAGTGGCAACCTGTGAAGCTCTGGTAAACTCCATGCCCAGGAGAGTTAAGGCAGTTCTGGGAAATAATGGTGGCCACACAAAATATTGACACTTCAGCAACTTTCACTAAGGGGTGTACTCACTTTTGTTGCCGGTGGTTTAGACATTAATGGCTGTATATTGAGTTATTTTGAGGGAAGAATAAATTTACACTGTTATATAAGCTGCACACAGACTTCTTTTCATTGTGTCAAAGTGTCATTTTGTCAGTGTTGTCCCATGAAAAGATATACTTAAATATCTGCAGAAATGTGAGGGGTGTACTCACTTCTGTGATACACTGTATATATATGATAAATAAATAAACACGAAGAGGGACTGACGGTGACATCTGACTGAAGGTTGCGTCCAGGGCCGTGGTGTACGCTCCGATCAGGATGGCGTCAAAGTAGCGGGGGATGAGGTAGCGAGGGATGTGCTTCAGGTAGCCAAACATGGCCTGGAACCACTGACCCACCTACAGGACACAGAGAGGGGAAAAGAACCACGCCCAACACACTCAGGTTCTGACCATCTACATTTACAGCATTAAGGAGATGTTTTGTTCCAGAGTGACTAACAGTCCTGTGACAGTATACAATGTCTAAGCAATTGAGGGTTAAGGGCCTCGCTCAAGGGCCCAACAGTGGCAACCTGGCAGTGGTGGGGCTTGAATCAGCGACCTTTCGATTACTAGTCCAGTACCTTAACCGCGAGTCTACAGCTGTGCTCTATCTCACTTCGGCTGCTTGTGGTTAAGGTACTGGACCTGTAATCAAAAGGTCGCCGGTTCAAGCCCCACCACTGCCAGATTGTCACTGTTGGGCCCTTGAGCAAGGCCCTTAACCCTCAATCGCTTAGACAGTCTACTCTATACATTCTTGATGATTATTACTTTTACTTATATCATTATTATTATCATTATTATTGCTCACCTCTCCCAGAGTTCCTCCTCGAGAGACCAGGCGCTTACTGACGTAGTCGATCATCCAATCTCCCTGCCGCAGGTTATCACAGAACGGGTGGCCCAGGTCGTTCTTAGGCCGGATATCAGCCATGACCGATATCAGACCTGCGTGGAAAAGGGTTCATCTATAATTCAGCCGGTGTCGTTAATAATACGGACAAAAGTATTTGGACAGCCCTTCTAATTATTGAATTCATGTGTTTCAGCGCTTCGGAATGATCTGGAACATCAACTGAGGCTTTCCTGACCTCTTGTGCCCAGTCTTTTAACTAAACGGGCACAAATTCCCACAGACTCTTCTCATTAGAGCAGCTGTTGTTCCAGGTCTGTCTATTTTAATTCCATTAAAGGGTGTAAAAGTGTCCATATAATTTTGTCCACGTATTTGATTTCACAGTGCATTTGGGTATGGGCGGTCTGTACCTTGGAGGCCACCGTACTTCAGCGTGGTCCATCCAGGGATGCTGTAACATCCTCCTCCGTCCTCCTTCTCCTCAGCATCACAGCGGAACAGCAGCACGTTCAGATCAGCCAGCGACAGTTTCTCTATCAACCTGCACCGTGGAGAAACACACAGAATTAACACGTGAACGGACATTCAGACTAATGGTGTGTGTGTGTGTGTGTGTGTGTGTGTGTGTGTGTGTGTGTGTGTGTGTGTGTGTGTGTGTGGACTCACGTCTTCAGCGGGGTTTTCAGTACAGCTGGAGTGTTACTGTCCGCTTCACTCCCTGCTCTGTACTGGGGGTTAAACTGAACCAGATGACTCCTCAGAAACCCCACCAGCTCCTGCGCCTTCGGGTCCAAACTCACCCTGCACTCAATTATAATAATAATCATATTAAATAAATACAAATATAAACAATAATCAGTAACAATAATATCAGTAAATACTATACTGTTATTATTGATACTGCTACTAGTAATAAGTATTATTATTAATAATCAGCAGTAAAATACGCTAGCCCACCAATAATAACAACAATAATAATAATAAATAATCAGCAATAATAATCAGCAATAATAATAATAATAATTATAATAAAAAATCAGCAATAATAATAATAATAATACTAAATAATGAGCAATAATAATAATAATAAATATTCAGCAATAATAAGAATATAAATAATAATAATAATAATAATAATAAATATTCAGCAATAATAAGAATATACATTATAATAATAATAATAATAAATATTCAGCAATAATAAGAATAATAATGATAAATAGCCAATAATAGGTCTAATAATAATAATAATAAAGCCAATATACAATTACAAAATTACAATTACAAAAAAATAATATTCATAAATAATAATAACAGTGATAGTAACCATCATAAATATAATATTATCATTAATAATAATATAAATAATAATAACAATTATTATTATTAGTAGTAGTATTTAGTATCATTGTTATTGTTATTAATTATAACCAACAGCAATAATAATATTAATAAACATTGTTATTAATAATAATTACAAATAATAATAACACACTTATTACCTTTAATAAAAATAATATAAATAAAACTAATAATAACTACTAATATAAACAATGCAAAAATATTACTTACTACAATAACTAATGAATAATAATAATAATAACAATTTGATTTATTAGCTTAAAAAAAGAACTCATAGTGGAATCTGTGACACATGGACGGCCGTGTGTATGAGTATATGGTGTGTGCATAGTGTGTGTATGCCGTGTGTATGAGTATATGGTGTGTGTGTGTGTGTGTGTGCATAGTGTGTGTACGCCGTGTGTATGAGTATATGGTGTGTGTGTGTGTGTGTGCATAGTGTGTGTACGCCGTGTGTATGAGTATATGGTGTGTGTGTGTGTGTGTGTGTGTGTGTGTGTGCATAGTGTGTGTACGCCGTGTGTATGAGTATATGGTGTGTGTGTGTGTGCGTGTGTGTGTCGATATACAACCTGAAAGCGATGACGCTGCCGGGCGTGAGGTGCTCAAACACAATTTCCTGAACAAACTCGCTGCGGCCGCGGGACGTGACCCCGGCCTGCTTCACCACCCCGCTGTCCTTCAGCTAACAACAACAGAACCGGTGGGTTAGATTCAACTTGCTGAAGCTGAAGCTCATACAGGATTACATACAGTATATATGTGTTAAACACACAAAAACACAACAGCGTGATGAGAAGATGAGAAAGCCGCTCTGACCTGGATGTGCTCCTTAATCTCCACGGTGAACTCAGGGAGGCCGTTTATGCTCCTCTCATCCTTCTTATAGGAACCAGCCTGAACCTCCACCGTACGCACCTCCAACACCACCTCCTCGATCTTACCTACAACCCCACGGTGAGAGAGCGAGCAAAACGTGAGCGTGGCCAAGCTCCACACAGGAAAGGACTCGAACCCAGACCCTTCGTGCTGTCTTGTCTGTGGTGTGACTCACCGGGGATGAACATGGGCGGAACCTCCTTGGAGTACTGGTGGTGTTTGGGGTTGCGGAAGGCGGTGCGACACACGGCCACGACGGACTGGTGCGAACTGGGAGAGTGACGCGTCACCGCCACGACGTCCTCGTCCACCTGATCCACAAACACCTGCAGCCGGGAACGCGGTCGGGGTCAGAAGTTTATAGACACGAGGGACGCAAGTCTGAGAAGCTCGGAATAAATCTTAGAATCCAGATCACAGATTTACAAGGTACATGGAACAGTGGTCTCTTTGTCAAGGTCTGAACCCAGAGTAAATCTAAGAAGAACATATTTTTTGGTGGCTTGGCAGTGCTGGGATTCGAACCCACAACCAGGGGGTTTCGACTGATAGCCCGAAGCTCCACCCACTGAGCCACTGCCGTCCCTCTCGGATAGGAAGAGCTGAGAGCAAATTTGTAGGGATGTTTAGATCTGTAAAAAAACATCCTTAAATTAAATAGAAGCCACTGGGGCGTGGCACTGTCCACAGTCGAGCAGGCTTTATAATGCTGTGAGTTTTAGGCTGCTTCAGTGTATGTAAACGTTTATGGGGACACTTTACATTCAAGATGCTTGTTGGAATAAGAGCAGAGGGGTGGTGGTACCTCGGCTTTTGAAGCACTGGACTAGCAATCAGAAGGTTGCTGGTTCAAGCCCCACCACATGGCCCCCTGAGCAAGGTTCTCAACCCTCAATTGCTCAAACTAAATTTACAATAATATTAGATGCTCGCTGGAATGATAGGAAATACTGTCTGTTTCAGCCACACCCCTCAGACGGCAGCCAATCATGTCCGTGCAGACGCCCGACCGGCTGATAGCACCACTGAGATCTGATCCCTGGATCTTTAAGTATGAGGAAACGCCGTGTGTACCTGGTTGAAGCCGTGAGCCGCCAGCTCCTGGTGCAGGCGGTTGAGTGCCAGTTTGCCGGCGATGATGCCCGTCTGCAGGTTGACCTCGCCGGGCGTGGCTCGCTTGGCCTCTGGGTTCCACTTCTGATAGAAGCGCTCCTCTGTTACCACGGAGATCTGTAACACAAGGTCACACCGAAACTCCAGTTCCACCCTGCGCGCACCGGCGAACCAGTTCTTTTCGGAGAGGGGTGCGGGGTTACCTGATGAGGTACGAGCTCATCGTAACCTCGGGTGCTTCCCGTGGCGCAGCAGGCCATCGAGACGATCCCAGAGCTGGGCAGCGAGTCGAACGCCGAGCGGATCTGCAAGACGCAAAACAAATGACTTTCACATCACTGAATCCTGCGTTGTCATAGCCGACTCCCATCCCACCCTGAAGCTGCTTTTCTCCACATGTGCGACCCTGTTGCTTTTTTCGCGTCCGCCCCGACTGTCCCTCCATCGTACAGCCTGTGCTGTAAAGCCATCAGTGACCGGGAGCCGAGAGCTGATTGGTGTTGCCCAACGGTGGCTGCTTGGCAGAGCTGGGATTCGAACCCACAACTGGGAGTTTCGACTGATAATCCAAAGCTCCACCCACTGAGCTTTCAAATACAAAGAGCTGAGAGCAAATTTATAGGGATCATTAGATCCCCAATCAAGGGAACAGAACAGAAGTCTCACAGAGCGCAGTATTGTGTGTGGAGGCCACGTACTGCCGTCTGTGATCAGCCGCCCCCTTGTGGAAGCACTCAGAGCGGTCAGCAGACAAGAAACCCGTTTGGAAATCGTCCCTCCCCCTACAGACACAGCCGATAGCCAATAGAGACGTTTATTGACCAAAGAACCGGATGATGGACTTCCTCACCTCTATTAAACACCAGTACCAGTAAACAGAAGAGGTTACCTGAATGGGGCACTCGTTGTCATGCGTGACATCCAGGAACATGGCATGGGCGATACTGGGTACCAGAGGTCGAAGGCTCGGCTGCATGAAGGCTCCGACCGGCTCTCCGCCGTAGCGGTACACCAACCGACCCTCCTCGTGACTGTCTCCGGCACTCATCGCCTCTGTGACACACACACACACACACACACCGAGTACTGACCGATCTGGCACAACATTAACAACCAATTAAATCAAAAGTATTGGGACACCTGAGCCATTTAAAACAAGTTATATTAAAATAGAGTGACCTCTTTGTGATCTTTTTCAGCTAGAAGACTGTCTGTGGGAATTTGTGCCCATCTTTCCTATATATAATTCAATGATTAGGAGAGGTGTCCCAATACTTTTGTCCAAATACAGTGTACATTATTGCTGTCCTGTTATAAGAAATGAGCTCACACTCGCTAGCCAATCAGAAGCAAGCATTTAATCAGACTGTGGCGTGATGAGCGTAAGTGCAGTGTCAGATCAAACAGGACGCATCAAATGCCTTCGTTAACTATTTAATAATGACTTTAATTGTTACTGTAATTATTACTGTGTGTGTGTGTGTGTGTGTGTGTGTGTGTGTTAGCCGTTGTACCTCGGATGAGGGAGGAGATTCCTAGTCTAGTAACAAACACATTGTCGAGTTCCTCACTGCCAGTGAACAGCTCTGCCACCACATACAGATCAGGCCTGATAGAGCGAGCAGCCGCCAACATGAACTACACACCGAAACCAGGGCGGGGTCATGGGGGGAAATTAGGAGAGGGTTATGGACAGAGGAAGGTTCGGTGACCAAAGGAGAAATTGAGAGGGGGGCAGAAAAGCAACATGGAAGATAAAATGGGGCAAAAAGAGATGAGAAAATGAAAAGAGAAGAGAATGAGAGAGAGAAGCTGGAGAGATACAGAGCAATAAATACGAGTGATGAAATAAGAAAAGTAAATAAAAGAGAACGAGTGAAGAGACCGAGGGGAGAGAAGATGAGAGGAGAATAAAAAATGTAAAAGAGAGCACAACAAAAATCCAAAAAGAAAAGAGAAGCAGGAGGATAAAAGAGAGAAGAGGAACCAGAGTGTGAGAAGAGTCGGGAAAATTAAAAGAAGCAAATAGAAATAGAAAAATAACAGCAGGAGCGAGAGGAAGAGAGGGACGAGAAAGGTGGAACAGTAGAAGAAGCATAAAGAGAAAAGCAGAATTATAAATGAGAAAGAAAAGAACAAAGAAAAGATCAAAGAGAAAAATCAAAGGGAAAAAGATACAAAGTGACAACAAAAAGAATAAACAACAAAGGAAGCAAAACGAGAGAGATAAAAAATAAGAAATAAAATGTAAAATATAAAAGGAAAACAATGACAGATGAAAGGAAGGAAGGGAGGAAAAACAGGAAGGAATGAATTAAGGAAGGGAAATGGGAATTAAGAAATGAAAATATGAAGGAAGGAAAGGAGGAAGAAAGGTAAAAGGGGGAGAAAGCAAGGAAGCAAAGAGGAAAATGGGGAAGGAAGGAGGGAAGGAAGGAGGAAAGAATTAATTGAGGAAGAAATAAAGGTCGAAATGAAGGAATTAATTAAGGGGAAAAAATGGGAATGAAGAAAAAAGGAATAAATAAAGGAAGGAATTAAGGAGAAAAAGGGGAAGGTAGAAAAGAAGGGAGGAAAGTAGGAAGGAAAGAAGGAAATGGGGAAGCAAGAAGAGAAGGAAGAAATGAAAAAAGAAAGGAAGGAATTCATTAAGAAAGAAAAGGATAGATGAAAGGAAAGGGGAAAAGGGAAGGAATGAAGAAAGGGAGGAAGGCATGAAGGAATTAATTCAAGTCAGAATGAGAGAATTAATTAAGGAGAAAAGGGAGAAGGTAGGAAAGAAGAAAGGATGGACAGAAGGAAGGAAGATGGGAAGGATGAAAAGTAAATGAAGTAAAGAGGGAGGGAAGGAAAAAAAGAAGGAAAAAAGGAAGTAAGAAAAGGAGGGAAAAAAGTTAGAAATGAATAAAAGAAGGAAGGAAGGAAGGAAAAAAGGAAATGAAGGAAAGAAGAAAGAAAGGGGGAGGAAAGAAGAAAGAAGGAAATAAGTAAATGGAGAAGCAAGAAGAGAAGGAAGAAAGGAAAAAAGAAAGGAAGGAATTAATTAAGAAAAGAAAAAGGAAAGGAAGAAAGGAAAGGGGAACGAACGAAGAAATGAAGAAAGGGAGGAAGGCATGAATGAATTAATTAAGGAAGAAATCAAGGAAGAAAGGAATTAATTAAGGTCAGAATGAAATAATTAATTAATTAAGAAAGGACGGAAAAAGTTAAGGAGAAAAGGGGAAAGTAGGAAAGAAGAAAAGTAAAATGAAGTAAAGGAGGAGGAAAGGAAAAGGAAAGTAGGAAGGAATGAAGAACACAAGGAAAAGAGGAAGGAAGGAGTGAGTGAATAAAGGAAGGGATTAATTAAGGAAGGAAGTCGGATGTTAATGTTTTGCAAACGTGAAATCAAGACAAAGCCGTGAAAAAGATTAATAGGTGGACAAAAGAAAAAAACACAAACAAAGATTCGGTTAGTGTCTCACTCACACACACACGCACGCACGCACACACACACACACACACACACACACACACACACACACCGTGCAGTACCTCGGATCAGGCTGCTTATTCCCAGCCGGTTTACAAACACATTATCAATCATCTCGCTGCCGGTAAAGAGTTCAGCTATAACGTACAGATCAGGTCTGACCGCTCTCGCCGCACACAGCATCGCCTGCGCGGTCAAAACCTCCGGTCAGCGTCCACACCCCACACTGCGAGCAACTCAGGGTTAAGGGCCTTGCTCAGGGGCCCAACGGTGGCAACCTAGCTGCCAGTACCCTAACCTCTGAGCTACCACCGCCCCCAACACATCACATTCCTAAAAACCTTAGAGACATGGCTACACTACATGGCCAAAAGTATACGGACAGCACAAATTTGAGCATGATTCTGGTCAGGAACGTGGTGGGTTTGGTGGATTTATGGCGGTAACACACCCACAAATTCATTTAATGTTCGTCTATAATGTTTGCAAGCAGGCAGACTTGATTAATGTGGCCAAAACATCATAATGTGTCCACATCAAATGTTCACATATTTTTGGTCATGCAGATTTCAGCATTTTTCCACAACTGAATGTTTGGAACACGATGTTTTGTCCAAATAAAATAGGTTAAAAATATACATACAACATCCACTATATAGACTTAAGTATTGGGACACCTCTTCTAATTGTTGGATTTATGTCTTTCAGAGAGGAAATTATACTGTTCCAGATTTAAAGCAACAATTTAGGGAAGGTCCTCTCCTGTTCAGCATGACTCTGCCCTGTGCATAATCAAAGCTCTATAAGGACATGAAGAAGAGCCTCACGTAACAGCTCTGGGATGACTCAGGCCCTCACATTAACTTACAGTACTGTGACAGTATACAGTCTGAGCAAATTGAGGGTTAAGGGCCTTGCTCAAGGGCCCAACAGTGGCAACCTGGCGAGGGGTGGTGAGGCTTGAACCGGCAGCCCATCCATACGAATGCTGTAATCTTTTGATTGAACGGACACAAATTCCCAGACATACTTTAAAGTCTTGTGAGAACATTTACACTGTCAGCATTTAGCAGACGCTTTTATACAAAGGGACGCACAGTGAATAGACCAAGCAATTGAGGGTTAAGGGCCTTGCTCAAGGGCCCAACAGTGGCAACCTGGCAGTGATGGGGTTTGAACCAGCAACCTTATGCTTACTAGTCCAGTACTTTAACCACTAGGACACACTGCATTCTATTTTAATACTGTTTGTTAACCTTTGTCAATAACTTTGTCAGGTGTCCAAATACTTTTGACCATATAGTGTAGTGCTGCAGTTTTATCTAGTGTGGGAGCAGGACCTTACTATGAGGTCCACACAGAAATTTGTGTTTCTGTTTCTGTATCTAACATGGATTCCGTGCGTACCTCGGCCACGTGGAGCGGTGTAGAATGGCAGTTGTCGAGCCGGACGCCGGTGAAGTACGTGGCGGTGATTTCGGTGTATTTCTGCATGTGCGCCCACAGGTACGGGCAGTCCTCGGGTTTACCGCCGTACCGCAGCTTCACGCTGTCGCCCCAGCAGATCAGCTCCCGTCTGACGTACACGTTAGATCCTAAAACGGAAGAGGAGACGCAGAGGGGAGACGTTCAGCTTCCTGGTCTGTCTGGCACGGTGGTGCGGTACCCGTCAGCACCCGCGCTTCGGTTCGTACCCGGTTCGGCGAAGTTCCTCAGTGGGTCGTCACCCATCACCCAGCCGTTGTGAGCCAGGAAGTGACAGCACTTATCCGGCTGGTCCATCAGCAGCAGGTCCTGCTCCAAAGTCGCCTCTTTGAAGGGGAAGGTGAAGTACCTGCACACACACACACACACACAATAAATAAAGATCAAAGCCTTCACATCAGGACACACATAAATCAAAGATGATGTAATACAGTAGGGTTTTGGATGGTCCTCTGGTCCCACCCCCCAGTTATGCACCCAATTTCGTCATAGCCAATTGGAGTGTGATGATGCTGATGTGGTACCTACAGTGCTGATCTGGTGATGCATCAAAATGTTGTCGGTTCAAGCCCCACCCCTGAGCAAGGCCCTTGAACAGTATTCAGTCATGAATTTAAGTCGTATAGGGCAATAGGGCAGCGGTAGATCAGTGGTTAACAAACCAAACTAGTTATCAAAAGGCTGCCAGTTCGAGAACCTTTTACAGCTAAGTTGCCACTATTGGGCCCCTGAGCAACTCCTCTTAATGCCAAGTTCACACTACACGACTTTCCAAGTCACTGTACAGTTCACACTACACGACTGAATCTCCTGCACTCGGGAGTCTTTCAGTCGGTGTATATTTCACACTAAACGACTGATCGGCGATAGGGGGTTTCACACTACACGATCCATCACTAACTGGAATCGCAGACGAGCGTCTCTGGTCTCCCTTTTTTTCTTTCTTTTTTTTTTTTTTTTTACAAAAACACACGTGAGAAGTGACGAGAAGTTTAATGATACCACGTCCAAAAAAATGAACGTCAACAAGTAGCGAGAGATCAAAGGGTTTGTGCGCTGATGTGCAGCGTAATATCAAGGAGGAAAAATAAATGAATCTGAGTGGATTTGGTAACACGAACAGTATATGGCTTGTTTTGTAGTAAGTTTTGCAATGCAGCGTGGGTATTATGTTTTGTAGAGGACGATCAAATCAGAAATACTGTAAAACGTGTGCGTGTCGGTGTATCCTGATATAAACTACAGTATATTAATTAAGCCCCTGTCCCCTGTCCTCTCCTGCATTTCCCCCTCACGCTGTATCCTGTGTTCTCATTGGCTGTTCGACATGTCACTCATTCCCAGTTGCCCGTCTGAGATCAGATATCTGGCGTGCTAGAAAACTCAATCCGGTCGCCGAGCGCTCGGCGAGCCGGTCGGGTCGAGTTGTTGGATAGTTCACACTTAGCGACTGAGAGCCGAGTTTTGATCGCCGAGCGAACGCTGAGTTGCTCCCGACCCGGAAAATCAATCGCCGACCAGTCGCCGAGCGAAAATCAGGGCAAAAATCGTGTAGTGTGAACTAGGCGTAACTCTCAATTACCCTCAGATTGTATTCAGTCGTAATTGTAAGTCGCTTTGGATAAAAGCGTCTGCCAAATGCTGTACATGTAAATGTAATGTAAATGCCCAATGCCACGCCCCTGAGCGGAAATGGAAAAGTATTTAGGGCAGCTGTAGCCCACTGTGGGGCCCTTGAGCAAGGCCCTTAACCCTCAATTGCTTAGACTGTATACTGCCCCAGTATTGTAAGTCGTTTTTGAATTAAAAGCATCTCCTAAATGCTAAGAATGTAAATGCTTTAGAAAAAAACTGCTGCTAAATGCCGGAAACTCAAATGTAAATGTGCGGCCCTGTAAATAAGCGGTGGGACATCAGGCGAACTCAATCATATGCTTTTTGGATTTACGCTTGATCGAATCCACACATGTGGAACCCGTAGATACAGAGGACCGGCTGTAATAAATCGACGTAATAAATCACAATCCATCCGATTTCATGCCGTTACCTTGTGACCAGCGGGTGCTTCCTGGTGACGGGTCCGAGTTTGGGGCCGTGGTCCGCCACACGCTCATACACCACCGTACCCATGCTACAATTAACAGCCTGAAGAGAGAAACACTAAGCGTGAAAGCTAAAAGCATGTAGTATTAAACATTACACGATCGGGGTTCGAACCCGGCTGACCTGTTCCTGATGGTAGTTGACCTCGCGGTACTGCTCCGCGTTCAGTTCCTCCAGTCTCTTCCTGAACCAGGTACAGCAGTCCTCGATCGCTCCGGGACTGTTCCTACAGCACACGGTTCATACCAGGACCCGTCAGGATCGAATACAGCAACAATTCATCCATCAACACACACAGAGGGTAACACACTGACCCGCTGGGCACAAAGATCTCCAGAGCTAAATTCAGATCCACTTTGCTTCCGAATCTTCTGTACTGAGGGTCCTGGATGATCCTCAGCTGCTTTTTACCGTCTAATTTACTCCGGTCTGGTTGGGCTCCTGTGCAGAAAAGAGACTGACTAGTAATCAGAAGGTCATTGGTTCTAGCCCCATCACTGCCAGGTTGCCACTCCTGGGCCCTTGAGCAAGACCTTTAACTTAAGTCTTAATTCCTTACAATTGAAGCATCATCTAAACATCAGAAATGATGGTGTGGTGCAGTGGGTGGTGCCAACCTCACACAGACACACTACTGTGAAGTACTCAAACTAATAAGTTTAAATATTAACAGAGCCACGAGCTGGTCAGATCTCCACGACTAGTCTGTGTGTGTGTAACAGGGGGTGGGTATGGACCCTAACATACAATGGACCATAGTTCGTGATACGGCTCTGTGTGAGAACCAAACACTGGCGGGTGATAAGAAGAGACTGAACGCTGATCAGATCGATCGGATCTGGGGTTGTGCAAGCAGCAGCAGAGTTACAACTGGAAATCAGAAATGACTCCATTATTCTTCACTACATTTTATATTCTGACTTCATTAATCCTCAGAACTGCATGTAAAATATTTTATTTTGTTTAAGTAGAAAATGTAAAGACGTCATGTGTGTAAATTTGATCTGACGTTTTGTTGTTATATATCTATAATTTATTTATCTGTTATTCATAAATCTATCATTTATGTATCTATAGTGTATTGACCTAATTATTAATATATATATAATATAATGTAATATAATATATATTAATATATAATTTATTTCTTATTTACTAATTTATTTTTCATCTGTAAATTATTTATGTATATTTTATTAATCTAATTATTTTATCTGTCTTATTAATATAATTTATTTATCTATATTTTAATAATATAATTACTTTATCTATGATTTATTAAAATAATTTATTCATCTATATTTTATTAGTCTAATTATTTTATCTGTTTTATTAATATAATTTATTTATCTATATTTTAATAATTAATTATTTTATGTTTTATTAATATAATTTATTTATCTATATTTTTTTTTTTTTTTTTTTTTTTTTATCTGTTTTATTAATATAATTTATTTATCTATATATTTTTTGTTTGTTTTATCTATAATTTGTTTCTGTATTTTAAATACCCACTTAAAATAAGTAATTTATCTATATTTATCAATAATTAATTAATATGTAATACTTTATCTATACTTTATTTGTCTATAATTTATGTATCTATAATAAAAAAAATTATAATTTATGTATCTATAATTTATGTATCTATATTTTATTTATAATGTATGCATCTATATTCTATGAATCTATATTTTAGGTATCTATAACTTAGTTATAATTAATGTATGTATAATGTCTCACCGTTCTGAAGTAAAGTTCTGAACTGATCCACTATCGGCTCCACTTTGATCTGGAAAAACTCCCACAGCTTAATCTTAGGAAACACGTCCTGCCCGAAGATCCCACGGAGGCTCTACCAACAAAACCAGTAACACCAGTACAATCAGAATTAGTACAGTCACACACACACACACACACACGTCCTGCCAGAAGACGGAGGCTCTACCAATAAACCAGTAACACCAGCATTAATACAGTCTCACACACACACACTCACGTTGAGGTGTTCGTTGAGGATGAGGGCCGGGACGCCGCGCTGGGCGTATTTTCCATCGGCGAGGTTACAGGTGACGTGCCAGAGCGCCCTGTCCAGAACCCAGGCCGGTCTGAGGTGGGGCGAGTTCACCAGGTTGTACCCACACTCGGGGTGTTTCTGAATCCACACACTGTTCGCAGCTAAGAGAAAGAGCAAAGGATCATGGGAGTTAGTGGATTTGATCCAGCAGCTCAGGTGATGAATGTGATGGGATGTAAACAGGGAACCAAGGAAAACTGGTCCGAATAAGAAGCTGCTGGAGGCTACAGTGCAAAAATGAAGCTCCAAACCCAACAACACTGTACCTACTGCCAAACATAGTGACGTCTGAGCTGAACGGGCACAAATTCCCACAGACACAATTCGAAATCTTGTGGAAAGCCTTGTCAGAAGAGTGGAGGCTGTTATAGCTGCACATGGGGGTCAAACTTATATTAATGCCAATATTTTCCCGCAATACACTGTATGGCCAAAAGTATCTCACGCCAGGCGTGAGATCGGGGTCCTGTGCAGACCACTAAAGTTCTTCCAGACCGAACGTATCAAACCTGGTCTTTATGGACCCTGTTTTGTTTACAGGGGCACAGACTGTTTGGAGAGGTTAAGGGCCTTGCTCAAGGGCCCAAGAATGGTAACCTGGGACTTGAACCAGGTGGGGCTTGATTCAGAGACCTTCTGATCTCTAGTCCACAACTTTAACGATTGAGCTACCGCTGCTCTCATACATTACATATAATTAAAAAAAAAACAGATGGGTGTCCACATACTTTTGGTCACAGTGTACATTAAAGAAATCTGAAACCTAAGAGCCACAAATACAGTACTGTCTGGTTTACTGTCCAAGGGTCAGAAGGTACAGTTAGAAGGAACACAGGACGCTGGTTCTTCTCCTCGTTCTCCTGCTCCTCAGTAACGTGGCCTTTACAGTGAACTACAGATGAGGTTTCATTCACCCGCTGACCTTTAGCTTCTGCGTGTGTGTGTACGTGTGTGTGTGTGTGTGTGTGTGTACGTGTGTTTACTCCACAGCCCTCGACTCTGAACTTAATTTAGAATCCAGATAACTGAGCGTCGCTTTAGCAACACTCCTGTGGAACACCGTCCACCGTGTCGTGCATGTCAAGTGTGCAGAGTGGACGCGGTTCCCAAACCGAGGCCTCATTCGGAGCATCGCCGCCCGGCAACGGTGCCAAACTTCACCAACCGAGCGTCACAGGGCAACACCGCGGAGGTATATTTAGTTTGGTTCAGCGGAGTGACCTTTCAGTGCCGCCCGCAGAGCTCCCGCAAGAGGAATACAATCCAGGGGTGTCCAAACCTTTCTTGCTGAGGGCCAGATGGAGTAAGAAATACACAAACATGAGGCCACGGAGTCTTAATAATAAAAGAAATACAAATATAACAGAGCTCCTGATCACTAACAATTCCACCTTCTGTTTATTTATTTATTTTTTAAATGCATTTTCTCCCCATTTTCCTCCCGATTTAGCGACTCAATTTTGTCTTCCGCTGAGAGATACCAGTTTGCATCCGAGGAGAGCACGCCGCTGTGCACGCCTCCTCCGACACGTGCACAGCCCTCCTCTTCTCGCCCCTGCGTTCTGCACAGGCGTCTCTTCCTCCAATCAGGGTCTTACTTATTTACACAGTGTATGTGGACCCACCCACCGACACATACACCGACCCTGCAGATACGGTGGTCAATTAGTATCTGCTGCAGGCACTGCCAATTATGCCCGCCACATGGTGCCCAGCCGATCGGTGGCAACCGAGGAGTTCAGAAACTTGGTGCTGGTGTGCTAGCGGAATATCCCGCTGCGCCGCCTGGGCGCCACGTCCTGTTTATTTGAGTGATTAATGATCTGTCGTCCACAGTGTCGTGTAAACTCAAAAGTTTAGAAACATACCCACTTCCCTCTGTACTCAGCGCCCCTGAAATCTTCTGCGTTCGCTAGTTTGTCTAGTTTTCGTTTCTCTGGAGCCGCCGCATTTATCCAAAAACTGGGGAACGTTAATGTTGGTGTAACATTGGGGGTAAGAAGACGGGAAGCATTTTAGATTTGGTTTATGTGAGAGCGCCACCCAGAGTTCAAACAGTTTAAAGTTAAGTCAAGTCAAGTTAAAACCTGATTAAAAACCTGATTACCTCACGACTTGTTTTAAACACAAGTGACCCGCGGACCGTAGTTTAGACGCCCCTGGTCTACACTATACTACACAATATGGCAAAAAGTATTTGGACACCTGACCATGAGCTTGTCGGACGTCCTATTTAAAAAACAACTGGTATTAAAACTGAGTGACCTCTGTGTGATCTATCAGCTAGAACAACAGCCGTATGTCTGTGGGAATATGTGTCCAATCAGGCCACAGAGTGTTTGCACGGCTGGGCACTGATGTTCCAGTTCATTCCCAAGCTGTTCAGAATTCTGTGCAGGACACTGGAGTTTCTTCTTCGTGTCCTTACAGAGCTACACAGTCATGCTGGAACAGGAAAGGACCTTCCCTAAACTGTTGCTGAACAGTTAGAAGCACATAATTTCCTTTATATGACGGATTTATTACAAAAAAAAAATTTGAAATGGTGTCCAAATACTTTTGTCCATATATTGTATTATATAGGTGGGTGCATTCAAGATGTAACACACACACACCTGTATGGTTGTAGACCACGTCGGTGATGCACAGCATGTTCCACTCCTTCTTCATCTTCTCCACCACGACCCCCACATCACTCCAGCCGTAGTTCTTACCGGGTGGGGAAAAGTCAGGGTTCAGCGACAACTGATCGGCCAGAGAGTAGCAGGACCGGGACTCGCCCAGCGTCTGCAGCGGCGTGAAGTGGATCATGTTATAACCTGCAACGACACACACACACACACACACACACATACACACACACACAGATACACACACAGATACACACACAGCACAGACCAGGTTCATTATACAGTATTTTGACTCTCAAGGTCACCTGACAACACAAAATCAGTAATAAAACATTTAATAAGCAAAAACATCGTTAAAATGTTGGGCTTTATTGCCATGACTATCTTGGCCAGGGTCGCTGTGGGTCCAGTTCCAAGCAAGGCATTCACCCTGGACGTTTAAAGATCCGGGGATATCTCTGTGTGTAGACTCACATCACCTTCCCACATCACAGCAGCTCAGCTACACTTTACAGGATGTTAGGATTGATTGCACTGGGTATATTTTAATACCTCCGTGGCTGCACCCATATTTAGGCGTCGCCACAGCGGATCTGGTCCACATACCAGCCTTGGTACAGTTTTTACTAAGGCTATCCGTCCTGACGCAACCCCTCTGTTTCTATCTGGGCTTTCGACTGGCATTTATAGCCCGTTCTGACCAAAAGAAACTCTGGTTCTTGAACTGGTTCAGTTTTGGCTTTTTCAAAGGTGCTTTTTAAAAAACACCCCAAGTTTCCACCAGTTTTTGGGAGCCAAGTATGCGTCTATGATGGAGGAGCATGTAGATTACCTGCAGGGATTTGTGCTGCTGTTACAGATGTTCGTTTTGTGCAAAAAGCATTGCTCAACTACTGGAGATAAAAAGACGTAGAAGGCGACTCCGAGCGAGACGAACGGTGTGTGAAACGTTTTCGTTTACAGATGTTTAGTTTGTCAGTTTGTATATGGACACAAAAATGTATATTTATAGTTTTAAACTGTATTTATATATTTTACATTATAAACTTTACAGTCATTGTTGCTTTCTTTATTCTCTACAACTTGACATGCCACGGGTCATGCTGAAAACCCTGGTATTCTTTGGATCCAGCTGCAAATGCACATTCACACTTGCTTGTACCTCCCAGTCATGTTACCCTAGCATGCGCTGATTGAGTAACGTAGCTGGAACGGTCGTTCGGGCCTCGAACCAGAGATTTACGATTAGGCACCGTCGCTACGTACATCATTCTGATAGGATCGACCAGACACAGTGGATCCAACAGCGGTTGAAGGATTATTGGTAGAGATGATCGTCACACGTCCGCGCCCCTCTTACCCGATTCCTTGGCGACCCTCAGCCGGTCGAGCCATTCGTCCAGGGGCCCGAGACATTTACCCAGGTACGTCTGGATGCTGATGCAGTCCAGCGGTAGGATGTGATTATCGGCTCCGACGCGCAGCACCGGATCCACCACCACGTACCCTCCTCCCACCTTCTCCTCATTTCTGTAAACACACGGAACAGGGAATGCTCACGTACTTCAAATTCCACAGAGAGATGATGGTACTGGCACCAGTTCTACCAACCGAAAGCAAAAGTTTAAGCACCCCTGGTTTAAGCACCAGGTATTTCTGAAGTGAAAACACACTTTAAATAACCTTGACAAAATGAACAATGACATTATTGCAGCTCTTTTGCCGCATGTTGTTATCAAAGGGTTGATCTGTAATAATACTTACAAAGTCTGTAATAAAACAAACATTTAATAAGCGAGACAAACGGCATTAAAATGGTAGTATAAATAAATTACAATAATTAAGCAAGTTTAAAACGCTAAGTTATTAGAGCAGCTTTCAATTCTGGGTCAGAACCGTGTGGCTTTATTGGCATGACTTTTGAAATCAGTCGCATTATCCTGAACCCCTGTTCCACATCGGTCTAAAAGGGCTGAGAGAGACACGCTATACATGATCGGCTTTTCATCCAACCTCAGTGCCTGATCTGACAATTGCTTTTTCATGGCCTTAAATTCCCACAGGCACGCTCCAAAATCTTACGGACAGCCAGGCTGTTATAGACGGCTGCGTGTTTGGAATGAAATTTCCAACAAGCTCACGATCAGGTGACCACATACTTTAAGCCATATTTTGAGATGCTGCAGGGATTCAGGCTGCCCATGTGGCTTTAAAACTGTTTTAGAACCTCCTACATGCTCGAAAACGATTCTACAAAGCTCCAGTTCATTAAATAAAGTGTGAAAATCACAACTCCAATCTGAAAAACAAAATCTAGCCGGCCAGGAAAGTCATTAAGTCTCAGATTTGCAGCCTTGCACTTCTGCTGGGATCCGAGGTTCGAACCCCCGGCAGTACGGTCAGCCTGTCGGGAGTGTGCTATGTCTGAGGGGTTGTCCGAAACCCCAGAATGCGTCGACTGATTCCAGGAGCCCTGAACCCACTGGTTGTGGCACAACATGCAAAATAAAACACACCGATTATAGTTCCTCACCCGTGTCCGAAGTAATACTGGTACGAGCCGGAGACGTGCGCCTCGAGCGAGCAGAACTTATCAGAGTCGTCCTCTCTGCCGGAGAGATTCACCCAGTCCAGGGCGCGGAATCTGTGCCGGTCGAATGTCTCTCCGTCGGCCGGGTAGTTGACGTGAACGTGGACGCGTTTGCCCTGAAGCGTCGGACCCAGTCGGAACTGCAACTCAAAACCTAAAGAGAAAATAAATAAATGAGGGAATTTAATCGATATGCAGCTTTATTGATGTAACGTCCGATCCCGAACCGAACTGACCTTGTTCCAGGCGGAACAGAGTCCGGTCCAGCCTCTCCATGTCGTTGAGCACCAGCACTCGGATCTGTTTACTCCCCGTCATCTTCGCTCCTCTGATTTAGATCGGACTGGAGTTCACGGTGGAGTTCAGTACCGTCCTCTTCACTACAGATCAACAAAACAGCCAACAGTGAGCACAATGAGGCAGATCTCACTGACCACGCTGGACAATCCATGTCGGGTCATACCGAGCAGGCTGGAGGTGATGCCTGATTTACAACCATCTGATAAATGCATGTCTGATTATTACTGAATCTGACATTAATGCACGTCTGATTATTACTGAATCTGACATTAATGCACGTCTGATTATTACTGAATCTGATAAAAATGCACATCTGATAATTATTAAATCTGACATTAATGCACGTCTGATTATTACAGAATCTGACAGAAATGCACATCTGATAATTATTAAATCTGACATTAATGCACGTCTGATTATTACAGAATCTAACACTAATGCACATCTGATCATTAATAAATCTGACATTAATGCACGTCTGATTATTACAGAATCTGACACTAATGCACATCTGATTATTACTTAATTTGATTAATGCACATCTGATTATTACAGAATCTGACATTAATGCACATCTAATTATTACTGAATCTGATAATGCACGTCTGATTATTACTGAATCTGATAATGCATGTCTGATCATTACTGAATCTGACATTAATGCATGTCTGATCATTACTGAATCTGACATTAATGCACATCTGATTATTACTGAATCTGACATTATTGCACATCTGATAATTAATAAATCTGACATTAATGCACGTCTGATCATTACTGAATCTGATATAAATGCACATCTGACTATTACTGAATCTGATAATGCAGATCTGATTATGACTGAATCTAATAAATGCACGTCTGATTAATACTGAATCTGATAAATGCACATCTGATTATTACAGAATCTGATAATATTGCATATCTAAGTATTACTGAATCAGACATTAATGCACATCTGATTATTACTTAATCTGATTAATGCACGTCTGATAAATACTGAATTTGATTAATGCACATCTGATTATTACTGAATCTGACATTAATGCATGTCTGATTATTACTGAATCTGACATTAATGCAGATCTGATTATTACTGAATCTGACATTAATGAACATCTGATTATTACTGAATCTGACATTAATTAACATCTGATTATTACTGAATCTGACATTAATGCACGTCTGATTATTACTGAATCTGATTAATGCACATCTGATTATTACTGAATCTGACATTAATGCACGTCTGATTATTACTGAATCTGATTAATGCACGTCTGATTATTACTGAATCTGACAGAAATGCACATCTGATTATTACTGAATCTGACATTAATGCATGTCTGATTATTACTGAATCTGACATTAATTAACATCTGATTATTACTGAATCTGACATTAATGCACGTCTGATTATTACTGAATCTGATTAATGCACATCTGATTATTACTGAATCTGACATTAATGCACGTCTGATTATTACTGAATCTGATTAATGCACGTCTGATTATTACTGAATCTGACAGAAATGCACATCTGATTATTACTGAATCTGACATTAATGCATGTCTGATTATTACTGAATCTGACATTAATTAACATCTGATTATTACTGAATCTGACATTAATGCACGTCTGATTATTACTGAATCTGATTAATGCACATCTGATTATTACTGAATCTGACATTAATGCACGTCTGATTATTACTGAATCTGATTAATGCACGTCTGATTATTACTGAATCTGACAGAAATGCACATCTGATTATTACTGAATCTGACATTAATGCATGTCTGATTATTACTGAATCAGACATTAATGCACATCTGATTATTACTTAATCTGATTAATGCACGTCTGATAAATACTGAATTTGATTAATGCACATCTGATTATTACTGAATCTGACATTAATGCATGTCTGATTATTACTGAATCTGACATTAATGCAGATCTGATTATTACTGAATCTGACATTAATGAACATCTGATTATTACTGAATCTGACATTAATTAACATCTGATTATTACTGAATCTGACATTAATGCACGTCTGATTATTACTGAATCTGATTAATGCACATCTGATTATTACTGAATCTGACATTAATGCACGTCTGATTATTACTGAATCTGATTAATGCACGTCTGATTATTACTGAATCTGACAGAAATGCACATCTGATTATTACTGAATCTGACATTAATGCATGTCTGATTATTACTGAATCTGACATTAATTAACATCTGATTATTACTGAATCTGACATTAATGCACGTCTGATTATTACTGAATCTGATTAATGCACATCTGATTATTACTGAATCTGACATTAATGCACGTCTGATTATTACTGAATCTGATTAATGCACATCTGATTATTACTGAATCTGACATTAATGCACGTCTGATTATTACTGAATCTGATTAATGCACGTCTGATTATTACTGAATCTGACAGAAATGCACATCTGATTATTACTGAATCTGACATTAATGAACATCTGATTATTACTGAATCTGACATTAATTAACATCTGATTATTACTGAATCTGACATTAATGCACGTCTGATTATTACTGAATCTGATTAATGCACATCTGATTATTACTGAATCTGACATTAATGCACGTCTGATTATTACTGAATCTGATTAATGCACGTCTGATTATTACTGAATCTGACAGAAATGCACATCTGATTATTACTGAATCTGACATTAATGCATGTCTGATTATTACTGAATCTGACATTAATGCACATCTGATTATGACTGAATCTGATAATAATGCACATCTGATTATGACTGAATCTGATAATAATGCACGTCTGATTATTACTGAATCTGACATTACTGCACATCTGATTATTACTGAATCTGATAATAATGCACGTCTGATTATTACTGAATCTGACAGTAATGCACGTCTGATTATTAGTGATAATCGGACAGAATGGAATTTCTGATTATGTTATAATCTGATCTAAGCTCACAGGTGCAGAATGATCTCTGGTTAGAGGTCAGTAAAACAACACCGGCCAGTTGCTCAATATACAACAAACTCGTCGTTTTTCTGCACCTATTACCGCTTGTAAACAGGTTAACAGAGTCTGACAGCTTTAAACATCGTCTGATAATAGTATTTTATACATAATCGGATGAATAAAAGCAGTTTTTACGAGTTTTATAAAGTAAAACGCACCTCGGTAGGCCGACGCTCCGCTGTTAGATCAGGATGTGTTTCTCAATGCAGCTGAAGGGGGCGTGGCCCGAAAGCCCAGGGGGCGTGTCTAGCTCAGCGTTAATGACCTTCGAACGGGCTTACGTCATTTTGTAGTCTCATGTAAACACCCATTCGAATTATTAACTCTATTTTGTTCGTTTAAATGTTTATACTTCAAATAAATATATATTAATAAATATATATCTTCAAATGAGTTGCTCGCATTGAATGTTGTTGTATATTAGACTGTTTATAAGACGTTTTTTGGTTTTTTTTTTTACAAACTACATTACTTATAAAGCAACGTATAGGGGTCTAGTCAAATCAGCTACCGCACTCACATCCGGGTAGCCTAGCTGCGCAAACCCTACCTAGCGCAACAGCTAACGATTTGATTAACTAAATAGAATTTAAAAAATCTACTAATGTCATTATGTGATCGTTGACATCATAACATTACTGTTTTATACTTGTAAGATCAATGTGTCGCTGCAACAATCACAAAATCATTTTCCAATAAAATGATTACGTGCAGTCAGAGAGCAGGTGCTCATGGGTAATGTAGTTTGTTGACTGTGAGAGTTATGGCTAATAAAATATTTACCCATTCCTAATAAACACGCCCCTATCCGCCACTGTTATCTAACTGAGGGTGTATTATTATAATAAAAAATCCCATAAAAAACTTAGAACTGCTGATCAGATGATAACACAGCCATTTGCTAATGTGTTCATGGTCCCACAAGACTAGCCACTCATGGGTAGATTCAGCACAGCTATGATTTTACATCATCGAGAGATAATGGGTTTCATTTTCTGATGTTTTAATATTCCACAATAATAATGCTCACGTGCCAAGTGCTAAAACTATTAGTGGTTTAATTAACATGAATATAAAAAGCTCATTTTATGTTCTCAATGATCACAGGTTAAAAAAAAACCTATAAGCTGTAGTACACATTCTGTACCTTCTTTATCCCTCAAAGTATTGGAAGATTTTGGTCTTGAAGAAGCTCCAACATTCCACCACAAAGCATTCAGGACTCGATGATTTGGGAGCAAACAGTGGGATCCTTTTGTGTTGATATCAATGTATTTTTACAGTTGATAAGATAAGATAAGATAAGACTTTACTGATCCCAAAGGAAATTGCAGTAATTGTTAATTACTGTTATTTGGTCCTGATCGTCTCTATATTTCTTTAGTTCTAGGTTGAATTTAGGACTTTGGTTGTCCAAATAATTTACCATTTGTGCCATAATAATAATAATAATTTATTTGAAAAGCGCTTTTCATGACACTGTACAATAAAAATAATGAAAATCTAAGCAAAATTATAAATAAAATACACATTTACAAACATGGAAAACACCAATTGTGGCACAGTTCTGGGTCACCCAAAAGCCAGCTGGAAAAGATGAGTTTTGAGATGGGTTTTGAACACAGCTGCAGATGAGCAGGCACGTAGCTCAAGAGGGAGACTAATCCACAACTTGGGGCCTGCGTCATCTTTACCATCAGAGGGCCCTGTTTTATTAAAAAAAATAATGGAACACTGCAATTATCTTTGAGTATTTTTGAGTGTGCAGCATCAATGTTATTTAAGTAAGCACTTGAAGCATGGGAGGGATGTGTAGCTTGGAGAACTTTTTAATAATCCACATTTAGAGTGGAAGAAACTGCTCAACTGAAGTGATTCATTTGTACATTTTTATGCATATACAGTGTATCACAAAAGTGAGTACACCCCTCACATTTCTGCAAATATTTTATTATATCTTTTCATGGGACAACACTATAGACATGAAACTTGGATATAACTTAGAGTAGTCAGTGTACAACTTGTATAGCAGTGTAGATTTACTGTCTTCTGAAAATAACTCAACACACAGCCATTAATGTCTAAATGGCTGGCAACATAAGTAGTACACCCCACAGTGAACATGTCCAAATGTGCCCAAAGTGTCAATATTTTGTGTGACCACCATTATTATCCAGCACTGCCTTAACCCTCCTGGGCATGGAATTCACCAGAGCTGCACAGGTTGCTACTGGAATCCTCTTCCACTCCTCCATGATGACATCACGGAGCTGGTGGATGTTAGACACCTTGAACTCCTCCACCTTCCACTTGAGGATGCGCCACAATTGCTCAATTGGGTTTAGTCCATCACCTTTACCTTCAGCTTCCTCAGCAAGGCAGTTGTCATCTTGGAGGTTGTGTTTGGGGTCGTTATCCTGTTTGAAAACGGCCATGAGGCCCAGTTTTCGAAGGGAGGGGATCATGCTCTGTTTCAGAATGTCACAGTACATGTTGGAATTCATGTTTCCCTCAATGAACTGCAGCTCCCCAGTGCCAGCAACACTCATGCAGCCCAAGACCATGATGCTACCACCACCATGCTTGACTGTAGGCAAGATACAGTTGTCTTGGTACTTCTCACCAGGGCGCCGCCACACATGCTGGACACCATCTGAGCCAAACAAGTTTATCTTGGTCTCGTCAGACCACAGGGCATTCCAGTAATCCATGTTCTTGGACTGCTTGTCTTCAGCAAACTGTTTGCTGGCTTTCTTGTGCGTCAGCTTCCTTCTTGGATAACGACCATGCAGACTGAGTTGATGCAGTGTGCGGCGTATGGTCTGAGCACTGACAGGCTGACCTCCCACGTCTTCAACCTCTGCAGCGATGCTGACAGCACTCATGTGTCTATTTTTTAAAGCCAACCTCTGGATATGACGTCGAACACGTGGACTCAACTTCTTTGGTCGACCCTGGCGAAGCCTGTTCCGAGTGGAACCTGTCCTGGAAAACCGCTGTATGACCTTGGCCACCATGCTGTAGCTCAGTTTCAGGGTGTTAGCAATCTTCTTATAGCCCAGGCCATCTTTGTGGAGAGCAACAATTCTATTTCTCACATCCTCAGAGAGTTCTTTGCCATGAGGTGCCATGTTGAATATCCAGTGGCCA
The DNA here is from genome assembly GCF_030014385.1 of Trichomycterus rosablanca. Taxonomy (NCBI): domain Eukaryota; kingdom Metazoa; phylum Chordata; class Actinopteri; order Siluriformes; family Trichomycteridae; genus Trichomycterus; species Trichomycterus rosablanca. The sequence continues at coordinate 1,864,699 of NC_086007.1, forward strand.
GTATGAGAGAATTGTACCCAAAACACCAAATCTAACAGCCCTGCTCCCCATTTACACCTGGGACCTTGACACATGACACCAGGGAGGGACAACGACACATTTGGGCACAATTTGGACATGTTCACTGTGGGGTGTACTCACTTATGTTGCCAGCTATTTAGACATTAATGGCTGTGTGTTGAGTTATTTTCAGAAGACAGTAAATCTACACTGCTATACAAGTTGTACACTGACAACTCTAAGTTATATCCAAGTTTCATGTCTATAGTGTTGTCCCATGAAAAGATATAATGAAATATTTGCAGAAATGTGAGGGGTGTACTCACTTTTGTGATACACTGTATATTACTGCAAGTGGTACTCATACAGTAGGTCATGATTTCTTAAACACTGGGCCAGGGACAACAAGTGGACCGCAGAGAGCCATATAGTGACCCTTAAACTCACACTTGGGTGAAAATAGTGGGCTGTATTTGGCCGCTAATAGTACTTCATGTTGAAAAAGAAAAAAAATAGCTATATTAGTCTTTATTCTTCTAATTATTCTGTCTAGATTTTGAGTGTCTTTTTTTACCAATTCAGTCATTTATAAAAATCAGGCCCTGATTTTATAGGGCACTGACGAGAAGGCATGGCTCACAATCAGCATTCCAATTCATCACAAGGTGAATCAGAGCTCAGTACAGGTCATAGACACATCCTGCTGAATGCCCTTTTTTAAGCAAGTAAAAGTGTCTTTACATCTGTTAGCAATGTGTGTGGCAAAGACACCCACACTCCATAAATGGGAGGGGTGTTTACATAGTTTTAAATGTGTCATTAATGTGTAATGCATGGCCTGTAATGATGAGACTTCTGTGTAAAGTCAGTATATTAATACAGTGGCTCCGCTTTGTCGCCTTCTAGCATTTTGGCTCACAAAATAAAAGAAAAAATATCAATGTCTAATAAGCAAACTTAGTTTTAGCAACTAATATCTCTTTATTTCACAGATAAATGAACAGGTGCTCGGAAAACATCTGGTAAGAGAAAATAAACAGCTTACGCAATAATGCACCACGGTCCAAATAATATTCAATTCAATAATAAACATTTACATGAGCTATAAATCTAGAATTCTTTACTTACAGGAATAAATCACATGGTACAAAACTCAGCAGGCAATAATCATGTTTCAGAACACTGGTGTGCAAAAAGTTCACAACGCAAAACATTCAAAGCAAAAAAGTGCAATTCATATTACACTATATGGACAAAAGTATTGGGACACCCCTTGTCATTTTTGAATTCGTGTGTTTCAGCCACAACAATTGCTAGCAGTTGTAATAATTTTCCTCCGGAAATTTTCTGCTGCCACACACTAAACTGTATTGACTATGTTACTTGCATTTTTTGCACACCTCCTGGAACTGAACAAGTAATTTCTGCACCTTACTTGTATTTTTGCACCTTATTTACTTTTTAGGCACCTTATCGGCATTGCCAATTTTACGCTGCTAATGTACAACATGTCACTACCTCATGAACCATTGTACCATCTATTCACCATCATGTACTAACACTTGTCTTTAGTCCTGTCTTCTAATTACTTGTTTATATTAGGGATAATTAGGAATATCTTTTGTAGTTATTTATTATAGGATTTTTTTGTATTTATTGTTGTATTTACACTGTTTTGTATTGTCTTGCACTTTTTGTACCGTGTTACACCGTGATCCTAGAGGAACGCTGTTTCGTTTCAATATGTACTTGTATGTAGCTGAAATGACAATAAAACCTCTCTGACTCTGAAATCAATTATTATTATTATTAATTGCAGCAACAGTTTGGGGAATGCCATTTCCTGTTCCAGCATTACTGTGCCCCTGTGCATTAAGAAAAGCTCAGTTTAAAGAAACTCTAGTGTCCTGCACAGAGCCCTGACCTCTACAGCTCTGGAATGAACTGGAACATCAACTGAGGCTTTCTTGACCATTCTATGCCCAGCCGTACAATTTTATCCAAAGCGACTTACAGTACTGTGACAGCATACAGGCTAAGCAATTGAGGATTAAGGGCCTTAAGGGCCCAACAGTGGCAACCTGGCACTGACCTTTCGATTACTAGTCCAGTACCTTAACCACTAGGCTACAACTGGCCTTCTGAAATGGGACGTCCGACAATCTCATGCTGGTGTCCGAATGCTTTCGGCTGTACAGTGTATTAATGTTTAATAAATTAACATCGAGGAAAAGACCCAAAATGCTTAAAGTAACTACAGTGCTCACACAGAATCAGTGATTTGCTCTGCTATTTTTATAGTATAAACTTTTATTCTGGTTCGAGTCGCATGTGCAAATAACAACAAGCTTCAAGCAAGCCAACGATCTACTGCGTAAAAATGACATTAAATAGAATAATGAACGTCTGATCTTGTGTCTCTTCTTTTTAAATGATTCATTAGCAAAATGCAGTGTGTCGTCTGTCAGTTAGAAATTGTGCTTCATGCCGTAATACAAACACTCTTCAGAAGAAAATATAAAAGGAAAAATAACATCCAGGATTTTTACAGAAATTTCAACACTCACCTTGGAACAGGGACTCTGACCATCAGCCAGCTGGACACTTGCGGCCCAGGACCCATGTCCAGCCTGAACTTTTGTATTGTGGGCGTTTTTATTTCTTTACATTCATTAATTCTTTACATTAACAGCTGGCAGAGCAACACAATCACCAGTTCACTTAAACTTATGAGCAATGTAGAGCAGCCAGTCCACCTTCTGCACGTTTTTGAGAGAGACAGTGAAATGAGGTGAGGTTTAAACCCAGGTACCCTGGACCCTGGTGCTGTGTAGTGCTCACTCCAGTTGCTTGTTTATTCTTAAAGTTTACATTTATTTTGTGCATGTACGGCTTGTGTAAATCATATCCGTGTGATGATTCTCCAGGCCACTCAAGGAGGGAGAGGACGAATTTTAGGGGAGTTTTCCTTGCCACTGTCATCCTCGGTTTGCTCAACAGGGTTTTTTTTTTGGTCTGTTGGTCCAGGATTCTGTAAAGTTGCTTGTAGACAATGTGTATTGTAAAAAAAAGGCAATACAAATAAATTTGACTTGACTTGACAGTGCCATTTTTGTCATTTTAAGTTTTGAGTTATCTACAGGGAGAAATAATTCACATGTTCTTCACTTCTGTCAGTTTGTTTTGGCAAACCATCTCTAAGTCAGTCTTTAAGATGGACCGCCATACATTTATAAATAGATTTAAGACAGGAGATTGGCTAAGACGTGCAAACACGACAGCTTAATTCTTAGAATCAATTCTCGAGCTATTCTGGCTTTATGTTTGCTGGCGTCGTCTTACTGAATTGAAAGACTCCACGTATCATGAGCTCCATATTTATTGTGGATTCGGTTTTTTGTTACGTTTCATTTTTCTAAACAAGACGAGATGAATTATTGCCAAGAAATTCTATTTTTCATTCATCTTGTCTTTGCTCTGATTTGTCTAAATGCTTAAGTGCAAATTTTAGACACCTTTGCATCTCTGTGCTTCTTATTTGAGCAGATTCCTAGCAGGGTTTTAAACAGGAAGGCTGTAGGAATAGAGATTGTGCTGTTTATTGCTTCCTATACACGGTGTCACTGTTGTTTCTGCAACTCTTTCTAAAAGGGACGTCAGCTTTTGTCTCTGAAAGCAATTTATGCGGGAAGGTTTGAAGTGGATATACAAACTGGAAGTGAATAAAGTGGTTGAATATTTTTCCTACCACTGCATATCAATGCCGTTTCACCCTTCTGACACCAATTTAGGATTCCAAGTTTGGAAATGGCTTGTGTTCCATCCATACTGGTGTTTTATCACCTACCTGTTGCATTACAGACTTTACACAAGTTGCTGGATTCAGGATAAACGACTGGAAGATTTAGGAATTAAAATACAGGTCAGTCAAAACATTTGACCAGCAGAATCAGACGTGCTGTTGTTGATTGGCGAACACGGCTGCTTCCCATCTCTGGACCAGGGTGCTTTTTCTTCGGACTCGGTGGAAAACTGGTGCTTCTGGGAACTAAAGGAAAGAGTTTCACCTGTAAACCTGCATGCAGGCGCCAGTTTCAAGGTGAAAGATGTAAAGAAGGTTAAATGAAATGTGACAGTTTGATGGTAAACAACACGGTGTCCGAAATGGCACCAACGATGAGAAAACATGATGTGAAAACATGAAGTACACTGAAGAAGCTAAAACACAGTAACTACTGACGAAGAGACACATTTGGATATTTGGATGTCATGACAAAATACGAAATGAATTGCAATAATAACAATACTATTTTTTAGTTTTGTCTGAAATCTGGAGTCTATCCTGCTAACAACAAGTGGAAGAGCAATGATCCTCTAAAAATTAATGCATTCTGCCTGCCAGACGTCTACACAGACTTCGATTTGCTCTATCTGAGGAGTGGAGGCCAAAGCTTTGTGATCAATTGGCTCCCCGTCCAGGGTTTCCCTGCCTTGCCACCAGTCAGAGCCGATTGCTCATCTATTGCTGCTGTTTGAGTCGGTCATCTTTTAGACCTTTATCAGTGGTCACAGGACGCTGCCCACGGGGTGCTGTTGGCTGGATATTTTTGGTTGGTGGTCCAGCAGTGACAGTGAGGTGTTTAAAAACCCCATCAGAGCTGCTGTGTCTGATCCACTCACACCAGCACAACACACACTAACACACCACCACCATGTCAGTGTCACTGCAGTGCTGAGAATGATCCACCATCTAAATAATACCTGCTCTGTGGTGGTCCTGTGGGGGTCCTGACCATTGAAGAACAGCATGAAAGGAACTTACAAAGTGCTCCTATATGTGAGTGTGAGTGTAGAAACAAGGAGGTGGATTTAATGTTATGGCTGATCTGAGTTTGATTTACCTTCTGGTCGCAGGACAAAGTGGAACGGTCCATCTTGCGCACCCTTAAAGGCGAGGAAGGGGAGGACTTGCATTTTGCTGGCGTACCACCTAGAAAAGACAAACCTAAAATGAACAGCCATTGCATTTTATTTCTGAAATTAACTGCAATTTATCAACAGCAACTTGAAATAAGACGTCTGTGCAGAATTAGGAATCCTCCTGTGGGCAGCAGCGTCTTAGCGATCAAAACTGAGGCTGAAAGTCCCACCACTGCCAAACTCTTATCCTTAGATTGCTGGGATTATAATCCGTTTTTAATTGGAAGTTGCTCTGAATAGATCCGTCACCAAATGGCTTTATGTAACTGCACTTTAATTAATACTGGGTGAAACTGAGGACACAGCCGCCGTTTTAATCAATAAAAATTGATTTCCGATGGGCATTTTGCCCGCTAGTGGCACTGCAAAGCAGGATTTAATAACACGGGTCTTAGGCACCAGTGTGGCTGACGACAGCTGAGATCTCAGGCTGTTGAGTTTCAATCTTAGCTGGGCTATCGGCCAACCGCGCGGCCACACAGACACACGATTGGCTGTGTGTCTGTAGGGAAAGGGACAGTAGCTGAAACGGGGTTCTTTGTTGCTGATGGCAGTGCATGACTCTCCTCATGCAATACTGTGCTCTCTGAGACCACACCCCTGATAGGTAAAAAGAAGTGTCAGGGGCATGACAACCTCAGCCCTCATCAATCACTGAAGCTGGGGGTGATGGAAGTGATAAGACAGAGAGATAAACTCATATTGGTCATGACTGGACTGGGTAAAGAAGAAGGAACAAAAGCTACTACGATGCCAACAGTGCCAATAACTTCCTCTCCTCCACTGGAATGGTCCAGGGGTAAACACATATTCTTTTATAATGTTTTTGGTAGTAAACATTAAAAAAAAGATTTAACCCAGTATTAATGAAACTGGAACACTTGATGTATGCTGGAACTGTTCACTAGTTCTTTAACCCACGTACCTGGTTTGTCGTAGGTAAAACTCAGCGGTGAGCTGGGAGACACCAACACCGTGTCGTACTGCTCCTTGGTGTACAGCAGCACCCTCTGCCTCCGAAACTCCTCGTCTCGCTGCCTCACCTCCTTGATCTCCCGGTCCACCAGAGACTGCGTGCTGTGTGACCGAAGTTTGAAGAAAGGATTGTTATGGAAGGTGCTCTCCTGGGTCTCCTGGCACGCCGTGTTCAGGCAGAATTCGGAAACGCTTCGGATGATCAGATTGGCCGTCTCCAGGACGACGACGTTGCTTGTGTCGGAGGGCCACTCGTGGAATCTGCTGGTCACCGGGGAGAGGAGGTTGTTCTTCTTGTGACGTGGGTTTGCGGGATGAGAATCTGGCTCCAGAATGATGACGTTTTTGGCCACCATTTCTTGGTAGGTTGATTTTGGTGACGGTGAAGCGCTGAAGGACAGGGTTGGCGATTTGGCACTGGATGGTCTCTGCGATCGGCACCTGTCCTCACGGGTGTTATACACTTTTTTTGAGTCTAGATCTGCTTTACTTGGTAACAAAGTCACTGGTCTGGCTTTATTCATCATGGGGTCATCAGAGCATGGTCTGGACATAGCCCTTTCCCGACGGAAAGATTCCTCTCGCTCCATGGTCTCACGTATCTCCCTCTCGACTGGCGTCTCTGGCTCATCGTAATGAGACCTGTAGCTTGCATCGTCCAGCCCAGAGTCATCTGAGGATGGGCTAAACTGTGTGTACTGGTAGTCACCAAGGCTCAGACTAAGACTATCTGACTCTAGGTCTCTTTTGGACCTCTCTAGGTTGCGTACAGGTGTGTACATGAGGCTATGACCTCCTTGACAGGTCTCTTGCTTCACCGTAGGTTGGAGAACCTGCCCCTTGCCCTGTTCCTCCATTTTCTGCCACTGTTGACGTGCCATTTTGAAATCCAAATGCTCTGTGCTGATGTTTTCACTCTTCATGTCCTGGATCACGCAATAGTCTCGAGGCAACGTCTTGTCCAGTTCGGAGGTGGATGCAGACAGGCGCTGCAGGCTGTGCTTGATTGGCATCTCCTCATCTTCTGGAATCTTTGATAAACTGCTGTAATGTATGGAGTCGTATGAACTATCCTCCAGATCACATTCAGTAGGACATTCTGGTTGCTCCACAATATCGATATTGTCTGTCGCCAACATCAGATCAGGTTCAGTTTTATGTTCTGACAGGCTTGTAACATCATCCTCGGTTGCTTGGTCTTGGTTGACCGTCTCTTTGTTAACTTCAGATTCCAAAATGCCGTCGAACTCATCTTCATCGACGACTGGAGAAAACATGGACTTCCACTGCTCTTCGTTATCGCTGTCGGATGAGACGATAGCCATTTCCACGTGCAGGCAATCGCTCAGGTCATCACGGTCATTATCATGGCAGGATTCTGTTGAGGCCTCAGAGATGGCCAACTCCTTGATTTGCCTTTCCAATGCAGACTCTGTCTCCATTCCAGGAGGTTCTTGTGGTTCCTGGTGCTCTGGCATCTTTGGATCCAGTGAGGATGGGATGTTGTCAACTTTCTCCCTGTCTTCCTTGGCATTGGAAGACAATATCTTGCTAGTTTCATCCTCCACTGTTGGATCTGGTACATGGTGATCTATGTTCTTGGCATCAAAAGACAACGTTCTGTTGGATTCCTCTTGAACTTGGTGATCTTTCTCCTTAGCATTGACTGAGCATGTGTTGCTGTCATCTTCCTTCATTCGCTGGCTTTGGGCTTGGTAAGCCTCCTTTGACTCATGTTCTTCCTCGGAGGAAAAGTGTGATTGGTAGTCAGTGTTCTTGTCATCCAAAGACGATGTTCTGTCAGGTTCTTCTTTCACCATTTGTCCTTGTGCTTGGTCGTTTCTCTCATTTGCATCAAATGCCAATGTGCTCTTGACTTCTATCTCTGCCAGGTGACATGAATCAGAAGATGGAATACTGTTTATGTTTTCTCCTGACTGTCCTTGTACTTGATTAGCTTCTTCTACCATAGACTGGCTTTGTTCTTGAAGATCTGCCTCCCTGGCCTTACAAGACAAATTACTACCGGTTTCTTCCTCCACTGGCGAGTCTTGCTCTTGGAGAGCTGTCTCATTAGTGGTATTGCTTTCTTCTTTTATTGGTTGGCTTTGTTCTTGGAGACCTGCCTCCTTGGAACTACAAGACATAGTGCTTTTGGTTTCTTCTTCCACTGGTTGGCCTTGTTCTTGGAGACCTGCCTCCTTGGAACTACCAGACATAGTGCTTTTGGTTTCGTCTTCCATTTGTTGACCTTGTTCTTGAAGAACTGCTTCCTTCGCTTCACAAGACAAATAGCTACCGGTTTCTTCTTCCACTGGCTGGTCTTGGTCTTGGAGAGCTGTCTTGTTGGCATTACATGCCATAGTGGTATTGGTTTCTTCTTTTATTGGCTGGCTTTGTTCTTGAAGAGCAGTCGCCTTGGCATTACAAGACATAGTGCTTTTGGTTTCTTCTACCATTGGCTGGTCTTGCTCTTGGAGAGCTGTCTTCTTGGAACTACAAGACATAGTGCTTTTGGTTTCGTCTTCCATTTGTTGACCTTGTTCTTGGAGAGATGCCTTCTTAGCTTTACAAGACACCGTGTTATTGGTGTCTTCTTCCACTGGCTGGTCTTGGTCTTGGAGAGCCGTCTTGTTGGCATTCCATGCCATAGTGGTATTGGTTTCTTCTTTTATTGGTTGACCTTGTTCTTGGAGAGCTGCCTCCTTGGCTTCACAAGACAAATAGTTACTCGTTTCTTCTTCCACTGGCTGACCTTGCTCTTGTTCATTGGCATTGCAGGCCACAGTGGTATTGGTTTCTTCTTTTATTGGCTGGCCTTGCTCTTGGAGAGCTGTCTCCTTGGCATTACAAGACAAAGTGCTATTGGTTTCTTCTTCCATTGGTTGGTTCCATTTTTCTTGGTAAACAGTTTCCTTGGCATTGGAAGAGCATAAACTGTTGGTTTCCTCTTTCACTGGTTGACTTTGTGGTTTGGGATCTTGGTCAGACTCTAAAGGTAAAACAGATTCTTTAAGAGTTACCTCCTCGTTCTTGATCGTTACATCTTCCAGCTGCTGGATAGCGTTTCCTTTAGGTTCTGTTGCGTTCTCACAGTCTATGGTGCCACTGTTGTTTTTGTCCTGATCCTCGCTGTACTGGCATTCTTCCACGTGAATTTTCCCTTCCACAAGCTGGCTAGTCTCCATGGAGGCGGCCTGTGAGAGGTTTTCTTGCTCCTTTTCTTGTTGGTCTGTCGACTCTCTTTCCCCTTCAGTTATCTCATTACCGTCCGGTCTTTTCACGCCAGTCGTGGCTCTCTATAAAAAGAATGGAGGCAATGAAGAACTCAACCCATCACTCTTCATTTCATTTGGATTCATCAAGAACTTACTGATAATTGTACAGACCTAGTAATCAGAAGGTTGCCGGTTTAAGCCCCACAACCACCACCATTGGGCCCCTGACCTAAGCCCTTGGCTCTCAATTGCTTGAATTATATTTAGTCACAGCTGTAAGTCACTTTGGATTAAAGCGTCAACTAAATGCCATACGTGTAGCCACAGCTGTAGCCTGCCAGTCAGGGTACTGGTCCAGTAATCAGAAGGTTGTCGGTTCAAGCCTCACCACTTGAGCAAGGCCCTTTACCCTCAATTGCTTAGACTGTATACCGTCACAACTGTAAGTCACTTACTACATACATGCCAAAAATGTAAATGTACATGTAATGTAAAGCTACACTAATAGACCAAATGTATTAAAGAAGATCCTGGAATCAACACTGAGGGGAATTTACAGCAGCCAATCCTCCTTGATAACATCTTTTAAAGAAAGTCTAAGTAAACACGTGGAGAACATCCATACAGACAGTGACCAGACCTGGTTTAGTGCAGTTTTTAGGGCCCATGTTGCCTGCTATGCCACCATGCTACCCTTCACTCTCATTCATTTCTAGCTCATTTATGGACAAGTATTGGTCCACCTTCCTCTCAGCTCATATTAAACTGGACACTTCATCTACGAACACAACGGTCATCCTTTATACAACCTGTAACTGTAAAAAGCTTCCTCTGGTCAAAATGTAGAAATACTTTAAAAATTGTTAAAGACGAGCGTTTCAGTTCTGCATTTCCTTATCGCTGTTATATAATTGTAATATATACATATATACATATACTATATATACATATACATATATATACTGCACTTTAAATTGACTTTTGCTGTGCAATGCTGGCTGATGGTCAAATGTATATTTGGCATCAATATTTAAAAACAGCATGAGACGGTTGCTTGGAAACAGTCTCTTCTTGGTGGATGTGGGGTGAATTCATTCGAAATTCAATCTCATTATAAATTTATACTAATTTACTTATGAGTTCAGTAAAATGTGATCCACTGCGGCAACAGTGGCAACTTAATGGATGTGGGGTTTAAACTAGCGACCTCCTGATTACTCGTCCAGGATCTTAACCACTGAGCTACCAGTGATGGATATCAGACAGAGCTTATTTGACCATGTGACCACTTGTATAACCACCTGAAATGGATCACAGCTATTGACATGTGACCCGGCATCCATTCAATATTCATCCAGCTTGTTTTGGGAATTTAGTGTCTGCAGAACATCCTGATGCCCTGAAGCAAGTGTTGGTCATTACATTGTCCATCATCCTGTGACCTCATCCAATGCGATCCAGTGCTGACTCTCAATGCGATTGACATTGCTTAATCGACTCTTACATGACACTTAATTTAGGCCAGACATCCTAAAAACTATATTGTATTTAAGGTCAATTCAATACGCCGGGACAGTTTTGTTTCAGGGTACAATTTTAGACGTTCCCTCGGCTGCACAGGTCCGGGCAGCACGGTGGCTAAGTGGGTAGCACTGTCGCCTCACAGCAAGAAGGTGCTGGGATCGATCCCCAGGTGGGGTGGTCCAGGTCCTCTCTGTGTGGAGTTTGCATGTTCTCCTCGTGTCCGCATGGGTTTTCTCCGGGTGCTCCGGTTTTCTCCCACAGTCCAAAGACATGCAAGTGAGTTGAATTGAAGACACAAAATTGTCCAGGACTGTGTTCGATATAACCTTGTGTAATGACTAACTACTGTTCCTGTCATGAATGTAATCAAAAGTGTAAAACATGATGTTAAAATCCTAATAAACTAACGAACTAACTGCACAGGTCCCCTTGCCTACAGCCTGTCATGTATGTAGGATGCTGTGTTACTGAGCAACAGGAGGGAGAGAGCCGGCCAATCATAAAACCTAGAAAATAAGTACCATTACTGGTGCAAAATAATTGCATTAATAATAATTATGCACATCCTTCCACAAAGACACCAAATGTGTAGGTTCAGATGTATTTAAGAACAAGGAAGAAAGAAAAATGCACACATTTTCAAGTAAGAACAGACTGGGAGACATATTAGCTGCAAAAATAATAACTCAAATATGTGCAAGCTATGTTTGCACATACACTCCTGTAGAAACACTGCAAGTGAAACAGATCAGTAATAAATCATTCGAAAACAATAGCAAGGGTTTGTGCATGTCTCAGACGTCTCATGTTTTCAGATGCATTGCATTAAATGCTTGCAGGACAGAACAGATGTCAGATCACATGTAAACATTCCAAAAATAAAGACGTGTGCATCATGTTGGCAGCGAATGCAATGCATTTTTGAATGCATGCACGCGATTTATAGTTTGCAAATTCGCGATGCAGATTGTATTATTATTATTATCATCAGTTGGAGCATATGGGTACCTACCAACAGCCTTAAAAACAGCAGCCAGACGGAGATCATCTCCAGCCTACCGCCGCGCATGCATGCCTGCGCCAGTCGCAGCAGCACGAGAGTCCGTGTGGCAGAGCGTCGCGAGCGAATCATAGGGTTCGAGTCCCGCTTTTCAGCCCGCCGATCGATCAGTCGGTGTGATCAGCTGAAGCGGACGCGATGGGCATCGACAGATATTCGATACTTCCGATGCTGTCTCTCTCTCTCTCTCTCTCTCTCTCTGAGCTCGAGCGGAGAGACGGATGCGCACGCGCTGGCAGCAGGCAGCAGCTCGCGCTCAGGCGCCCACACACGTTGCGCGAGCTGCTATTGAACGCACGCGGGTTAACGATTCGAGCCCGGTCGATTTTGCAGGGAGAACTGGGTTATGTAACTCTCCAGTGGCGGGATAATGGGATTTTATTTGGGAAACAGGGCGCGGATGTGACGTGAACCAGGTTTGAGGCCCTGCTGATTTCACTTTGGCTGACCTTCACAGATTTGGGTCACTTTGGGGGGGGTATTGTTGTGCACATTTATGTGGTCCAGGTGCAGAAATAAATGCAATGCATGGGTTACTTTATAGGAGGAACAACCTGCTCAATGAGGAGCCTGCTCAGGGGCCCAAATGTACATGCTTGCTGGTGGCAGGCTGGAACTTTCAACCTAGTCCAAAAAACAGTCAAGTACAATAATTCACCCCTGATTCACTACTGCCCTTAATGTGAACAGGGGCGGCTCGTTCCTTAGGGCGATCGGGCGACGCACCACCAAAGGGCGAAAGGGAAGAAATTTTTCTATCACAGCTGTGACTGTTCTGGACAGTCTGTCTTGTCTCTGAATATCGTAGTCCAATCAGCGTCGAGTTGTGTTCCGTACAGTACCGCCCCATTTTCAGTCAGACTGAAAATCGCCCCGGATTGCTCTCACAGACTCTCATGTTAAGGCTCTTTTTTTCGAACTGCAGGCGCTGCAATACATTCTGAATGGGTTCCGGGAGAGCTCGCACTTATGTAACATGGTACCGTGATCTCATCACCATGACCACCATCACCTCAGTTCGGAGCAACTCCATCGTGTCATTAAGGGAAATGCCATTCAGTCATTGTAGTAATCAGGATAAATTAGCAACTAAAGAATTAGGGCCACCCAGACCAAATTTAAACATCAAGCAAGTACCTACAAAGGGGGGAAAATCATTTAAGTTACAAGTAAATTACAAGTAATTAATGTCATTTTTTAATTGTGAATTGTGATTGCACTTATTGTATCTCCACAATTGTTTAATTGTGCTTCTTTATTTATTGCACATCAGCCCCGATGTCCCCGATCTTTATTCTGGATCTGCTGCACCTAAAATAAAATGCTATCTGATGAAGACTGAATTAAATTGTTAGTGTGAAGCTTTACTTCATCTGATAATTAACGGTAAAGCTGCTCTCTCTCTCTCTCTCTCTCTCTCTCCATGTTCAGAGTTATTTGTGAGGGCAAACTGACAGATGACTTAAGATGTTAATTATTTAAGCTTTAATTTACCCATTGAACGGGTCACCTTGGCCATCATCGCAACAATTGCCCCCCCTGAGAGATTTGGCAGGAGCCGCCACTGAATGTGAACACTAAAGTAATAAGTAATTTTACATCATGGCACTTAAAATACTTCCATTTATGCTTACATTCAAAATTAGACATTAATCTCAAGTTGTTCTTATGTGACCACTTCTTGCAGCCTTGTTGAAATGCTGCCTTCAAGTGGTGTCTGTTTTATGGGGAAAACGAGTTTTCCACCGGACGGCACCACATGACATTCTGAAGCTGATGTCGAACACAGACATTCTCAATGTTGTGGAAGAAATTACATAATGTGCAATTTGTACGTTAATTAAAGCAGTAACGTCTTTTTAAAACATCTACGATCAACAGTCGTGTTTAAAAACACCAACAGAAAGGCTAAAATTGACAGCTATATATCTGGTTTGTGCATTTAAGTGGCTAGGTGCATATAGGACAATTCAGTGTCTCCAATTAGCCTAGCTGCATGTTTTTTGGACTGTGGGAGGAAACCAGAGCTCCCGGAGGAAACCCACGCAGACACGGGGAGAACATGCAAACTCCACACAGAAAGGACCCGGACCTCCCTGCCTGGGGATCGAACCCAGGACCTTCTTGCTGTGAGGCGACAGTGCTACCCACTTACCCGCCCATATATATTAGCTGCAGATAATAATATTTTAAACACTTAAATAACTAAATGTTATCTAGCATTTTCATTTTTTCAGTCACTATTTCTTATCACTGGGCTCGTCTGTCAGCGTATGTAGATTCCATCACAACGAAGATACTTTGGACGGCATTAAACTACCTTCTTGTTATTTAAACTTCTCACACAAACCCCAAAAAGTAAAGTTTCCTCACCTCCTAAATTCAAACCAAACCCTTTTTATTTGCAATTTATGTACACATAGCTGGAGAGAGGGACAAACTGAAGCTCTAGTGGAAGATCTAGATCAAGGTCCTGTTTTTATTATGCTCATCATGCCATGCTGTGCCATCCATCCCACACAAACATGAAAATCAATGTGCATAAAGAGCCGACGATTCTCAGCGACACTCGCAGCAACTTCGTCTTTCTTTCCTTCGTTCTCACTTTCCTCCCACGGAGGCGCATTCGCTCAGCGCCCCCTCCGAATCGCCCACCTTCCACCTTCCATCCAACTGTATGTAGCGCCGAGAGTGACTCACTTCGTCCTGCTGGGACTCTGATATCACAGATGTGCCACAGGAACCATCCGAGATGTTTAGTGTGTGTGTGTGTGTGTGTGTGTGTACACTTACCACTGCCTGTTTTAGGAGTCAGTGTGTCTTCTGTCTGCCTCTGTGTGATGGATGTGACAGTGATGCAGCCTGACTGAATGTTGGGGGTTTGTACCAATGACAGGACATGAGTTGGAAAGACTGAAGTGATTGGTACACACGCCCACACACACACGCCCACACACACACACACTGCATTTAGTACTCTATACCACCTTAGCATTACAGCACTGAGTACCATACAGAGTTCGGCCCGCGTCGTTTACTTTAATTTACTTTAATACAGACGACATGAGCAGCTGCTGCAAACACGAGTGTCACAACAATCTGCGGCCACACCAACACCACGCCAAAGTCCATTCAGCCTCCCACATCACAGCTCCTCTCACCAGCATTCCTGTTTCCCATTCAGACCAGCACCTGTGCACAGAGGGAGGTCCTCGAGATGATCTACAAGCAAAAAAGCTAAGCTAAATATGCTGGACTCCACAAGACATCTGAAGGAGCCTTGTGGTATCTAGTACCAGGAGCTTACCAGCAGTTGCTTCAGCTTCTGTATATTGGAGTGGATTGTTGATCTTCTGCATGTAAGTGATGAGGAAATGATGTTGCTTTAGATGTTGCTCTGATGTCCAGCCTGGGCACTTTCTCAAAAAAAGTTTCATACTTCACCTCATCACCAGGATTAAAATGATCTGCATTTTAGGGACATTTAGGAGCCACAGCAGATCTTCTGTTGGTCCACACCAGACGTCATAGCCTTCACGTCATCAGGCATCAATGAGTCTTAGCTGCTCAACAGCCTGGTGACCATTTGAGGCTTGCCTCTAACTGGACCTCTGTTAATGGGTCCTCAGCAGTTCATGCTGTTGCTGAGATACTTTAACCCATAACGATTTGGCCCCTTGGACACCCGACCATGAGCTTGATTTCATTCCTTCATTCCGTTTCGAAAACAAACCATATTAAAACAGAGTGACCTCTGTGTGATCTTTCATATAGAACAACTTATGAGAAGACTTCTTACAAGACTTTGACATATGTCTGCTGGGATTCATGACCAAATTTTGTATTGCTGGCCACTGATGTTGACGTTATGGTTCATTCCAGAGCTGTTGAGTGAGGCTGAGGTCAGGGATCTTACTTCATATCTTTCTATAAATCTTTCTTTAGATCTTTCTTTATATCTTCTCAGATCTTTCTACAGATATTTTTTAGATCTTTTTTTTAGATCTTCTCAAATCTTTCTTTAGATTTTTTTTTAGATCTCAAATCTTTCTTAACATTTTTCTTTAGATCTTTCTTCAGATCTTCTCAGATCTTTCTACAGATCTTACTTCAGATCTTTCTTTAGATTTTCTCAGATCTTTCTACAGATCTTTTTTTTTAGATCTTCTCAAATATTTCTTTAGATCTTTCTTTAGATCTTTCTTCAGGTTTTTCAGATCTTTTCAGATCTTTCTGTGCAGGACTCTGGAGTTTCTTTAAACTGGAGTTTCTTCATGTCTTTATAGAGCTCGCTTCATGCTAGAAAAGGGCCTTCCCTAAACTGATGCTGAAGTTGGGAGCATATCTTTTTCTTTATATGCTTGATTTATTCCCAATACTTTTGACCCTATAGCTGATCTGCTGCAACTTCCATCAGCCAATCATTTTAAAGATCCCCGACCCTCACATGCACCACTGTTAGGTAACAGGCATTGCCACGCCTGATGTTGGTGGTAGCTTTAATGTTTTGGCTCATTAGTGCATGTTTCACATCTAAAAAACAAAACTATAATGCTTAAATTATCTTGAGTCAACTAAACCTCCTCTGTTGAGTATTAAACTACACAACGGTGGAATCATTTTAATGTTAAATATATTTATTATTTATTTATTTTAGTTAGATCCTCAGAGCTGACATTCATCTGCCGGCTGGTCAGTAACACACATACTGCACATAGCACCCGTTTAAACATGTCAGTTTCATTTCACTTCTGCTTATTAGTATTAAAAACAGCTAACAATATAATCAAACATCAAAATTAGCACAAAGGCAAAGACACAAGGGCATTTAGGTGGCGCAGCGATAAAGAACGCTTGTCCACCAATGCTGACATCTCAAGTTCAAGCTGAGAGGCTCTGAGAGTATAACAGCCTTCAACCTTTTGCGAAGGCTTTCAACAGGATTTTGGAGTGTATGGGAATCTGTGTCCATTCAGTCAAATGAGCATTTGTACCAGAGCTTGTTGGTTCGAATCTCAGCTCTGCTTGGGGGTTGGGGTTTTTGGGGGGAGGTTGGGTGCAGTTACGCCCTCTGCTGGCTGATAGTTGGCACCTGCACAGAGACGGGGAAAATAAGGGGATCAGGGTGTGACTCTCCGTACACAAAACTGGTCCACATATGAACTCTCCTCAGTCAGACTGGAGGTCAACAAGAGTAATGCAGTTGGGTAATTGCATATGACTAAATTGGGATAAAAAGAGCATTTGTAAATTTGTGGGCGCTGATGGTTGGTGAGAAGGCGTGGCTCTTAAACTACATTCCAGTTCATCCCAGAGGTGTTAACTGGGGTTGAGGTCAGTTCTCTATGCTGGTCACTTGAGTTCCTCCACACCAAACTCATCAAACCAGGTCATTATGGAGCTCCAATCTGGAAGCCTGGGATTTATTCAACAAACTATTGATTAGAAGGTGTGTCCACATACATTTGGACATATAATGTAAGGACGGCTCATCTTGGATTTGCTCCAGACCAGTCAAGTTACTGATGGATTTTCCCTGGCTGTAGTTTTGACATGTTCTCCTCTATGATCTGATTACATAACAGTTCAGCTCGATGTAGTAGAACCATGATCAGGTTCTTCAAAAGGTTCCCTGGTCCAAGGGCGTCTTGTGCTTTGATTTGGTATCTGTACTCTGCACCTCCATGCAGTTGTTGTGGGTGTTGTGCGGTTCCTCTAAGCTGAGTTCCAGGATTTGGCGACTTCCTACACCGTTTGGTCCGTCTGTGAAACTGTGAGTGGTAAAGAAAAGCTTTTAATTCATTTTTAACTTCAGCATTTACTCCGTTTACTGAAATGAATCTTACATTCTTGCAGCTTCAAAATAAAAATACACTGTTTTTTATTGGGTATCTAGTTTCTATTCAGTAAATGAAAGTAAAATGTTGTTGCTTATGTTTTTTTTACTTCCGCTTTATCCTGATCAGGGTTGCGGTGGGTTCATTTTCCCTGGTAACACACCCCGGATGCGGGGCATCAACATAGCCAATCGTACGTATGTTCATGCCGAACAAATGGCAGCACCGCTTGGGGTTCGAACCTTTCATCTCAGTAATCAAGGGCCAGCGCAATTTACTGCTGCGCTACCTGAGCGCCTGGAAACTTAAATGTTGAAATAAAATTAAATAATACAGAGTTAAAATGTGTAATTATGTAGATTATGGGCACTGGGTGCAAAACAGGAATACCCTGGATCAAATGCCCAAACACCACCCTTAGACATAGCTGATTATGCCTGTGTAGACGCCCAATTGGCTGATAGCAGCACTAAAATCCATGTTTGAAGTGTTCGTGGGACTGTGTTAGACCACTGTTCCACCCGATCCACCTAAATATATGTAGTATGTATAGTACTGTAAATTTACAGTGGTTATAGTGTCCACATTCTTTTGGCAGTGTACTTACGAACTGTCGATTGATTAATAATTCAGTGTCGTGTCTGCATTATTCTCTGCTGTGCCTGGTAATAGATCTTACATGAGCCTTAAATTACATATTGTAAAAGCGTAATCCATTTATATCAACCTGGTTTATTAGAAAGCAGAGCACACACGTGTCGTGCATGCAGAGTGAGAGCAGATCATCAGCACATGATAGCCAGTGTAAAAGCTTGATATTCATATTGATATTCACAGCCAGCTTATATGAATATCAGAATAATGAGAACAGAACAATGAGTGATGTGTGAGGACGAAAAGCTTCCACATTAAAGACAGAAATACAAAAACTAACAGCAAATGAGCTTCAAACAATCCAATTTATTTACTTTTTTAGATATAATATATTTATTTTCATCAATCGTTTTATCTTTGCTGGGTGAAAGGCAGGAATATCCTGGACTGGGTGCCAATCCATTCAGAACCTGGGCCAATTAACCATGTTTGCCAATCATGTCTGTGTAGATAGCACTGCTGAGACTCGAACCTAGATCTCAGTGGTGGTGGGCTAGAGTAATAGCCTGCTGGTCACATTGTAGACAGTCTTCTGTGTGGACACCCCTGATCAAAATCTGTCTATTACAGAAAATGATTTCACGTTGCAGAAAACGGAGTCAACGCAACCTGTAGCCACTAGAGGGCGACAAAGCACAGGCGAACTATTTCTCCCTAAAGCGTTTAGTCTCATCCACTAAAGTACCACTGTTCCTGGAAACCAGGGTCAGAACGACATCATTCCTTCATTTTTACCGACTGATTCATCCTGGTTGGGGTTGCAGTGGGTCCATTGTCATGGGGAAACACAGTGCACAGGCCAGGAATACATACTAGACAGGCAGCACATTTAAACGGTTCCCTAAGGTGCAGGACGTTTGTAATTAAATCCGTGATTAGTGGTTGTTTTCACTGCCGAGGACCAACTGTAAGTGAAACAGCGTCAAAATTTAATTGGTCAAACCGAATCTCCACTGGAATGAACCAGACAAGCGGCAAGTCTGAAACCAACTGCGTCTGGGGGGTATTATGAGCATTTCTGAGCATGTATTGGGACGTATGCCCTCAATATACTGTATACTGTGATTATGGCCTTGTTTGATTGTATAAAAGCGTTGTTGTAAAACAAATATAATCAGTGGGTGCTCAGGTGCTAACAGCCAGTTGGGCACCTATGCAGACAGTGATCGTCCAGTCTGGGAAAGGGAGAGATGTAGGGGTTCCTCATGACTGCTGCGTTTATGCCATCTGCTGGCTGATCGATGGCGCTGCACAGAGAAGGGGGATAATGGGGATCGATGCGTGACTCTCCGTGCGCGATACGGATGTCTATATGCACTCTTGTCATACCATGCTGGTAAAAAGAAGTGGTCAGCTATAGTACACGTGTGTTAGTCACGACCCTCCTTGGTCAGGAGTGGAGGTCTTGCTATACAGTTGCCTGCCATCTCAGCCTTGGAGGGACCCTTGTGCGGACGGTTCTTGATTTGGACGCCTGTCAAGTTTTTGGGACAAAACGTACAAGAACGTGGGGAGAACATGCTAAAAACCTCACAGATGTTAGGTAGAAGACCTATTACTTTGTGCATTTCTATATTTGATTACATTTACATTCGGATCTTCTATCTTTCGTCCATCACTGTCCATTTTAAACAGAAGAAAAGCTTTTGCAGGACAGAAGATGCAGCAGAGAAGAAACCAGCATGCAGAGAAAGCAGGACATTACCCAGCATGCCATGCACAGGAAGCCATTCTGAAGACAAACAGCAGATAACTGACCGCATTCAGCGCTACATTAGCATGCAGCAGGACTTCAGACGTCCAGCTTTGGTCTTTTTGCTACCTGTGGCTGATTTCTCCATGGTTGGGTACGTGGTGGCGTTGTTGGTGTTGTGGTTTCGTTGAGGATGAAAGTGAGCTTTCTGGTAAGGATGGTCTTCTTCACCATCTTCTATAACGATGAGCTCGGCCTGAACGGAGCCCTCGAAGCTCCGGGCGTCATCCTCGGCTTGCTGATAGCCCATGAAGATCATGGTGACGGGCTGGTCTGAAGGCACCGCGTGCAGAGCTCTGGGTCGAGGCTCCGTGATGAGGGAGGACGCCGGTCTGGGGTTCATCTGACCTGGAGAACCTTTGTGTGAGGACGCCGCTCCAGGTCCGCGTCTCATCTTTCCTTCGTATACCTCACTGTCCATGTGATAATACTCCTGATCAGGGCGGTAACTGTGAACCTCATGAGCAGGTTGGTGAACGTCCTGCTCCGGACGATGTCCGTCACTGTCGATGTACTCCAGCTCTGGCCATTCGCTCGCCGCGCTGTACGAACCTGACCAGAGGTTCCTCTCATGGTTCAGAAAGCGTGGAGGCTCGTTTTGCTCCTGATGCTTCTGCTTTCTCATGGTGGCCTGTTTCAGGAGATCCTCCACCTCACCGGGGCTGAGCTCGTCTGGTTCGCTGGACTGGGGCTGACCGGGGGCCGAGCGCACGGCGTAGACCGACTTGCGACCGTCGTCGTAGACCTTGACGCCTCGCTGCTGGAGCTCCTGTGCCGAGACGGTGCAGGTGGACAGGACGCGGCTCTCGCCAGTCCGCAGATCCTTCTGTACGTTGATCTCCATGGCGTACAGGGCTGCCGAGAGAAGGACGAGACCATCAGGGGGAAGGAAATAAAAAGCACTCAGATTTTTGGATGAACTAGTTCAAGCTTACCAGGTTTGTTTTGGTCATTTTGGGGTTTGTGACCCACAGTCAGTGTTTTTCTTATATTCAAAGGCGTGTAAGATTTTACTGGATCTGAAGTTCCTGGATGAACCTGAACCGGTTCTGCAGGATAACAGGACACACAGGATTATTTCAGCATTTTGCACAGTATAATAATAATATCATAAAATTACTCTTTTTATTATTAATGATGAAGATTTTATTCACCTGATTTAAAGTTTTCATTTGCAGCCTGTAGGAAAATAAAACATTAAGTTTCCAGTTAATGTTCAAATAAACAGAGCAGATAGAATTAGGTGATTGTGTGTGTGCAAGTATGTATTTAGTGGGGGTGTGAATACTTCTGCTCAGATAGGTGATACTGTGTGTGCAAGCATGTATTTGGTGGGGGTGTGAATACTTTCGGTTGAATAGGTGATACTGTGTGTGCAAGTATGTATTTGGTGGGGTTGTGAATACTTTTGCTCAGACAGGTGATTGTGTGTGTGCAAGCATGCTCTGCAATTGCAAATCTGTTGCTAGGTGGTTGCCAAGGTGTTCTCAATGGCTGTTAAGGCTGTTAGGTGGTTGCTAAGGTATAGCCAGACGGTTGCTATAGTAACAGGAGTTGCAAAGACGTTGCTAGGTGGTTGCTATGGTAACGGGACATTCCACTAGCACATCAGCGCTGGGACTAAAAAGTGGGCGGGGTCTTCGGTGCTGTGTAAGGACCCTGGTAAGAAGCCCGAGGCGCCTGTACTGAAGTGGAGGAACGTGGAGATCAGCGAGTGACTCTCCATACGCGAGACCGACCTAACGCGCCGATCTACCAAAGTACTGCAAATAAGAAGTGGTCGTGGACCATGTACGCGTCGCCATCTAGGTCCCCAGCAGCGGAAGAGTAACTGGCTATGACTAAGTTGTCGTTTTGTTACCTTGATGATGTCCTCGGTGGATCTCTCCACGGCTTTCAGCCTCGTCAGGATGAACTCCTCGTTCCTGGAGATGTTGAGCTCCTCCCTCTCCAGAGCCTCGATCTCCTTCTCCATCCTGCAGGACACAGCAGGAGCTGGACGTTAATAAAGTCTGGATGGACGCTTGTCAGGCACTGAGTAATCTATCGTTCATTTCCTGGCACACGCAGATACGGCGGGCACGGAACAGTCACGATGATTCTCATGAGCCTGGCATTTACCAACAGCGTGGCAGCAGGAGGGCGTCGCCGGGCGCGCTGTGTCCTGTAATATGAGCGAATATTTAGCGACGTCCTGCGAGCCTCGTTTGTCACGGGTCAGCCGGAGATGCCAGGCCTGCCAGGCACCAGTGCAACAGCTTTTTAATAGCTCACAGCCCCGCCCTGTTGCACTGCTGTTGCCTCATGCTGCATTCTTCATCTGGTGCTCAGGGTCAAAAGACTGGAACACGACGTGGGTCCCTGAATGTCACCGGTCCTACACTCCTGTGCTATCAACCCGTAAATTCTTATACTGTGTATTAATGCGTGTTTCCACCCTGTGAGCTTTTGCTTACTGGTGCCATCCATCGTGGACCAGCTGATCAAAAGATTAAGAACCTTTCGTCTACATATGTTGGAAATAAACAGAAAAGGCAGCGATTTGGGAGCTGTCAACATTGGGACCCTTTGGGACAAGCGATTAATATGTTTTACCTTAAACCATCCAATAAAAATGGGATACCCGCTCACAGAAATCCCAATAAATTACCCAAACTCAGTCTAAAAGGGCTACATGGAGGACACACTTCCGTAGATGTCATTTGCATTTTTTTTGTATTATCTTTCTGGCATTTTACCCCCTTTTACTCCTAATTTTAGTGTAGCCAATCCGCTTGATTTGCGTGTGAGGATGGGTTCGCGTACGGAGAGTCACGCCCCGATCTCTGCGCGCCTCCACTTTCTGTACAGGTGCCCTGGGCAACCGAGGTCCTTACACAGCGCCACCTGAGTGCCCAGTCATTAGCGTTTTGAATCCCTGAATAGATATAAAAAGTGTTGTATTAGAAACATTAAAGATGAGTTTCTTTACCTGTGTATGTTGCTCTGGAGTATTTTGGTCTGTTGTGCATCGTTCTGAAAACTCTGTTCCTCTCCAGGACTCGAACCGCTCATCAACCACAGATCTCTCATCGACCTCTTCTGTTACGTACATAAACAAATACTGGTGATTATTTTTACTTCCAGTGCATTCAGAGAAATGTGTTTATTAATATTATTATTTAATTGTTTTGTGTGTTTGGAGACTATTTATTGTCTTTTTGGCTGCTCCTGTATTTAAGGCTCGCGACTGCAGATCTGGTTCACATACACACGAACCTTAAATACAATTTAAATTCATTAGTTTTGGTGAGATAGGTGATATTGTGTGTGTACAAGTATGTATTTAGTGGGGGGTTTGAATACTTTTGGTTGGATAGGTGATATTGTGTGTACAAGTATGTATTTAGTGGGGGGTTTGAATACTTTTGGTTGGATAGGTGATATTGTGTGTACAAGTATGTATTTGCTGGGGGGTTGAATACTTTTGCTCAGACAGGTGATTGTGTGTGTGCAAGCATGCTCGGCAATTGCAAATCTGTTGCTAGGTGGTTGCCAAGGTGTTCTCGTTGGTTGTTAAGGCTTTTACAGTAACTTCTTGTTGTTAAAGAGTTGCCGAGACGTTGCTAGGTGGTTGCTATGGTAACGGGACATTCTGCTAGCACATCAGCTCCTAAATTGCTGTTTTGTTACCTTGACGATGTCCTCGGTGGATAAAATAATAAAGAACACATTAAAAAGTACAATTAATAAATGAATAAACAGAGTTACTTTGAGGTGCTGAAGCTTTAATTTCTCTCGGTCGATCTCCAGGCGCTTGGAGGAAATGTTCTGCTGGATTTTCCTTTTATTCTGCCGACAGATGTTTACACAGTAAAAAATAAATCTATATTATAATATTATAATTATAAATATGTTATTATACGTCTCTCGTGTGTGGAATCGTCAGAACCAAAGACCCTTGACAGGGTGCCAATTAAACGCAGGACAGGGTAGTTGTAGCCTAGTGGTTAAGATGCTGGACTAGTAACCAGAAGGTCGCCGGTTTAAGCCCCACCACTGCCAGGTTGCTGCTGTCGGGCCCTTGAGCAAGGCCCTTAACCCTCAATTGCTCATACTGTATACTGTAACTGTACTGTAAGTCGCTTTGGATAAAAGCGTCCGCTAAATGACAAAAATGTAAATGTAGCCTATTGGTTAAAGTGCTGGACTGGACTAGTAATCGAAAGGTCACTGGTTCAAGCCCCACCACTGCCAGGTTGCTGCTGCTGGGCCCTTAAGCAAGGCCCTTAACCCCCAATTGCTTAGACTGTATAGTCACAGTACTGTAAGCCTCAGACTATCACGTGCTCCCTCCAACGCTGCTTCTTGATGCTTCACACAAAGGAGAATCGAGCTCGGTGGTGTAGTGGTCCAGCTCGACTCCAGCCCACCACCGCTGAGATCCAGGTTCAAATCGCAGTGGGATATTTCACTAGCACACCAGTTCGAAACTCGGTGTTGCCACCAGTCGGCGGGATGACCGGACTATGTGGGTGGGGTCTTCAAACGCTGTGTAAGGACCCTGATTGGTGGATAGAGGGGCGCCCGTGCAGAGTGCATGGGTGAAAAAGGTTCCGCTAGGGGCTGTGTGCGGGTCGGAGGAGGCGTGAGCAGCAATATACCCACCTCGACCGAATTCATGGACCCCCAGCAGTGGAAGACATGGTGACTACGGTAAATTGGGAGAAAATGGGATAAAATGCAGAAATAAAATAGGATTGGCACCCTGTCCTGTGTATTCCTGCCTCGAGTCTAGTGTTTTCCGGTCCAGGATGAAGCAAGTTCATGAAAATGAAATGAAGAAATGAAGCTCACGTTACCGTAATGGCTTGAAGTCGCTCTTTTATAAGCGTCGTCTCCTCCATCCTGAATCTAGAGAGAAATAAATAGATTTATATCACTTAGTTTCATAAAAAACGTCTTGTGTTTGTATATAAACTAGTTTCATTTCAGCGCCTGGTAGGAACTGCGGGCAGGACGGTAGACGTGTTTGAAAAGGTCAAGAGAAAATCTAACCTCATATGTAACTATTTATTTATTTGTTTGTTAGTTTATTAGGGTTTTTAAATCATGT
This sequence comes from Trichomycterus rosablanca, assembly GCF_030014385.1. Classification (NCBI taxonomy): domain Eukaryota; kingdom Metazoa; phylum Chordata; class Actinopteri; order Siluriformes; family Trichomycteridae; genus Trichomycterus; species Trichomycterus rosablanca. The sequence continues at coordinate 1,889,795 of NC_086007.1, forward strand.
CTTACACTTTGGTTCTATTCATGACTGTACAGGTAGTCAGGCTGGATAGATTACCCATGATTCATCAGTGTAAGTCCAATGTCAAACACCTTCACGGTCAGTTTTGTATCTTTAATTCACCACACGTACGTCTTTGTACTGTAGGAGAAAACCGGAGGTGAAAACCTTGTTGACGTTCCGGTTCATCCCAGAGCTGTTGTGCTCAGTGGCGCTGAGGTCAGGGCTCTGTGCAACCGAGCTTTTCTTTATGCGCAGGGACCTTCCCTAACTGTTGCTGCAAAGTTCATTGATTTATAGTGTCGATATGGGTCGAACTTCATGAGCAGATCTACTGACCCACCAAAAACAATCAGCCTCAAATATTCACACTCCATTCCTTCAATCCTTCAGTACCTGTTTTATCACCATGTTTTCCTGGTCAGGGTCGCTGTGGGTCTGAGTCACTGGGCGAAGGGCAGGAAACACCCCGGACTCGTCATAGTTCTCTTAAGCCTCAATTACTGGTTTTGTATTCGGATTTGGATAAATGTGTCCGCTAAATGTCGCAAATGTAATTAAGAACTTCTGCAATAAATAATATCAATGAACTGTCTAGTAATCATGAGGTTGCTGGTTCAAGCTCCACCATTGCCAATGTTAAACTGTTGGGCCCCTGAGCAAGGCCCTTAACCCTAAAGTGCTCGAATTGTATTCAGGTTTGGATGAAAGTGTCCGCTAAATGTCACAAAGAACACAATTTATGATCAATGAACTAAAAAATCATGATTAATATTCATGTTGTCCAGCTCAACACGATCGACAAGCTCCACCAACGACAAGCTGCCACTGTTGGGCCCCTGAGCAAGGCCCTTAAGCCTCATTTGCTTGCATTGTATAAGTCACCATTATAACTCTGCTAAATTCCACTAACGTAAATGTCAAGAAAAGTAGATGTTTATTTTATTAAGACAGTAGTAGCTCAGCGGTTAAGGCACTGGTAATCATAATGTTGCTGGTTCAAGCCCCATTATCACCAATGTTAAACTGTTGGGCCCCTGAGCAAGACCCCTATTGCACGAATTTTAATGTATTAAATGTCACAAATGTAATTAAGAACATTTGCAATAAATAATATCAATTTATGATCAATAAACTGTCTAGTAATCATGAGGTTGCTGGTTCAAGCTCCACCTTCGCCAATGTTAAACTGTTGGGCCCTTGAGCAAGGCCCTTAACCCTAAAGTGCTCGAATTGCATTCAGGTTTGGATGAAAGTGTCCGCTAAATGTCACAAAGAACACAATTTATGATCAATGAACTACAAATCATGATTAATAATCGTGTTGTCTAGTATTCATGAGGTTGCTGGTTCAAGCTCCATCATCGACAAGGTAAGGTACTGGTAATTACAACTGTTGGGCCCCTGAGCAAGGCCCTTAACCCTAAAGTGCTCGAATTGTATTCAGTGTATAACTGAAAGTCGCTTTGGACAAAAATGTCCTCTAAATGTCTCAAGAACTCAAGAACTGCAGTAAATAATATCAATTAATGATCAATAACCTAATAAATCATGATTAATAATCGTGTGGTCCTACCAGCCAGCAGTGAAACTCTCAGAACCTCTAGCTTCTCCTTTAGCTTCTCCTCGTAGGATGGCACCTCCAGAAGAACCTGATGCCCCCTCAGATCGTACAGAAATCCCCTCACACACACACACGGTCCTCACAGCAGCTGAACCATGACTAAATATTTCCCTCAGTACAGGAACGAACCCAGATGGACGAGGACGTAACCCCACCCAGTGCAGGCGCCAGGAATAGTTTACGCTCCTCCGGGATCTTCGGCGCCCCGCTGTGCCACCCTGTCACCCGCCGCTGAGGGAGGCCGACAGGTGACGTCAGAAATACGAAACGCAAACATGCAGCTCATGCAGACGTGTGATCGGAACGCTGTAGGGACAAAAGTATCGGGACGCACCTCTAATTATCACATTCATGTGTATTTCAGCCACAAGAGTTTAGGGAAGGACCTTTCCTGTCCCAGCATGACTGTGACAAAGCAATCGTTATTAAACATGTAAAGAAAAGCTCGGTTTAAAGAAACTCCAGTGACCTGAACGACTTTGGAATGAACCGGAACATCAACTGAGGCTTTCTCGAGCAACATCAGTGTTATACAAATGATGTCATAGCCGGTCGGGCACCTACACAGACACACGATTGGCCGTGTGCCTGTAAGCGAGGGAAAAGTGGCTGAAAGAGGGTTTCAGCTGACCTCTGGTGGCCAGTTGATGCGACTGCACCTAGGGTGGCTTATCACGGATGGCAGCGCATGGCTCTCTGCAGGCTATACTGTGCTTTGTGAGACCACACCCCTGGTAGGTGAAAAGAAGTGATCAGAAGGGCAGGTGACATCGTTGGCCCTCCCCCTTAATCGCGGGTGGGTGCAGCAGCACCAAGGAGAGATTTATATTTTCATTTTCATTTCATTTTATCCAAAACAACTTACAATTCTGACTGAATACAGTTTGAGCAATTGAGGGTTAAGGGCCTTACTCAGGGGCCCAACAGTGGTACCTGGCAGTAGAGAGGTAAGCTCCAACTGACCATGACTGGATTGGTTGAAAAATAGGAAAAACGGTCAATAACAAACAAGTGACCGCTGAGCAGATCAGAGCATCTTTAGGTTTCTTACTGGTGGAACGAGGCTCCACATGGTCAGTCCAGTTTCTCCGGACAGTCCAGCAGCCCGGACGTTTCCTCTAATCTGCTCTAATCTGATCAACACAGACTCAGGGACCAAATCTCCTCTGGCATCTGTTACAACCAACCGAGCACACAAACGCCTGCTGGCACCCAGTTATTCCAGTACACACTACCAGTACTGGGAACTGTGGGATTATGTACACGGCGTTATAGCAGATGTATGAGAATTAAATACATAAATAAATAAAGGTGCACCAATTAGGGTCATTTATAAATGATACGTGGTCAGGGTCTGACTCACTGGGCAGGAAACACCCCAGACGCACGCACACACACACACACACACACACACACACACACACACACACACACACTATTTTTAGTAGCTCCAGTTGACCTGACTGCACATCTTTGGACTGTAGTAGAAAACCCACACAGACACAGGGAGAACATGCAAACTCCACACAGAAAGGAATCGAACGTAGAATTTATTTAGTAAATTGATTTAAATGTTCATGTTGAATTAAAGCTGATTTTATAAGGTTTCTATTCATTATTTACATTTATGTTTAATATAATGCAATGCAATATAAAAAATAATGATTTATAATAAAACAATCATTATATTAAATGATATAATCATGACAGTAATATTGTAGACGTGTGGATGAGAACAGCGTTCACTTCAACACACCAGAGATTTAATCCACCAGCAGAACTTCCTGCGACACACTTACTGGCATTATACCGGATTAGTGAACGTGCCGTCTGAGGAGCTTCTGTTTATAAACTCCATTCTTTTAGACACTGATCAGCCATAACATTAAAACCACCTCCTTGTTTCTACACTCACTGTCCATTTTATCAGCTCCACTTACCATATAGAAGCACTTTGTAGTTCTACAATTACTGACTGTAGTCCATCTGTTTCTCTACATGCTTTGTTACCCCCTTTCACTCTGTTCTTCAATGGTCAGGACCCCCATAGGACCACCACAGAGCAGGTATTATTTGGTGGTGGATCATTCTCAGCACTGCAGTGACACTGACATGGTGGTGGTGTTTTAGTGTGTGTTGTGCTGGTATGAGTGGATCAGACACAGCAGCGCTGCTGGAGTTTTTAAATACTGTGTCCACTCACTGTCCACTCTATTAGACACTCCTCCCTAGTTGGTCCACCTTGTAGATGTAAAGTCAGAGACGATCGCTCATCTATTGCTGCTGTTTGAGTCGGTCATCTCCTAGACATTCATCAGTGGTCACAGGACGCTGCCCACAGGGCGCTGTTGGCTGGATATTTTTGGTTGGTGGACTATTTTCAGTCCAGCAGTGCTGCTGTGTCTGATCCACTCATACCAGCACAACACACACTAACACACCACCACCATGTCAGTGTCACTGCAGTGCTGAGAATGATCCACCACCTAAATAATACCTGCTCTGTGGGGGTCCTGTGGGGGTCCTGACCATTGAAGAACAGGGTGAAAGGGGGCTAACAAAGCATGTAGAGAAACAGATGGACTACAGTCAGTAATTGTAGAACTACAAAGTGCTTCTATATGGTAAGTGGAGCTGATAAAATGAACAGTGAGTGTAGAAACAAGGAGGTGGTTTTAATGTTATGGCTGATCGGTGTATATGGTTTATAGTATATATGGAAGGACGGGGGTCCTACGTTTTGCCTTATTAGTAAAGTTTTATGGGTAGCACTGTCGCCTCACAGCATGAAGGTCCTTGGTTCGATTCCCAGGTGGGGCGGTCCGGGTCCTTTCTCTGTGGAGTTTACATGTTCCCCCGTGTCTGTGTGGGTTTCCTCCCACAGTCCAAAGACGTGCAATCAGGTCAGCTAGAGCTACAAAAAATTGCCCTTACATGTGTGTGTGTGTGTGTGTGTGTGTGTGTGTGTGTGTGTGTGTGTGTGTGTGTGTGTGTGCCCTGCAATGAACTGGCAAAAACAGTGTTAAAACAAAGTGACCTCTGTGTGATCCTCTTAAAAAGCTTCTCACAAGACTTTGAGCAGACAAATCTGTGGGAATTTGTGTCCATTCAGTCAAAAGAATATTTGAAAGCTGTAGTTTATGTCCCTTAAATATGTAGTTTACTTCTCACCTTTAACTGAGACGTGTTTTATTTCAGTAGATTTTTAACAGTAATGTAGAAATGAATTCATTTATATTTTATGTTGCTTTGCACAGCGTTTAAATAAAATAAAATGAATCTATAATAGAATTAATAAAGAAACTTACCAGCCCTGTAGAGCAGCGAATAATTCCACCAGAACTCACACCACTAACACCAGTGTAACCCAGCAGTCAGGTGCAGTGGGCGGGATCACACATGACTGACAGCTGAAATGCACCAATGACAGGAAGCTGTGTGTGTAATCACAGGTCACTGTAAAAATATAATACCATAATAAAATAACTGTTATTTTCTTTATAATGCTTTACAAAGGTGTGAGTTTATCTGGTTATGAGGGTCAGTGGTATCCTAGAGAGCAGAGCTGTCAATCAGAAGATTGTTTAAATCCAGCCTCTGCCATGCAGCCACTGTTGGGCCCTTGAGCAAGGCCCTTAACTATGTCTGTGCTGTACAATTACACTTTGGATTTTTCTTTTTTTAAATTTGTAGTTCATTTTACATATTTTTACTGTTTATTTTACACATTAGATTTTTTTTTAATTTTCAGTTTAATGTTTTTTAAACTTTACATTTTACACATATTCACTTTAGAATTCTGTAAACTTTACATATTTTGTACATTTACACTTTACACTTTTTCTTTTTTTAATTTTTATTTCATAAAACTTATTTTAAACATTTTTACATTATTTACACATTTACACTGACATTTTTGAAATGTAAAGTTTTACACATTTAGACTTTACATTTTTCACTTTTTATTTGACTTTTATTTAAATATTTAGTTCAGGAGTTTTTTAAACTTTACATTTTACACATATTCACTTTAGAATTCTGTAAACTTTACACATTTTATACATTTATGCTGTACATTTTTCTTTTTTAATTTTTAATTTATAAAACTTATTTTGAACATTTGACATATTTACACTAGAATTTTTGAAATGTAATTTTTTAGTTCAGTTTTTTTTACTTTATTTTTTTTTTTACCACATTTACACTTTATATTACACATTTATACATTATATTATTATTATATTATTTTTTATATTTGTAGTTTAGGTTTTTGTTTTAATTTTATAATTTTTTATTTTTTTTACCACATTTTCACTTCAGATTTTTTTTTTAATTTTCAGTTCAGGGTTTTATACTTTTATTTTTAACACTTTTAGACTTTAGATTTTTTTTAGTAATTACACATGTGAATCTGCTCACCGTTTCTGTACAGCAGTAAATGATTTATACATCTTGATCTGAGCTCCTCTTACATGCAGTAGATCACGGTTCCTCTCAGATTGTGTTCTGTTCTACATAAACGTGTCCATGATGTTCTCACATGTTCACCACGTGTTTATGAGGTTGTAACTCTCGGTGTGGATCATCCTGACAGGTCAGGTGTCGGTCAGTCCTGTGGTTATTTACGAGGAACATGATGGACGAGCTGCACACCAGGACGCCACATTCCTCCAGCGCTCTCTAATGAAAGAGGAACCTCAGGAGCTCAGACTAGCATGATCACTCTGCTGGAGCCCAGCAGGCGGCTTTAAACATGATCTACCATCATTTAACCATCGAGCAGTTCAGGCTGGAGGTGAGAGTTTCAATAACTGACTGACCGACTGTGTGACTGTAGCAACACTGGTCAGTTAATCTGGACGTCTGTCCAGTAGGCAGGAACACTGCAGTGAGGAGACGGGGTCCACAAATCCTACAGCATTGTTACAGCTGAGGTCAAAGTTCACATACACTTTGTAGAGGACACGTCCAATATATGGTCAGAAGTATTCGGACACCTGACTATGAACTTTCCGAAAATAGACATCCCAAAACAGAGCGACCTCTGTGTGTTCTTTACAGCTAGAACAACAGCTGCTTTTCTAAGAAGACTCTGAAGTATGTCTGTGGGAATTTCTGACCATTCAAAAAACGTTTTTATGGCTGGTACTGATGTTGATCAAGAAAGCCTCAGTTGATGTTCCGGTTCATTCCAAGAAGAGCTGAGGCTGCTATCCACACTAGCATAAACATACTAAAATAAATAAAAGTATACTCATTTTCTAAAAAAAAAATAAAAGAAAAAAAACTTTTAAACATATCAATATTTATATAGTTTAATTATAAATATTATATAATAATTAAAATTAAATATGTTATATATGTTCTCGCCAGCAGATGGCACTATACCTTCAGTTTGCACCTCAGACATAATATAATATAATAATAATAATAATAATAATAATAATGTGGGTGGCACTGTCACCTCACAGCAAGGAGGTCCCGGGTTTGATTCTCAGGTGGAGTAGTTTGGGGTCCTTTCTGTGTAGAGTTGTTTGTGGGTTTCCTCCGGGTGCTCCTGTTTCCTCTCACAGTCCAAAGACCTGCAGTCAGGTTAACTGGAGAGACTAAATTGCCCTGTGTGTAGGTGTGTGTGTGTGTGTAGGTGTGTGTGTGTGTTTAGGTGTGTGTGTGTGTGTGTGCTCTGTAATTGACTGGTGACTTTTCGCCCGGTGAATCAGATCCATCGTGACCCTAAATAGATCAACAAAGTGGTAAAACAGACAATAAATAAATGAATTAATAAATGAGTAATAATGGGCATCTGGGTGGCACAGCGGTACATTAGGGATTCAGGGTTCGAATCCCCAGTGTTGCCCTGAGTCAGTTGGGCATCTGCGTACAGACATGACTGGTTATGTCACAGTGGGATGTGATCGAGGCCCTGCGACAGATTGGTGTCCTGCATTACACCCAGTGATTCCAAGAAAGCTGGACCCACTGCAACCCTGACCAGGATAACCTGGAGGTAAAACATTAAAATAAAGTGAAAGTGCACTTGCATACACACACACACACACACACACACTTGTGGACTTGCATACACACCAACACACACACACACACTTGTGCACTTGCATACACACCAACATACACATTAACACACGCAAACACATTTGTAAACTTGCATACACACTAACACACACACACACACACACACACACACACTTGTGCACTTGCATACACACCAACATACACATTAACACACGCAAACACATTTGTAAACTTACATACACACTAACACACACACACACACACACTTGTGCACTTGCATACACACTAACACACACACACTTGTGCACTTGAATACACACTAACACACACACACTTGTGCACATGCACACACACAAACACACACTTGTGTATGTGCTTACATACTAACACACACACACACCTGTGGATGTGCTTACATACTAACACACACACACACTTGTGGATGTGCATACACACTAACACACATGCACTTGTGCACGTGCATACACACTAACACACACACTTGTGCACTTGCATACTACACACTAACACACACGTTACACACATTACACACACACTGATGTGTTTATATTTATATATAAATAAAATAATAACGCATTAAGTAGCTATAGCTGAACGTGTGTGTGTGTGTGTGTGTTTAAAGCAGCAGATCTGCAGTGAGTTTCGAGCCGTGCCGAGATCGACCGAACGGTGCGGCGCTCCGGTTGCTGCGATGGCATGGTTGCCATGGTGAATTTCTAGTGCCCTCGGTGTGTCGAGCATCTACCAGTGAACAAGCTTGACGAGAAAATTAGCCACAAAAAGCTGGGCAGAGGAGGCGGGCAGCAGGAAACCGCTCTATTGTGGCTTTTGTGCCAAAGCTTTTCCAAAGACGATCAGAAGCTACAAGCTTCATAATCAGCGGGTTTAGAAAAGTATTCAGACCCCTCGACGTTCTTCACGCTTTATTGTTCTGTGGATCTGAAGTTTGGATGATAGAACCTGTCGTTATACCACCATGATGAAGTAAAATATATTTTTATTCCAAATTCATTTAAAGTCGAACACTGAGATCTGTTTACAGTATTCAGACCCTTCGCCTTGCTGTGTGAATCCAGTCTCTGATCAGGTGCATCTTACTGGCTTTAATTACTCTTGTAATGGGTCGAGAACTCAAGTCCACCCGCTGCAGTTCCAATCTATCAGACATAGTTTGGAAAGGTCCTGACCAGAGTCCACACTGCACGGTCAGGATCCAAACCAAACCAAGAAGTCCAGGGAACTCCACAAAGTCTGTGGAGCTTCATTATCAATCTGTGGCAAGGACATGGTGGCAGTCAGGCCAGATTTGGCATCTAGGTGAGCAGGGTCTTGGTCAGGGAGGTAAGAAGAACCCAGTGGTCAGTCTAGAAGAGCTCCACATGTCCTGTGCAGAGATGAAAGAACATGTTGGATGGACAGCCATCTCTGCAGCCTCCATAAATCAGAGCTTTATGTCAGAGAGGCAAGACGGAAGCCATCGCTGAGTAAAAGACCCAGGCGCTTATCCATAAAGTATGTAGACACCTACTTAAAATTGATGGGTCCTTCACACCAGCAGTGTCCATTCTTCTGGGAGGAAGTTCCACAAGGTTTTGGAGTGCTCTACCTCTGTTCTGACCAAGGAGTACTGTCGACCATGTCGACCACACCTCATCCAGTGCCAGAAATCAGTGCCACAGCTTTTCTGGCTGAATAGGCACATTGGTGACAAATTGGTATTGGCAATCCGGCCATATTTGGCATCCAGGCAAGCAGAGCCCTGGTCAAGAACTCAATGGTCAGTCTAGGGAAGCCCCAAGACAGATGGGCACAGAATGGCTGTTTGGTGACAATGAGAGAGGCGCCAACAAGGTTTTGGATTATCATGTCCAGCCACTCATGGTTAGATGCCCATATTGTTGTTGTAGTTGACCTGGCACACAGAACACTAAGTATAAACAGTGATAAATATTTGGACGGTGTAAAACAGCGCCATGCTCGGTCGCCCTTTCGGTCCCTTTGTATGAGCGACTCGCCTCCCCAGCGCCCAACATGTCACTTCCAACACGGTGGTGTATTCAGCAAAGCTCTCGCTCATCTCACAGCCCTCACAACACCTCCACATTCTCACACTCGCTCCTCCAGCCCGAGGCTGAGAGGAATATTTGTTAGATTCCATTTTTTAAAGATCTACAGCTACGTGGTCACATGACCTCTGGTGTGTTTCTTCAGCACTGGAACCTGTTTACTGTTGATCAAGTTTTACTGGCAAACTGAGAGTCGGTGATCAGAACAGGGTGTGGCGCCCTCGAGCCCTACAACCAAATACATACAACCAAATACAACAAGCACTTAATTACTTGTTTTTATTATTATTTATAATATTTATAATACACCATATAGCCAAAAGTGTTTACCAGTATTTTAGGATTTAATATATACCAGTATGGACCAGTATTTTAAAATGTAATATACACCAGTATGGACCAGTATTTTAAGATGTAATATATACCAGTATGGACCAGTATTTTAGGACTTAATATATACCACTATGGACCAGTATTTTAGGACTTAATATATACCAGTATGGACCAGTATTTTAGGATTTAATATATACCAGTATGGACCAGTATTTTAAAATGTAATATATACCAGTATGGACCAGTATTTTAAGATGTAATATATACCAGTATGGAACAGTATTTTAAGATGTAATATATACCAGTATGGACCAGTATTTTAGGATTTAATATATACCAGTATGGACCAGTATTTTAAGATGTAATATATACCAGTATGGACCAGTATTTTAGGATTTAATATATACCAGTATGGACCAGTATTTTACCAGTATGGACCAACCTCCACTTCTGACGAGGAGGGTTGTAACCGCTTCTTTTCACCTGCATGGAGATCCGAATTGCGCACGGAGAGTCACACACCTATCCCCATTATCCCCCGTCTCTGTGCAGCAGCATTGATCAACCAGCAGAGGTCGTAACTGCAGCAGTTATGATGAACCCCTACGACCCTCTCTCCCTCAGACCAGCCGATCGTGGTCCGTATGAATGACTGAGATTTGAACCCATAAGCTTGAGATGTCAGAAGCGGTGATCTGGTGTGTGAGTGTGTGTGACGGAGATAATGAAGTGGATTTTAATTCCACTGTGGAAACTCCTGACACACTTTCATTAGCTGATGGTTCCTCGACGTTCCTCTGATGCCCCCGACGCCGTTACTGATTAAACATGCAGCAGATGAATTGATGAGAGCAGAACATCTCCGCGTGGGGGTTCCACCTGATTGATCTTTAGTTTCGTTATAATGGCGGTAAACTGTCGCCCCTGGCACAAACCTCAGGAACGTTCTGCTAATCGAGGCGCTGGAGATTCGGAGTTGGCACCATTAAAAGCGTCAGCTTCACAACGAGCGATCTCACGTTCAGTTCAGAAAAAACACAAACGCAGAGCAGAAGAGAACGGAGCGCCGACTCCAACCAGCCTGGAGACAGTTGCCATGGCAACCGCTGGCAAACTAGCATCACTTCGCCTCGCGGATTTTGTGCCCTGCTGCAGCTAAACAGGGCGACAATTCGTGCCAGACCTCAGATACAGAGAATCATTTTAAACCCTGATTTTACATCAGACACTTTCATTGTTTTGAATGGGCACCGATGGGTCGTACCCACTCATACCCCCTCATACCCGCTCATACCCACTCATACTCGCTCATACCCCCTCATACCCACTCATACCCCCTCATACCCGCTCATACCCACTCATACTCGCTCATACCCCCTCATACCCGCTCATACCCACTCATACCCACTCATACCCGCTCATACCCACTCATACCCGCTTATACCCCCTCATACCTCACCCAGGTCACCTTCAGCTCAAACTGGAGAGGAATAGAAATGGAAATATACTCAGTCCTTAAAATACTGGTTCATACTGGTATATATTACATCTTACAATACTGGTCCATACTGGTATATATTACATCTTAAAATACTGGTAAAATACTGGTCCATACTGGTATATATTACATCTAAAATACTGGTCCATACTGGTATATATTACATCTAAGAATACTGGTCCATACTGGTATATATTACATCTTACAATACTGGTCCATACTGGTATATATTACATCTTAAAATACTGGTAAAATACTGGTCCATACTGGTATATATTCCATCTTAAAATACTGGTCCATACTGGTATATATTACATCTTACAATACTGGTCCATACTGGTATATATTACATCGTAAAATACTGGTAAAATACTGGTCCATACTGGTATATATTACATCTAAAATACTGGTCCATACTGGTATATATTACATCTAAAATACTGATATATACTGGAATATATTACATCTAAAATACTGGCAAAATACTGGTCCATACTGGTATATATTACATCTTAAATACTGGTAAAATATTGGTCCATACTGGTATATATTACATCTTAGAATACTGATAAAATACTGGTCCATACTGGTAAATATTACATCTTAAAATACTGGTCCATACTGGTATATATTACATCTTAGAATACTGGTAAAATACTGATCCATACTGGTATATATTACAGCTTAAATACTGGTAAAATACTGGTCCATACTGGTATATATTACATCTAAAACACTGGTCCATACTGGTATATATTACATCTAAAATACTTTTAAAATACTGGTCCATACTGGTATATATTACATCTTAAATACTGGTAAAATACTGGTCCATACTGGTATATATTACATCTAAAATACTGGTAAAATACTGGTCCATACTGGTATATATTACATCTAAAATACTGGTAAAAACTGGTCTATACTGGTAAATATTACATCTTAAAATAAAAAGTAATCACACGTCGTACTGAGACCGAAAGGCGTACAGAGCGCCTCTTTGTTTTCGGCTCTTGCAGATGTCTGCACAGATAAACATCAGCTCAGCCAAAAGTATTCGGACACTGACAGCAAGCTTGTCGGGTGTCTGGTTTTAAAACCAAACTGTAGTAAAACAGAGTGACCGTCTGTGGGAAATGTTCAGCTAGAACGGTGGACACACAAAAGACACTGAAGTAGGTCTGTGGGAATTTGTGTCAAGAGATGACAGTATTTGTATGGCTGGGTGCTGATGTCTGTGTTCCGGTGCTCTGTGCAGGACCTTCCCTGACGTTGCTGCTTTTATATCACTGATTTATTCCACCTTTTAGCAGCTGTTGTGTCTGAAACACATGAGTTTAAACATTAGAAGGGGTGTCCTTTATATTTTTGGAACGTCCTCTGTACTGCGTTCTCCTTCTCTTTCAGTCTCACTTCCGTCCTTTAGTTCTGGTTCCTCGGGGACAGTGCAGAGCTGCAGCGCTCCTGATTTAGGTCGCTTCCCTGACCTACATAAAGCCGCTGATAGCAGCACCGAGCAGACCCAGTTTCCCTGAACTCCAGTCCACAAGCCATGTTCCATCTGTACAGCCGACCAGGAACGGTCACTGCAGGGTGATCAAGCATCCAGTGGGTTCAGATATGAGAAAACAAACAAAGGGTCTGTTAGTAAAAGATGAAGGTGAATGGAAACCCATCAGACTGTCAGATGTTCTCATTCACGCCGGTGCAGATGGGCTGGAGGTCCAGAGAAGCTCCGGAGGTGTCTGGAGGAGGAACACCAACTGTTCCGCAAAATGTTCAGTCTGAAGGAAAAACGACACGCTGCCAAACCGCCGAGAGAAAACGGAACGCTCGGATTTTATTATTATACAAAATCTACAGCGTTTGGAGCTTCAATGCTCAGATTTGAGCTCCCCTTACCATATAGAAGCACTTTGTAGCTCTACAATTACTGACTGTAGTCCATCTGTTTCTCTACATGCTTTTTTACCCTCCTTTCACCCTGTTCTTTAATGGTCAGGACCCCCACAGGACCCCCACAGAGCAGGTATTATTTAGGTGGTGGATCATTGTGTGTTAGTGTGTGTTGTGCTGGTATGAGTGGATCAGACACAGCAGCGCTGCTGGAGTTTTTAAACACCTCACTGTCACTGCTGGACTGAGAATCGTCCACCAACCAAAAATATATCCAGCCAACAGCGTCCCATTCGCAGCGTCCTGTGACCACTGATGAAGATCTAGAAGATGAACGACTAAAACAGCAGCAATAGATGAGCGATCGTCTCTGACTTTACATCTACAAGGTGGACCAACTAGGTAGGAGTGTCTAATAGAGTGGACAGTGAGTGGACACGGTATTTATAAACTCCAGCAGCGGTGCTGTGTCTGATCCACTCATACCAGCACAACACACACTAACACACCACCACCATGTCAGTGTCACTGCAGTGCTGAGAATCATCCACCACCTAAATAATACCTGCTCTGTGGTGGTCCTGTGAGGGTCCTGACCATTGAAGAACAGGGTGAAAGCAGGCTTAAAAAGTATGTAGAGAAACAGATGGACTACAGTCAGTAATTGTAGAACTACAAAGTGCTTCTATATGGTAAGTGTATATACATATAGTATTGGACTGTGTTAAGCCACAACGGTTTTCCGAATTACGTCCGAGCCCACATGGCTGTATTTATCATGGTCTTTCATAGGTCCAGCACATCCAGAAGTGGCTTCCGGCTTGCCTTACACGGACCGAGATCTTTCCAGGTCTTTGAATCTATTTACAATGTTATGTACGGTAGATGGTGAAAGAAATTATTGTCAATTAAATAATGGTTTAAGAGAATCAATCGATGGATCCAGTTAAACTGTGATACCAAACATTTATTTCAATATGTAGAAGATATATCATCCCCAAATCAAACACTGTAAAGCAAACATGAGTTCAGAAAATTAATCCCTCACATATTTCTCATTATCTCAGAAAAAAAGATGAAATATTATTATTATTATATAGCACTGATTAAATGTGCACCTTCCTAAAAAAAAGTCCTCATATTAAAGTTCAACATGTTCATCAGCACAAAATCTCTCTGTAAACGTACACATATCTACACACACCCATACAAATGTCCCAGGTTCTCTCGTCCCAGCTCAGTAAAAGATCGTAAATATACGGACACACGTCACCAGCATGGAAATGTTCATCGTTTACAAAAGCAGAATAAAAAAGAGCGGTTACAGGACGTGAGAAAAGAAACCACCATGCAGCTAAAAGATCCGACGTTTATACTGTACAGCCAGGGATCGAATCCTTACAAGACATGAACCAGCTTGTATTCAGGACCTACACTACATAGGCAAAAGTATGTGGACACCCTGTTATTACTGACATCGTCTGGCATGTAGAATCTAGATAGATAAATAGATAGATAGCTATATAGATAGATAGATAGATAGATAGATAGATAGATAGATAGATAGATAGATAGATAGATAGATAGATAGATAGATAGATAGATAGGCAGATAGATAGATAGACAGACAGACGATAGATAGACCGACCGACCGACAGACAGACAGATAGATAAATAGATAGATAGATAGATAGATAGATAGATAGATAGATAGATAGATAGATAGATAGATAGTGGGGCAGCTGTAGCCTAGTAGTCAAGGTACTGGACTAGTAATCACTGGTTCAAGCCCCACCCCTGCCAGGTTGATGCTGTTGGGCCCTTGAGCAAGGCCCTTAACCCTCAATTGCTTAGACGGTATACTGACACAGTACTGCAAGTCGCTTTGGATAAAAGCGTCTGCTAAATGCCATAAATGTAAATGTAAATAGACAGATAGATAGATCAATAGATAGACAGACAGATAGATTGATAGATAGACAGACAGATAGATAGACAGATAGATCAATAGATAGACAGACAGATCAATAGATAGACAGACAGACAGATAGATAGATAGATGGTAGATAAACAGATAGAGAGATAGATAGGCAGACATAGATCAAAAGATGATAGATAAATAGATGATAGACAGCTGGATCGATTGATAGACAGACAGACAGACAGACAGACAGATAGAAAGATAGATAGATATGAGGGATCTTCTAAAAGTTTCCTCACTTGTATATTGTGGTTATAAGTGGTGAGGGTGTAGTAGGAGGAGTAATTGGTCGTGTCTGACAGACTGAGAGACGCTTATAGTCTGGATTAAGCTCCATCTGATTTCCACGTTTTTGGACACTCAGAGAAGCTTTAAGAGGAAGAAGATTTTCATGTGATAATGATGTGAAAGCAGCGGCGCATCAGCAGCTATGAGCTCAACCAAAAACCAGATTTTATGCTCACAGAGTTACAAAAAATTGCGGAAACTTTTTGAAGATCCCTCGTAGGTAGGAGTCGTACCAGAAGACTGTCGGCTTTCAAACGCTGTTGATTGAAGGAAAAAGAGCGAATGCACATATAGTAGAACTAAATATTAAAATATTAAATGTACTGTACGAATATATCCAACCCACCTGATTAAATAATAATAATAATAATAAACTCCAAAAGCCCTTCAGTCATGGACAAAGTTGCAGAAATCACTGATGTACTTTAGTGTATTTAAACTCTTGACTCCATCAGACTGGTAACGTCATGTATAAGTAAAATGAAAGCGTGACCATGCCGTATGAACGCATGGTAGGAATGAGATATGCAAAGATATCAAAGATAAATCCTGGTTCGGATTAAAACTTGAAGCGTTAGAATTAGTATTAGAGATCCTGTATGAATAAAAAAATCGTATAATGATGCTAAAGATTACATACCATGTGTCCCATTTTAAATATATACACTGAGGACAGCATACAGCCGTGGTGCTCAACCTTTCAACAAGCTGGGCCCCGACAGGTCACGACAGGGGCCACGAACTAGTCCTTGGTGGACTGGAATAACGGGTCTTTAAAACAGGGGGCCACAGGTTGAGACCTCTGGTAAAAGGTAAAAAGCACCGGCATGTTGCTGTATGACACAGCTGACCACTGTACACGTACTCTAGACTGTCTTGTTCCAAACGTTTCTTCAGTATAATAATATTATTTATTATAAAACTCCCAACAGTCTCAAAAAATGACCTTGTGCTTTTGATTCAGTACCTCAAAAAGATAAAATTAAAAAAAGGTAGCGTTTTGGAGGGAGCCAGGTACGGGCGAGCTGTGCCCCTCCAGAAAGTCTAGTAAGAGAGCAAGGCCACTCTGGGATTGGAGAAAATGGAACTCACTCTTTGAAGGTCACAGTGGGAGGAGGCGTGGGTGACAGTTTGAAAAAGTGCGGCAGGTTCCTGGCGTTGTCCGGGCTCGGGCCGCGTTCGGGCAGCAGGATGACGTTCTTGCGGCGCAGCGTGGAATCTCGGCTCGAGGCGAGCGAGAGGGTCTCGGATGCGGCCTCCGTCTCGCTGCTGGACTCTGCCGCCGAGACGCGGATGGTGGTGATGCCCTGGTGGTGCTGGTGGTGAAAGTGGTGATGGTGGTGGAAGTGTGGGTGATGCGGGTTGCCCGTGTCGGGTACCGAGCCGTCCCTGAGCGAGTCGCAGCTCTCCGAGTTGCGGTTGAGGTCGTTGAGCTCGAAGCACTGGCGGACGCTGACTCGCTCGGGCGGCGCCTTCCACCTCCAGGAGCCACCGGGGTCCACGTTGGGTCTGTTCTCCGGATGGGCGTCGATGTGCACAATGCCATCGCCGGGCTCCTGCTCGGTCAGTGCCTTGTACCGGATCGAACCAGTGCGGCTCACGGCGCTACCCTCGCTCTTGGGACTTCCGAGTATGATGCCCTGCTGTTTAGACATGGCGATGACCTGCATGATCCTTGGCTGGTTGTTAGTCCTGCATGGTGCACTCTGCTCTGCCATCTTCATCCATTTTGCCCGTGCGTTTCCAGCCGATCCCTCCCCACCATCGCTCATTTCGCCGCTGTCCTCCTGTGGATATGTGCACAAGTTCTCCTGCACCTCTTCAGGAATGTGAACCAGCTGTGAAGATCCTGGTCGTGATTGGATGGTCACCCTGGCCCCACCACCACCACCGCCGCCATTGTGATTAGCCATGGGCAATGGCACAACACTAGCAGCCATCTTCATGTACTGCGGAGGTCCTTCCAAACTCATAGCAGAGGGTTCGGAGCTGCACCTGACATCCATGCCCGCCTCAGGACCCTCCCCGATCTGTAGCTTACGGTTTTCATTCTTGGTTTTCCATTGAGAGAGGAGCTGTTTGGAGCGCGTGGAGTCCATCGAGGTATGAATGGCGGCGTGGCGCCTTGGCACGGGCTCATCTCCACTCACCGATTGTGTCCTGGGCAAGGTGTTGCTAAAGGTCACCATGTTGTCTTGGTACAGAGGGCTGGACGCCGTGATGCACTGCAGCTCCGTGCTGGCTCTCTTCATGGTGAAGGAACCGGTGTCCCGGCTTGGACCTCGGAGAAGGATGCTCTCCGAGCGAGCCGAGGTCGGCCGCTCCCTGACGCTCAGGCTTTTAGCGTGAAGGAGGCGAGGGAGCTCTGTGTTAAAGTTTGGCAGGGGGCGCAGGGGCTCACGGAGGGCAGAAGGAGGCATGATGGGCTGAGGCTGTGGGGGAATCTGCATCGGTGGGGGCACGGGCTGGGGACGTGGCTGTGGCTGTGGACGAGGGTGCTGCCGCAGAGACGTGTCCTCACTGGGTTTAAAGTTTCCCACCGCATAGAGACCCTGAAAAGAATCCCAGTAAGCAATGTTAGGAACATATTCCCAATCCCAACACTATAAAGGGGGCATTGCCACCACTATTTAAAGGTGGAGGCAGCCATTTTAGAGAGCAGACACCCTTGCGTCCAAGTCAAGACTCAAGTCAGCAACTGTCGATTTCTAAACAAGTCATCTCAGTCTTACATCCAATGTCAGTCTAAAGCTTCTATTATTTGTCTTGGTTATTTTAGGTCTTGAATTATTGTTAAGTCTGAAAGGCAGAGTCAGCGATTTTTGAGAGCTGACACCCTTGCGCCCAAGTCAGGACTTGAGTCAGCAACTATCACCTCTCGGCAAGCCAAGTAATCTCAGTCTTACATCCAATGCCAGTCTAAAGCTTCTATTATTTGTCTTGGTTATTTTAAACGTTAAATTATGGTAAAGGGAAGCAGGTAGGGGGGCATTGTCACCATTACTGAAAGGTATAGTCAGCAGTTTTTGAGAAATGACACTATTGGGTCCAAGTCAAGGTCTCGGGTCAGCAACTGCCAATTTCTAGGCAAGCCAAGTCTTCACAGCTTTACTTGGAGTCCAAAGTTTTCTTTGTCTTGGTCATTGTAACTCTCGAACCGGGGTTAAATAAAGAAGGTGGAGGCAGCAATTTTAGAGAGCTGACACCCTTGGGTCCAAGTCAGGACTTGAGTCAGCAACTGTCAAGTCCTAGACAAGCCAAATCATTTCAGCCGTACATTCAATGCCAGTCTAAAGCTTCTATTATTTGTCTTGGTTAGTTTAAGCCTTAAATTAGGGTTAAGGGAAGACGGGGGCATTACACTAGCACTGATTGGTGTAGTCAGCAACAAGATAAATCATCTCAGCCTTACATCCGAGCAAATCAAAAGTTTCTCTACGTTGACTTGGTCATTGTAAATCTTGAATTGGGGTTGAGGGAAGAAGGGGGTATTGTAACCACTATTTAAAGGTGGAGGCAGCAGTTTTAGAGATCCAAGTCAAGGCTCGAGTCAGCAACTGTCAATTTCTAAACAAGCAAAGTCATCTCAGCCTTACATCCAATGCCAGTCTAAAGCTTCTATTATTTGTCTTAGTTATTTAAAGTCTTGAATTATGGTTAAGGGAAGCAGGAAGGGGGGCATTGTCAGACACCCTTGGGTCCAAGTCAGGACTTGAGTCAGCAACTGTCAAGTCCTAGACAAGGCAATTCATCTCAGCCTTATATCCAAGGCAAATCCAATGATTCTTTTCTTTGTCTTGGTCATTGTAACTCTCAGATTCAGGTTAACGGAGGAAGCGGGCATTGCCAGCAATTATTGAGAACTGACACCTTGAGCCTAAGGCAACTCTTGAGTCAGCAATTATCTACAGTATATGCACATCAAGTCATTTCAGTCGTATATTCAAGGCAAATCAAACATTCTGGAGGTAAAGAGGGGGCATTGATACCATCACTGATAGGTGAAGACGGCAATTTATTATAACTAACACCCTTGGGTCCGACTTAAGTCTGAAATCTGCAACTGTCAAGTCCTAGACAAGGTATCTTACCTTAAGTTTCTTTTCTTTGCCTTGGTCATTATACATTTTGAAGTGGAGTTAAGGGGAAATGGGGGCATTGCCAACACTATATAGGTACAGTCAGCAATTTATGAGGACTGACACCTAGAGACCAAGGCAATCTTGAGTCAGCGACTATCTATATGCAAGCCAAGTCATTTCAGCCGTACATTCAAGGCAAATTCAAAGTGTCTTTTCTTTATATTGGTCATTGGTAATCTTGAACTGGGGTTAAGGGAAGAAGAGGGCATTGATACCACCATTGATATGTGAGGTCAGCTGTTTTAGATAACTGGCACCCTTGGGTCCCACTCAAGTTTGAAATCAGCAACAAAAAAAATGCTAAATCGGGTGTATAATATATTAATCTCGATTCTCCAAAAGTCTGAACTCTTGGAAACAAGGCCACACCAGCGCATTATCACAGCACACACAAAAAACTCTGTACAGTTTGAGATTTACTTAGATCAGCATGCTAGTGATCGTAACACGGGGAAGGGGAGGCTTGTTGGCGAAGAACAAGCGTGGGGGCGGATAGCAGCGATGCAGCCGCATGAGATTTGCTTAGGGTCTATTTATAACCCCATTAAACACTGCCTTCTCTCATCACTCCCAAACAAGCGTCCACGGAGCAGGAGAACAGACCGTGTGAAGCTCCTCCAACGAGGAGCCAAAAGTCTTCAGGGTTAGCCAGACTGAGTCAGATTCATTTAATGTGACCCGAATGAATCAAGATTCACACCCCGAACGCAAACAACGATCCACCTTAAGCCCGACCCCATTTGTTTTCTCACCAGGTAGACGGCGATGGCTCCTCCAATGAGGAAGCCGCAGTAGATGTCCATGGCGTGGTTTTTAAACTGGATGATGCGCGTCAGGCCACAGATGACGCCACACATGATGAAGGAGAAGACCAGCAGCGGTTTCAGCAGCTTGGAGGAGTCGGTTAACGTAGCGTTGAAGTACATCTGAAAAAACGCAAACACAGCAACACTAAGTTACACTAATCACGATTCATTCCAGTCATACCTTAACCTTACAACACTACATGGTCAAAAGTATCTAGACACCCATTCCATATCTGTCTTCTGCTGCAACGGTCCATCCAATGACTATTCTATTCTATCGGTCCCCTCATTCATCCAATACTGCATCCATTCCCTTTATTCTTATATTTATACATTCAACCCTACATTCATCTATGAAGCCATCAACCCATCCATCCTTCCATCTATCTGTCCGTCCAGCCATCCATCCATCCGTCCGCCTGTCTGTCCATTCATCCATCTGTTCATCCCAATTCATCCATACTTCCATCTATCTGTCCGTCCAGCCATCCATCCATCCGTCCGCCTGTCTGTCCATCCATCCATCTGTTCATCCCAATTCATCCATCCTTCCATCTATCTGTCCGTCCAGCCATCCATCCATCTGTTCATCCCAATTCATGCATCCACCCATCTGTCTGTCCATCCATCGATTCAATGACCATTCTATATGGTCATTTATCCATCCATCCATTCATCCATCCATTCATCCATCCATCCATCCACCTGTTCATCCATCCATCCCATGACCATTCTATATGGTCATTTATCCATCCATCCATTCATCCATCCATTCATCCATCCATCCACCTGTTCATCCATCCATCCATCCCATGACCATTCTATATGGTCATTTATCCATCCATTCCATCACTGAGCCGATCCTATATCCATTAATCTATTTATAAATTCTTGACCCCCAATTTTCCATAAACTAACTTACCCACGTTTGTGTTCATCCATCCATCCATCCATATCCTACCTAGATACATCCATGCTTTTACATGAAGATCCATTCATCCCTTTATTCATCCAAAACTCAATCCATCCCTCCATTTTCTTCATTCTTATACTTATACATTCAACCCTACATTTATCTCTCAATCCATCAACCTATCCATCCATCTGTCCATCCATCCATCCATCCATCTATAAATCCATCCATCCATGCATCCATCCATCCATATCCTACCTAGATACATCCATGCTTTTACATAAAGATCCATTCATCCCTTCATCCATCCAATACTCCATCAACCCATCCATCCGTCCATCTATCTGTCCGTCCGTCCATCCATCCAACCGTCCATCCATCCATCCCAATCCATGCATCCATCCATCTGTCTGTCCATTCAATGAACATTCTATATGGTCATTTATCCATCCATCCATCCATCCATCCATCATCATCTATTTAATGACCAGTCAAGCCATAATATATAGATTGTTATATTTCTGTGCTGATATTGCAGGTATGTTTATGAATTTTCTGAACGGTTTTCCTGCAGGGTGACACTGTGTATAATCTCTCTAACATAAACAATAACGTTAAATGCGTGAAATGGAAAATTTCATGATAGTGCCCCTGTGGCAGTGCGGATAGGTGGATTACTTACTGAGACGTACACTGCAGCAAAGGCAGCCAAGGTGGCGTGTTGTGAGGGGAACGATTTCCTGCAACAACAAACACCCGGTTATTCAGATTCACTGAAAAAGACACCGTAGCA
This sequence comes from Trichomycterus rosablanca, assembly GCF_030014385.1. Classification (NCBI taxonomy): domain Eukaryota; kingdom Metazoa; phylum Chordata; class Actinopteri; order Siluriformes; family Trichomycteridae; genus Trichomycterus; species Trichomycterus rosablanca. Next base: position 1,912,186 of record NC_086007.1, read on the forward strand.
TCTATAATACATATTCATGCTCTTTGTTTCATTAATACGAGCGAGGACACTCTGTCTGCTGGACGTCTGAACGTCTCAGGCACGATTGTGCTGAGATTATGAGAATGAGAGCGGAGAGGCTGATGAGGACTGAATAACGGAGCTGTGTGAATGCACGCGTGGGTGTTTCCAAGCTACAGATTCACAAGAGCACCGGGACTGAACTCTGTGTGGGTTCTACACAGCGCCGAACGCTGAAGGTCCCTCCGCACCTCCAAAAAAACACCCTACACACGGCAATACGGGTGATTTACACCCAAATCATTCCGGTTCTGAGAGGATTTACAATTAGGGAATGTTTATTCATTCGTTCCGACTGTGACTGGCACCGCCAGGAAACACAGGGCACGAGGCTAGAACTCAGTCTAGACAATGCGCCTGTCAATCACAGGGCGCTCGATATTTTGACTCATCTCCTACACCTAGGGGCGAGGCAATTCGGGTGAGAGGAAACCCACGCAGAAGCGAGGATCAAACCCGAGACCTCAGGACCCACTGTGCTGCACAGCACCCACTCTACCAGCTCCATGCCCTCCGCAAGATGTGGGCGAGTATACACCATTTTAAGGAAATGCCAAGTTCCTGCTCGTACCTCTTTTCAGTTTAAATTTAACTGGTTTGTTGGCACAAATAATCAATACATGGCCAAAAGTATGTGGACACCTGACCATTGTTGGACGTCTTATACCCTACACCTACAGTATATCAGCTACTATTCTTCGATTTGGAACACGTCTGTGGGATTTTGTGCCCACTATGGATCAAAATCAGTGTTCCAATTCATTCCTAAGACTCAAGGCTTGGGACCAGCACTAAGAGCGCACTGACAAGTGCACCTGACAACAGCAAGTCTGTTTCTGCCTTTATTTACAAATGCTTTTTGACTGAATGGGCACAAATTCCCATACACAGACTTACTTCAAGGTCTTGTGAGAAGCCTCTCAGAAGAGTGGCTGCTGTTATAGCTGAAAACACATAGAGGTCGCTCTATTTTAATAGTTTGTTTATTAAATGGGACGTCCAACAGCCCAGGTCAGGCGTCCAAATACTTTCGGCCATGTAGTGTATCATGCAGTTTCATATAATATGATGAAAGGATGAATGAGACCTGGATATATTCTCTTTAAACAATATTAATTGAGGTTCCTGACCTGCCGGCGTTGATGGCTGCAGAGTTGGAGCCGGAGCAGATGTCCTCCACGATGAAGGCGTTCTCGTCACACGTGGTGTTGAGGATGGTGAGGTTGGGTTTACACACCGTGAGGAAGTACGGGGCGTGGTACCCCGTACACAGCTGGATGATGTCTGTGATCAGGGCCGTGACGCACAGGCCGAATATGTGCACCCCTAAACGGAAACATGGGCGTGAGTAGGTACACCGAGTGTGCTGTTGCACGTGCTGCCCCACTATAGGACCCCTGAGCAATAATATTCACATATTCAAATATTCACCCATCTATTAATCTGCACACTTTGTCCCCCCTGTACCCATAAATCAATTAAAAGGGAAAAGTAATGGTTGTATGTGTTCAGTTACATTTACTTTACTTTTATCCAAAGTGACTGGTTAAGGGCCTTGCTCAGGGGCCCAACAGTGGCAACCTGGCAGAGATGGGGCTTAACCCAGTGACCTTTTGATTACTAGTTAACCGCTAGGCTACAACTGCCTACAGGACACTGTTGGCTTTATATTCTTGGTTGGACCACAAGATCCAAAATCCCAACAACACTGCTGCACCTGCTACACTTATACAAGTACAACACACACTAGCATGTCGTTACCGCTCGGAGATCGTTCAGTCAGTGTGGCTACTATGGGGTTCCTAACTGATTGATAAATGCAGATGTACAGAGAAACAGACGGCCTACAGTCTGTAATTGTATACCCTCAAAGTTGATCTGTACGGTTGGTTTGTATGTAGATAGACATACCTAATGAAGTGCTCAGTGAGTATATACAGAATAAACCTGGGCGTCCTCCATGTCTAATTATTTTTAAGCACCAGGAACGACGCTCTTCCCTCCCGAAATATTGCAACTGGCATCACAACGAAAAAAGGGCATGAAAAATGAGTGCCTACCCACAAACCTTACAGCCCGGCGGATGAAGGAGTTGAAGTTGCAGCCGGCGGCGTTGATGTTGGCTTCGGTTTTGGTGGTGACCCTTCGTTTAATCTGGCAGCAGTACAGGATCCCCTCGCCAATCATGATCTGTGGGGAGACATGTCACCGTGGTTACCAGTGCCAGCATCCAGGCCTTCCCACAGTCGACTGGACAGCCAACCATAATGGGAGTGGCACCATTCATTGAACAGGGTGCCAATCCATCCCAGTGCATCACACACTCATATACTCACTCACAACTTGGGGCATCTGTAGGCCAACTGCATGTTTTTGGTAGGTGGGAATACATCTGTGGACTATATACGCAGATCCCATTGACTAAATGGGCACGAATTCCCATACACAGACACACTTCAAAGTTGTGAGAAGCTTCTCAGAAGAGCGGCTGTTGTTCTAGCCGAAAAGATCACACAGAGGTCACGGGGTGTCTAACAAGCTCATGATCAGGTGTCCGAATACTTTTGACCATTTGGTGTATTATAGTTTCTAATAGGTCAACCCATTTGTTCTCTCAGTGACCAACAGGAAACCAGTATGAGGTGTGCTGGAATTGTACCGATCGCTAATATATAATATAATAATAATAATAACGCTTCGGCCATCTTAACCCACAACACACACAATGGGTAAGTGTTCCAGCCAGCTTCCGGCGTAGTGATGCGTCGCTCCCTACTTAAAATGGTGGAATACCCTACGTAGTGCACTTCACAGTAACAGATAATGTGAATGGAACGCTCCAACAGAATTGGCGCTAATGGTTGTAAGAACCGCTTTCTGAACCAATCAGAGCTTCTGATTGTAATTGTTAGTAAGAAATGCTGTTATTTGCATTTATTCAGTTTGCAGCGTCACACAGATGACGTGGTAATGAAACGCTCGATCGGCTTTCTAACGACTTCCTGTTTTACTTCACAACCGGGAAAAGTTTGGAGGTTTTTAATTATAAGCACATTTACAAAATAACAGATTCTATTCCTAATGGGACACACGCTTATAAATTTAATAGCATCTGGAAGAACAGAAGCTAAGGTAAGCAGTATTATGGATGTTTTTGCTGCGTTTGGGATTTTGGCCGCTGTGCCGTAATTTGTAATAAAAACAAAACGTCAGTTTAAGCTTTTAACTGGAACCCAGGAAAGTAAAGGCACGAAGTAAAACGGCTAAATAAACTCGCTAATCTGTTGTTGTTTTTTATCTAAACTTACAGATTATTTGTTTATTTCTACGCTACATTTCCAAGATATGTTTTGTGTTTATTATATTGACTCGTGACTTGACTCGGACTCTAGCCTAAAGACTCATGACTTGACTCAGACTCTAACCTAAAGACTCGTGACTTGACTCAGACTCTAGCCTAAAGACTCATGACTTGACTCGGACTCTAGCCTAAAGACTCATGACTTGACTCAGACTCTAACCTAAAGACTCGTGACTTGACTCGGACTCTAGTTTAAAGACTCATGACTTGACTCGGACTCCAGCCTAAAGACTCGTGACTTGACTCAGACTCTAGCCTAAAGACTCATGACTTGACTCAGACTCTAGCCTAAAGACTCATGACTTGAATCAGACTCTAGCCTAAAGACTCATGACTTGACTCGGACTCTAGCCTAAAGACTCATGACTTGACTCAGACTCTAACCTAAAGACTCGTGACTTGACTCAGACTCTAGCCTAAAGACTCGTGACTTCACTCGGACTCTAGCCTAAAGACTCGTGACTTGACTCAGACTCTAACCTAAAGACTCGTGACTTGACTCAGACTCTAACCTAAAGACTCGTGACTTGACTCAGACTCTAGCCTAAAGACTCATGACTTGACTCAGACTCTAACCTAAAGACTCGTGACTTGACTCAGACTCTAGCCTAAAGACTCGTGACTTGACTCGGACTCTAGCCTAAAGACTCATGACTTGACTCAGACTCTAACCTAAAGACTCGTGACTTGACTCAGACTCTAACCTAAAGACTCGTGACTTGACTCAGACTCTAGCCTAAAGACTCATGACTTGACTCGGACTCTAGCCTAAAGACTCGTGACTCGACTCGGACTCTAGCCTAAAGACTCATGACTTGACTCAGACTCTAGCCTAAAGACTCATGACTTGACTCGGACTCTAGCCTAAAGACTCATGACTTGACTCAGACTCTAACCTAAAGACTCGTGACTTGACTCAAACTCTAGCCTAAAGACTCGTGACTTGACTCGGACTCTAGCCTAAAGACTTGTGACTTGACTCAGACTCTAACCTAAAGACTCGTGACTTGACTCAGACTCTAACCTAAAGACTCGTGACTTGACTCAGACTCTAGCCTAAAGACTCATGACTTGACTCAGACTCTAACCTAAAGACTCGTGACTTGACTCAGACTCTAGCCTAAAGACTCGTGACTTGACTCGGACTCTAGCCTAAAGACTCATGACTTGACTCAGACTCTAACCTTAAGACTCGTGACTTGACTCAGACTCTAACCTAAAGACTCGTGACTTGACTCAGACTCTAGCCTAAAGACTCATGACTTGACTCGGACTCTAGCCTAAAGACTCGTGACTCGACTCGGACTCGTATTTCGTGACTTGTGAACATCATTCCGAAGCCACAAGTCGCTTCATATTCTGTGCACATACGTCCCCCTGAGCCGTGCATTGTGGGTAGGTGGCAGCCAAAATGAACTGAAAACTAATGTGACATTGAAATCTGCATATTATAAGACGAGTGAACTCTGACAGCTTGTGGAATTTATATTCAGCCACCGTATGCGGCACGATTAGCATTCGCCGTCGTCCTTTAGCACAGCTGCGCCGCGGTCACGCGCTGCTCCTTTAGCAGAAAGTATTCGGACGCCTGACGTCTCATTTTAGAAGTGCACGGTGTTAAAATAGAGTGACCTCTGTGTGAAGACTGTGGAGTGTGTCTGTGGGAATTTGTGCCCGTTCAGGTGTAGATCGAGAAAGCCTCACTGGATGTTCCGGTTCATTCCAGAGCTGGTGAGGTTCAAGTTCTTCTAGAGATGCTTTGTGCACAGGGAAGGATCTTCCCTAAACTGTTGCTGCACCTGATTCAGACATTAGACAGGGGTATCCCTCTGTAAAGCAGTGGAAGCAGGATCATCTAATGGTCGAGTAACTGTGCAGTGTGTGGTTGGAATTCAATTACTGACAGTTCCTCTCCACTCCGTGCAGTCTGAATAAAGTCTTATTACTTATTAAGTAACAGACTGGTCCAAACTGGAACCATTAGAACCAGTAAAAGTGTTTAGTTCTGCTTTATTTTCATTATATTTAGAGACAGCTGAACAGTCGCAGTGATCATGCAGGTCAGCAAGTCACAACATTACAGTCCAGTCCCGTAATTAAGTCACACTAAATTAACCTGCATGAGCCCTAAACGAATAAACGTTTAGTTAACATTTAATTTTTTATTTAATCATGAGGTAATCACATGTGGGAAGTTAACAAAACAGGTTTTTGATCGCTTCCCAAAATTACTCGGCTCAGCTCGGCTTGGCTCGGCTCTTCGGCTGTATGAGGGTGTGTTCACCGCCACTGCTTTTTTGTGTTGGAATCTGTTCACCGCTGCTCCACTGCTCGATTCTTCAGCTGTGTGTGGCTGATATCACCTCTGCTGTGTTGCTATGTTTTGTGTTTCTCGTCTGCATGTCTGTTATTATTGTTCTGTCTGTACATTTCTATTGTGCAATTTGCTCTGAAATTAAAAATTTAGGGTTTTATGTTTAGAGATTTAACATTTTTCATTCATGTAGTGTTCAAGTGCATCAAATTTACTGATTAATCTGCACTATAAGGCGTCCTAGCAATCCTACGGCAATTCAGTTGGTCAAACTGTCCAAGATGGCAAAGTGTAAAGCAGCTAAAAACATGACTCGGGTGAATTTTTGTAAAACTAACAACCCATTCTGTGAGCGAGAATGCAGACGAGTATTTTCGTCTTTGGATTAAGGGAGCTGTGCTGTGTATCATAGCTTTTATTTATTCTATCGTTCAATTTATGAGTGTAATTTAATGACTGAGGTGAAATGTGGCTCTTTTCTTTATAAATCTGTGATATCTGTGATTTCTGAAAAGCAAGGTCAGTGAAATTAAGCATGTATTCCAATAGATTTATTAGGGCCCTATATAATATAAATAATAGTGATGATGATTTAGATGAATGAAATTGTATTTTGAGATTCCTCATTATTAACAATTGTTAATACCCATAATGCTCTGCCTAAAACTTTACCTTGAATTTCATACATTCATAATAAAAACAGAGTTATATAGAACAATGTGGCCCTTCAGTTTGAGGACACGTGCTTATTTACTTGACATTACAGAGCATCAGAGCATCATTACACTGTTACGAATGCGATTTAAGACATCATGACTGACCGTGGCTGCTGGGATGACAAACGCCAGGCTAAAAAGCATGAGGAACGGCACCACCTCCTTGCTGGGCTCGATGTAGGGCATGCTCAGGGTCCGGTCGTTACAGCTATAGCCCGAATGTACCGGCTTAAAGAGATCGGTCAGCTCCAGAAAGTACAGACTCACCACCGAGGAGGCCAGGATGGGCAACTGCACACAGGACGAAGAGAAAGTCGAGATTAAAAGAGACAACAGTGATAAAAATCAGTATAAATAAACAACATCGATCAAAAATTTTTTATTTTTATTTTAGAAAGGATCTTTTGTATCTTGAATCTTTGCCGTGCCTTAGCCGTCAGCTGCCAGAGGTCTGAGGGAGCATAATCATCCATAATCTTTCATTCATTCATTGTTTCAACACTGCTTTATCCTGGTCAGGGTCGTGGTGGGTACAATTCACTGAGTGAAATTTAGGAACCACCCTGGACAGGTCACCAGTCCACACACACACATATCTCCAGTTGACCTGACTGTATGTCTGTGGACTGTAAGAGGAAACCCACGTGGACACAGGGAGAACATGCAAACTCCACACAATAAGGACCTGCTCAGCTCCACCTGGAAATCAAACCCAGGACCTTCTCGCTGTCACTACCCAGTACTACCTAAAAAATGCATTTGTTTTAATTGGACTATATAACAACATCTGTTAAATTAAAGACCAGGACAGTAAAAAAAATCAACAACATCGATTGTTGGCTACTTTACATTCTGCACCAGGCATCCGTTCTCATTACTGACCTTTGGGATGAATTAGAACATCAACTGTGAGTCTTACAAATGCTATTTAGACTGAATAGGCACAAATCTCCACAGACAATCCAAAATCTTGTGAAATAAACAGCATATTAATGCTCAGGGTTTCGGAACTGGACGTCCAACAAGCTTAATGTAAGATGTCCGAATACTTTTGACTACATAGTTAATTCTTACAAGTGACTAAACACAATCAGTTCTGTTCTGTTTTACATTCATATTGATTGATTGATTACTTTATTGATCCTCAAAGGGAAATTGCAGTGTAACAGCAGCAATTCATAAACATGACCACGTAGAGCAAAAGAAAATTAAATACAATAAAAAAAATTTAAAGTAAATATAAAAACTAAAACTGTACAAATATATAAAAGTAATAAATAAGAATATAAAGCCCAAAGAATATAAAAAAGCGACTTGCACACCAGCGCTGAGATTCTGAACTCCTCGGTTCAAATTTCGGCTCTGCCATCGGTCGGCTGGGCGCCATCTAGCGGGCACAATTGGCAGTGCCTGCAGCAGACACTAACTGGCCACTGTGTCTGCTGGGTGGGATGACCGGACTACGTGTGGGTGGGATCTTCATACGCTGTGCAAGGACCCTGGTTAACAGATAGAGGCGCCTGTGGGCAAAAAGAAGGGGTCCGCTAGGACTGCGCATGGGTCGGACGAGGCGTGAGCAGCCACATACCCTCCTTAAATGCCATCGGGGATCCTCAACAGCAGAAGACAAAATCAGGAGAAAATGGACAGAAAATGCATAAATAAATATAAAAAGCCATCAAAAACTAAACGGTGCATTTTAAAATGACCTGTTAGCAACTGATGTGGCTGAAAGACATGAATTCAAAAATGAAAAGGGGCGTCCAAATACTTTTGTCCATATAGTGCAGCTTATTAAAAGTACTTTAGCCAAAACGCTGGGAGAACAGAAGCGTGTAGGCGAACTCCCACTCGTACTAGCGCATCGATTCAAACCGTCGACTCGGTGTTTGATGTGTGATGCAGAAAACACTGAGTTACACTCAATCCACGGTTTTCTAGATGTGGCAGAAACTTCTGAGGCAGTTCAGGCACAAACGGGCACAAACGGGTCTCAGGTTTGCATATAAATGTAAATAAAAATAAATATTGCTGAACGCTACTGGCTAACTACGTGTCCTTCTGTATTGTATGACAGCCATCGAGCTGGGAGGGTGAGTGGCAAACATGTGCTTCCTCCAGCACACATACAGACGATGGTACACCCTCCTCTCACATAAACGAATTACCGGCCAGACGTTACTGCTATAAAAGCAGAACTTTTGTTGTAGTTTGGTAGTTTGGTGTTCTGGAGCACCCTGGTGTGTGTCTACATCATGATACCAACAGAGGACGTCAGCCTGGACCTCAAAGAAGCAAGAGGTTCACAAGACCATCCCCAAACTATTTAAAAGATCATCATGAAGTTGGTGTGACTACCTCTATAAAAGGAACACCCCGGACAAGGTGCCAATTTATCGCAGGACTTCAGCCACCCCCCACTCCCCCAAACATCAGTCATGTCTGTGTAGATGCCAGGCTGGCAGATAGCACAGCTGTGATTCTAAACCAGATTTCAGCGGTGGTGGGCAAGTGTAATAGACTCATTTTATTAATTATCCATAAAAATGTGGTTCTTTAGGGGTGAAAAGTGGCCTTTTAGGGTGCGTTTCACCCATTCAGGGTGATATGTGGCCATGCAGGGTATGAATGTGGCTTTTAGGGTGAGATGTGGGCATGCAAATTAAAATGTGCTCATGCTTTAGAGTTGAAATGTGCCCATGTAGGGTGAAATGTAGGCATGCAGGGTAAGCTGTGTGCATGCAAGGAGAAATATGGCCTTTTAGGGTGAAATATGGTTGTTTTAGGGTAAACCTGCGCCCATACAGGATGAAATGTGCCAATAGTGTGTGAACATGGGCATGCAGGGTGAGATGTGCCAATGCAGGGTGAAATGTGACCTTTTAGGGTGAAATAGGGCTTTTTTAGGGTGAAACGTGCCCATGCAGAGTGAAATGTGGGCATACAGGGTTGAAATGTGGCTGGCCATGCAAAATTAAATGTGCCCATGCGGAGTGAAATCTGGTCTTTTAGGGGTGAAATGTGGCCTTTTTAGAGTAAACCTGTGCCCATGCAGGATGAAATGTGCCAATAGTGTGGGAACATGGGCATGCAGGGTGAGATGTGACCTTTTAGGGTGAAATGTAGGCTTACAGGGTGAAATGTGGGCATGCTAGGAGTGAATGTGGCCCTGCAGGGTAAAATGTGCCCATGTACAGTGAAATCTGGTCTTTTAGGGGTGGATTGTGGCCTTTTAGGGTGAATTTCATCCATTCAGGGTGATATGTGGTCATGCAGGGTATGAATGTGGCTTTTAGGGTGAAATGTGGACATGCAAATGAAAATGTGCTCATGCAGGGTTAAATGTGGGCATGCAAGGGTGGAACGTGTCTATGCAGGGTGAAGTGTTGCCTTTTAGGGTGAAATGTGGTCTTTTAGGATAAAATGTGCCAATGCAGGGTGAAATGTGGGCATACAAAATGAAATATGGTCATGCAGAGTGAAATGTGCCTATCTATGGTGAAATGTGGTCCTTTAGAGTGAAATGTGGTCATGTAGGGTTGAAATAGATCCATGCAGGGTAAAATGTGGGCATGTAAGGACAAATATGGCCTTTTAGGGTGAAATATGGCTTTTTTAGGGTGAAATATGGCTTTTTTAGGGTGAAATATGGCTTTTTTAGGGTAAAAAAAAAATCAGCATTATCCTGTGCTCATACAGGATGAAATGTGCCAATAGTGTGTGAACATACGCATGCAGGGTGAGATGTGACCTTTTAGGGTGAAATGTTGGCATGCAGAGTGAAATGTGGGCATGCTAGGAGTGAATGTGGCCATGCAGGGTTAAATGTGGGCATGCAAGGAAGGAGAAATGTGGCCTTTTAGGGTAAAATGTGCCCATGTATGGTGAAATGTGGCCTTTTCAGGGTGGAATGTGTCCATGCAGGGTAAAGTGTTGCCTTTTAGGGTGAAATGTGCCCAAAAATGTGCCCATGTATGGTGAAATGTACCTATGCATGGTGAAAGGTGGCCTTTTAGGGTGATATGTGGGCATGCAGGGTGAAATGTGACCATAAAGGGTAAAATGTGCCCATGCAAGATGAAATGGGTGAAATGTGCCCATGCAGGGTGAAATGGGTGAAATGTGCCCGTATGGTGAAATGTGCCCATGTAGGGTGAAATGTGCCCGTATGGTGAAATGTGCCCATGTAGGGTGAAATGTGGGCATGCAGGGTGTAATGTGTCCATGCAGGGTGTAATGTGTCCATGCAGTGTGTGAACATGGACATGCAGTGTGAGATGTGACGTTTTAGGGTGAAATGTGGGCATGTAGGGTGTGAACATGGGCATGCAGGGTGAGATGTAGCCTTTTAGAGTAAAATGTGGGCATGCAGGGTGTGAATGTGCCCACTTTGGGCGTTTTTTACCTCCACAAAGTAGAAGCAGGGCAGCAGGGTGACGCTCTCCTTGCTCATGGTGCTCTTCAGCCTCTCTTTAGCAGACATGATGAAGGTCTGAGGGCCTCCTGCCTGGTACCTTAATGCTGAGTGATGATTAAGCCCCTCCAGATCTGGATCAACAAGCTTTAGTCCCCTGGTTCGGTTCTAGACCCGGTTCGGTCTGGTTTAGTCCCGTGTGCTGCCGGACATCATGAAGATCTGAGCGTTTCTCAGTGCAGACTGATGACTAAACCCCTCCAGATTGGGATCGATTCCCCCCGCTGGTCCTGCTCCAGTCCTGTAGTCCTCTGTTAGTCCTGATTTAGTCGTGCACGGCGCTCAGGGTGGGAACGAGCGGAAGCAGACCCACTGCAGCACCGGGAGCCCATGCAGCATCCTTCACCCCCAAAATCCTCCACGCAGGTCACGCGCGCGCTGTGGGGTGCAGAGATGATCCGGTTCGGTCCCGATTCTTCCCTCCACTGACGGTTTCTGAGACGCTCCGGAGGATCAGACGGGAGGAGAGTGGGGGGGGGAAGAATGAACGAAATGACGTCACGCGTGTGCTAAAAACCCACTTTCGCGCCGACAAAGTGTGCGTGTGTTTGCGTGTCGCGAGCTTTGCTTGCGGGTGTGCGCGCGCGCGCTGCTGGTGTGTCGCCGTGATTTGAGCGCGCGGAGTTCGGTGTTTGCTTGCGCGCGCGCTCGCGTGCGTGCGTGCTTTTGCGTAGTGTATGCTGTTGCGTGTGTGTGTGTGTGTGTGCGTGTTGGTTTGTGTGTTGTATGGTGTATGGTGTGTTTGCGCCTGTATGCTGTTTCGCGTGTGTTGGTGTGAGTGAGTGTGTGTGTGTGTTGGTTTGTGTGTGCGTGTTGGTGTGTGTGTTGTATAGTGTGTTTGCGCCTGTATGCTGTTTCGCGTGTTAGTGTGAGTGAGTGTGTGTGTGTGTGTGTGTGTGTGTGTGTGTGCGTGTTGGTGTGTGTGTTGTATGGTGTGTTTGCGCCTGTATGCTGTTTCGCGTGTTGGTGTGTGTGAGTGTGCGCGCGAGTGTGTGTGTTGTATGGTATATTTGCGCGTGTATGCTGTTGCGTGTGTTGGTGTGAGTGAGTGTGTGTGTGTGTGTGTTGTATGGTGTGTTTGCGTGCATGCTGTTGCGTGTGTTGGTGTGTGTTTGTGTGTGTGTGTTGTATGGTGTGTTTGCGCCTGTATGCTGTTGCGTGTGTTGGTGTGTGTGAGTGTGCGCGCGAGTGTGTGTGCTGTATGGTATATTTGCGTGTGTATGCTGTTGCGTGTGTTGGTGTGGTGTGTGTGTGTGCGCGCGTGTGTGTGTGTGTGTGTTGTATGGTGTATTTGCGTGTATGCTGTTGCGTGTGTTGGTGTGGTGTGTGTGTGTGTGTGTGTGTGAGAGAGTGTGTGTGTGTGTGTTGTATGGTGTATTTGCGTGTATGCTGTTGCGTGTGTTGGTGTGTGTGCTGTATGGTATATTTGCGTGTGTATGCTGTTGCGTGTGTTGGTGTGTGTTGTGTGGTGTGTTTGCGTGTATGTTGTTGCGTGTGTTAGTGTGGTGTGTGTGTGTGTGTGTGAGAGAGTGTGTGTGTGTGTGTTGTATGGTGTATTTGCGTGTATGCTGTTGCGTGTGTTGGTGTGTGTGCTGTATGGTATATTTGCGTGTGTATGCTGTTGCGTGTGTTGGTGTGTGTTGTGTGGTGTGTTTGCGTGTATGTTGTTGCGTGTGTTAGTGTGGTGTGTGTGTGTGTGTGTGAGAGAGTGTGTGTGTGTGTGTTGTATGGTGTATTTGCGTGTATGCTGTTGCGTGTGTTGGTGTGTGTGCTGTATGGTATATTTGCGTGTGTATGCTGTTGCGTGTGTTGGTGTGTGTTGTGTGGTGTGTTTGCGTGTATGTTGTTGCGTGTGTTGGTGTGGTGTGTGTGTGTGTGTGTTGTGTGGTGTGTTTGCGTGTATGTTGTTGCGTGTGTTGGTGTGGTGTGTGTGTGTGTGTGTGAGAGAGTGTGTGTGTGTGTGTTGTATGGTGTATTTGCGTGTATGCTGTTGCGTGTGTTGGTGTGTGTGCTGTATGGTATATTTGCGTGTGTATGCTGTTGCGTGTGTTGGTGTGTGTTGTGTGGTGTGTTTGCGTGTATGTTGTTGCGTGTGTTGGTGTGTGTGTGTGTGTGTGTTTTGTATAGTATGTTTGTGCGTGTATGCTGTTGCGTGTGTGTGTGTGTGTGTGTGTGTGTGTGTGTGTGTTGGAGTGCCTACATGTGCAGAACTGCAGGAGTTCCTGTGTGCAGCAGGTGGTGTGTGTGTCACAAAGCTCCAGTGACCCAGGTTCGATCCACATATATTGTCTTCCACGCATCACTCACGTTCCCTCCCACCTCCCCAAAACATGCCAGTAGGCGAATTGGTGTTTCTGAATAGACAAAGTGAGTCTGTAGATGCGTGATGCCACCTGGTGCCCGGTCCGCGATAGGTTTTTTTTATTTGCTTGTGCGCTGTTTCCTACATCAGGGTTCGAATCTCTGCGACCCTGACCACACTTGAATCATTGGAAATGAACGAATGCATAAATAAGTCCAATACATCCAAGCACCTTTACTTTTACTCCCTAAAACCTGCGAGAGGTGGATTGGCTGCTCAGTCGCCTCTAGGTTTAAGGACGAGAGACATGTGCAAGTGTTTGTGTTGCCCCGTGTGATGGACCCACCGCGACTCTGATCAGGATAAATTAATTGCTAAAATGAATGAAAACAATAGTTTCTGCTCAGATTGTTTTATTAAGCGACCGCGCCATCTTGTGGTGGGTTATAACTATTGCACTATATATAATAATTACACTATATGGTCAAAAGTATTTGGACGCCTGACCATTAGCATAAAAACAAATAGTGTTAAAATAGACTGACCTTTGTGTGACCTTTCCAGCTAGAACAAGAACCACTTTTATGAGAAGACTGTGAAGTATGCCTATGGGAATTTGTGCCCATTCAGTCAAAAAATGACAGCATTTGAATGGCTGGACACTGTTGTTGGTCTGATGGAGGTACTGGACTTGTCACTGACCAGTCAGGTTATTTACAGTCTGACTTGGCACTGATGTGGCACTGAACACCCTATTTAAAAAAATTACGAGCATTAACATTCACCCGGCCCCCCTTGTTGATGGCTCACCTCAAGGATTTGAACTCTGACTATGGAAACTTGGGCTCATTTAGTAAAACAATGTTTGTGAGTCCAGACTCATAGGTACAGGAGTATGGGGGTATGTCAGTGCCAGGGTCTGTCATGGTATGGGGGTGTGTCAGTGCCAGGGTCTGTCATGGTATGGGGTGTGTCAGTACCAGGGTCTGTCATGGTATGGGGTGTGTCAGTGCCAGGGTCTGTCATGGTATGGGGGTGTGTCAGTGCCAGGGTCTGTCATGGTATGGGGGTGTGTCAGTACCAGGGTCTGTCATGGTATGGGGGTGTGTCAGTGCCAGGGTCTGTCATGGTATGGGGTGTGTCAGTACCAGGGTCTGTCATGGTATGGGGGTGTGTCAGTGCCAGGGTCTGTCATGGTATGGGGGTGTGTCAGTACCAGGGTCTGTCATGGTATGGGGGTGTGTCAGTACCAGGGTCTGTCATGGTATGGGGTGTGTCAGTACCAGGGTCTGTCATGGTATGGGGGTGTGTCAGTGCCAGGGTCTGTCATGGTATGGGGTGTGTCAGTACCAGGGTCTGTCATGGTATGGGGCGTGTCAGTGCCCTTGGTAAAGGTCATTTACACTCTGTGATGCAGCATTAATGCAGAAAAGTACATTGAGATCTTAGAGCAACATGTGCTGCCTTCAGGACGTCGTCTTTTCCAGGGACGTCCAGCATTTTTCAACAAGACGATGCAAATCTACCTGCTGCACACATTACAAAGGCATGGCTGTGGAAGAAGAGGGTACGGGTACTGGACTGGCCTGCCTGCAGTCCTTACCTGTCCCCAATAGAGAACGTGTGGAGAATTTTGAAACAACGACGACCCCCGTACTGCTGCACATCTTAAGACGTATAAAAGATGAAACACTAAATCACTCGGTCTCCTCAGTGCCAAACCGTCTTTTAAGTGGTGAAAAGGAACGGCAACATTACAAAGTGGTAAATGCTTTACTGTCCCAACTTTTTTTGGAATGTGTTGCAGGCCTGAAATACAGGAATGGATGTTTATTAATAAATGAAATGAAGTTGAGCAGATAAAACATGAAATATCTCAGGTTCATCCTGTCTGACATCAAATAATCAAAGTTAATGTAAGAAACTCTGTGTTTTTTATTGTTTGCATTTTCCATGTCGTCCATTATTAAGAAATGCAATCTTTCTCAGGTGTCTATATACTTTTGGAAAGTCACCAGCAGGTGTTTTTATGTTCTGTAGTGAGTGGATGGTTCCCGCCTCCTCAGCGGGCGGAGCGGCGCTCTGGCACTTCAGCGCTCGTTCATTCATCCATGCGTTCATTCACCGGAGCGCACTGTGTACTGTGTGCCAGGGAGAGCTGGCACCACGCGGGGTTCATGACCGGGAGAGATATTCGGGATCGATGACAGAATCTGATCGGTGATCAGAAGTTTCCCGCAGGATTCCACTCGATCCCCGATCCGTTCTCCGCGATGCTCTACTTCCAGCTGGTGATCCTGGCGGGAACGGTGATGCTGGCGTATTACTTTGAGTACACGGACACGTTCAGCGTCCACGTGCAGGGATTCTTCTGCCACGATAAAGCCCACATGAAGCCGTACCCGGGACCGGAGGAGGAGGGCTCCGTGCCCCCCGCACTGCTCTATACGCTCGTGTCCGGAGTGCCAGCGCTCCTGGTGAGTGATGCACCGATCCATGATACACAGTGTTGCGCACCGGTGCGCGTCTGGAATCTGGGAGGACGGGGCAGGCTGGCACAGGTATTTTTAGTAACACTAAGAGACGCTGTGGCAGCTGGTACACCGGGTACCACTGGGCATCATGCCACTGCTCTCTGAAGCAGCCTGGCATGCTCGTGTAAGTTTTCATTCAGGTTCTCCTGTTTGTTTTCTTTCACCATCCAAAACACTCAGAAGGTGGATTGGCTGGCATTAAATCGCCCTGCCATGGCATTGGCATCCTGCTCAGCCACAGCGCGCATCCTGCCTGGCACCCGGTGTTTTCAAGTGGCACCAGATCATGTCAGATCATGTGTGTGCAGAAATGTAAAGGTACTGTATGTCCTCCCACCTCTCAATAACATGCAGAAGGTGGATTGGCTGGCCTTAAATCGCTCTGCACTGGCATCGGCGCCCTGTCCAGCTGCACCATGCATTCTGCCTGGCACCCCAGTGTTTTCAAGTGGCACCAGATCCTGACCAGATCATGTGTGTGCAGAAATGTAAAGATACTGTATGTCCTCCCACCTCTCAATAACATGCAGAAGGTGGATTGGCTGGCATTATATCGCCTTCCCTGGAATTGGCACCCTGCCTTGCACCCTGTGTTTTCAGGTGGCACCGGTCCCACCACGATCCTGACCACTTCATGTGTGTGCAGAAATGTAAAGGTACTGTATGTCCTCCCACCTCTCAATAACATGCAGAAGGTGGATTGGCTGCTCTAAGTTGGCGCAGGCATGGGTGATGGTGTGGTTCTTTGGGATCGGCTGAGCTGGTGGCTGGGTGGGAACGGATCCCAGGACCTGGGTTTGATCCTCAAGTTCCGTCTCTGTTTTTTAGGAGATTAGCATGTTCTCCTTGTGTGTGTTTACTGTACACACACACACACACACACACACCTAGGGGCAATTTCTAGTAGCTCCAGTTGCTCCCGGAGGAAACCCACACGGACACGGGGAGAACACGCAAACTCCACACAGGGAATCAAACCCAAGACCTTCTTGCTGTGAGTCACAGCAGTCACAGACAAATAACAGTTGCAGAAATCGATCAGGCTGGTGCTTTAATAGTCGCTGTGAACATGTGACCTGAAGCGCATTTCCACCCTGACGCCAAGGCCACGGCGGAGACGCGGCACTGATTCATGTGCTCGGTCATTTATCAAGCGTTTCCCTCCGGACTGAAGTGCGAGCGCTAGCAGAAGCGCAGACGGTCACGCGCTCTTTAGCGTTCGCTCCGTTAGCCACTGAAGGTCGACCAGCACCATCTTCTTCCTCGATCGTTTAATCGGCATGACGGATGGACGGACGGAGCGGCTAAATCGAGATCGATCAGATGAAGAAAATTTCATATAAGAGCCAAATCTGAGAAACTGGACCCGGCGTGTTTAGCTAGAAATGATGAACAGGGCTAAACTGGGGGCAGAAGTGTGTGTCCTACTGCATTGCCATTTTTGGCCTGCAGAGGGGGCATGGAGGCGCACATGACCCAGCCTGGCATCACGGTTTCCGAACAAATCAGGTTTACCAAACAGAGGAGTTGGCAAATCTCTCTCACTCACTGTCTCAACCGCTTATCCAATTAGGGTTGCGGGGAGGTGCTGGAGTCTATCCCAGCTTTTTAATGGGTGCAAGGCACACAGTAATACCCTGGATGGGGTGCCAGTTCATCGCGGGGCAGACACACACACACACACACACACACACACACCCATTCACCTATAGGGCATGTTTTTTGGACTGTGGGAGGAAACCCACACAGACGGGGAAGAACATGCAAACTCCGCACAGAAAGGACCCGGACCGCCCCGCCTGGGGATCGAACCCAGGACCTTCTTGCTGTGAGGCGACAGTGCTACCCACTTAGCCACCGTGCCGCCCCGAGTTGGCAAATCTGTGCAAGAGAAACTGTGATATATAGAAAAATCCCACCTGGAGCGGATTCATGCTAACGAGGAGCAATCAAAAATCTGTGCCTCCGTGCCCCCCTGCAGGCCAAAAATGGCAGTGCAGTAGAACACATTTACATTTACATTTTCGGCATTTAGCAGACGCTTTTATCCAAAGCGACTTACATTACAGTTACAGTATACAGTCTGAGCAATTGAGGTTTAAGGGCCTTGCTCAGGGGCCCAACAGCAGCAAACTGGCAGTGGTGGGGCTTGAACCAGCGACCTTCTGATTACTAGTCCAGTACCTTAACCACTAGGCTACAGCTTGCCCACTTGAACACGACTCTCACCGTTAGTACAGGTCATCCCTCCTGAACCAAACTTGGACGAGAATGCTCTGTAACGTCATCCGTCCAAAAGACTGACCACCCCGGCGGTTACTTCAAGGCTCCGCCCCTTTACTTCACTTCGTCTCCAGGTCTTCTATAATGCATAGTATGTGGCCAAAAGTATTCAGACGCCTGACCATGAGCTTGTCGGACGTCCCATTTCAAAAACAAACTGTATTAAAGTAGAGCGACCTCTGTGTGATCTTTTTAGGTAGAACAAGAGACGTTGAAGTACCGTATGTCTGTGGGAATTTGTGCCCGTTCAGTCAAAAAAGACGAGGGTACGCGGGCAGGGTGGAGACAAAGGAAGAGAGAAATGAATGGAGGCTTTGAAATGATGTATAAAATGAAACACATCAGGGACAATAGATGGACAAAAGTATGTGGACACCTGACCATGAGCTTGTTGGACATCCAGTTCCAAAACCATGTATGTTTTATATATTTACACCGATCACGTATACATTATGACCATCTTCCTAATATTGTGTTGGTCCCCCTTTTTGCTGCCAAAACAGTCCTGACCCGTCGAGGCATTGACCCTGTCGCCAGTTTACCACTGCTCCTTCCTTGGATCACTTTTGATCGATACTGACCACTGCAGACCGGGGACACCCTACAAGAGCTGCAGTTTTGGAGATGCCCTGACCCAGTCGTTGCGCTTGATCATTTTTCCTGCATTCTTCCTCTAACATCAACTTTGAGGATAAAATGGGGCGGGGCGGTCGGGGCCCTTTCTGTGTGAAGTTTGTATGTTCTCCCCGTGTCTGTGTGGGTTTCCTCCAACAGTCCAAACACATGCAGTCAGGTTAATTGGAGCTATTAATCTGCCCTAGGTGTGTGTGTGTGTGTGTGTGTGTGTGTGCGTGTGTGTCCTGTGATGGACTGGCGACCTATCCAGGGTGTTTCCTACCTTTTGCTCGGTGAATTGTACCCACTGCGACCTTTAATAAAATAAAGCGGTAATGAAACAGACAGTACATGAATAAATGAATGATTAGATGATTAGATGATGATGTTATTAAATAGAGATGGAATCACTCTCAGGCTCTGGATGATGATGAATTCTCACTGCTGAGTGGAACCTGGTCTGATGATTATAGGACCGGATGTTATGACTGTTATTATTAGTGAGCGGTGAGTAAATCACGTTCCTGCTCATCATTCTGCTTCTGCTCGTACAAGCTCGTGGTGGCCGTCCACATTCTTTTGGTCTTTAAGGTTTTAACAAATGTCCACGGGTGCCGGCAGAATTAGGAAGCAGAGTCAAGGCTTGAGCTGCAATCACGACGACTCCAGAAAAGCCCTTCAATCATCTCCATTGTACCTGGACATTCCTGCTCACGGAACCAACGTTCTGCATGCAAATGTCACAGTCAGATCTTTCCTCAGATCTTTCTACAGATCTTACTTTAGATCTTTCTTTATATCGTTCTTTATATCGTTCTTCAGATCTTTCTTTAGATCTTTCTGTAAATCTTTATTTATATAGTTCTTTAGATCTTACTTCAGATCTTTCTTTAGATCTTTCTATAAATCTTTCTTTAGATATTTTTTTAGATTTTTTTTATACTGTTCTTCTGATCTTTTCTTTAGATCTTTCTTTAGATCTTTCTTTAGATCTTCCTTTAGATCTTTATTCAGCTCTTTTTTAGATCTTTTAGATTTTTCAGATCTTTCTTCAGATCTTTCTTCAGATCTTACTTCAGATCTTTAGAGCTTGTAGATCTTTCTTTTGATCTTTCTGCAGATCTTTAAAATTTTTCTTCAGATCTTTCTTTAGATCTTCTCAGATTTTTCTACAGATCATTCTTTAGATCTTCTCAAATCATTATTTAGATCTTCTCAGATCTTTCTTCAGATCTTTCTTCAGATCTTTCTTCAGATCTTTCTTCAGATCTTTCTTTAGATCTTTCTTCAGATCATTCTTCAGATCTTCTCAGATCTTTCTTTAGATCTTTCTTTAGATCTTTTTAGATATTTCTTTAGATCTTACTTTAGATCTTTTTAGATATTTTAGATCTTTCCTCAGATCTTTCTGTTGATCTTTCTACAGATCTTTTAGATCTTACTTCAGATCTTTCTTTAGATCTTTCTTTAGATCTTTCTTTAGATCTTTCTTTAGATCTTTCTTCAGATTTGTTAGATCTTTCTTTATTGAAATGTTTTATTAAAATGTTTTGGATCTTTCCTCAGGTCTTTTCAGATCTTTCATCTGGTCCATCTGGGTGCAACTGGGACCAGTTAGACTGGAAACTGTGTGTGATTAGACCAGTATTATTCATTTGATTATCTCCTATTGTTTATTTAACCTGATCAGGGTCACAGTAGCTGCAGTCCCTTCCATAGGGTCTCTAAGCAGCACCCTTGTGTTTACTAGACATCGATCATGCGATCTTTACTATGAGGGAACTTCAGCTGGTTAAACCTTTTCATTCTGTTCAGGGTCACAGTGAGTCCCTTAACCATCTGTAAAGACTGGGTACAGGAACTAAAGAAACTCTGGATAGAGAGCCAATCATTTTCATTGTCGCCAATCCACCTTCTGCATGTTTTCCCAAGCCTGAGTGGCCAGTAGAGCGTTTGTGAGGTCAGACTCTGATGTCGGTGTTCAGTGGGGTTGAGGTCAGCGCTCTGTGCAGGCCACTGAAGTTCCTCCACCCCAGACTTCTTTAATCATGTCCTAATAGACCTGGCCATGCTGGAACAGGAAAGGACCTTCCCTAAACTGCTGGTATAATCGATTATTATTTACTACACCTGTTAGCAGCTGTTCTGGGTGAAACACATGACTTTAAAAGTGAGAAGAGGCGTCCTGATACTTTTGACCATGTTTGTTTGTTTCGTTGGTGTTTACAGATCACAGTGACGGAGTCGGTCCTGTTCATGCTGCAATACCTCTCTGAGGATCTGGACAACCGAGAGAAGATCATGGTGATGGGCGACTGCTGTTACCTCAACCCACTGGTGCGCAGGACGTTTCGCTTCCTCGGTACGTAACTGAACCCCCCCACCCCCCGAGTACCCGCTCATGTCCGAAAATGTCCTGCATTAAGTGCACTTTTGTATCAGGCATCAGCTGAGCCGGCTCTTAAACCCTGGAGCCACATCATGCCATGTTTTTTATTTATATATTTATATTTCTGCCCGCCCGGGCGCGGTCATGTGAGAGCTAATAAGACGTGAAGCTCGATCCTCAGAGCCGCCGGGCGCGGCAACATCAAAAGCTTCTGAGGTTTCTGCCTCATTCTGATCCCTTTGAAGTCTGCTTTCATAACCCATACGGATCAAAAGTATTGGGACGCCACTTCTAATTCTGAGTTCTGAAGTTTCAGACTCGACCGTCGCTAACAGCTGTAATTAATCAGTTACATAAAGGAAATCACTTACACTTGCAGCAACAGTTTAGGGAAGGACCACCCGCCACCTGCAACCATAATAGCCTTTACTCTGTTAGAAAGGCTTTACACAAGACTTTCAAGTATGTCTGTGGGAATTTGTGGCTATTTTGTTATAAGGACCTTCCCCAAACTGTTCCAGACAGAGGTGGAACACAGCTGTATTAATTCTTTAATATTATTAGATTTTATACAGCTGTTAGTGACGGGTGTTAGAAACACCTGATCTCAGTAATTAGGACTTCTTAATTCACTCATTCATCTACTCACTCACTCACTGATTCACTGATTCACTCACTGATTCACTCACTGATTTACTCACAGATTCACTCACTAATTCACTCACTCATGCATTCGTCTACTCACTCACTCATTGATTCACTGATTCACTAACGCACTTATTCACACTTATTCACCCTCACTCACCTACACACTCACTTATTCACTTACTCGTTCACTCACTCATTTACCTACTTACTCACTCATTCACTTGCTTACTTGTTTACACACTCACTCATTCACTCGCTTGTTCGCTTGCTAACTCATTCATCTACTCACTCGCTCACTCACTCGCTTGTTTACACACTCACTTGCTCATTCACTCACTCACACACTCACTTGCTTATTTACTCTCACTCATTCACTCACTCACTCACTCACTCACTCACTCGCTCACTTGCTTATTCACTGATTCACTCACTCACTCACTCACTGATTCACTCACTCACTCACTCACTGATTCACTCACTCACTCTCACTGATTCACTCACTGATTCACTCACTCACTCACTCATCTACTTACTCGCTCACTTACTGATTCACTCACTCACTTACTGATTCACCCACTCACTCACTGATTCAATTACTCACTGACTGATTCACTCACTCACTCACTCATTCATCTACTTACTCGCTCACTCACTGATTCACTCACTGATTCACTTACTCACTCACTCATTCATCTACTCACTCACTGATTTACTCACTCCCTCACTCACTGATTCACTCACTCACTCACTCACTCACTCATCTACTCACTCACTCACGGACGGTCCACATACTGTAGGTGATAAGTTTCCGTATGTGCACATAATGAAGCTCAAAATTCTATTTTCTGTAGAATTGTATCTGATCATGAGAGCTGTAGATTTTACTTTCGTCCAGTCTTTTATGGGATCTGATCATGTCCATCATTTCTCTCTCTCTCTCTCTCTCTCTCTCTCTCTCTCTCTCTCTCTCTCTCTCTCTTCACAGGCGTTTATGCGTTCGGCCTTTTCGCCACCGATATCTTTGCGAATGCAGGTCAGGTGGTGACGGGTAACCTGTCGCCGTACTTCCTGTCGGTGTGTAAACCCAACTACACCGCGCTGGGGTGCCAACAGCATGCCCGCTTCATCCACCAGCGGGACGCCTGCACGGGCGACGCAGAGGACGTCCTGAGGGCCCGCAGGTCCTTCCCGTCTAAAGAAGCCGCTCTCGGTGTGTACGCCGCACTTTACACTGCGGTAAGTTTGTTTAGGGTGTATTCCTACTGTGCTGTGTATGGGAATTTGTGCAACCCTGACCAGGATAAAGCTGTGCTAAAACATGTTCACCCTGTGTGTTTGTACAGATGTACGTCACATGCTTGGTGAAATCTAAAGGTACACATCTGGCCAAACCACTCTTCTCTCTGGGTCTGATGTGTCTGGCTGTGCTGGCGGGAATAAACCGGGTGGTGGAGTACCGGAACCACTGGAGCGACGTCATCACCGGGTTCCTCATCGGAGGAGCCACCGCCGTCTTCCTGGTGAGATGAACGCATGGTTATTATTTTTACTCGTCTGTGATTCCTGCCTTCTGCCCAGCAAGAAGGTCCTGGGTTCGAATCCCAGGTGGAGAGATCAGGGTCTTTTCTGTGTGGGTTTCCTTCGGGTGCTCCGGTTTCCTCCCACAGTCCAAAGACGTGCAGTCAGGTCAACTGGAGCTTCTAAAATTGACCCTATGAGTATGAGTGTGTGTCCTGTGATGGACTGGCAACCTGTCCAGGGTCTTTCCTACCTTTCGCCCTGTGGATCGCACCCACTGCAACCCTGACCAGGCTAAAGCCATAGCAAAACAGACAATGAATTAATGAGTGAATGTCCCTGAGTAGCTGTTTTAGCCACCTAGCTATACCCTAGCAACCACCTGGAATAACACATGAACTGCCTTCCATCACCTCTGGAACCACCTAGATCACCTTAGCAACCACCTATGATGCTATTGTAAAAGCCCGGCAACACCTTAGCAACCACTAGGAATAACACATGAACTGCTTTACAACCTAGCAACTGCCTTCCATCACCTCTACCACCTGGAACACCCTAGCAACCACCTATGATGCTATTGTAAAAGCCTGGCAACACCTTAGCAACCACCAGTAAAACATAGCGATCACACAGTAAGGCCCTAGCAACACCAATTTTAATGCAATAGAATTAAAATATTAATAAAAAAATACAAATTCAATCCTTTTTTGTTGACATATCGTATTCCTAAATATTAAATATAAACAGATCAAATCAACGGCTCACAGGAAAGGACTTTCAGACCAAATTCAAATTGCTATTTAATATTTGATGTTTTCAGCGTCTTATATTTTCGTAGGAAGCCTTAATTAAAGTCACGAGGGCGAGTTGGAAGATAAAAGTTGGAAGATCTTATAAGCCGCGGCAAATTTACTGTTTTGTTCTTCAGAGATAAAAACAGATAAAACGGATAAAACATTTAAAATAGATAAAACAGATAAAACAGATAAAAAAGATCAGGTCACATTGAAAACACGAGAAATACACAACTTTAACTGAAAGTCAGTTTCTTTAATAATAAATAAATAAATAAATAAACTATTTCAATGAGATTTTAATGAGATTCCAGGATTGAAAGCACAGATGAAGAGACGAATCCCCCGATCCTCCAGTCCTCCAGTCCTCCGGGCACTCGGGTCCTCGCTTTTAACATCTTCTCTCTTTAATCACGCAGCTTTTCAGAGGAGGTTCGGCTCAGGAGGATGTGAAGGCTTTCATTTGTGCTCATCAAACCATTTTTTGTACGCACGGACTTGGTCACAGGATCTGTGTCTTGTTAGAAAGTCCAACCCCAGCCTGAGTCGGCCATGTTTACATTTTAAATCCCGTGGTACTTTAGGGAGTCGTGATGCCAAGTATCCGTACAGTGGTGTGAAGTTAAAACTACACACACACACACATTTGTGGTTCTCTTTAGCTGGCGTACACGTTACCTTGACCGTTACAGACAGCGGTTGCATCTAATGCCTAGTTCACACTACACGATCTTAGCCCTGATTTTCGCTCGGCGGCTGGTCGGCGCTAGATTTGCCGGCTCGGGAGCAACTCGGCGTTCGCACTGCGATCGAAACTCGGCTCTCAATCGCCATGTGTGAACTACTCAACAACTCGATCCGAGCGGCTCGCCGAGCGCTCGAGATTTCTAGCATGTCAGATATCTGGATCTGAGTTGGCCGACTGGCAATGAGTGCGGTGTCGAACAGCCAATGAGAACGCAAGATACGGGGAGAGGGGAAACGCAGAGGAGGAGTGTAAAAAGGTGAGACAGGGGCGTAATATAGTTTATATCAGAATACATCGACACACACACACACTTTACAGTATTTCTGACATTATTGTTCTCTACTATACAAAACACCCACGCTGCATTGCAAAAATATTTATTAACCTCCAACTCACTACAGAACAATCCATGCTGTTCACTCAGATTCATTTATTTTTCCTCTTTGATTTTACGCTGCACATCAGCGCACAAACTTTGATCTCTCGCTACTTGTTGACGTGCATTTTTAGACGTGGTGTCATTAAACCCCTCGTCACTTCTCACGAGTGTTTTCGTGACTAAACGTAGTTTGGGAGACCAGAGAAGCTCGTCTGTGATTCCAGTCTGTGATAGATGGTGTAGTGTGAAACCCCCTATCACCCATCAGTCGTGTAGTGTGAAATACACACCGACCTGAAAGACTCCCGATTACAAGAGATCCAGTCGTGTAGCGTGAACTGTTCAGAGACCTGATGACTTGGAAAGTCGTGTAGTGAGAACTTGGCATAAATGGCATAGGGCAGTTGTAGCCTATCGATACTGGGCTAGTAATCAAAAGGTTGCCGGTTCAAGCACCGTCACTGCCAGATTGTCACTGTTGGACCTCTGAGCAAGTGTATGTTTGGGATTCAGAGGATTTGTTACCCTGAAACGTTGCCATGTTTTGCAAAATCCATCCACGATCTGTGGATTTTTTCCTCTCTAACCATCCTCCTCACTGTGCAGGAAGGTGTGTGTGTGCTTGGGCGAATACGGTACCTCTTTAAGGCAGGTTTTTTTCCTTCGGGTTGCCTGTTTATGTGAATCCCGCACTCACTTTAGTGGCTCGGTGGGTAGCACTGTCGCCTCACAGCAGGTCCAAGAAGATCCTGGGTTTTAATTCCCAAGTGGAGTTTGCATGTTCTCCCTGTGTCTGTGTGGGTTTCCTCCGGAAGCTCCGGTTTCCTCCCTTCCTAAAATTGCCCTGCGTAAATGTGTGTGTTTGCCCTGTGATGGACTGGCAACCTGCCCAGGGTGTTTCCTACCTTTCCCAGAATCGGACCCACCACGACCCTAAAACAGACCATGAATGAATGATGATATTTACTTTAGCAGTAGCTTTTTATCCAAAGCGACTTACAGTACTGTGTCAGTATATTGTCTAAGCAATTGAGGGTTAAGGGCCTTTCTCAAGGGCCCAACAGTGACAACCTGGCAGTGGTGGGGCTACTAGTCCAGTACCTTAACCCCTAGGCTACAACTACCTTAATAATAATGATATTTATTGGCGGCGCTGTGGCTCGATGCGTAGCACTGTCGCCTCACAGCAGCTCCAAGTAGGTCCTGGGTTTGATTCCCAGGTGGAGCAATTCGGGTCATTTCTGTGTGGAGTTTGCATGTTCTCCCTGTGTCTGTGTGGGTTTCCTCTGGAAGCACCGGTTTCCTCAATGATTCAATGAATGATGATATTTACATTAGCAGATGCTTTTTATCCAAAGCAACTTACAGTACTGTGTCAGTATATTGTCTAAGCAATTGAGGGCCTTGCTTAAGGGCCCAACAGTGGCAACCTGGCATTGGTGGGGCTTGAACCAGCGAGCTTTCGATTACTAGTCCAGTACCTTAACCACTGAGCTACAACTGTTTATAGGAGGCATGAGCATCGGCATCTAAATGTTTTATATATTGCTGTCTCATATTAGTTCATTTTTAAATTCTATTTAAGCATTTTTATCTTATTCTCTCAATTTAGTCATATCTAATTACCCATATGTGTCTCTTTAATAAGAAAAGAAAGTACAAGTGAAGTCTCTGCACTCAGTCAGTCAGTAAGGGGGGCGATTACTTTTTCACACCACGGTTGGTTTATAATGTTATATATTAATATCGTGCTCTTGTATATTAACGGTCAGCAGAAGCTCAGCGTTCTGGACGTTCTGGACGGCACGTGTTTGACTCTGAGCTTCTCCTCCGCCACATGGAGCCGAATGTGGAAATCACTGCAACATGGCTGGATAATCAGGTCACGCGTCTGTTACACTGGTGCATGATGGGAGCTTGTATGAATAATAAATAATGCATTTTAAACATGAGATATTTGATGTAGATGCAGCAGCTCAGCTCACAGTAAAACCTTCAGCTGCTGTTGAATACGGTCGGCCGCTCGGTCACATGACACCTCAATCCAAAACTATGGGCATTAATTTGGAGATGCTACCCACCCCAGCCCCCCCCCCCCCCCCCACCTTCCCTATTGTGGAGATAATGTCCTATAGCAGCTTTACACTGGATTTTGCAATGAATCTGTGGGAATTTGTGCCCATTTTGCAAAAAAAACCCATTTGGCACTAATGTTGGAAACGAGAGTTGTATGATTAACTGTCTGTCTGTCTGTCTGTCTGTCTGTCTGTCTGTCTGTCTGTCCCTCCGTCCGCCCGTCTGTCTGTTAATCTATCTATCTGTCTGTCTGTCCGTCTGTTAATCTATCTATCTGTCTGTCTTGTGCAGCCATGGAAAAGCCGACTTTCACCGTGCAATTTAGAACAGTATAGTGTAGAAAGTGTGTGTGTATCAAGTAAATGTGTGTGTGTGTGTGTGAGCTGATGTTTGGTTAGATTTATGCTGTTTGGTGTGGAATCGGTTCCTCTCGAGACGTTGATACACCCTGACCTATTTCCTCTATATTTTTGGTTGGTGAAGGTGGTGGAGGTGCTGGAGGGGGAAGGTTCTAGTGGTCTGAATATTAGCACAGTAGTTTTTTAGTGGTTGTGGTTCTGTATTAGAGCTCTGAAGGTTGCCAGCTCACTGTTGGGCCCTTGAGTGAGGCCCTGAAACCCCCAGAACTCATTAATTAAGTGGGGTATCATTATGCGTTCGTCCGTTCCCTTTAGGGGGCGCTAAAGTGGATCATTCATTCACATATTTTGATTTGGCACAGTTTTTAAGATGCCACCGTCCTCAATATTTGGGTTTGGGACTGTTTAGGCTCATGTTACCTCATGCACCTTCAGGATTTCTGATCCCAGAAACACAGAACTCAGACACTCTTATGGTTACACCACAGCAGCTCATGTTTAAGTTCAGACGTGCTGTGTGTTGGTGTAAAGTGGACGTCTGCACTATAAATTAATTGAAGGAACTGTTTGAAGACATTTGAAGACGATGATCTTTTATCTATTTAAAAGTCGACCCCGAGCCGCGCTCCACTTCGACTCATCGTCTTCTGTCGAGAACATTTTCCATGTAGTTCCAGTCCTCTTTCACCTCAGTAATGGATGCTTCAGCTCCCGGACACACCGCGTTTCATTAAGTCCAACGAGCCATGCGAGTCCCAGCGTTACATAAATCAAACCGCCGGCGGCTCTCTGAGCTCTGAAGATGCTCTACTTCCTTTTCTTCACGTTTTTCTGGTTCTGGTTGATTTAGGTGGTGTGTGTGGTCAAGAACTTCAAAGGAAAATCTCTGCTGAGCGAGACGCCGCCTGAGGAGAACGTTTCCAGCACCCCGACGCTCAGGGAGGCCCGGATAGAGCACAACATAGAGAAGTACATCGCCTCGCAGGTACCTCAGCACGATGGGTTCATCCAGAGCTGAACTTAGTTCTTAATAAATAATAACCTGGTCCTGAGAGGTTATGATACTATTTTAATGCTTTATGAGAGGTTATAACACTAATTTAATGCTTTATGAGAGGTTATAACGCTATTGTAATGCTTTATGAGAGGTTATAACGCTATTTTAATGCTTTATGAGAGGTTATAATGCTATTTTAATGCTTTATGAGAGGTTATAACGCTATTGTAATGCTTTATGAGAGGTTATAACGCTATTTTAATGCTTTATGAGAGGTTATAATGCTATTTTAATGCTTTATGAGAGGTTATAACGCTATTGTAATGCTTTATGAGAGGTTATAATGCTATTGTAATGCTTTACGAGAGGTTATAATGCTATTTTAATGCTTTATGAGAGGTTATAACGCTATTTTAATGCTTTATGAGAGGTTATAATGCTATTGTAATGCTTTATAAGAGGTTATATTGTTATTTAATGCTCTATGAGAGGTTTTAATGCTATCTTAATGATTTTTGAGTGGTTATAATGCTTTTTTAATGCGTTATAAGAGATTATAACGCTATTTTAATGCTTTATGAGAGGTTATAACGCTATTTTAATGCTCTATGGGAGGTTATAATGCTATTGTAATTCTTTATAAGAGGTTATAACGCTATTTTAATGCTTTATGAGAGGTTATAGTGTTTCTTTAAATACTTTTTAAGAGGTTATAACATTATTTTAATGCTTTATGAGAGGTTATAATGCTATTTTGATGCTTCATAAGAGGTTATAACGCTATTGTAATGCTTTATGAGAGGTTATAACGCTACTGTAATGCTTTATGAGAGGTTATAATGCTATTTTGATGCTTCGTGAGAGGTTATAATGCTATTGTAATGCTTTATAAGAGGTTATAATGGTATTGTAATGCTTTATGAGAGGTTATAAGGCTATTTTGATGCTTCATAAGAGGTTATAACGCTATTGTAATGCATTATGAGAGGTTATAATGCTTGCTAATGCTTCTGTTCTTTGTGTTTGTTGATCTTGTGATTTTCAGAGTCCTATTTTGTATGCCGAGGTCACATGATGCAGGAGAAGCGTGAACATCCCTAAAGCGAAGGACCGCGCTGCTGCTCTTGTTGAGGAACGACCCCGAGCGCAGTGGTCACATGATGGATTTATTCAACCGGACGTGACCGCAGGCATTTAGAACCCCGGATCCTTTCTCCTGCTCTTTTCCCAAATCTAGAACATGTTTCTATTTTTATAGAAATCATTTTGTTGGTGTTCCAGAATCTGTAGCGTGAGGAGAATATTTCACCTGGAGACTGAACACTTTGTGTTTCTGTCCTGGTTCCTCGTCGTGCTGTTTGTTGGAAGCATCATTTCCTTTACATCACTTATTTATTACACCTGCTAGCAATTGTTGTGGCTGAAACACACAAATTCAGAAATTATAAGGAACGTCCCAATACTTTTGACCATATAGTGTAGTTTATAAATGTTTTCCTGTTTTTATTTGCATTTCACCAACTTTTTTGAAAACTCATAATAATAATAATTATAATAATAATATTAATAATAATAATAATAATAATTTGAATAATAAGCGTTTTAAGGGGACTCAGGACACGGTAGAGATAAATTACAGCACATTAAATACAGTCTAAAAATACATTTTAATAAATTAAAATGATAAAAAAATGCAAAAAAAAATGCAGAATGCTGTATAAATAAAAATGTTAAACAGAAATTAAATAATAATAATAATAATAATAATAATAATAAGAAGAAGAACAACATGAATAAAAACAACAACAACAATAATAATAACAACAAGAACAGCATTAATAATAATAATAATAATAATAATAATAATAATAATAATAATAATAACAGCATTTATAAAAATAATAATATTAATAATAAAAATAATAATGATAATAATAAAAACAACAACAACAATAATAATAATAATTATATATAATTAATAATAATAATCTGGAAGCAAACAGTGGTACCTTGTAACTCGACGTCCCCTAAACTCGAAAACTCAACCCCCTTCGTCAAGAAATGTGTACCTCTAAACCCGACGTGTGTGTGCGACCCAGATCAACCACTATGCTACAAATGTGGTATGGTGATTGTAAATAAACAACAATAAAATATAATACTATTATTAATATATGTATATATTATAATATTCATATAATTAAATATCTGCAGTTCCACAGGACCATGGAACACATTAACAGGTTTCCCAAATATCCTTATGGGAAAAAATACTTTAAAACTCAACGGCAGAGTTTCGAGGTACCGCTGTATTTTCTTTATATCAGTGATTTATTACACCTGTTAGCAACTGTTGCGTCTGAAACACATGAATTCAGTAATTAGTCTGGGTGTCCCGATACTTTTGTCCATATAGTGTATTTTATATGATCTAATACTGTAGGAATTTGTGCCCTCAGTTCCCAAACTAGTAAAAAGTGTCATTATTTGAAAAGGTGAATGGTGAACACAGTAGTAACTTCTGTCCCAACTTTTTCAGAGTGTGTTTGAGTGGATTAAAAAATAACTGAACTCTGTTCAGTCTGAGCTTTAATTCTTTTTAACGAGAAGCTTTTTCAGGACGTGTCCTCCAGCCAGACTCGCCCAGCAGACGTTTACGATCCCTTAAAGCTGCTGAGACGGAGAAGATGTATTACTGTAGATGTTTATCCCGCGGCCGGACGGCCGGCTGAGTGCTGGTTCCGTCGACAGGGTAGCGCCGCGCCCTCAGCTCTCCGGGAGGAAGAAAAGCATCAGAGAGACGGAGAGAAGAATGAAGCTTTTTATCTCTGTCCTGTTAAATGGGAGAAGAATCTGGGAGCTCTGAATAAACGGCGGATCTTTTATAGAGATAAATGGACAGAAGA
The DNA here is from genome assembly GCF_030014385.1 of Trichomycterus rosablanca. NCBI lineage: Eukaryota > Metazoa > Chordata > Actinopteri > Siluriformes > Trichomycteridae > Trichomycterus > Trichomycterus rosablanca. Next base: position 1,943,662 of record NC_086007.1, read on the forward strand.
AAGCTCCAGAGGCTAACGCTAACTCTGAAGCATCGCCGCCTCCGTTATCCATTAGCGCCAGGAGGAGCCGCTGCTCTGTTCCTGTTATCTAATCTGCTTTTACTTCAGGACGGACGACGGACCTGGTGTCGCTTTTTTAGATGAGATAGCAGGTGAGCTTCTGAAAACAAAGCTCACGATCAGCTCAGGGTTCTTCATCACGTCCTTCACGTTCAGTCTGTGGAGGATGGTTCTTTTTCGAGGCTGTAAGGTTCCAGGTTCACCGAAATGTAAATAGATAAACCTGAACTGAAATGTAACATTTCCTGTCCTTGGGAGGACACCACTCTTCCACGTACTTCTACTTGTGCTGGTCCACAGTCATGCTGGAATATTAAATGCCCTTCCCCAAAGTTGGAAGCATATCACTTGTTTCGCATCATTGATTACATGGTTCCATTCCCTGGCTGAGTGGAGTTTGCATGTTCTCCTTCTTACACACCCTATTTGATATGTAAACGATCACCAACCGCTTCTTTTCACCTGCCAGGGAGCTACATACTGCCAGACAGCAGAGGACGCACTAACAGCAGTGATGAAGAACCCTGTTTCAGCCATCCTCCCTTTCCTTACAGACACAGCCTATTGTGTGTCTGTGTAGCCGCCAGACCGACTGATAGCACAGCTGAGATTTGAACCTGAGAGCTATCCTGGTGTCTGTGTGGAGTTTGCATGTTCTCTCTCTTACACACCCCCTCTGACATGCAAACAGCCGCCAACCACTTCTTTTCACCTGCCATGGATGGGGTCTTGTACAGAAAGCCACATACTGTCAGCCGTCGTACCTCCCCTTACAAACACAGCCTATCGTGTGTCTGTGTAGCTGCCCGACCGGCTGATAGCACAGCTGAGATTCAAACTTGAGAGCTATTGCGGTGTCTGTGTGGAGTTTGCATGTTCTCCCTCTTACACGCCCCCACTGACATGCACACAGCCGCCAACCACTTCTTTTTACCTGCCATGGACAGGGTCTTGTACCACATACGAGCCACATACTGCCAGCCAGCAGAGGACGCACAAGCGTCTGCTATATACCGCAAGCTTGTACTGATAAACACAAAACAAATATTAGAAGGACAGTTGTGGCCTAGTGGTTAAGATACTGGACTGGTAATCCAAAGGTTGCTAGTTCAAGCCCTACCAGAGCAAGGTTGCCACTGTTGGGCCCTTGACCAAGGCCCTTAACTCTTAATTGCTTAGACAGTATACTGTCACTGTACTGTAAGTCACTTTGGATAAAAGCTTCTTCTAAATGTCGAAAATACCGGCTGATAGCACAGCTGAGATTAGAACTTGAGCGCTATCGTGGTGTCTGTATGTAGACACCTGATTGGCTGATAGCACCACTGAGGATATGAACCCTGGATCACAGAAGTAGTGGGCAATTGTAATTGTAAGTTTGGTGCCTGTTTACTTTCCTTAAATTCCAAGAACATGCTAAAGATTGACTGGCTGCTGTCTATTACGCCTAAACGGGTCACCCTGCATGGGACTGGCACCCTGATGAGGCTGCATTTCTGTCCTGTGCCCAGTGTTTTTTAGCTGGTGCTTGGATCCACCGCCACTTTGTTTAGGATCAACCAGCTTTTAAAAATAAAATAATTCCTATATTTGATCCCCGTGATGTTTAAATCGTCCTCGGCTGTTTCTAAAGTCTAAGGACACACGGTCTGGTTGAACTGAACTCGTCAAGCTTTATAACTCAGTGCTAATATTTGATGTTTAACGTGTAAACACACAGTGAATGAGGCCGGATGTTCATTATCCAGCTCATCCGAGCACAGAATGTTAAATAAAAAGAATAAAAACACTAAAGCTGAAGAGAAAAGAGGCCGCAGTAATCAGAGCACATTCAGGGTGTCATGCTGGTCTCATCCATTTTAAAACTGAGCTGCTGTGAAAACTTCAAGCATGGACTGATTTACCTCATGAATTATTTCACGTGACGCGCCAGTCAAACAGAGTTTAAAGAATAAAACCTGAATAATAAAATAAACTCCACTTGTGTTAGTGTTAGGATTTCACCGCTTGTAGCTCCGGCCTCCCCGGAATCACTGGTCCCAGTGCAGTAACCAACACCAAAACACTTATCCTAAACCACTTACAGTTATGATTTAATACGATTTAAGCAACTGAGGATTAAGAGCCTTGCTCAGGGGGCCAACAGTGGCACCTTGGCAGCTTGAACCAGCAACCTACTGTTAACTAGTCCAGTACCTTATGACTCCGACTCTGCCGTCACTGAGAGTTTACACGTTCAACCAAAAGAGGGAGACATAACCTAACTAATTATACACTACATGACCAAAAGTATTTGGACGCCTGCCCATGAGCTTGTTTCAAAAACAAACGATATTAAAATTAGACCTCTGTGTGATCTTTTCAGCTAAAACAACAGCTGCTCTTCTGAGGAGGCTTCTCACAAGACTTTGAAGTATGTCCGTGGGAATTTGTGCCCATTCAGTCAAAAGATGACAGTGTTTGTATGGCTGGGCACTGATGTTGATGTCTTTGTGCAATAATAAAAAATACTACTACAACTACTACTACTACTAATAATAATATCAATTCTACTACTACTACTACTACTACTACTAATAATAATAATAATACCAAAACTACTACTACAACAACTACTACTACTACTACTAATAATAATATAAATTCTACTGCTACTACTAATAATACGAATACTACTACTACAACTACAACTACTACTACTACTAATAATAATAATACCAAAACTACTACTACAACTACTACTACTACTACTACTAATAATAATATCAATTCTACTACTACTACTAATAATAATATCAATTCTACTACTACTACTACTACTAATAATAATAATAATACCAAAACTACTACTACAACAACTACTACTACTACTAATAATAATAATATAAATTCTACTGCTACTACTAATAATACGAATACTACTACTACAACTACTACTACTACTAATAATAATAATACCAAAACTACTACTACAACTACTACTACTAATAATAATAATAATATAAATTCTACCACTACTACTACTAATAATACCAATACTACTACTACTACAACAGCTACTACTACTACTACTACTAATAATATCAATTCTACTACTACTACTACTACTACTAATAATATCAATTCTACTGCTACTACAAATAATACGAATACTACTACTACAACTACAACTACTACTACTAATAATAATATAAATTCTACTACTACTACTAATAATAATACCAATACTACTACTACTACAACAGCTACTACTACTACTACTAATAATAATATCAATTCTACTACTACTACTACTACTAATAATAATAATAATACCAAAACTACTACTACAACTACAACTACTACTACTAATAATAATATCAATTCTACTACTACTACTACTACTACTAATAATAATAATACCAAAACTACTACTACAACAACTACTACTACTACTAATAATAATAATATAAATTCTACTGCTACTACTAATAATACGAATACTACTACTACAACTACAACTACTACTACTACTAATAATAATAATACCAAAACTACTACTACAACTACTACTACTACTACTAATAATAATATAAATTCTACTACTACTACTACTAATAATACCAATACTACTACTACTACAACAGCTACTACTACTACTACTACTAATAATATCAATTCTACTACTACTACTACTACTAATAATAATATCAATTCTACTGCTACTACAAATAATACGAATACTACTACTACAACTACAACTACTACTACTAATAATAATATCAATTCTACTACTACTACTAATAATAATACCAATACTACTACTACTACAACAGCTACTACTACTACTACTAATAATAATATCAATTCTACTACTACTACTACTACTACTAATAATAATAATACCAAAACTACTACTACAACAACTACTACTACTACTACTAATAATAATATAAATTCTACTGCTACTACTAATAATACGAATACTACTACTACAACTACAACTACTACTACTACTAATAATAATAATACCAAAACTACTACTACAACTACTACTACTACTAATAATAATAATATCAATTCTACTACTACTACTAATAATAATACCAATACTACTACTACTACAACAGCTACTACTACTACTACTACTAATAATATCAATTCTACTACTACTACTAATAATAATATCAATTCTACTGCTACTACAAATAATACGAATACTACTACTACAACTACAACTACTACTACTAATAATAATATCAATTCTACTACTACTACTACTACTAATAATAATACCAAAACTACTACTACTACTACTACTACTACTACTAATAATATCAATTCTACTGCTACTACTAATAATACGAATACTACTACTACAACTACAACTATTACTACTACTAATAATAATAATACCAAAACTACTACTACAACTACTACTACTACTACTACTAATAATATCAATTCTACTACTACTACTACTAATAATACCAATACTACTACTACTATAACAGCTACTACTACTACTACTAATAATAATATCAATTCTACTGCTACTACTAATAATACGAATACTACTACTACAACTACAACTACTACTACTAATAATAATATCAATTCTACTACTACTACTACTACTAATAATACCAAAACTACTACTACTACTACTACTACTAATAATAATAATATCTTACTGCTACTACTAATAATACGAATACTACTACTACAACTACTACTACTACTACTACTAATAATATCAATTCTACTACTACTACTAATAATAATACCAATACTACTACTACTACAACAGCTACTACTACTACTACTACTAATATCAATTCTACTACTACTACTACTAATAATAATAATATCAATTCTACTACTACTACTAATAATAATAATAATAATATCAATTCTACTGCTACTACTAATAATACGAATACTACTACTACAACTACTACTACTAATAATAATATCAATTCTACTACTACTACTACTACTAATAATAATAATACCAAAACTACTACTACAACTACAACTACTACTACTAATAATAATATAAATTCTACTACTACTACTACTACTAATAATAATAATACCAAAACTACTACTACAACTACTACTACTACTACTAATAATAATATCAATTCTACTACTACTACTACTAATAATATCAATTCTACTACTACTACTACTACTAATAGTAATATCAATTCTACTACTACTACTACTTATAATAATAATACCAAAACTACTACTACAACTACTACTAATAATAATATCAATTCTACTACTACTACTAATAATAATATCAATACTACTACTACAACAGCTACTACTACTACTACTAATAATACTAATACTATTACTACTACTAATAACAATGATATCAATTCTACTACTACTACTACTACTAATCTTAATACTACTACTTCAACTACTAATAATAATAATATCAATTCTACTACTACAACTACTACTACTACTAATAATAATATTAATTCTACTACTACTACTACTACTAATAATAATAATACCAATACTGCTACTGCTACTACTACTACTACAACAACTACTACTACTACTACTACTACTAATAATAATACCAATACTACTACTACTACTAATACTACTACTAATAATAATACCAATACTACTACTACTACTAATAATAATAATAATAAGGGCAGCTGTTAAGATACTGGACTAGTTATCAGAAGGTTGCAGGTTGCAACCCTCCGTTGCCCAAAATGTATTCAGTTATAGTTGTAAGTCACTTTAGATGCAATAACGCCACATTTGTCAATACATTAGTGAAAATCTGTTGTCTTACCTAATCAGTAAATATTAAATAAACTTTAAATAAACATACAGTAGATACTGATAAAACTGGTAAAAAGCTCCTCTAACCAGTTATCATCAATCCAGTCTCACAAAAGCAACATTTACAGCTATTAATAGAAAAGCCACCATGTAGAAAAGTTTAAAATCTTGATTTAAGTGATTATAAAAGTTTTTTTACTCCTCAGACAGAATGTGAAGCCGTTTATTCAGCAAGAGCTGTAATGAGTCAGAAATGGGCCAGACGTTCATCAGACTCATGAATTGCTGCTTTTTACATTTGGAACTGTCAGTCATTTTAAACAGCACTCAGTAGAGCTCGATGTTTTAAAATGTTCTCTGTTTTTAATGGTGGGGTCTCGAATCTTCAGCTTTCAGGAGGAAAATTACCTCCATCAGGAGGACTGTTCAAAATCTCTCCAGCACTCTGAGTGAAGACATTAGCAGATTAATGACCTTCCATTCCAAAACATCTATACACTCTATTGATTCTATAAGTGATATTAGATTATATTACATTATATAAAACGTATAGGTTTGATTCCTCTACCAGGAACTGGTTTTAATCCATTAGTTTCAACTGAAGTTCATTTAATTGTAATAAATCATATTAGAATAGAGTTATTATTTCATTTTTAATAGCAATATATGGAACATTATGCAGGGGAAATGTTGTGAACGTGATTTCCAGAATTATTTAAATGTATTTTATTAGTTATATTATCAGACTGTAGAAATAGATATATGAAAACAAATCCAGTCCATGTTCTCTCACTGTGGCGTTTAGCATTGTTATGCTAACCGGATTAGCTAAAAGCTAATCGGCTACTACAATTTTATCAAATTACATATTAAAAAAGCGGATTTTATGACTTTTTACTACAAAAACAGTAAACGTGTGTGTCTGTGTGTATTTGTGGAAGCATTATGTTTAGTCTGTGTAATATTAATACCGTACAAACAGCGCCCTTATGTGGAGAAACGACACATGTAATACACAATAAGATTTATTTATTTATTAGTATTGATTTTAACGTCGTGTTTTACACACTAATGACAGAACATCATTACTGGTTACACAAGATTCATCAGTTTAAGTTTTAATGTCAAACACGTTAAGGAAACCCACACAGACACGTGGAGAACATGCAAACTTCACACAGAAAGGACTGCTCCACCTGGGAGTCGAACCCAGGACCTTCTTGCCACCGTGCCATCTTGATTTTTTTTAAAAACATTTTCCTCTCATATTTGTTTTACTTAAGATTGTGCTTATTGACCACAGTGTCACTTTTTAATCACATTTGTATTAAAATACAGCACATTGTCAACACTAACACAGAGATGTTACATACCCAGCTAACAGGGAACGTTCCCACAACTTTCACTAACGTTATGTAAAAGTTCTCCTAATGTTATGAGCAAACGTTCTTACAATAACGTTAATAGAAATACAAATGTCGTGTTTTCAGTTATTTTATTCTAAAACATGATTCTGCCAAACTACGTGCTTGTGTACTTCTTTGAAGATGAAAGTCCTGCCACATGTGTTATTGAGTCAGAGCTCATTGAAGGTCAAAAGAATCTGACAAGATCTCATCGACGGCTAAACTGTTGTCGTCAATTTACAGTGAGAAATGAAAACAAGATGTTCGTCAAGCGCCGCCCTGCTAAACTTAAACGGTTTATAATAATAATAAACATGAAAAATATAAAGTGCTCATTGTACAAAGTCGAAAACAACCCAGGTATCAGCATGAAATGTTTTCAAATGAGTAACTTGGGACGTTAGCTAAACGTTAACATTAGCCTTCTCACTGTGCATTTTAAATACTTAGTAATGCTTGTTAAGATGCATTACTTACAAGGTGCAATTGCTTAGTTTATAGTGCTGTTATTGTGCTGAACTGCACTATAATAAACTTATGACTTTTAATGATTTTAGGTTTACAGATAATATTACTTAGAAACGAACATAGAGAAGTTTGTAAATGCTTTTAACATCTCTTACGAGACAATTCACCTTGATGACATATCTATACACATGAATTAAATGTGGACGTTAACCTGCATGTTACACTTAAAATACTGGAGGTCCAAAATTTTCTTTCAAATAATAGGTTATATGTGTGCTTTAAACCACCTAAGCCCACCAACAACCCAGTTAAAACCCTGCATTTGTACCATCGTGTTTAGTTATTGTAGCATTCTGTTAACTACAGATTTAAAATATGAAATTAAAAAGAGGTTTTTTTATTCCAGGAAAATGTTCACATGTCAAGGAGGGCTGCTGAGGTAGAGAGAGTCTCAGTGTATTTGCCTTCATTCACATCAGCACAAAAGGACGGGTCGCCCATATTCAAGTTTATAATAGTGGCAACAAGTTTGACATTTAGTACACTGCTCCACAACCAGATTCACAGAATGTCAATGTTTTTGTAGCCCATATTCTAAATCAATTGAAGTAAGTGCTAGTTGACTTTTTTATTAAAATATATTGTGTTGAAAATATATTTGTGTAAAAATATATTGTGGAACAACTCGCTTTTTTCAGTTCTGGTGCTGACAATATCTATTCATTCATCCACCTTTGTACCCACTCGCCCACCTCTGTATGCTTAAAGCCCCGACTGTTATCACATTTTGTTGGGTGTGTTCACCTGAGCTACTTTGCAAAATAGATGTGAGGCAGTGCATTAGTGCAGGTGAAGGTAAGTCATGTTTTTCAGCAATAAATATTTTGTGCACCATAAAAATTAATGCTGAGATCACAAAAGTTTATATATCTCTTGCAATATACTGACCACCCAAACAACAGATTATCTTTAAAAATAACATTATCTTTGAAAATAACGATACTCTGTCCCTTTAACTCCTGCTTAGGCTCAATGAATGTTGTGACCATAAAAGTATTTTTCTTTTTAAAGATATTTTTTCAGTTGCTGCTACTATTAAAAAAACATTCATAGAGTTCAATACCATATTGCAGCCAAGAGAGTTGTACCAAGAGACTGTAAGAAAAATGCTCTTCCCAAGAGAAAGATTTAGTCTGACCAGTCAAACCAGCTGCTGACTCACAATCAGAGCCATAACAGGTAAGTTTATAGAGCCTCACATTAGAATGCTTAAGCAATATGGCACAAGTGAGAGTGGTGATGCATTCTTGATAATATGGGTGAGCAAGAACAACATCTGGTTATACGGACTGTACTCTGTTAGATGTGAACATTTAGATGGAACAGTACTGGGGCTGCGAATGATGACGTTTCTCAAGTCCATAAGAATGCAAGTACAGAGAAGAGCACAGATTGAGGAAGCAACCAATAGCTGATCTGTTGCTGCACAGTTTGTGTTTGTCATCGTCTAGTCCTTCATCAGTGCAAAAACAGATTTTTATTCATAACTTCAATAGCATTTAAAGTATTCAGCAAATTAATAACTTCAATAGCTGTTAAAATATTCATCAAATTGCTCCAAAACAAGTTGTATTTTATCAAGTGTAACCCACATTACATACTACAACGTTCTGAGAACATCAAGAAAATTGGACAAAATAACGTTGAGGGAACATTCCAATGCAACGTTCCCACAACCAAAATGGAACATTAAGGGAACGTTCTCAGAACGTAATTTTGTTAGCTGGGACATAACATTTAGTCCTTATAACACTGGACAAGACAAGACACAAACACCTGAATCTATGGTAAATGCTAATGCTAACCTAAACACACATGATACATGATCCTAAACTAAACCCTAAGCTAAGCTACACCCTGCAAGCTAACACAAATGCTAAGGCTACAAATTAACTAGGCTATGAGACAAGACGTGATTCTCTAAACAAGATTCCTAACAACATACATGAACTACAATATATGAGTCCAAACAAAGTGACCATCAAAACAACCTCCACTGAATGATCCACAGCCAGTCCCTAAATTAAATACCTTGAGTATTTAAAGTGGAATGAGGTTCAGCTGTGGATCATTAGTTCACTCTCTAATAATCATGAGGAGGCGTCGGCTTGAAACAAACAAAACCACCCGGAGACAGGGGCGTGGCACAGACACAAGAAACATGAGCTACGGGAACACAGAGAGGCTGGATTTGTGACAGTCTATGTCAGTAATGGGTTGACCGACTGTATTTGGCAGTGGGCATGATGACCAGTGACTTTAAATCCCTGCAGTTGTTGCGAGTCACTCTCAGTGCAGGTCACAAGCCTGGATAGAAATATGAGGGTTGCATCAGAAAGCTCCATGTTTGACTCTTTGTGCCCATCACCAAGCTTGGCAGGTAAAATGCAGCAATATGAGATATAAACCCTGTTAGAAGAAAAAGAAGAAGAAAACACTGTAGCTGGATTTAAGTTCAATACTGAAAAATATACACTATATGGACTAAAGTATTGGGACATCCCTTCAAATTTTTTTTAAAATTCATGTGTTTCAGCCACAACAATGTTTAGGAAAGGCCCTTTCCTGTTCCAGCATGACTGTGCTCGGCCCCACTGAACAGCTCTGGAATGAACCAGAACATCAACCTACATCAGTGCCCTTTCGACTGAATGAGCACAAATTCCCACAAGACTTTGAAGTATGTCTGTGGGAATTTGTGCTCCTTCAGTCGAAAGGGCACTGATGTAGGCTTGTGTGACACAGAGGTCACTCTGTTTTAATAGCATTTGTTTTTGAAATGAGACGTCCGACAAGCTCATGGTCAGGTGTCCAAATACGTTGGCCATACAGGGCAGCTGTAGCCTAGCAGTTAAGGTACTGGATTAGTAATCAAAAGGTCACTGGTTTAAGCCCCACCACTGCCAGGTTGTCACCCTTAACCCTTAATTGCTTAGACAGTATACTGTATGGTCACACTTCTCATCTTAATCTGCACCTTAATCTGTATATCATGTCTATAGCAATCTACAGTATATATCTTGTTTATAGTACATTCAATAATATATTCACCTGTATATCTTGTTCATACCACTGCCCATATCCTGTAAATAATGTATATCGTAGATACTGTACATCCTGCACTTGCTGCTTATTACACTTCTGGTTAGATGCTAAACTGCATTTTGTTGCCTTGTACTTGTACATGTGTAATCACAATAAAGTTAAATCTAATCTAATCTAATCTAATCTAATCTAATCACTTTGGATAAAAGTGTCTCCTAAATGCAGAAAATTTAAATATAAAACCTTTTTTCATTCATAAATTATACAGAAGCTTTTAAAATGTGTTGTATCAGGCTGCAAACAGTAACATTAATATGTACAGTAAATAAAAGAAATGTGAAAGACAGAAAGAAATTCATATGTTGTAATAATTTAATTTGTTGTATTTGTTTTGACCAACAGAGGTCAGTGTTGCCCTCAAAATTCCGGGGTGAAAGAGATTCATCAGGTCAAAATAAAACTTCAATCGAAGTTTAATTCAATTCACCTTTCAAATAATGAGATATAAACAGCATAAGGAAACACTTATTTACTCTCCTCACGGTCAGGGGTGTCATCACGGTGGGTATGATCCACTTGATCCGAGCACCTGATCACACTTCCCTACTTGATCACTGGATCACTTAAACACCTGACCTGGATCTGCTACTTAAATAGAGGATGACAGGACATGAGAAGGAAACCACAAACATATAAGATGAGGACGTCCTATTTAAAAAACAAACTGTATTGAAACTGAGAGACCTCTGTGTGACCGCTCTTCTGTTTGTCTGTGGGGATTTGTGCCTATTTAGTCTGTACCCCTTTATGGGGGCGCCCAGCCTACCGGTAGCAGAGCCGAGATGTATGTCCAGATACTTTTGACCATATAGTGTCAGTATACTTGTTGAAGTTGCCATGGTGATGGTGGACGCTGGCGCATTTGGCTGCCGCTACCGTTACCGTATTTTACCGTATTTTACCGTATTTTATTGTATTTTTTATCGTTTTTCGTTTTCATCTTTTTACACACCTTGTGGATCTATTTCTTTTATGTTACTTTTGATACTTTTATTTGTGCTTTTGATACTTTTTGTTCTTTCTACTGTACATCGCGTCTGCGGCCGGTGGTGAACGGTGGCTGAGTTTTCCTGGGATCGGCACGATGTTGAACTATTCCGTTGACCAGCTGATGAAGTTCAACAACTGCACTACTCCATCGTGTATTTCAGTCATCAAACAGCTTGGACTCCTTCGCCGGCCTCGTTATATTCACAGGGGCTCCCGGAGAAAGCTTGTTTATCTTCGAAACGGTAACGCTATTCCATCCTTCTGGTCAGCCGTGCGCACTGTCGCTCCGCAAACACGTCATCAGAGCGCTGCTGCCTTGCACACCAGTAGCGGTGTAGTCTCCATGACAACGCTGTCCACGGAGTGGGATGGGAAACGCGGAGTGGACTTAGCAAATCTCCGTTCTCTTCCTCGTTCCTCACAGCCAACTACACAACAATACCACTTGAAAATGGCATTGCTTAATGTTCGTTCACTCAACACAAAAAGTACTGTACTCAGTGAATTTATATCTGACAGTGAACTAGACTTTTTCTGTCTCACTGAAACTTGGCATAAACCCTTGGATTATTTTACGTTAAATCAGACCACGCCAATGGGATACTCGTATATTGATGAACCTCGTATGGAAGGGCGAGGTGGTGGTGTTGCTGCAGTCTATAGGGATGATATTAAAATAACCACTTTGTCTTTTCCTGCTGCTCTTTCTTTTGAACACCTGGCTTTCAAGTTGTCAGGGCCTACTCCTCTGGTCACTGCTGTAGTTTATCGTCCGCCAAAGCCAAACGCTTCCTTTCTCTCTGATTTTTCAGATTTTTTAACCCAGCTTAGTGCCCTCTCATCCTCTGTACTGCTTATGGGTGATTTTAACATCCATATTGATGACAACAACTGTAAATTTGCCAGGGAATTTTTGGAATTGTTACAGTGTTTTAATTTCACACAACATATACATTTTCCAACTCATAAAAAAGGTCATACTCTTGACCTTGTCTGCTCTACTGGTGTCCTAGTTCATCAGCCGTCCAGCCATGACCTTACTGTCTCTGATCATTTGACAATCATCATGGACATTGAGGTCACTAGGCCCATCACTAGAGCTAAACGTAAAATATCCTTCAGGAATCTTCAATATATCTCTCCCTCTGCTTTCTCAGATTCTCTTGTTAAAAAGATGTCTGTCTGTCCTGTACTGTCTAGTAATTCATCTGACCTTGTCGATTACTATAATGACATACTCGCCTCATGTCTTGATGAGCTGGCTCCTTTGAGAACCAAATTTGTTTCATTTAGTCATTCCGCACCATGGTACACAATTGAGCTTCACCAAATGAAATCCCGTAAACGCCAGCTTGAAAGACTTTATAAGAAAACCGGTCTAACAGTACATTATCAGATTTATTCTGATTATCTTCAACATTACAAAGACGCTCTTACGGCAGCCCGATCCACTTACTATTCCGAACTCATACATGCTGGATCAACAAATCCTAAGACTCTCTTTTCCACAATAAATAAACTTCTCAAACCAATTGACAATACTACCAATTCCTTTACAGTTGACAAGTGTAACTCTTACCTCTCATTTTTTCAAACAAAAGTTGAGAATATCCACAATTTTCTGACAGTTTCCCCTGTCATCTCTGTTTCTCCGCCTATCTCATCTCAATTTATTACCCAGCCTCTGTCTCAGTTCTCACCTGTGTCTCTTTTGGACCTATCTGAGATCTTAACAGGGATGCGAAGCTCCACTTGTGTTTTGGATCCTGCTCCATCAAAACTTGTTAAGGGTTGTTTTCCAGTTATCTCATCACTTATCACAGAGATAATCAATTCCTCTCTTAGTTCTGGCTCAGTCCCTCAATCACTCAAATTGGCTGCTGTTACTCCCATACTTAAAAAACCTGGACTTGACTCTAACATTATGAGTAACTTTCGGCCCATTTCCAATCTTCCATTTCTGTCGAAAATACTGGAACGTGTTGTTGCCTCACAGCTCAAAGATCACCTAAATTCCAATAATCTATTTGAATCATTTCAGTCTGGTTTCCGCCCCCAGCACAGCACTGAGTCAGCCCTCCTCAAAGTCACAAATGACCTTCTTCTTTCCTCAGACTCTGGACAAATTAATATTCTCGTCCTCCTTGATCTTACTGCAGCTTTTGACACCATTAATCACTCCATTCTTCTGTCCCGCCTTGAATCCTCTGTCAACATCACTGGTACTGCCCTTTTGTGGTTAAGGTCATATCTCATAAACAGACAACAGTTTGTTAATATCAACAATTGTAGTTCTGCCATTGCTCCACTGTCCCAAGGCGTTCCCCAAGGCTCAGTGTTAGGTCCCCTTTTGTTTATTCTTTATATGCTCCCCCTTGGTGACATCATACGTCGGCATGGTTTACATTTCCACTGCTATGCTGATGATATTCAGCTTTACATCTCCTCCAAATCCATTAATACTGAACTTCACTCCACTCTGACAAATTGCATCACTGAAATGAAATTGTGGATGAAAGCTAATTTCCTCAAATTAAACTGTGAAAAATCAGATATGATCATCGTAGGTCCTACAACCCTGGCAAAAACCACAAAAAATTTTCAAATTACCATTGATAATGACACTTTGTCTCCGTCTTCTAACATCCGAAATCTTGGTGTAATTTTTGATAGCAACCTCTCTTTTGACCGCCATGTAAATCACATCACCAAAACTGCTTTCTTTCATCTAAAAAACATAGCACGTCTACGTCCATCACTCTCCTTTTCTGCCGCCGAAACCTTGATTCATGCTTTTATTACATCCAGAATTGATTATTGCAATAGCATCCTTTATGGTACATCTAACAAAATCCTAAAAAAACTTCAGTATATCCAGAATTCAGCTGCTCGCCTCCTTACTCATACTCGCTCCCGTGATCATATTACACCTGTTCTACAAAAACTTCATTGGCTTCCCGTTGCTCAACGCATTCAATTCAAAATTCTTCTATTCACTCACAAAGCTCTCCATAATCAGGCCCCATCCTACCTCACCGACCTGCTCCATCAGCACATTCCCTCCCGTAGCCTTCGCTCTTCTGAGGCTAACCTACTGTCCATACCCTCTAGGACCAAGCACCGGACCTGGGGTGACAGGGCCTTTTCCATAGCTGCTCCATCTTTATGGAATGCTCTCCCCAAACACCTACGAGATTGTCCTGACCTGTCCAAATTCAAGTCACTTCTCAAAACTCATCTATTCAGAGTGGCATTTAACTTGTAACAACACAAAATAAATGCTTTTATTTTTGCTATTCTTTTTAATAGTTTTTATACTTAGATCACGACAGAAATGTGAAGTCCTAGATCCTAAAACTTGTAAAGTTTTCAGTTTCCTGATTGCATGTAAATCTGTCCTGCTTCTGTCTAATTTTAAGAAATTGTTCTATATTTGTTGTTCTCTCTCATAATTTAGCAAATTTTTAATGAACTGTCTTATGCTGCTCTCTTTGTTTTTATCTTAATTATTCTTGATGTTGATGTACTATTTTGATTTTGTACTATGATTTGTATGGTGTATGTACGTATTTGTTTTGATTATTTGTCTTATGTAAAGCGTCTTTGAGTATCTTGAAAAGCGCTATATAAATAAAATGTATTATTATTATTATTATATATAGAGCCAAGGTGGGAAAATGTATCTCACTACAGTCTTGGAGATTTAAAGCTCATCCGACTGTGGACAGCGACACCCATTTTCCGGAAGCTTCCAGTTTAAGTCGTTTGTACAGAGGATCATGGGAACTGAAGCTGCTAGGCACAGAGGTGCCATGGGTGTGGTCAGGCGTCTGAGGGAGCGAAGGCCGCGACTTAAGACCATATTACCGTCTGTTTAGGGGCGTGGTAGCTCCGTGGTTAAGGAACTGGACTAGTGATCAGAAGGTCGTTGGTTCAAGCCACTGTCACAAATGTGAAGGTTAATTTTCCAGGGCGCGCAGACAAATAAATGATGATGGGGAAGCTTAGTGGTTAACGTACTGGACTAGCAATCAGAAGGTTGCCGGTTCAAGCCCCACCACCACCAGTAAGTTGCTTCAGATAAAATCCCAGCTTTTTAATGGGCGCAAGGCACACAGTAACACCCTGGACGGGGTGCCAGTCCATCGCAGGGCAGACACACACACACACACACACACACACACACACACACACATACACACACACACATAGGGCAATTCAGTGTCTCCAATGAACCTGACTGCATGTGTTTGGACTGTGGGAGGAAACCGGAGCTCCCGGAGGAAACCCACGCAGACACGGGGAGAACATGCAAACTCTGCACAGAAAGGACCCGGACCGCCCTGCCTGGCGATCGAACCCAGGACCTTCTTGCTGTAAGGCGACAGTGCTACCCACCGAGCCACCGTGCCGCCCTCGGATAAAATTATTATATAAATGAATTATGCTACCTCACTAGCTCAGGTATCCAGGGTTTCTGAGTAAAGGGAAGGTCGACGCCCTGTCGAGGGTGTGTCACTGCATTACGCCCAGTGATGACCAGAATAATTCGGTTGTAAAAACATGAAAATGAAACGATTTTCGGATTTTATTCGAGCTGAACTGGGTGACCCTCGGTTCCCCCGAGCGTTCGATTGGCTCCGTCCGGCTCAGATCATATCTTAAGCTAGTTAGGCTTCAGCAGATGAAAGCGAGCGGCGGAAAGGTCATCGTAACCCAATCACCTCGCCTAACGCACTTTGAATAGATTTCTTCATCCGGATTGATTGAACGCGCGTCCGTTCCACGTCGCCGGTGAGCGCGCGTCGGCGTGACGAACAGATAAATCTGCGTGGGAACGTGGCGCCCCGAAATATGAAAGCGGCGGTCCTGTCGCGACCTCTAATCGAATCGATCCGAGACGCTGTACAGAAATATATTGTAGCGTTTTGCGGTGGAGCGAGAGGAAGTCGAGCCCCGGAGGAGCCTAACGCGTTTACGATGAGCCAAAGACGTCCTGCCGAAACGAGTCCGGGACAAGATGCCCCCCGGCGCAAATATATCAAGACTGATGTCTCCCGGGTGGGCATGGCGCACATGCCAATAGTGGGAGGCAGAGCCATGCATCGTCGGCCCAATTGAGCCCACCGGCGTTTCCTCGGCGCGGGCGTGAGTCAGACCTCGGCGCTAGGCCTCGCTCCATCACTGTCAGCGTGTAATTAGATCAACGCTAACCTCCCCCTCCACGCCCGCTCCCATACATCAAGCGCTTCCGCCTGGCATTTCCGTCCATTTGCTCCATTAGCGGGAGAAAGGGGCCGGAGCGGACCGCCTCGCTCGGCTCGGGCGTGCCGCCGTGAACCGGTGCATTAGACGCTATTAGTCCTGCTGGGTTGGAGGTCGCGATTGCGGCGCGTTCGCGGGAATGACGGCTCATTAGGGCCGAAGTGGCGCTCGGGTTCCAGCCTGAAAGCTTCAGCTTGACCTGAGAACGACTATAATTCAGCCGCCGGCCTTTCGGATTCCAGGAGTTTCCAGATGCGTTTTGATGAATTAAAAGCGTACGTTTTCTGTTCCGCCGCGACTCAGAGCCACTTTAAAGAACGGAATCAGAACGTGTTGTGGTCGTGACCCAGGCTTTTTATTTGAGGCTCTTTAACTGCGGGAAACGGGCACAAACTCCCACAGACACGTTCCAAAATATGCTGATGCGTTCATTCATTTATCATTGTCTGTTTCACCAAGGCTTTATCCTGGTCAGGTTCGCAGTGGGTGCAGGGAACACCCTGGACAGGTCGCCACTCCATCACAGGGCACACACACCCTCAAACTAACACACACACACACACACTAATACTCACACATACACACACACTCATTCACATGCACTCATTCATATGCACACACACACACACCCTCACACTAATACACATACACACACACACTAACAAACACACATACACACACCCTTACACTAATACTCACACATACACACACACACACACACTAATACACATACAGTGTATCACAAAAGTGAGTACACCCCTCACATTTCTGCAGATATTTAAGTATATCTTTTCATGGGACAACACTGACAAAATGACACTTTGACACAATGAAAAGTAGTCTGTGTGCAGCTTATATAACAGTGTAAATTTATTCTTCCCTCAAAATAACTAAATATACAGCCATTAATGTCTAAACCACCGGCAACAAAAGTGAGTACACCCCTTAGTGAAAGTTCCTGAAGTGTCAATATTTTGTGTGGCCACCATTATTTCCCAGAACTGCCTTAACTCTCCTGGGCATGGAGTTTACCAGAGCTTCACAGGTTGCACTGGAATGCTTTTCCACGACATCACGGAGCTGGCGGATATTCGAGACTTTGCGCTCCTCCACCTTCCGCTTGAGGATGCCCCAAAGATGTTCTATTGGGTTTAGGTCTGGAGACACACTTGGCCAGTCCATCACCTTTACCCTCAGCCTCTTCAATAAAGCAGTGGTCGTCTTAGAGGTGTGTTTGGGGTCATTATCATGCTGGAACACTGCCCTGCGACCCAGTTTCCGGAGGGAGGGGATCATGCTCTGCTTCAGTATTTCACAGTACATATTGGAGTTCATGTGTCCCTCAATGAAATGTAACTCCCCAACACCTGCTGCACTCATGCAGCCCCAGACCATGGCATTCCCACCACCATGCTTGACTGTAGGCATGACACACTTATCTTTGTACTCCTCACCTGATTGCCGCCACACATGCTTGAGACCATCTGAACCAAACAAATTAATTTTGGTCTCATCAGACCATAGGACATGGTTCCAGTAATCCATGTCCTTTGTTGACATGTCTTCAGCAAACTGTTTGCGGGCTTTCTTGTGTAGAGACTTCAGAAGAGGCTTCCTTCTGGGGTGACAGCCATGCAGACCAATTTGATGTAGTGTGTGGCGTATGGTCTGAGCACTGACAGGCTGACCCCCCACCTTTTCAATCTCTGCAGCAATGCTGACAGCACTCCTGCGCCTATCTTTCAAAGACAGCAGTTGGATGTGACGCTGAGCACGTGCACTCAGCTTCTTTGGACGACCAACGCGAGGTCTGTTCTGAGTGGACCCTGCTCTTTTAAAACGCTGGATGATCTTGGCCACTGTGCTGCAGCTCAGTTTCAGGGTGTTGGCAATCTTCTTGTAGCCTTGGCCATCTTCATGTAGTGCAACAATTCATCTTTTAAGATCCTCAGAGAGTTCTTTGCCATGAGGTGCCATGTTGGAACTTTCAGTGACCAGTATGAGAGAGTGTGAGAGCTGTACTACTAAATTGAACACACCTGCTCCCTATGCACACCTGAGACCTAGTAACACTAACAAATCACATGACATTTTGGAGGGAAAATGACAAGCAGTGCTCAATTTGGACATTTAGGGGTGTAGTCTCTTAGGGGTGTACTCACTTTTGTTGCCGGTGGTTTAGACATTAATGGCTGTATATTGAGTTATTTTGAGGGAAGAATAAATTTACACTGTTATATAAGCTGCACACAGACTACTTTTCATTGTGTCAAAGTGTCATTTTGTCAGTGTTGTCCCATGAAAAGATATACTTAAATATCTGCAGAAATGTGAGGGGTGTACTCACTTTTGTGATACACTGTACAAACACACTAACAATTCTAATACTCACACACAGACTAACAAACACACACACACACACACCTCACACTAATACTCACACACACACTAACAAACACACACACACACACACACACCCTCACACTAATACTCACACATACACACACACACTAACAAACACACACACACCCTCACACACACACCCTCACACTAATACACATACACACACACACACACACTAACAAACACACACCCTCACACTAATACTCACACACACACTAATAAACACACACACACACACACACACACACACACACTCACACTAACACTCACACATACACACACACACACTAACAAACACACATACACACACCCTCACACTAATACTCACTCATACACACACACTAACAAACACACACACACACACACCCTCACACACACTTACATATGCTCACACAAACACACACACACACACACACACACACACACACACACTCACGTACTCACACACACCCTCACACTAATACTCAAACTCAAAAGAAGCTTTATACTTACACACTAATACTTACACATACACACACACACTTAAACACATGCATTCATTCACACACGCACACACACACTTAAATATGCTCACACAAACGCACACACACCCTCAAACTAACACTCACACTAACAAACCCTCACACTAATACTCACATATACGTACACACACACTTAAACACACGTACATATGCTCACACAATCAAACACACACACACACACACACACACACATTCACACACACATACTCTCACACACACTGCTCACATACACACTCATACAGACACTCTCACACACACTCATACATACACACTCTTACACACACATGCAATTTAGACTGTGGGAGGATACCGAAGCACCCAGAGGAAACCCACACAGACACGGGGAGAACATGCAAACTCCACACAGAAAGAACCCACATCGTTCTACCTGGGAATTGAACCCAGGACCTTCTTGCTCTATCAACGAGTGATACGTATTTTCATAAGAATGGAGGCTCTTACAGCCACGCGGCTTTAGAATGAGACGTCCAACAAGCGGGTGGAGCAGCGGTCTGTCTACCGCGGATCAGGAGATCTGGGTTCGAATCTCAGCTCTGCTGAGGCTCTACACAGACCTGATTGGCTATGTCTCAGTTGCCGTTGTCATGGCTTTTTGCCACTGCATCTGTACTGGAGAGGAAACAGAAGAGACGTAGCACAAGAGACGTCACCTGATCTTTTTACGTTCCTCCAGTTTTATGTTCTTGACGTGGAACACACGCGTGTCGAGCAAACATGGAAATCAATAAACGTGAGCTGCAGACCAGCTGACCCACCCGGGTGTCCAGCTAATAAAATCCACCCCATAAATATTTAACTCCCTGACAAGGAAAGGAAAGAATGGTTTCTTTGTTTGTGTTTGAAACTCGTGCTGAATAAATCTCTCCTGGCGTCGGTGGCTGCAGGTTGAAGACGAAGCTTCTCAGAGAGGTTTTTCTGTTTTATTTCTTATTTATTTATTATCTGAAAAATCCTCCTGCTAATCCATAACTCAGGTGGGGTCGGCAGGGGGCGAGTCGATACCTGTAGTCCATACAGTGAGTCAACGGTACGAGAACTAATAGAGCACAAAATACCAGCGGAGCGGTAAATGTGAGGAGTGCAGGGGTCAGTGGAGGGGTCAGCGCAGGGGTCAGTCAGGAGTAAAATGCCCACAATTATTCCTTTAGCTGAAATATATCAGCACGGCGGGTGGTGCAGCAGTAAAGCACGCTAGCCCATTGAGTTTGAGAGTTTGAATCTGAGCTGTGCTATCAGCCGGCCGGGCGCATACACAGACGATGATTGGCTCGTCTGAGGGAGAGCCAAAGGGCAGGTGGGATTCATTATAACTGCTGCTATTGCGACCTCTGCTGGCTGGTCGATGGGCTGCACAGGACGGAGCATAACGGAGATCGGTGCGTGACTCTCTCTCTGTGCGCGATACGGATCTCCATATGAACACGCCTGGTGCAGGTGAAAAGAAGTGGTTGCCACTGCACGTTTCAGAAAATGTTAGTCCTGACAAAGGGGCACGGTGGCTTTGTGGGTAGCACTGTTGCCTCACAGCAAGAAGGTCCTGGGTTCGATTCCCAGGTGGAGTGGTCCGGGTCCTTTCTGTGTGGAGTTTGCATGTTCTCCTCGTGTCTGTGTGGGTTTCCTCTGGACTGACCTCCATCATCCTCCTCAGAACCTGCTGTAGGCTCATCACTGTCTGTGACCAGCACTTCATCCTGGTCAGGGTCACAGTGGGTCAGATTCATCGGGCGAGAGGCAGGAGACACCCAAGACAGGTCACCAGTCCATCAGAGGGCAAACACGCACACACACACCCCAGTTGGCCAGACTGCATGTCTTTGGACTGTTGGAGGAAACCTGAGCACCTGGAGGAAACCCAGACAGCGGAGACAGCTCCACCCACCGCGCCACCGAGCCACCCCCAATGTCAACACCCAGTAAACCAGTCAAACTAAAAATGGTTCGGTACCTGCCAGCAGGTGGATTTGATCTGATGGACTACATGAATAAAAAAACACCTCCTTCATGGTCTTTTTTCTATCAGTCAAAAGTATGTGGACACCTACTTTTAATCAGTGTTTAAAGTGTAGAAAAAAGTGGCTGATTTTGAAGTATGGCTGTAGGAACTTGTACCAAAGAGTGTTTGTATGGCTGGGCGCCTATGCTGGTCAGGAGAGCCTCAGTTGATGTTCCGGTTCATCCCAGAGATATTGAGTGAGGCTGAAGTCAGGGCTATGTGCATGCTGGAACAGGAACGGACCTTCCCTAAACTGTTGCTGCAAAGTCGGAAGCATCTAATTTCCATTATGTAACTGATTTATTAGTAACTCTAGTGGCTGAAACACACGAATTCCATTATTAGAAGGGGCGTCCTGATACTTTTGACCATATAGTGTGCGTTCAATTAGGCAGAATTGTTGCTGAAGGTTGCCAAATCCTGCAAAAACAACCCAAAAATGAAGTTTTTACTTGTTTTTTGTGTTTAGGGACGGTTTGGGATTCTGAGCAGATCCGTTCGAGTCGGCGGGAGTTTTTATTCACAGCGGTGGTCCATAAATAAATAAATAAATAAAACTGGTGGAAGATGCAGGAATTCATGCTGCGTCCACAGATTTCATGAAGCGCCGGTCCTCTCAGGAACCCAGGCTGTCATGAGATCTGAAAGATTACAGCTCCGTCTTTCTACGATCATCGTCCACCGCAAACGCTACGCTTCACGTGTTCATAAGCAGCTGCTGAAATCCGCCGCTTCACCGAACACAGCCGGCGGCGGCGAGCAGAACTCAGCGAGCAGGAATTAAGCTCACGATCGATCGGGCGGATCTATGAACAGCAGGCGGACATCCTTAAAAGCCTGGCAGCACTCGTCCGGCTCGATACCGCCGACCAAACCCTGACCGGGCCGCCGGACGGACGTCTCAGCTTCATCGTTTCTACAAACGTCACGGTTCACGGGCGGCACTTTCACACAGAATTCACAATCAGTGGGTCGAGTCCCTGTGGGTCCTGAAACGCTACGTCTTGGACACTCATACACACCAAGGGTCAATCTGATGTAGCCAATATATTCTGAATGCTAAGAGAGATGTTGACGCAAAGCAGCTTGGAATCCTAGTGACCTGGGTCCGAGCCCTGGGTTCAAGCCCCACCAGCGCCATGTATAAAGTACACTGTTGGGCCCCTGAGCAAGGCCCTTAAACCTCCACTGCTCAAACTGTGTTCAGTCATTACTGTAAGTCGCTTTGGATAAAAAGCTTCCACTAAATGCCACAAATTGAGTCCGGCCACTTGTAGTCGTGGT
The DNA here is from genome assembly GCF_030014385.1 of Trichomycterus rosablanca. Lineage (NCBI taxonomy): Eukaryota > Metazoa > Chordata > Actinopteri > Siluriformes > Trichomycteridae > Trichomycterus > Trichomycterus rosablanca. The sequence goes on from NC_086007.1 coordinate 1,967,040, forward strand.
TCCAATAATAATAAAAATAGGTTTGAGGTCAGGACTCTTTTTTAAAAGGACGAAACACTATATGGACAAAAGTATTGGGACGGTCCTTCTAATGACTGAATTCATGTGTTTCAGCCACAACAGTTGCGGAAATTACATGCTTCTGACAAGCTCTATAAAGATATGAAGAAATGCTCGGTTCATCCACTCAACAGCTCTGAGGCCTGTGCCAAGCCATACAAACTGAATGGGCACAAATTCCCACAGACACACGTCAGACACACAAGAGCGGCTGTTGTTATAGCCCCAAAGATCTCACAGAGGTCACTCTGTTTTAATATCGCTTGTGCCAATACCAGGGTCAATACAGGGGCTGGAACAGGAAAGGACTTCAGTTTCAGAACTTAGAGGTGCTATCGGCCTGCCAGGCGTCCACACAGACACAATTGGCTTAATGTCTGTCACGCTCAATGCAGGGGCTGGAACAGGACAGGACCTTCCCTAAACTGTCAAGCATTTCGGTGGCTCAGCGATCGGTCCACCTCTACCGACGAGATCCAGGTTCAGAACTTAGAGGTGCTATCGGCCTGCCGGGCGTCCACACAGACACGATCGGCTTAATGTCTGTCAAGCTCAATGCAGGAACTGGAACAGGAAAGGACCTTCCCTAAACTGTTGCTGCAAAGTATGAAGCATATGATGTTGTGGCTGAAACACATGAATTGAGTGATTAGAAGGGCTGTCCTGATACTTTTGTCCATATAGTGCACACACACACACGCACACGCACACGCACACACACACACACACACACACACGCTCGGTGTCCCGGTGCCACAGTAATTGCTCTCTCTCTCGGTAACCAGCAACAAATCAGACTGCAGCCACTTCCAGGTCAATAATTTCTATTTGGGTCTAAATGAGCTTTTTCTTGCCGTATCGGTATTGGTGGCGTCTGACCCCTCACCACATCCCGCTGGGGTCGATCGGCCAGTCGATCTCCACGGAAATCTCACAGTAATGGAGGCTTACATAACATTTGCAGGCCTCCGTGTCCACAAAGCCTTATTGGATCGGCTCTTTCGGAGATTTCTCCAAATGCCACCGGGCGCCGAGGCCGATGAGGCGGGGGGTCGTCGAAACGGCACGGGTCCGAAAGTCCCCAAAGTTTTTCTCGCCTCAGATCAGAGCCGAACTCTTTTATTGCTTTACGTCTGTCAAACATTTCGGTGGCTCGGCGGTCCACCTGTACCAAGAGATCCTGGTTCAGAACTTAGAGGTGCTATCGGCCGGCCGGGCGTCCACACGTACACGATCGGCTTGGAGTTTGCATGTTCTCCCCGTGTTCTCCCCAGTTTCCTTCCACAGTCCAAAAACATGAAGTCAGGTTATCTGGAGATACTAGAAATGACTAGAAAGTGTGTGTGTGTGTGTGTGTGTGTATGTGCGTGTGTGTGTTTGCCTTGTGATTAAGTAGCTATCGGCCAGCCGGGCGTCCACACAGACACGATCGGCTTGGAGTTTGCATGGAGTTTGCATGTTCTCCCCGGTTTCCTTCCACAGTCCAAACATGCAGTCAGGTTAACTGGCGATACTAGAAATGATTAGAAACATGCAGAAGGTGGATTAGCTCATTACAATATACACTGATCAGCCATAACATTAAAACCACCTCCTAGTTTCTACACTCACTGTACATTTTAGCAGCTCCACTTACCATATAGAAGCACTTTGTAGTTCTACAATTACTGACTGTAGTCCATCTGTTTCTCTATATGCTTTGTTAGCTCCATTCATGCTGTTCCTCAATGGTCAGGACCCCCACAGGACCACCACAGAGCAGGTATTATTTAGGTGGTGGATCATTCTCAGCACTGCAGTGACACTGACATGGTGGTGGTGTGTTAGTGTGTGTTGTGCTGGTATGAGTGGATCAGACACAGCAGCGCTGCTGGAGTTTTTAAACACCTCAATGTCACTGCTGGACTGAGAATAGTCCACCAACCAAACATCCAGCCAACAGCGCCCCTTGGGCAGTGTCCTGTGACCACTGATGAAGGTCTAGAAGATGAGCGACTCAAACAGCAGCAATAGATGAGCGATCGTCTCTGACTTTACATCTACAAGTGAGTGAGTGAGTGAGTGGGTGTGTGTGTGAGCTTTGAGAAAAAGCGTCTGCTAAATGCCACAAATGAGCATGATGCCCTGCGATGTGTTGGTCCCTTAAAAGTGGTACCTGACCCACTGCAGCACTGGCCACAATCAAGCAGCTAATATGAATGAAAGAATGAATGAACGATCGAAGAGAAGCAGCCTGAGGAAAACAAAAGCCGCAGACTTTGATCAAACAGCCAGTTGGATGTTTATGATGGAGTGTGTGTGTGTGTGTGTGTGGTACAGGTACCGAGGCCAGAAGCTACATGAGCCTGGCATAATGAGAGCATGTCACCCGCCTGTCAGCCTGCAGTCAAACACACACACACACTCACACACACACACACACACACTGCTGTGGATCCTCACCCTGGAGTGGACGTCCAGTTTCGCGCGATTCCACGCTCCGCCAGGCTCCATCGGGGTCCAAATCAGCCGTGACGCTTTATCAGTGTCCAATATTTACCGTCTGAACCGGGTGTTAGGTGGTGGTTCACGGACTCACACACTCTTCTTCGAATGCTTTTTTTAATAGTGTTTCCTGTACAGCACAGATCTACGAGCACAGCAGGAGAACGAGGGAGAAGAAATCAGGACTTTATACCTCCTCCAATTTATAGTTCTGTAATGCAGGACTCCCTGTGTGCCTTGTGCCCATTGAAAAGCTGGGATACGCTCCCAGCAATCAGTAACGATACTGCAGGTATAATTGAAGTCAAACGTTTACATCATAGCAGTTTTATCTATCTATTTTATCGTTATTAGTAGCATCATCATCATTTTTATTTATAAAGTACTTTCATAAAGGCTCAAGGACGCTTTACAACCAAAGAACATGGTCAGAAAAAGTTGGGACGGTATGGAAACATTCTAAGTGATTAAATGCAGTGTTTCTGTCATTTACATTGACGTGTGTCCGTGGGTAGAGCTGTGGGCTTTTAAAATAAAGGTTGTGGCTTTGAATCCAGTCACTGTTGGACCCTTGAGCAAGGTTCTTAACCCTTCAGCCGTACGCTCTGACCCTCACTCACTTAACCGCTTATCCAATCAAGGTCGCGGGGGGTGCTGGAGCCTATCCCAGCTTTTCAATGCGCAAGGCACACAGTAACACCCTGGACGGGGCGCCAGTCCATCGCAGGACAGACACAAGTGTAAGTGTGTGTAAGTGTGTGTGAGTGTGTGTGTGTGAGTGTGCGTGTGTGTGTGAGTGTGTGTGAGTGTGCGTGTGTGTATGTAAGTGTGTGTGTGTGTGTGTTTGCCTTGTGATTAAGTAGTGGCCTGTCCAAGACGTTTCCTACCAGCGCTGCTGGAGTTTTTAAACACCTCACTGTCACTGCTGGACTGAGAATAGTCCACCAACCAAACATCCAGCCAACAGCGCCCCGTGGGCAGCGTCCTGTGACCCCTGATGAAGGTCTAGAAGATGACCGACTCAAACAGCAGCAATAGATGAGCGATCGTCTCTGACTTTACATCTACAAGGTGGAGCAACTAGGTAGGAGTGTCTAATAGAGTGGACAGTGAGTGGACACAGTATTTAAAAACTCCAGCAGCGCTGCTGTGTCTGATCCACTCATACCAGCACAACACACACTAAAACACCAGCACCATGTCAGTGTCACTGCAGTGCTGAGAATGATTCACTACCCAAATAATATCTGCTCTGTGGGGGTCCTGACCATTGAAGAACAGGGTAAAAGGGGGTAACAAAGCATGCAGAGAAACAGATGGACTACAGTCAGTACTTGTAGAACTACAAAGTGCTTCTATATGGTAAGTGGAGCTGATAAAATGGACAGTGAGTGTAGAAACTAGGAGGTGGTTTTAATGTTATGGCTGATCGGTGTATAGACGCTGATCAGAGCAACTTGGCACTTGGACCGGTACCAGTTGCTCCCCAGCTCCTGTTTTTGGACCCCTGGTACACATTGTGTGTGGGGAATGTAGAGTCCTTGGGGATGAAGAGTTCCTCCGGTTCCTCCAATCGAACGTGTGTGTGTGTGTGTGTGTGTGTGAGACGTTTCCTACCTTTCGCCCAGGGAATTGAATCCACCGCGACCCTGACCAGTATGAAGCAGACAATGTATGAATGAATGCACACGTGTAAACGTACAGTATGATAAATAAAGGCGTTCCAGTCGGTTTGACTACACCAGAAGGGGGCAGTATGTGGTTGTAAAAACACAGACCGCAGCTTCACCCTCACAGCCCTGCTGAAAGGCTTCAGGAATGTTTTATATCTTTTAATATGTCCCATTTATTCATGAGATTTTTATGTTTGAATTGTTTTCCCTGCTCAGTGATGCGCCTCCTTAATGTAAACCTCCGCCCAATCTAATCGCCGCGGCGGAACTGAGGGAGGAAAATCAGATTCGCCCGGTTAACGTCACAGTCTGATTATCTATGGGTGTAAAAACTACTGAGTGATGGTTTAACCGGCTCTTCATCAGATATTACACATTTATATTAGACTTGAAGCCTAGTTAAACTGTCACCGCCGATATACGAGTCATTTTAGAAACAGACACCGGCGCATTCACGGGCACGATAAACACACTATCGTATCTGTAGCACAGAAAACGTTCTCAATCCCTGCAGTGCTGTTTATTATTAAATCATGTTATTAATCTGTCATTACCGCTGGTCTAACACTTTATGGACAAAAGTATTGGGACGCCCCTCGTAATTACTGAGTCTAGATATTTCAAACACACACATTCCAATCAATATTTAGGGCAGTGGTAGCCTAGTGGTTAAGGTACTGGACTAGTAATCAAAAGGTCGCTGGTTCAAGCCCCACCACTGCCAGGTTGCCACTGTTGGGCCCTTGAGCAAGGCCCTTAACCCTCAATTGCTTAGATTGTATAATGTCACAGTACTGTAAGTCGCTTTGAATAAAAGCGTCCGCTAAATGCTGAAAATGTAAATGTAAATATACTATACGCCTCCAGTTAATAATCATACGCAGTTTAACCCTGCTGAAAAGCACTGGGATGATTCAGAACGCTGACTGTGATTCAAGTATTCTTCTGACTGAGTAGGCATAAATTCCCACAGACACACTCCAAAATCTTGTGGAAAGCCAGTCCCTAAAGAGCCAAGGCTTTCATCATCTCAAAAATGAGGATGTTGGTGCCACCATGTTAATGCCTGTGATTTTGGAATGTAGTGTCCAATAAGCTCATTTTAAGGTGTCCAGATACTTTTGGCCATATAGTGTCTCTTTATAAAGCAGTTGATTTTAATTCTAATTCATTATTATTATTATTAATTAAATAATTATTTAAATCAAAGTCCGGATCGTTTACATGCACAAATTTAGATTTGGATTTAGAAATTGCATCAATTCATTTATTCATTCATTCTGTATTATCACAGCTTTAACCTGGTCAGGGTTGCGGTGGGTCCGAAAGACACCGGACAGGTCGCCAGTCCATCACAGGGCACACACACACACACACACACACAAACACACACATACATGAGGTCATTTCTAGTAGCTCAGATTAACCGGACTGCACGTCTTTGGACTGTGGGAGGAAACCGGAGCTCCCGGAGGAAACCCACGCAGACACAGGGAGAACATGCAAACTCCACACAGAAAGGACCCGGACCGCCCCGCCTGGCAATCGAACCCAGGACCTTCTTGCTGTGAGGCGACAGTGCTACCCACCGAGCCACCGTGCCGCCCACATTCCAATCAGTGATGTCAAATGAATTATACGCCGTTTCCCATTCCTCCAGCGAGCTCAACGAAGACGTGGTTTGGTTTGATGTGTGTGACATTCGGGGTGGAGGTCTGACCTTTAACCCTGATGAAAACCACTGGGATGATTCGGAACGTTGACTGTAATTCAAGCATCAGTGCCTCTGACAAAATAGGCATAAATTCCAACAGGCACGCTCCAAAATCCTCACAAACAGTGCAGGTTACAAAAGGAAAAATGCGAAAATGGCGCAAACTGGCTACTGATGAATGAAAACTTTCTAGATTAGAGCTGATTTACGAGGGCTGAATGGTAACAAACCACAAATGACCACAAATGAAAGAAACAGTGGTCACATTTCATGTTGATCAGGTTGACCTGTTTGAATGAGGCGCGATCGACGTATTGGGCACCCCTGGTGTATACCAAAAAAAAAAAAAGGATTCTCTCGAGGTGCAGAGCACTTCACACGTCTTTAATCATTTATTTATGATTTTATTTCATTCGGCTGGTTTATGTGAGGAATTTTACATTTTTTAAAGGTCTACCACAAAAATAAAAAGGAAGGTTTATGTAGGAGTAAGAACAGTAGTTTTATGTCTCTAAACTATAGACTAAGTATATCCTTAAAACCACCTGTTACTGATCTCACCACCTTTGTGTGTGCTCGCTTTATTTATTTTCAGAACCTCCTGATTGTTCGGTCATTAATAAATACAGAATGTAGAACACATGTTTGCTTTTTATTTACCTTAATTCCTCTTTATTTAATTCTGTATTTAATTTTTATCGAAGTCAAAAGTCGACAGACACGTTTTAATTAATTTTTTTTTAATAAAGTACTTACTTTTATTTGCATTTCTTTAAACGACGTCAATGCAGAGTTGTGAACGCTCAGAGGTTTTTGATTTGTTTATACCTTTTTAAAAATTTTTATTATTATTATTAAACCTTGACAAATTAAAAGAAAATTCAGTGCATGAAGGGAAATTTTCATTTCTGCCGTGTATAGGGCAGTTCGTGCCTAGTGGTTAAGGTACTGGACTAGTAATTGAAAGGTTATCGGTTCAAGCCCCACCTCTGCCAGGTCGCCACTGTTGGGCCCTTAAGCAAGACCCTTAACCCTCAATTGCTTAGACCGGTAACGGTCTGTGGGTCATTTATTATCTGACAATTACATTTCCAACACTCTTCGGGTGTTATTGTCACCAATGTCCACTAGGTGGGAGCAGCGTCTCGTTGCAGCTCAGGATTCACACTGATTTTCCATTCTATACTTATTCTATATTAAATTCTCCCGCCCCCGCCGGTCCGTGAAATGATATCTTATATGAAACCGGTCCGTGGTGCAAAAAAAGGTTGGGGAGCTACTCTACAAGTCGCTTTGGATAAAAAGTGTCTGCTGAAGGGTGAAAATGTAAATATATACACGCTGATCAGAGCAACTTGGCACTTGGACCGGTACCAGTTGCTCCTCAGCTCCTCAGAGTCCCTGGGGATGGAGAGTTCCTCCGGTTCATCCAATCGAACGTCACGAGGGACGAGTCGGCGTGGAGCCCATGTCAGATCCACCACTAGTGGAGCTTCACCGCTCTCTCTCTCTTTTACTCTCTCTCTCTCTCGTGCTTTATCTCTCTCTCTATCAGTCCTTATTGCCAGTTTGCATCGTACAGCCGGTGCTGTAGGTTCTCTTTTGTTCCTCCTCGCTATTCCTCACTCCATCTTCTCTCTCTTGTTGATTCTTTTTCTCCCTCGTCTCAGAGTTTCCTCTCTGCGTGCATCAACCGGTCCTTTTTCTCCTCCTCCTCCTCGTCCTCATCTCTCCAGCGTGGAGGGTGGAAGGTGCGATCATTTTCCGGCACCTCCGAAGGGGGCCTGAGCGTAAGGGGAGGGAAGGAGGGAGGGGGGTTGTTCCTGTGGTTTGGTTTTTCGAGCCGCCGGTGTGCAGCTTCTTTCCAGCAGTGTGATCAGCATCAGCACCAGGAGCGACGGAGGAGAAGACGCCAAGCATCACTCCCCCCTCCACTCGGTCGCCCACCCTGCAGCTCCAGTGGGAGGAAAAACAAGCTTCACCCCGGACGAGAGCTTCACGGCTCCGGAAACCACAGTGCCAGTCGGACCGACGGGGTAAGCTGGCAGAGCTACACTTTGTCTTTTGTTCGCGTCTCACTGTGGAGGAGGGAGGGGGGTCTCGCTCTCGTGCCGGGGGTCTTGTGGGTATTGTGAGCTCCGACGATGCTCGTCAAGATGAATCAAGCGTTCGCCATGACGTTTACTCATCCGATCAAACAGGGATGAAGAGTTTGGCACATTTACAGGGAGGTGCTCAGATTTTTAGGGATGGTTTTAAATCGGTACCTCATTTCAGGGCTTGTGTTTATTGTTTACACCTTCTTTTTAGGACCGGGACTGCAAGTTAGGTCTGCGTGGTTTCCTTTTTCTTTTTAAAATAAATTGATGAATTAATTGATTCATTTTTCTTCAGTCGTCAAAGCTTCGAAAGTGTTAGAAACTAAAGAAAATCTGGGTAGAAATAAAACGTGTGAGTAAAAATAATAAGACGCGACAATCTAACCTAAACGTTTGATCGATAGACAGACACAGAACGAGGATGTAAAAAGGAATTCGGAGTGGTGATATGAGTATTTCTAGTTTGGATAAAAAAGCCAGTTCTTTACAGAGTTTCAGTTTCAGTGCACACGTGGAAGGGTTTGAATCGCTTCCCTTTCCTTCCCTTCCTTACTTCAGGGACCCTGATCAGTCTTTAATGAATTCTCCCTCGGTTTCTTTGAATGATCCCAAACAGAAATGAGAGTGCAGGACGGCAGAGCGACAGCTTGGACGCTCTAAGCGGATCCTTAAATGCTGTTTTATGGCCTGATGTCCACGACACGTTTGTTTAATTACATTTTGTTCAGTTTTAATGCAAATGATACGATTTATGATTATTTATTTTAGATTTTTGCACAAAAATAGAAAAGAAAGGTAGTTTTATGCCTCCCTGCACATTCGAGAGGTGTTGGACAACAGGTTTATCCTTAAAACCACCTGTTACTGATACTGATCTCACCGCCTTGTTGTGTGTTCGCTTCATTTGTTTTCAGACCCTTCTGACCATTTGGTCGTTTATAAAAGCAGAATGTAGAGCACATGTTTGCTTTTTAGCTACTTTATTTAATTTATTTAATTCTTTATTTTTATTTAAGTTGAGTCAACACAGACACATGTTTTAATTAAATTCTATTAAATAAATTACTTAAAGTATGTAGAGTGTTTTTATTTGCATTTCTTCAAATAAAGTGAATGCAGAATTGATTGGAAAGCTTTTTTTTATTTTATTATTATTATTATTATTATTATTTTTTGATTGGTTGCCATTTCTTAAAAACCTTGACAAATTAAAGGAAAATCCACCCATACACGCTGACCAGAGCAACTTGGCGCTTGGACCGGTACCAGTCGCTCCCCAGCTCCTTTTTTTGGACCCCTGGTACACATTTTGTGTCTGTTTGGGTACGAAGGCTGGTTATGAGGTATAAGAAAGCACTTCAGGTGGTGATGGTGAGTTGGCGGGTCTTGGTTGCTCCTCCAGCTGATTTTAATGAGGTTCCTTGCAGTAATGATGTTTGTTTGACCAGAACCGGGTGCATTTTATGTCAGATTGTATCTGGAATATATTAAAAATATATATTTTCCACTGATTCTACTACTGACAAGGACTAAAAAAAGTAAAATCTGTCCTGTTAATGCAAAGTGAGTTCAATTAGCGTTCCATTAATGTTACAACCATATTAATAAATCACACCAATGGGAAACATCCCAGTCTGGGCGGCACGGTGGCTCGGTGGGTAGCACTGTCACCTCACAGCCCTCACCGAGAAGGTCCTGGTTTTGATTCCCAAGTAGAGCGGCCTGTGTCTGTGTGGGTTTCCTCCGGGTGCTCCGGTTTCCTCCAACAGTCCAAAGACATGCAGTCAGGTTAACTGGAGCTGCTAAAATCACCCTGTGTGTGTGTGTGTGTGTGTGTGTCCTGTGATGGACTGCCGACCTGTCCGGTGTGTTTCCTACCTTTTGTCCGGAGAATTGTACCCAGTGACCCTGAATATTAAATGAATGAATGAATACATGAATAAATCTCTATATACAAGAGAAAAGTACATAAAAAAGTAGTAAAAAGACGGTAAATGCCAAAAATAAAATACATTTTACACTGAACTAAACGATATGCAGATTCCGCTTGCTCTCCACTCCCCTCCGAAAATTAGAGTCGTAATAACAGTCATTGTGCTTTTTTTCTGACAGCCGTCATTCGGTTCCCACCCCAAAGCATCAGTAATTTACCTCCCGCCGCTAATGGATTTTCTGTATGATTCTCTCTCTCTCATTCTCTCTCTCTTATTCTCTCTCTCATTCTCTCTCTCTCTCAGTGTGTGTGTGTGTGATGAGCGTGTTTGACTCGCCGCTGACGGTGGTTGACTGTTAATGTGCTCGGCGGTGGTTGAGGGCCGAGGGTGAGCGGCAGGAACGGGAGATTTTTCTAAATAAGCCGACATGTTCATGATAGAGAGAAGAGCTAAACCTGGACATCTGACCGACAGTTTATTCATCAATCTATCTATCCATCCATCCATCCAGTTATACATCCACCCAACCATCCATCCATCCATCCATCCATCCAATCATGCAAGCATCCATGCATTCATCCAATCATCCATCCATGCTTCCTTCCTTCTGTCCGTCCATCTGTCTGTTCGTCTGTCCATCCATTCATCCATCTAATCATCCATCTATCCATCCATCCACCCATCTAACCATCCATCCATCCATCCATCCATCCATCAATTCATCCACCCAATTATACATCCATCTGTCTGTCCGTTCGTCCATCCAATCATCCATGCATTTGTAGTCCATGCAATGTCCATTCATTTACCTATCCAACTACCCATCTATCAATCTATTCATATATTCATCCATCCATCCATCCAAACATCCAATCATCCAATCATTTAGCCATCCATTCATCAGTCCATCCATGTATACATTTGTTAATCTATCTCTCCATCCATGTTTCTAACTATCCATTTCTCCACATACCCAACCACCTATTCATTAATCTATTCCATCATCCATATATTCATCCACCCATGCATTCCTCCAACTATCCAATCACCCACCAATTCATTTATCCAATCATTCATCCCTCAATCCTTCCATCCATCCACCCATTTGTTGATGTATATCTCATCTGCCCTTCTAAGTATCTATTTAAGTGACCATCCATCCATCCATCCATCTATCTTTTAATCCTTCCATCCATCCATCCATCCATCCATCTATACATCCATCCAGTCATTCAAAAGTCTACTGACCAATAAACTACGCATTTATTCACTCTGTATATTTATCTGTCCATTCATTCATCCATTCATCCCTCCATCCATCCATCCATCTTTAAATCCATCCATCTAATTATCCCTCCATCCATCTAATCATCCATCCATCCATCCATCCATTTATCCATCCATCCATCTAATCATCCATCCATCTATATATCCATCTGTCCATCCATCTATCTTTTAATCCATCCATCCATCCATCCATTTATCCATCTAATCATCCATCTAATCATCCATCCATCCATCCATCCATCCATCCATCCATCTATCCATCTATACATCCATCCGTCCATCCATCTATCTTTTAATCCATCCATCCATCCATCCATCCATCCATCTAATCATCCATCTAATCATCCATCCATCCATCCATCCATCCATCTATCCATCTATACATCCATCCGTCCATCCATCTATCTTTTAATCCATCCATCCATTCATTCCATCCATCCATCCATGTATCCATCCTTCCATCCATCCATCCATCCATCCATCCATGTATCCATCCTTCCATCCATCCATCCATCTATCCATCCATCCAGTCATTCAAAAGTCTACTGACCAATAAACTAAGCATTCATTCACTCTGTATATGTATCTGTCCATTCATTCATCCATTCATCTTTAAATCCATCCATCCATCCATCTAATTATCCCTCCATCCATCCATCCATCTATCCATCCATCCATCCATCTAATCATCCATCTAATCATCCATCCATCCATCCATCCATCCATCCATCCATCCATCCATCCATCCATCCATTCTTTATATTATCGATTAAACAATAACATACAAACACCTCCTGTAAACCCCTCACTGATCTGGCACCAAAGAGTTCTTCGTTACACCCCTCCCCGTCCCCCCAATGGGGTTTTTACCAGCCATTTGAATGTTTAAACCCCTTTTATATCATTTTAGGGTTTCCTCGAGCTTAATCGACTCTAACTAGAACCTTGAAGAGTTCTGTCCATCATATTGAGATGCATGAATCTGTCTGCTCAGTGGTTCCAGTATAAAGTTGTACTGGTTTCCACATAACGATGTTAAAGTTACTGGAGCGAACGATCATTAGGACTAACTCAGTCTGTTTCTCCACCCACCTAGTGACCTCGGATCTTGCTGGCAAGTTTATGAGTATGAGAAGCTCCTGTGGTGGAACCTCCAGGATCATCTCACGCTTCTGCCTTCCGGTAAGACGTGTCAGAAATTCTTTTTCGTCCTGCCACCATCCTGGCAAAAAAATCACGTAAACACAGACGTTATTGGTTTGTGCCTACAGATGGCGGTCCGGCGCTCGATCTCAGTTCTTCCTCACAGAGAGCAAGACTCCGGTCCGACCCTGGCGCCGCGGCGGACGCGCGAGAGTCGGGCACGTTCTCAGACTCTCTTCGGTGACGGGTATTCTTGGGTGGATAATACGGATCACGTTGTTATTGCTTAAGAATACGCGTAGTTGAGGAGAGTCGTTTTCCACCGTGCCTGTGGGGATCCGAACCTCGGCTCGAGCCCGGCGCCGTTAGAGCGGACGCGGGAAAGAAAGGAGCCGGAAAACGCCGGGAAGTGATGGAGGTCTGGACGGCGGGACTTCACGCTGCTGTGACTCCGGCAGAGTCCGTCCGTATTCACCGAATTCGCCGTTCAAGCACCGGCGTTCTGCATCTCACACGACTCGCTCGGGCCGCTCGAGGGACGGATTGTGTGTGTGTGTGTGAGGGGGGTGAGTGATGTTTGGGGGGGGTGGAGAGCGCAGGGTGTTTATTCTTCGTTCTCTTCGGGGAGCGTTTTAGCCGCCGCACGCCTGCTCGCCTCTGTGATGGAAATGAATTCACTGCTTTCTTCTCTCCAGCCTTTCGAGGCGGCGGGGGGCTCGGGCCGCGCGGCGGGAGCGCTCGGGCAGATTTTGAGAAGGCGGCAGGTCCGCCGCGACCAAAAAACGCCGGCCTGGACTAAAATTAAGGGCTGAATGATAAACTCACGTGTGTGTAGGACCGGAGATGGCCAAAAGTATTTGGACGCCTGATCGTGAGCTTGTTGGATGTCCCATTTAAAAAACAAATAATATTAAAACAGAGTGATATACGTCTGAGATGTTCACAAGTCATAAAATACGAGTCCGAGTCGAGTCATGAGTCTTTAAACTAGAGTCCGAGTCAAGTCACGAGTCTTTAGGCTAGAGTCCGAGTCGAGTCACGAGTCAATATAATAAACACAAAACATATATTGGAAATGTAACGTAGAAATAAACAAATAATCTGTAAGTTCAGAAAAACAACAACAGATTAGCGAGTGTATTTAGCCGTTTTACTTCGTGCCTTTACTTTCCTCGGTTCCAGTTAAAAGCTTAAACTGACGTTTTGTTTTCATTGCAAATTACGGCACAGCGGCCAAAATCCCAAACACAGCAAAAACATCCATAATACTGCTTACCTTAGCTTCTGTTCTTCTAGATGCTATTACATTTATAAGCGTGTGTCCCATTAGGAATAGAATCCGTTAGTTTGTAAATGTGCTTATAATGAAAAACCTCCAAACTTTTCCCGGTTGTGAAGTAAAACACGAAATCGTTAGAAAGCCGATCGAGCGTTTCATTACCACGTCATCTGTGTGACGCTGCAAACTGAATAAATGCAAATAACAGCATTTCTGACTAACAATTACAATCAGAAGCTCTGACTGGTTCAGAAAGCGGTTCTTACAATCATTAGCGCCAATTCTGTAGGAGCGTTCCATTCACATTATCTGTTACTGTGAAGTGCACTACGTAGGGTATTCCACCATTTTAAGTAGGGAGCGACGCATCACTACGCCGGAAGCTGGCTGGAACATTTACACATTGTGTGCGTTGCGGGTTATGACGGCCGGAGCGTTATTATTATTATTAGAGAGCAGAAAATGACACGATCAGAATGATGTCGGATCATATATATATATATAATTGACACACGTAACTAATGTTGCTGACTTTTGTTGTCCACACGAGTCGAGTCTGAAGTCGAGTCATTTGAAACGAATCTGAGTCGAGTCTGAAGTCGCTGTGTGTGCGACTTACGTGCGACTCGGACTTGAGTCCCCATCTCTGACACACGTCTGTGTGATCTTCTCAGCTAGAACGACAGCCGCTCTGATGAGAAGCTTCTCACAAGACTTTGAAGTACGTCTGTGGGAATTTGTGCCCATTTAGACCAAAGATGACCGCATTCGCATGGCCTCAGTTGATGCTCCGGTTCATTCCAGAGCTTCAGGGCTCTGTGTGTGTCCTTATAGAGTTTACTTTGCTGGAATAGGAGGATACTGACCACAGTCAAGCAAGCTTCACATCAGCACTGCAGCACGATAAAGACGTTTCCTCCACTATACATGTTTTGTATGTGTGAAGCTGGCTTGACTGTAGACAGTGGTGGACATGTTTCAGCGGTTGCTGTACTGAAGGCCCTATTTACACTTTATTAGGAACACTTATCTGATACGTTCATTCACTGATTATTTTATAAGCTACAACTACCGAACACATTACCTTTGTTTGTATACAATCACTGACTGTTGCCTATTTGTTGCTCTGTGCACTTTGTAACCCCTCTGTACTCTCATATGACCTCCTTATTACCAGAGTTTAGAGTGTGTGTTTCTAATAAAGAGGTACAGTAGGGTACAGTGGGCAACAGATGGGCTACAGTCAGTAATTGTATACCCATAAAGTTCATCTTCATAATGGGCGTAGCTTACAAAATAATCAATAAAATGAATGTTTGTACCAGATAGACATACCCAATAAAGTGCTCAGTGTGTATATACAGGCACAGAGAAGTCAAGCCTGAGCTTGTTATAATCACAGCATTAATATGAACTTAATCCCGATGAGTGGCATTAACAGTCTCCACTCCTCTGGTTTCATGACATTTCAGCCAAAGGATGTTAATTAAGAAGGCCTGACTGTCAGTTAATGTTCCAATTCATCCCAAAGCTGCTCTGTGAGGTTGAGGTCACGGTATGGGCATGTAACTCAACAGAGGCTCTCCTGACCTACATTAGTGTCCCGCCATAACAATGCTCTTTTCTTTTGACTGAATGGGCACGAATTCCCACAGACGTACTTCAAAGTCTTGTGAGAAGCTTCTCATTAGAGCGTCTCTTGTCGTTGTAGCTGTAAAGATCACACAGACGTCACTCTGTTTTAATACCGTTTGTTTTTGAAATCTCAAGCTTTGTGAGTTCGAATCTCAGCTCTGTTACCGGTCGGCCAGGCTCCAAAGGGATTCCTCGACACTGCTGCGGTTACGCCCTCTGCTGGCTGGTCGATGGTGCTGCACACAGAGGGGGAATAATGGAGATCAGTGTGTGACTCTGTGCACGATACGGATCTCCAAAAAGCGGTCGGTACTGCACACGTGTCGGAGGGGGTGTGCGTTAGGTACGGCTTTCCTCGGTCAGGAGTGGAGGTCTGCAGCAGTAGAGGGGAACTGGATATGACAAAATTGAGAGAAAAGGGGAAAAAAGCATTAAATAATATGTTTTGGTCATTGTGGTGTAAACACGCATCATATTAGTATCTGCCCTTCCACTCCATCCAGGGTGTGTTCCTGCCTGGCTACCTGATCCTCTGCAGCCCTGACCAGGACAGCACAGCTAGCAAAAATGAATGAGTGAGTCCTGTTTAGAAGCTGTTGGTAAATTGTATCATGTTAGCACCTTTTTTAATTTTTAAATCAGGACCTGGCAACCCCCACCTGCCCCCGAACCCCAATGAAGCTGCTTCTATCCAGCATAAACCAGTCCAGTTCCCTACCCCTCTCCCAGTAAACCCATCACACGGAGCTCTCAGTAGAAGCACTAATTGGATTTTAACGAGGCTCTCTGAACGTCTGACGTGTGTTGCTGAAGCCCAATGAGGCCTGAGAGCGGCGCGGTAACGAGCGGCACGTCCGGTGAAGCCGTTTAAACGCCATTACGTTTCTCTTTAGACCAGCAGCGTATTAACCACAGAGCAGCGATTCATTAAACACAGTCACATCACATGAAGGTGGAACGTGGACCGGCCGGCCGTGCTGAACCTGCAGCTTCACCGCCGTCATGATCCACTCAGAACCACCAACTGATTCATTATCCACCAGATCCACCAGAGAGTCTGAAATCTGTACAGATAAACAATAAATAAACATCCATGTAAGGGATTATCTCAGGTTTAATATGGACTGTACCTACATATGCAGTGAGTTTATTATTATTATGATTATTATTATTATTATTAATAATAATAATAATAATAATATACGTATAATTTTTATTATTACTGGTATAATTAGTGTTAATATTATTATAAATAATAAGAATTGCTGGTATTATATGAGTTATTATTATTTTTATTATTATTATTATTTTTTTTTTTATTAAAGATAATATTTATTATTATTATTTATTATTATTATTACTGGTATAATCAGTGTTATTATTATTATTATTATTATTATTATTATTATTAGGGATAATATTATTTTTATTACTGTTTTTTTAAGAATATTATTATTATTATAATTATTATTAAAGATATTATTACTATTATTATTATTATTGGTATTATTATTATTATTATTATCATCACTATTATTATAAATCTTATTATTATTGTTATGATAATGATGATGATGATGATTATTATTATTATTACTGGTATAAACAGTGTATTATTATTACTGTTATTATTATTATTATTATTATTAATCATATCATTATTCTTATCATCACTATTATTATAAATATTATTATTATTGTTATGATAATGATGATTGTAATTATTATAAATATTATTATTATTATTATTATCACTATTATTATAAATATTATTATTATTATGTATTACGTGCATCCTTGTCTTTTCTGTGTATAAATCGGTGTTATTTTTTAACACTGTATGAATCTATAGTGAGATTTTTGTACCTGTTTGTACTTAGTGATTTTGTAGCGTGATAATAAACCTGATTTGATGGGATTTGTCGTCTCGGCTCTGATTAACTTGCTTCAGCTTTTTATTTTATATCTCATTATTTTATTTCTTATTCCTCTTTCATCCCACGCTGGTGTAGATGTTTCTCATTCCACCACTTCCTCTCTCATTCTGAACTCTTCTCACTTTATTTCTGTTTCTGTGTTTGTACGTGTTTTGTTATATTTAATTCTCTTTATCGTGTAATCCTGCTGTCCGAACATCCCACTCGTCCTTATTTCTCCTGCTTCTTCAGTTCTCGTTTCATTTCTTTATTTCTTGATTCCGTCCAGTCCTGCTCACCCACACTGTCCATCCTTCACCCTGTTTTACTTTCTTTACTCTGTTCTTCTTTCTATTATCTTTTATTTCATTTCTAAGATCCCGTGTGTAAATATGAAGTGGATAAATGCACTGAACATATGCACCATGTGGACAAAAGTATTGGGACGCCCCTTTTTACTTTAAGAATCCACGTGTTTCAGCCACACCAATAAAACTAATGTGTAATAAATCCTATATACTTATTATAATATAAAAGCATTTGTAGCCTAGTGGTTAAGGTAGTGAACTAGTAATCTGAAGGTTGCTTGTTCAAGCCCCATCACTCCCAGGTTGCCACTGTTGGGCCCTTGAGCAAGGCCCTTAACCCTCAATTGCTCAGACTGTATACTGTCGCGTCTCCTAAATGCTGGAAATAACAATAAGAAATAAAATAATGAGATATAAAATAAAATGCTGAAGCAGGTTAATCAGAGCCGAGACAACAAATGTAAATGTAAAGGAAATTATGTGCTTCCGACTTTGCAGCAACAGTTTAGGGAAGGCCCTGTCCTATTCCAGCATGACAAACACTAAAGACATGCAGAAAAGCTCCAGGGTCCTGCACAGAGACCCTGACCTCATTCCCTTTTAACAGCTCTGGGCTGAACTGGAACCCAGACATCAGTGCCCAGCCACACTTTTGACTGGGCACAAATTCCTACAGACATACTTCGAATTTGTTCTTCTAGCTGAATAGATCACAGAGAGGTCACTCTGTTTTAATAGCATCGATAGCATAATTGGCAAACGTCTGAGGGGGTGGCTGAATCAGCCTCGCCACTAGGAGGTGCACTCGTCAGTGCGCTCTAAGTGCAGATCCCAAGCCCAGATAGAAACAGTGGAGTTGCGTCAGGAAGGGCATCCAAAGTAAAGTCTGAGGACCAGATTCACTGTGGCGTTCCTGTCATTCTAAAATCATGGTACGGTTTGGTCCTGTTTGTTTTACAACTGTTTTGTCCTGGTCAGGGTTGCAGTGGGTGTAATTTACACACACACACACACACACACACAACTGGGCAGTTGTAGTCTACCGGTTAAGATACTGGACTAGTAATTGAAAGGTCGCTGTTTCAAGCCCCATCACTGCCAGGTTGCCACTGTTTGGCCCTTGTGCAAGGCCCTCAACCTTCAACTGCTTAGACAAGATACTGTCACAGAGCTGTAAGTTGCTGTTGGAGGAAACCAGAGCACCTGAAGGAAAACCCACACAGACACGGGGAGAACATGCAAACACCCACACAGAAAGGACCCCGAATGCTCCACCTGGGAATCAAACCCAGGACCTTTTTGCTGTGAGGTGACGGTGCCCCGGCTCGGCTCGGCTCGGTTCAGCTCGACTCGCCTCGGCTCGGCTCGACCGCCGGATCCTGACGACGTCGGGATCCCCCCTGAGAAAGCCGGGTAGAATAAAGAGCGCATAAATGTTTAATGCCTCGCCCACATTAAAACAGAAACGGGGGGTTAAATGCCCGGTGTCACACGTCTCAGAGCCGCCGAGTTCCGCTCGGCCGCCGTCTTCACCCCGACGCCATTAACGGGAATTACTGAATCAATTAATTGGCATGCTAATGGATCAGCGGCACCTCCTGGACCTGGAACCCGTCTCTTTTCTTTCATCATATCAGTGCTGCTTGTGCTTCCTGTTTTATTTCCGCTCTGGATGAATGCCAGATTCAACACTGGCACCGGAGCCAGACGCCAATTTTGCTCGGCCAGCAAAAAAAAACATGAAAACGTTTCAAATCGTCGCTAACGCTCGGCGCAAATGATGAGAATTACAAACGAAAGTGAGAGAATCACGAATCACCGACGCCCAGTTCCTCCCAGTACTCGAGCTTATAGAGAGGACGACATGACGTCAGGCCTGGCATGAGATGGAAGGATGGCACCACGACTGATAGATTTCCCTTGGAATAAATAAAGTATCTGTCTGTCTATCTATTTATCTGTCTGTCTATCTATCCATCTGTCTATCAGTCTGTCTGTCTGCCTATCTAACTATCTATCTGTCTGTCCATCTGTCTATCTATCTATCTATGTCTGTCTATGTCTGTTTATCTATCTATCTATTTGTCTGTCTATCTGTCTGTCTGTCTATCTGTCTGTCCGTCCGTCCATCCATCTGTCTGTCTGTCTATTCATTGTTTATTTCTGCTATATATAACAGCATGATGGTTTGACGATCGTTTCCTTTGTTGCCCGTATTTACTAAATCTATTTACAATATTATGCACGGTAGATGGTGAAAGCCCTTCATTATTTACAATCTTGCTTTGAGAAATGTTCTGTTTGTACTTCTTATGAAGTTTGGAAGACAGTAGTTGCCACTGTTGGGCCCCTGATCAAGGCCCTTAACCCTAAATCGCTCAAATTGTATTCATAGTTGTACGTAGCTTTGTCACAAACATAAACAAATCCTAAACCTCCCAGATGAAAGCGGGCACAAAGCGGTTCAGGTTGTTCAGAAGCAGAGATGAAGCATCGACACACACCGTCAGACATGAAGCCACATAAAGCCGCGGTGTGTGAGGAGCTGGCGGATGTGCGCCCATGGCACCATGCGGTTCGGAGATAAGCGTCTGAGGTAGGTGGGCGAGGTGAGATACAAACGCTGAGGCTCCGTCTTACAAACAGAACCCCATCAAAGAGGAGAGTTCTGGAATCTGAACAGAGCTTCAGTCAGCAGTCGGAGCTCAGCACCAGGATTCTGAGGACCCCCTCTGGACACCCCTGGACACTTCTGGTGGGTGTGGGGTTTTCGTAAGGAATGACACTTCCCCACAGAATAGCACTGAGTCTTCTCCTGTAATAACTAATAACTAAGTAGAGCGTCTGAATAATCTGCCTCATGAGCTTCGCTGATCAGGTAGGTAGGTGGCAGCAGCTCAGGAGGTTTTCACCCAAACTCCAGGTGTCTTTAAACTTTTTGGCTTTAGGATTTTTCCTCTCTCTCTTTCTCCCACACCGGGACGTTATCGGATGTTAAACCCGTGTAATGCTGTGATCATAATGATATTCAGACTCCCGCTGATTCGGGAGGATCCAGAGCGCCTGTGATCAGAAGCGGCACCTCGGGCACCGAGCGCCTCACAAACCCGCCTGTCCACGGCATCAATATTACATTTATACATTTATATCATCTACAACGTGAACGTGAGTGTGGAGGACCAACACTGAGATGCTCTGCTGTCTGATTTTATTTTATCTCACGTTCCACCTTCGCTCCAGCACGGTCAGGGTCACAAGGGGTCCGACTCCGCACCCCCCCGGACAGGACGACAACTCAAACACACACAGCCGATCTCGCCTGTTTGTAGATGCTTCACAAGCTTTGGATCTCAGCGGTAGGGGGGCTTAGTGGGTAGTGCTGTTGCCTCACAGCAAACAGGGCATGGGTTTGATTCCCTTTCTGTGTGGAGTTTGCATGTTCTCCTCGTGGCTCCGGTTTCCTCCCATAAATCCAAAGACGTACAGTCAGGTTCTTTTGAGATACTAAGAATTGCCCCAGTGTGTGTGTGTGTGTTTGCCCTGTGATGGACTGGTGCCCTGTCTGTACCCACCGCAACCCTGACCAGGATAAGTACATTTACATTTTTGGCATTCAGCAGACGCCTTTATCCAAAGCAACGTGCGTTACAGTTACAACTGAGCAATTGAGGGTTAAGGGCCTTGCTCAAGGGCCCAACAGCAGCAACCTGACAGTGGTGGGGCTTGAACCAGCGACCTTCTGATTACTAGTCCAGTACCTTAACCGCTAGGCTACAGCTTGCCCAGTGGTTAAACAGACGATAAATGAATGAAATGCAGCTATAAGGAGACACGCTATCCGATGCCTCCCTCAGACATGGGTTTCTGTGTCTGTTGGGTGCCTGTCAGGCTGGTAGCACTGCCAGACGTGGGCACCCAGGTGGCGCAGTGGGATATTCCGCTAGCACACCAGCGCTGGGATTCTGATCTCTTCAAGCTAGGGCTTCCCCTAGCAGGTGCGATCGGCAGTGCCTGCAGCAGACAAAATCAGCCACTAGTCTGCTGGGTGGGAAAAGACGGGACTAAAAAGTGGGCGGAGTCTTCGAGGCTGTGTAAGGACCCTGATTAGTAGCCCGAGGCACCTGTACATCAGTGCGTCACTCTCCATGTGCGAGACCGACCTCACACGCCAATCCACCGAAGGATAAGAAGGTGGTCGCTGGACCGTTTACGGATGCCATCAGGGTCTCCAGCAGTGGAAGAGTAATCGGCTACGATAAACTGGGAGAAATAAAATAGAAAACGAGAAGTAAAGAAACGAGATTTATATTAAAAGGTTTTTCATGTCGTGGAAATAAAGAGGAGAGAAAATAAGCGAGCGGATTGGAGTCTGAAGGTGAAGGTGAAGTGACTTCCTTTCAACACTCAATACGCTCGTCATGATGCACCGAGATCTCAAGGATTCAGTCGGAGCCTCCACAAGGAGATTAACCCACAATGCACTTGTGCACTACACATAATGGAGCTTCTGTGTAAGCCAAGGTTACATGCTATAGGTTTATATAACGTGCTGTGAAAGGGTGTTCGCCCCTCACCCCGTTCCTTCAGCTCAAGCCTGAACCGTTCAGACCTTTTAAATAAATGTTAATAAAAGATAAAATCGACACGAGCGGCTCAGAACGCGACTTTTACATCATTGTTACGTTTATTAAAGAGAAAAATCCCAGATTCTTCCACCCCGACAGTAACGACTGCAATCAAACCTTTGATTTCATTTAGCACAAACTGCCTGTTTAAGGTCGCGCCACAACATCTCAATGAGATTCCAGTCAGGACTTTGACTCGGTCGGGTCATACACTGGTGGGCGTCCACTTTCTTCTAGAGGATTTTTTGGTAGAGAGCAGAATTCATGCTTCTAACAATTACGACAATTAGTCCAGTTCCTGCAGAGGCAACGCAGCCCCAGATTGTCACGCTACCACCACCATGTTTCACTGCTGGTATGATGCTCTTACAGTGATAGATAGATAGATAGATAGATAGATAGATAGATAGATAGATAGATAGATAGATAGATAGATAGATAGATAGATAGATAGATAGATAGATAGATAGATAGATAGATAGATAGATAGATAGATAGATAGATAGATAGACAGACAGACAGACAGACAGACAGACAGATAGATAGATAGACCGACAGGCAGATAGACGGACGGACGGACGGACGGACAGATAGATAGACAGATGGATAGATATGTAGATAGACAGACAGACAGATACACAAACAGACAAACAGATAGATAGACAGACAGGTAGACAGACAAACAGACACGTAGACTGACAGATATACAGACAGACAGATAGAGAGGCAGTTAGATGGACGAATGGACAGACGGAGGGACAGAAGGACGGACAGACAGATAGACAGACAGACAGATAGATAGACAGACAGACAGATATACAGATATATAGACAGACAGATAGACAGATAGACAGACAGATAGACAGATATATAGACAGACAGATAGACAGATAGACAAACAGACAGACAGATAGACATGTAGACAGACAGACAGAGAGATAGACAGACAGAGACAGACAGACAGATAGATAGACGACAGACAGATGGATGGACGGACAGAAAGATAGATATATAGATGGTCAGACAAATAGACAAACAGACAGACAGATAGACAGGTAGACAGACAGACAGATAGATAGACAAACAGGTAGACAGACAGACAGACAGACAGGCTCTTTGTGACCTCCTATATGAGTCATTAATGTGTTCTTGGTAAGCAGAACGATCCATGGGAGGTTCACCACACCAGGGTTCAAAGTTTTCTCCATTTGTGAATAACGGCTCTCACTGTGGTTCTCTAAAGTCCCAAAATTTTAGCAATGATCTTTCCCGACTGCCAGACAGGATCAATGTGAATGATGTTTAGATTTATGCCTGGGTGTGGCTAGTAAAATTCAACCTAATGTTTAATTGAATTTGGTTATCTGTTTGATTTAGTAGCTTTAGGCTGATCAAGGATTCTGTAAGCCAATCCACCTACTGTCATGTTTTAAGAGGTAGTGGGAGAAATCCACCTCTGGGTGCGAGTACTCAAATAAGACCTTTCCGGACCGGGTACCTGACTTGGCTACTAACCAGTACAGAATGCTAATGCCGCCTAATGTGCTAGTAAAGCCGGCAGTGATGTGCTACAGCGGTCACTTACAGGTGTTAAATCATTTCCCTGCAGACCGACTTCATTTAGTCTGAGCGTCAGGATTAAATCTGCTCCAGACCTTTTACTGCTGCCCCCTGATGCCTGGACGGTGACCTCTGGAGACCCTAATGACTGAACGATTTACCACAAAGCGCTCATAATGCTCGTGCTGACCCCGAGCGGCTGCGACTGACCTCCAGCACCTTCCGTGAATAGAGCTTCCTGTCCTTTAAAAGGCTGTAAAATAATAAAGCATCAAATCCCACCAGCACCCCCTTAAAATGGGTCTGATGTACTTCATTTTAAATACATTAAAATATTACTGATTAAATAAGCGCTCAGGTGGCGCGGCGGTGAATTCCGCTAGGTCGGTCATCTACATACACGCAGGATTGGCTGTGAGGATGGACCCACAGCGGCCCTGACCATGATAAAGCTGTGATAAAAACTTGACAATGAAATGAATGAATAAATGATTACATTTACAGGACCATGATGAAGTTCAAACTGAAATCGACAGGACCTGCAAATAAGAAAATCACGCTTGGAAGAGTCGAAGGTAAAAGAGGAAGAGGACGGACAGCAACAAGACAGATGGATACGAGTAGAGGAAGAATGAACGAGCCAATAAGAAGCCCGACGTCTCAGACATCGTCCACATGGGCACCAGGAGTCGGAATCGACTTCACGTCTTTTAATTAAAACACTAGGACCTTATTAGGGCGGCACAGAAGCAAAAAGGTCCTGGGTTCGATTTCCAGGCGGAGCAGTGCGGGTCCTTTCTGTGTGGAGTTTGCATGTTCTCCCCGTATCTGTGTGGGTTTCCTCCCACAGTCCAAAAACATGCAGTCAGGTTAATTGTACATACTAAACTACCCTAGGTGTGTGTTGGCCCTGTGATGGTTTGGCAACATGTCCAGGGCGTTTCCTACCTTTCGCCCAGTGAATTGCACCCACTGCGACACTGACCAGGGTAAAGCAGTGGTAAAACAGACAATGACTGAATGAACTAGGACCTTATTAAGGTAGACTCTCTACTTATTTGTATTTTGTAGTTGTTTTGGCTAATAAAACATGTTTATGCATTGTGATGAAGTGCATGTTTGGATAAAATGACTCACAGTGGTGTATTCGAGTCAAAATAGTGACATTTTCTTAATTTTAAGCTTTAAATTGATATATATATATATATATTTTAATTTACATAAAGAAACACGTTATATCCATATCAATTTTGTTACAGTTTACCCTGCATACTTTGTTTGCCGGCAATCACGTTTCACTTTCCTTATTTGGTCACGTTTCCTGTTCTTCTTACCTAATAAAGAAGCTAATAAAACATGTTTATGCCTTAAGTTGCAGTGCATGTTTGTATAAAATGACTCACAGTGGTGTATTCGAGTCAAAAAAGTGACATTTTTTTTTTATTTTAAGCTTTAAATGTATATAGTTTTTACATTTACATAAAGAAATAGGTTAAATTCATATCGATTTTGTCACAATTTACCCTGCACGTTTCACTTTCCTTATTTGGTCACGTTTCCTGTTCTTCTTACCTAATAAAGAAGCTAATAAAACATGTTTATGCCTTAAGTTGCAGTGCATGTTTAGATAAAATCACTCACAGTGGTGTATTCAAGTCAAAAAAGTTACATTTTCTTCATTTTAAGGTTTAAATTGATATGTATTTTATATTTGCATAAAGAAATACGTTAAATTTAAATCAATTTTGTCACAGTTTACCCTGCATACTTTCCTTATTTGGTCACGTTTCCTGTTCTCCTTACCTCGTTGTCATGGTAGCTAATTAACCTCAGGTGCTGATTAACCTGACCTGGTTAGTCTAGTTAAACCCTCAGTTACCACCATGTCAAGTTCTGCGTGTGTATTTACACCTGATTTGTGCTAGATGTGTTGATTTAGCTAAAGTAGCTTTTATTAGTATTGATTATAAAGGTGAGATTATAAATCTGAGTCTGAGAAACTCAATCATCAAGGAAAAACATCAACAAAAATGTCACTCTACTTAAATAGTGAGGTAAGATTTAAAGCCATGATCCTAATTCCTCATATCTAAGTCCCTTCCTAATTCACGGCCGTTAAACGAGCCTTATCCCACGTAATGTGCAATTTGCTGTTAAACTCAAACTTTGTGTTTGCTTTGTGTTTAGCGATTTAACGTTTTTCATTTGTGTAGCGTTCAAGCACCTCACATTTACTGGTTAATCTGCACTACGAGGCGTCCTAGGAGTCCTACGGCAATTCAGTTAGCAATCGCTCAGTCAAAATGATGATCCAAGATGTCGACGTGTAAAGCGGCTAAAAACACGACTCGGGTAACTGCGTCTGGAAAACTAACAACCGATTCTGTGGAAGGTCAAAACACAGACGAGAATTTTTGCTGGACGTTCTAGGTTTACATTCGACTATTAAAGGAGCTGTGCTGTGTATCGTAGCTTCTATTTATTCTATCATTCAGTTTATGTGTGTAATTTAATGACGGACGTGAAATGTGGCTCTTTTCTTTATAAATCTGTGACTGTTGAAACACAAGTTCCGTGAAATTGAGTAGGACACTAGTCATACCCGTTTACTCCCTCACTGTCTCTGAGCTTTTTTTGCATCTTCCCCCTTTCAACAAATCGTCTTTTATTCTATAACACAAGCATTTACCACTCAGTGCCCCAAAAACCAATGGGAACCTACCTGTTGAAGGGACACCAGGCCCCCACTCACCCCCTTCGTGGATTAAACACCTCAAACACGTCCTCTGTGCACGCTAACAGGTAAACACCACCAGAACAAAATACTACAATACAAACTGCCTCCTGCTACCTGATCAGCTGCCTCAGTAGAGAGGATTCTAATAACACATGAAGCTCATGAGGCAGATTATTTAGACTCTGCTTATACAGAGATTACACCGATTACGTCACCGCGGTTTTAGCTCACTAAGCTAACACAGTTAGCCTCAGGGGATTCAAACCAATGCACTGAGGTGACTCACCCCGCGAGGAAGCCAGCTAACGTCTCCCTCCGTGTACCGAAAACGCTTAAACTGTCCCAGATGAGCCACTTGTGCACCTTTATACAAATTAAACATCAATGAGAATTTATTTGCATGTGAAAGGAACTCCGTTGGTTGCTCCGCATTATATTCGTCCACCATGTTTGTAGTTTTTGGTGAGAAAAGTCGTGCCGCACTGAATGCTGGGATTGCCTTCAGCGCAGTCGGACGCTCCCTCGTTATTCAGTCAGAATTAAGGCGCCTCAGTAGGAGCATTTTAAGGGAGCGTAGAATTTAGACACGCCCTCTTCTCGGGGGTGTAGGATGATGTGAAATGCGCCTGTGTGTAGAGAGAGAGATGTAGCAGCTGACATGGTGTTGAGAATCAAACAAACAAACATAACGAATTTACCAAATCATATTTATGTTTAAATTGAATTGATTTCGGACCTGTCCACAGCTTTGATGTTTAGGAGTAAAAGGAATAACGCCCCCACCCTGTTTCTCTGTGTTATAATTGTTATTAACACCCTCATTCGCTCCACATGCGGCGTGGCGTCTCCGCTCAAGCACTCTTCCCGGACGAGCCGAGGAAACCGTCGTCATCTGTCATTAGCGCTTCCGTTCGGCGCCGCGCCGACTCCGGCGACGTGACCTCGGCGAGCCGGGCGCTCTTAAAAACCCCGCTCTAAACGAGTCCTGTCTGCCACCCAAAATACCTCACTAAATGTCATAATAATGGCTGTCTACGGGGCAATTAAATGGACCATTCATTTTGGCACGGCTGTCAGACGTCTCATTTTAATATCCTGCTTCTTTTTTTCTGTCTCCGTGAGCGCTAAACGCTCGCCTTTGTGTGTGCTCACGGATTCATAAAGGAGGGAAGAAAAAAAATCCTCCGGGACGGCGCTCGGCGTTCGTTAAAAGCCAGATTAATGTGGACGTCGGCACAAAGGGCTCCGGCTCTCGATGTCGGGCGTTTCGAACCTTAGTGTCCACTTTCACGTAATGAGTCAAACGTCACGGAGGAAGAGACGAACGGTTCGAGAGGGACGATAGCCGACGGACGTCCGTGTCACCAATGTCAGAGGCGCAAATCGTACCCGATCAATCTGTCAGTCCGGCAAGGAGAATAAACCCGTGTAGTCCCATAGTTCAGCTTTAAAGTTTACATTTCAAAAGTCTAAAAGTATTTGGACACCTGATTGTGAGCTTGTTAGATGTCACAGTGTAACCTCGTGATCGTTACAGCCACAACAACCACCACTCTTTATATAGACAAGATAAAATAAACAGACAAATGTAATACCTGTCTTGCCATAAAACAACATGTACGTGTTAAACATGGCATTAAAATGTAAATAAATAAATAAGCTGAGATGATGAAATCCTGCTCAGCTGCTAAATGCTAACCAGTTTATTCATTATCGATATTTTGTATGATCTCTTTATACCTGTGTGTGTGTGTGTGTGTGTGTGTGTATAAGGGGGCTAAATGTTATCCCGGGCTTTTGTTTCCAGTGTCGGTGGATTGCCGAGCGCCGCGGCTTCGTCTCAGCGACGGCGGATCAATTCCTGCATCGATCGGAAGCAAAAAGGCCTGGCGGAGGAGAAAGAAATCCTCCAGAGTCTGGGTTTAACTATCCAGCCGGAGGCAGGAAGAGGGATTCATTATGAGAGATGAAGCGGTCGGGGGAGCGGGGTTAGTCCTGTACAAATAGCGCGTTGCGTCCGCGGCCGCTCTCCATCCGATTGGATTTAGCTTGTTGTATAGATTGAGGAAGGTCGTAGGAAGCCGTTGGTGGGGGGGAGTTTGAGGTTTTATTGATTTAAAGGAAATCGAGCATGTGGGTTTATTGCCCGCAGTGTGTCAGGTTTGGCATTATGTGCGTTTCAGGCCGAGAGGTCAGCTGCGATTTTAGTCGGGAGGAGTGGGGGATTGTGGGTAATGTTGGTGCCTTGTAGCTTCAGGGTTCTGAGTTTAATTTTTGAAACGCTAATGGTGTTTATTCCTGCTATCAGACATTAAAACAGCAAATGTACAGATATTTTTATGATAAGTTAGTTAAATCATAGTACACTAAACTCACTCATACCTACCTGCTCTGTCAAACATGTCCAATTATTATCTTAGACATTACCTATCATAAAAAACACATCCAAACACATATCTAGATAACTAGAGAAAAACTAGATATATACCGACAGATCTAAAACAACTGACCGAGTCACGGCTGCAATCACCTACCTCTTCTCACGTCTATATTCTCAGCAGAAGCGTACACATAGTTTGATATTAGATCATGCTGGATACCTGGACGTTGTGGAATATCGGGAAATAAAAAAGCTGACCAGTCGGCAAGAGGAAGAACTCATTAATCTCAAACTTCCACCAACAAACATCAAGCTCCAATGGCCAACCGGATGTTCCCCGCTCACACAGGCCAGTACCAGTAATTTCGGAGGACTGAAAATTAACATACAAATTGTTTATTACAAATCTGGTCAAATAAATAAATACATAAATAAAGAATTCAAACAGGCCTCAGGATAAAGGTCAGAGCATTAGTGGGGAAAGAAATAAATGGGATAAAAGAGATTAATACGACTACGGGGCGGCAAAGTGGCAAGAAGGTCCTGGGTTCTATTCCTTTCCTTGAGGGGTTTGCATGTTCTCCATGTGTCTGTGTGGGCTTCCTCCGGGAGCTCCGGTTTCCTCCCACAGTCAGGTTACTAGACTAGAAATTGCTGTGTGTGTGTGTGTGTGTGTGTGTGTGTGTGTGTGTGTGTCATGTGATTAACTTGTGACCTGTACAGGGTGTTTCCTGCCTTTTGACTGGTGAATTGTACCCACCGTGACCCTGAATAGAATAAAAGATAAAACAGACAATGAATGACTGACTCAATGACTGACTGACTCAGTGACTGACTTAGTGACTGACTGACTGAGTCAATGACTGACTTACTGACTCAATGACTGACTGACTGACTGTCGGACTCAGTGACTGACTCAATGACTGACTCACTCAATGACTGACTGACTCAATGACTGAATGAATGACTGACTGACTGAATGACTGACTCACTCAATGGCTGAGTGACTGACTGACTGAATAAGTAAATTAATGACTGACTAAATGAATGAATGACTCAATGACTGATTCACTCAGTGACTGACTGACTCACTTAATGACTGACTCAATGACTCAATGACTGATTCACTCAGTGACTGACTGACTCACTTAATGACTGACTCAATGACTCAACACTGATTCACTCAGTGACTGACTGACTCACTTGATGACTGACTCAGTGACTCAATGACTGACTCAACGAATGACTCAATAAATTAATGACTGACTGACTGAACGAATGAATGTTGTACTCTACACCTAGATCATAATTATAAGCGGATCGTTCCAGAAGAACGATTGTATTTATTTATGGTGGTTGAATGATAACAGATGAATTTAGTCGAATAAAAACAACCCTGCTGCACCAAACGGTTCCTTCACGTGTCCAGTCTTTCTGGAGGCTCCTCGTCCTCTTCTCTATGTAAAGCGAGTTAGCTCTGCATCGTCCCGCGGCACAGCGAGTAGCCGGTATTGATTTCTCGTCTCTGTGGATCAGCGTGATTGGCCGTGGTGAGGACTTTAGCATGAAGGCCTGGAGGTTTAATAAACGTTTCTCTCACCTCACGTGATTACGCAGATGAATTCTTTTAATCAGATATTTGTCTGCAAAACGCATCCGTCGTACCTGCGTATAGAAATGCAGTTAAACCCGCTGATCCGTAAATAAACACTCCGCGTCCTCTCCGCTGAGCGGAACCACCTACCCGGACTGACCTTTGGCCTTATGCGAATCAGATTATGATCTTTCGGCTGCGGGTTATTTTAGGAAAACCGTATCGATCGTTCAGGATGGGCGGAGATCTTCTCACCTACAGTATCGATCCTAAAGGTTAAGATGCGGATCTGCATGTAGAAACCAGCCATCACCTTAAAATCACCTATTTATTATAAACTGTGAAGGGGTGTGGCGTTCTGGTTCGAACTGCCGGCTTGGTTTGTCGTGCGATCTGCTGTGGTGCCCCCTAATGGCAGCAGCTGAAAGGATTCATCATCATTTTACCTGCTTTGTGTTGTATAATCGGTGTTTTGAACTTAATTTTAATATTTCATATTGTTTATTATTTTTTTACAGGTCTTTGTGTTTCTTTGGTAGCCACTTTATTCTGGTCACACCAGTGTTGTTTTGGCTGTATGCTTTGGGTCATTGATGTGTTGAAATGTAAATGATTGCTCAGTCTCTCCGTCCCTATAGCGGACCATGATGGTGGTCTTATCCAGGCGATGTGCAGTTAGACACGCTCGACATCCTGGGTCTTTTACATGAGATTTTCTTAGGCTCTAAGCAAAGGATGACGAAAGAAACAGTTTAGGGAAGGCCCTTTACCTGTTTCAGCATGACCGTGCCCCTGTGCACAAAGCAAGCTCCACTCAACAGCTCTGGCATGAACCGGAACGTCAACTGAGGCTTTCCTGACCGGCATCAGTGCCCAGCCACACACATGCTGTCATATTTTGGCTGAATGGGTACAAATTCCCACAGACGTACTTCAAAGCAGCTCTAATCACATAGAGGTCACTCTGTTTTAATAATAAGTGCCCAGCCATACTGACTGAAGTACAGTGTATCACAAAAGTGAGTACACCCCTCACATTTCTGCAAATATTTCATTATATCTTTTCATGGGACAACACTATAGACATGAAACTTGGATATAACTTAGAGTAGTCAGTGTACAGCTTGTATAGCAGTGTAGATTTACTGTCTTCTGAAAATAACTCAACACACAGCCATTAATGTCTAAATAGCTGGCAACATAAGTGAGTACACCCCACAGTGAACATGTCCAAATTGTGCCCAAATGTGTCGTTGTCCCTCCCTGGTGTCATGTGTCAAGGTCCCAGGTGTAAATGGGGAGCAGGGCTGTTAAATTTGGTGTTTTGGGTACAATTCTCTCATACTGGCCACTGGATATTCAACATGGCACCTCATGGCAAAGAACTCTCTGAGGATGTGAGAAATAGAATTGTTGCTCTCCACAAAGATGGCCTGGGCTATAAGAAGATTGCTAACACCCTGAAACTGAGCTACAGCATGGTGGCCAAGGTCATACAGCGGTTTTCCAGGACAGGTTCCACTCGGAACAGGCTTCGCCAGGGTCGACCAAAGAAGTTGAGTCCACGTGTTCGGCGTCATATCCAGAGGTTGGCTTTAAAAAATAGACACATGAGTGCTGCCAGCATTGCTGCAGAGGTTGAAGACGTGGGAGGTCAGCCTGTCAGTGCTCAGACCATACGCCGCACACTGCATCAACTCGGTCTGCATGGTCGTCATCCCAGAAGGAAGCTGACGCACAAGAAAGCCAGCAAACAGTTTGCTGAAAACAAGCAGTCCAAGAACATGGATTACTGGAATGCCCTGTGGTCTGACGAGACCAAGATAAACTTGTTTGGCTCAGATGGTGTCCAGCATGTGTGGCGGCGCCCTAGTGAGAAGTACCAAGACAACTGTATCTTGCCTACAGTCAAGCATGGTGGTGGTAGCATCATGGTCTTGGGCTGCATGAGTGTTGCTGGCACTGGGGAGCTGTGGTTCATTGAGGGAAACATGAATTCCAACATGTACTGTGACATTCTGAAACAGAGCATGATCCCCTCCCTTCGAAAACTGGGCCTCATGGCAGTTTTCCAACAGGATAACGACCCCAAACACAACCTCCAAGATGACAACTGCCTTGCTGAGGAAGCTGAAGGTAAAGGTGATGGACTAAACCCAATTGAGCACCTGTGGCGCATCCTCAAGTGGAAGGTGGAGGAGTTCAAGGTGTCTAACATCCACCAGCTCCGTGATGTCATCATGGAGGAGTGGAAGAGGATTCCAGTAGCAACCTGTGCAGCTCTGGTGAATTCCATGCCCAGGAGGGTTAAGGCAGTGCTGGATAATAATGGTGGTCACACAAAATATTGACACTTTGGGCACAATTTGGACATGTTCACTGTGGGGTGTACTCACTTATGTTGCCAGCCATTTAGACATTAATGGCTGTGTGTTGAGTTATTTTCAGAAGACAGTAAATCTACACTGCTATACAAGTTGTACACTGACTACTCTAAGTTATATCCAAGTTTTAGTTCTATAGTGTTGTCCCATGAAAAGATATAATAAAATATTTGCAGAAATGTGAGGGGTGTACTCACTTTTGTGATACACTGTATGTCTGTGGGAATTTGTGCCCATTTTAAGTCTAGAATAGCGATCACTCTATTTTAATACCGTTTGTTTATAAAATGCGACATGGTCAGGCGTCCAGATACCTGATGAAGGTAAATAAAGGTGTTGAATGTAATAGAATCAGAGCTGCTGTATCGGAGGCTTGCCGTGTTCCGCTGTTTGTCCGCCTGCTCTCCGGCCCGGTGAGACGAGCGTGCCCGCGCTGCCCTTTTACACCAGGACGAGCGTGAAATTGCTATCGGGACGGCCGTGACGCTTTCATGTTCCCTTCACCCTCGGTAAACCGGCCCTTAATTGTGTTTGCCATTAAAACATCCCACGGTGGCTCAGGTCTCCGGCGCCGCGGACACGGAGGGCTAATTTGACTGGCAAGCGTGACGGTGGGGGCGCGTTTGCACCCGGATCAAACGACGGTCTTCATTACACCTTCGTCTGACTTTTTTACTCTGTCAGTCAGTTCACGGGTTTATTAAAAACCTCCGTGCTCATGGAAATCCATCTTTTAAACTTCATTAATGCATCTTAGGGATGCTGTGGCTCGGTGGGTGGCTCTGTCTGTTCATGACCTCACAGCAAGAAGGTCATGGGTTCGATTCCCAGGTGGAGCAGTCCGGGCTGTGTGGGTTTCCTTTGGGAGCTCCGGTTTCCTCCCACACGAATGCCCCTCTAACCAGTTCTGGAATGAATCGGAACGTCAACTCGGGCTCATCTTTTGACTAAATGGGCACAAATTCCCACAGGCATACTACATACTACATACCATTTGCTGTAAGTGTTTAAACGTCTGACCATGAGCTTGCTGGACATTGTGTTTTAAAAACAGCCGCCTTTCGGAGAAGGCCGCTCACATGTCTTTGTCATATGTCTGTGGGAATTTGTGCCCACATTTTGTGCGGCTGGGCGCTGATGTTGGTCAGGAAAGCCTGTTAACGAGTCTGCAGGACACTGCATTTCAAAAACACGTGTTAATAAAACAGAGTGACCCTCTGTGTGATCTGTTCAGCTAGAACAACAGCCGCCTTACTGAGAAGGCTTCTCACAAGAGTATGAAGTACAGTGTATCACAAAAGTGAGTACACCCCTCACATTTCTGCAAATATTTTATTATATCTTTTCATGGGACAACACTATAGAAATAAAACTTGGATATAACTTAGAGTAGTCAGTGTACAGCTTGTATAGCAGTGTAGATTTACTGTCTTCTGAAAATAACTCAACACACAGCCATTAATGTCTAAATAGCTGCAACATAAGTGAGTACACCCCACAGTGAACATGTCCAAATTGTGCCCAAAGTGTCAATATTTTGTGTGACCACCATTATTATCCAGCACTGCCTTAACCCTCCTGGGCATGGAATTCACCAGAGCTGCACAGGTTGCTACTGGAATCCTCTTCCACTCCTCCATGATGACATCACGGAGCTGGTGGATGTTAGACACCTTGAACTCCTCCACCTTCCACTTGAGGATGCGCCACAGGTGCTCAATTGGGTTTAGTCCATCACCTTTACCTTCAGCTTCCTCAGCAAGGCAGTTGTCATCTTGGAGGTTGTGTTTGGGGTCGTTATCCTGTTGGAAAACTGCCATGAGGCCCAGTTTTCGAAGGGAGGGGATCATGCTCTGTTTCAGAATGTCACAGTACATGTTGGAATTCATGTTTCCCTCAATGAACTGCAGCTCCCCAGTGCCAGCAACACTCATGCAGCCCAAGACCATGATGCTACCACCACCATGCTTGACTGTAGGCAAGATACAGTTGTCTTGGTACTTCTCACCAGGGCGCCGCCACACATGCTGGACACCATCTGTCTGTGGGGATTTGTGCCCATTCAGTCAAAAGATGACTGTACGTGATTGTACGGCTGGGCACTGATGTTGGTCAAGAAAGCCTCAGTTGACGTTCCGGTTCATTCGAAACCAAACCTTTCTGGACAGGCACAGGGGCACAGTCATGCTGGAAAAGGACAGGACCTTCCCTAAACTGTTGCTACACAGTTGGAAGCATATCACTTCCTGCGTATAGTTGGTTTATTACACCTGTTAGCAGCTGTTCTGGCTGAAACAAATGAATTCAATCATTAAAAGGGGCGTCCCAATACTTTAGTCTGTATGATGTATGAGGTGGGTGAAACAACTCGGCTAGTTCATTTTTGAACTGCGTGCGCTTTACGCCACATTGCTAGCCGGTGTGAACCCCTGTACGCCGACGCCCTCACGATGCTTATCTACGATAGAATAAAGAAATAAAAACGTACACACACACACACACATGTGTAATTCAAATCGTTAGCAAATAAAACATCAGAGCGCGCATTAAAATCCACACGATTAGCCCCGTGATTAAATATTTAAGGCGGCTAAATCGTTTCGCGCGCTAATTCCTGGAGCGCCGGCAGGCCGCCATGCATCCCGTTAAATGTTTGCGCTTCTCGTGGCGATAAGAGGCGCGCGGTAATGCGCCTCACTCTGCGGCGGCGTCTAAACACGATGATTGCGCCGCTGATGATGTTGATTATATGATTTTAATGAACAGCAATAAGGCGCTTGTGTAATTACCGCCATCCTGCTCGTCCATCAAACCGCCGGAACCATTTCAATTTCCATCCTCGCCGCCGACCAGCACCGCGAGCTCTGAGTAAGACGTTATGAGAGGATGGGATCGAGCGAGCGTTATCGTACGGCCGCGCCCGCTGAGCGGATTTAAATGTACGATTTTAATGCTTTTATTTCTTCTCTCGTCCTCTCAGCTGTTCCACGACTGAACCGATTAAAACCGAAACTCCTTTACAGACGTTTGCATATTAATTAGCTGTTTAAACGACGCCACCCACTCCCAGCGCTAGGCGTTTCACCTAATTAATAATAATAATAATAATAATAAAAGCCCGACTCGGTGGATTTTGCTAATCCCGTCGAAAGGCGCGAACGTAACGCGCGGCTCGCAGCGAAAATGTCAGCGGTTATCCGGCGCGGCGTAATCGCAAATGTAATTATGTTTCAGTGTACGACACAGACGGTGCGAACGCCGCGCAGCAGCGCCGAGGTCTGAGATTAGACCGAGACGATACGCGGTCGATCTGTTTGGTAGTAACCGATGAAAACCTTCAGGTGGATTTTTGGGAGCTGATTGTCGCCTCCTGAGAAGGTTAAGAAGGCTCGGGGGGAGGGCGGGGTAACAGAGCTTTGTTTGTTGATCATTTGATTCATACACTAACACACACTTTGTTTCTACACTCACTGTCCATTTTATCAGCTCCACTTACCATATAGAAGCACTTTGTAGTTCTACAATTACTGACTGTAGTCCGTCTGTTTCTCTGCATGCTTTGTTACCCCCTTTTCATGCTGTTCTTCAATGGTCAGGACCCCCACAGGACCACCACAGAGCAGGTATTATTTAGGTGGTGGATCATTCTCAGCACTGCAGTGACACTGACATGGTGGTGGTGTGTTAGTGTGTGTTGTGCTGGTATGAGTGGATCAGACACAGCAGCGCTGCTGGAGTTTTTAAATACCGTGTTCACTCACTGTCCACTCTATTAGACACTCCTACCTAGTTGGTTCACCTTGTAGATGTAAAGTCAGAGACGATCGCTCTTCTGTTGCTGCTGTTTGAGTCGGTCATCTTCTTAACCTTCATCAGAGGTCACAGGACACTGCCCACAGGGTGCTGTTGGCTGGATATTTTTGGTTGGTGGACTATCCTCAGTCCAGCAGTGACAGCGCTGCTGTGTCTGATCCACTCATACCAGCACAACACACACTAACACACCACCACCATGTCAGTGTCACTGCAGTGCTGAGAATGATCCACCACCTAAATAATACCTGCTCTGTGGGGGTCCTGTGGGGGTCCTGACCATTGAAGAACAGCATGAAAAGGGGGTAACAAAGCATGCAGAGAAACAGATGGACTACGTCTCGTGTGTTTTTGTGACAGAACGTAGTTTGGGAGATTCGCTGATTCCAGAAAACATGAAGAGTGGAATCTGGTGGAACCAGCAGAAGATCCACTGTGGATCAAACTGCAAGTGATTTGAATCCTGGTGATGAGGTGAGTGTGTCAGAATGGCTGGTGATCCAGAGGTTTGGTTCGGTTCTGCTGTGCGCACGCACGCACACACACACACACACACACACACACACACACACACGTTCCTCCTGAAATGTTCCTGTTTAACTGGAGCGACTCAGATTGAAATGTTAATGAGTCACTCCTGATTTTTCTCCTCCTGATTGCGGGAAGTGGTTTTAATTGTTCTCAGGTGTCTCTGAATCTCTGAATCATTTTGGCAGCAGCAGCACATTTGTGGAATTTTCTGATGCACGAGCCGAGATGCTACGAGACTCTTAACGTGAGTCAGAGCGGTTTCGCCAAAATACAGAAGCCCATGTGTTCGGGGTTTAGTGGTTTTTAGACTTCTTTTACCATGGGTTACCGAGGCTTTTTATTTATGTAAGTGTTTTAATTTAAGTTGTTTTACAACTAAAGTAAAGGTTTTTCAATTTTTTTTTGTTACTTTTTGAGTTTTTTAAATTTTTAAATGATTTTCAATTTTTAAGAAAAGTTTTTTAAGGTTTAACGTTTTTATTTCAAACTTTTTTAACAAGTTGTTTTTAAGTTTTTCTTTGGTTTAAGTTTTTGTTTTAAAATTTTTTAAGTTTTTAAATTTGTTTTTATTATAGTTTTTATTTTAAAAAGGTTTTTTATTTTTTTAATGACTAGTATTATTTATTTAAAAGTTTTTATTATATTTTTTAGTTTTTAAAGATTTTATTAGTTTTTTTATTAAATAAAATAAAATTAATTGTGAATTAATTAAATAAAAATTTTTGCAAGATTTTTAATTTTTTTATTAAGATTTCTTTAAAAGTTTTGTATTTATTTAAGATGTTTTAAAAATTATTAAATTATTATTATTATTTTTTTAGTTTTTTTTTTTTTAAACATTTTTAAACATCTTTTAAAATGTTTTTTTTTAAGGTTTAAAGTGTTTTTTCTCATGTTTTTGTGATAACAAAGATTCTGTACACTCCACCAAATCTGGCAAATTTATTTCAAGACCTGTAAATGACTTTATAATGATTTTGATGAAGGTACGACCATTTAAAAATAATCTAACCGCCTAAAATGTGTTACCCCTGAACTGTTCCATCTTTATTCTTACAAAAAAAACGCTTAAACCTAAAAAACAAATAAACATAAACAACTTTTTAAAAAAAACAAAAAAAATTTACAAAAAACTTAAACTTAAAAACTTTAAAAATTAAACTTGACAAAAAAACAAACAAAAAAAAATCAATATTCTATAAAAAAAAAAAAAAAAAATCAGGTTTGGTTTAATAGTACTCCATCCGTCCTCCATCACATCCGTCCTCCATCACATTTCGGTCGTACCTGTGTCCTCTCGTCCTCCCTCCATCCTCGGAGAGCTCGGAGCGACCCGGCGCTGTGTTTCCCGGGACTGTTGCCATGGAGACGGCACTTCCCTCCGTGCTCTCCGGGGTGCACAGAGATCGCCTCGTTTAGAGGGAGTTCTTCTCCAACTTCCAACGTCAGAGGGATCGGTCTGATCCCTCACGTTTATCACCATCATCACGTTTATCACGTTTATCATGATTCCTTTTATCCCCACAGACACACTCCAAAGTCTGCAACGAATAAATGCTTCACAGAAAAGTGGATAATGTTGGACATCCAACAAGCTCACAGTCGGGTGTTCCAATACTTTTGGCCGTAGAGTGTAAGAAAAACTGCGATGAGAGGTTATTTATGTATTTAATATATAAATGAAGGATTATCAGCCTCTGCATCCTCGTTAATGAATGAAGAGGCTTCTTCTCCACCTGTCGCCGGAAAAGTTCAAACCCCCGCAGATGAACGGCGGGCGCGGTTCGACCTCAGTCAGGTTCGATGTCGCGCGGCTAAACCGCTGAGCGCTAATGAGAAATAACTCCTCTTATAACTCGTGGCCTCGGCGCGTCTCTGACCGAGTCTCTGACCGAGTCTCTGAGCTGCTGTTCGTCTCTCTGCTCCGTGT
Organism: Trichomycterus rosablanca; assembly: GCF_030014385.1. NCBI lineage: Eukaryota > Metazoa > Chordata > Actinopteri > Siluriformes > Trichomycteridae > Trichomycterus > Trichomycterus rosablanca. The sequence goes on from NC_086007.1 coordinate 2,006,126, forward strand.
TTTTGTGGTTCTTTTCTTGGGAACAGACGCGGCGTGTGAAGGTGGATTGATCATTAACGCGTCCCTTCATCCACACCGCGCCGGTCCACGCCGGGAACAGCCGCCGCTTTCATTCACAGTCGGCCCTAATTAGCCGGAGCTACGACGGCTGAAATAATTACGGTGACGCCGGCGCCCCCGTTTCACGAGCTGGAGTTCTGAGTTCTGACGCTCCTCAGTTCAGATTCTTTCTCTTTATTTATTTATTTAGTGTTTGTATGGCTGGGCACCACTGTTGGCCAAGAAACCCCTAACCAGTTTTGGCCACATATTAGACAAAATGGCAACGCATCGCGGGGATTAGGCCACACCCCTGGAGGAGCGTCCCGTCCCTCAGAGCTCTGCAGCCTCGCTCCTACCTGATGGTTGTCCCCTCGCTGTGTGAGTCGCTATACTCCTGTTCTCTCGGGTCTTAAATAATGAAACGGCGCCAGGAGCTGCAATCAAAGCCATCAATCTGAAACGGTGAAACACGGGGCCTCGGGGGCCCAATCGTTATCAGAGCCACCGTAATGAATGGCTTTAAAGAGCGAACGTGAAATATAGATTTCCTACATCTGGTTCAATTTCACCATCAACTCGTCTGTTTATGATGCTTCTACAATCAAAAAAATAACAATAATAATAATAATAAATAATAATAATAAAATAATGATAATAATAATAATGATAATAATAGTAATTATAATAATAATAATAAAATAATATTAATAAATAATAATAATAATAATAATGATAATGATAATAATAATTATAATAAAATAATAATAATGATAATAATAATAATGATAATAATAATAATAAATAATTATAATAATAGTAATAATTATTATAATAAAATGATAATAAAGATATTAGTAATAATAATAACAAAAATTATAATAAAAACAATAATATGAATAATAATACTAATATTTATTAATAAATAATTATTATTGATATATAATTGTTATTATTATTATTATTATTAATAATAATACAAATAATAATACTAATATGTATAAAATGTATTATATATAATTATTAAATAAACATTTTATAATTCATTATAATAAATATACAAAATAAGAATAAAAATAAAAAAACATAAATGTAAAGTAAAGGACTAAAATATTAAAGATTATGCATTGCACAAGTTTTATTATTACTGTTATAAAGTTTAGGGAGTTATAAAGTTTTTCCTATTCCAGCATGACTGTGCTTCTGTGCACAAAGTGAACTCATGGTCTGGAAAGTATTAAAACATCTTACAACACTGAAGTGTGTCTGTGTGTGGGAATTTGTGCCCATTTAGTCAAAATATGACAGTGTTTGTACGGCTGAGCGCTGCTAATAATAAAAATAATAAACAGACACAGATTCATCCACAGTGACATAAAAGAGCAAAATTAAAGTACTGAAAGGTATTGATTGGTGAAACCGGGGTGATATAGGTGTTGTGTAGCTTTGTTTCCAGGACGTTGTTACCTATGTTGCTCTTATTTATTAGCGTGTTTTGTTTGATTATTCGGAATCATCAAAGCGTACGATTTCTTACTTACACTCGTGACTACTACACACACAGTGCATAAGAAAGATAATGTTCACACACACACACACACACACACACACACTCACACACTCGTATGGAATATGCTCGGTGCAGTTTTGTTCCTCCATGAATATTTAATTCGCCCGAGCCAAATGATGGCATGTATAATTTAACGCAAGCATGTTGTTGTCTACCAATATGGACTTTCCTGTCATTATGTAGTCAACAGTATTTATAAGACGTATCAGTCTTCCTGCTTCTTGGCCTCTTTCCTCTAACCACACAAAAGGGCAAGTCATTATCTGCTGCCCGTGCGCCATTATCCGCCGCCGATAATGGACGATGGTACGTATTAGCCGTGCCGCTCCGCCCGGGGTCGGCGTGCTTGATTCTATATTTGTTAAAGCGATACCGCCGCGCGTTCTCTTAACGCCTGTTTATTCTCCTTCATTACCGAATTCATACAGCGTAATACATCGTGCAAATGGAAGCGTAATGTGCGTTATTATACGTACCGCCATGAAAAAAAACAGCCGCGAGCTAATTTATCACAATACAGTAAAAAAACTACAGTAATAAAGACGAAGTAAAAACGAGACGCGGTTAATTCATTATAATCAGGCTGCTCGGGATTTAATGAAGTTCTGAGCTGAAAGCTGCAGGGTGGCGGTTCGAATGGATCTTTCTGAGACCGGAACGTATGTCTGTGTATGGGAATTTGTGCCAATTCAGCTTCCAGCATTAGTAGAGACTAAACTGAGTCGTTTCAGCCTAAAATGTTTGATTAAATATAAATAAAAATAATAAAACAGACACAGATTCATCCACAGTGACGTAAAAGAGCAAAATGTTACCTACGTTGCTCTTATTCTTATTTATTATCATCAGGCTGCTCGGTATTTAATGACGTTCTGTGTTTAAAGCAGCCAATCGCGCTCGCCAAAATGCATTCCAGGGTCTGAATGGATCTTTTTTAAACCGGAACATACTGTATGTCTGTGTATGGGAATTTGTTTGACAGCGTTTGTATGGCTGGGCCAAAATGTAAATATAGAAAGTGTTTGTTTGTATTGATTGGTGAAACCAGGGTGATATAGGTGTTGGGTAGCTTTGTTCCCAAGACGTCGTTACCTACGTTGCTCTTATTCTAATTCATCATCAGGCTGCTCGATATTTAATGAAGTTCTGCACTAAAAGCAGCCGATCACGCTCACCAAAATGCATTCTGGGCTTCGCGTGGATCTTTTTGAGACCGGAACGTATGTCTGTGTATGGGTATTTGTGCCCATTCAGCGCCCAGCATTAGTAGAGACTAAAATGAGTCGTTTCTGCCTGAAATCCAGCCGTGTGTTTGATTAAATATAAATAAAAATAATAAAACAGACACAGATTCGTCCACAGTGACGTAAAAGGGCAAAACTGAAATATAGAAAGTGTTTGTTTGTTTGTATTTGTTTGTATTGTATTGAAACCAGGGTGATATAGGTGTTGGGTAGCTTTGTTCCCAGGACGTCGTTACCTACGCTGCTCTTATTCTAATTCATCATCAGGCTGCTCGATATTTAATGAAGTTCTTCGCAGAAAGCCGTCGTTCTCGCTCGTGTTCGGAACGTCTCGGGAAACGAGTGTGTGAGGCGGAGAGTAAAAATAGCCTCGGTCCCTACGAGCGGGTCAATATCCACAAAGGTCAGAGAAGATCTTTACGGCGTCTTTTAAACCAGGAGTGAATGTAGGGGGGAAAGGGACGAAACAAAAGGATGTGACATTTGGGACAGATTTAGGTGAAGTGCGTCCAACAAAACGAACAAAATGATCGACCTTACACACATAGATAGCTACCCTTATAGAAGCACTTTGTAGTTCTACAATTACTGACTGTAGTCCATCTGTTTCTCAACAGTCCTTTTAACCTGCTTTCACCCTGTTCTTCAATGGTCAGGACCCCCACATGACCACCACAGAGCAGGTATTATGTAGGTGCTGGATCATTCTCAGCACTGCAATGACACTGACATGGTGGTGGTGTGTTAGTGTGTGTTGTGCTGGTATGAGTGGATCAGACACAGCAGCGCTGCTGGAGTTTTTAAATACCGTGTCCACTCACTGTCCACTCTGTTACCTAGTTGGTCCACCTTGTAGATGTAAAGTCAGAGACGATCGCTCATCGGTGAAGAAGTAGTGCGTCTAAATAATCTGCCTCATGAGCTTCATGTCTTATTAGAATCCTGGTGCGCTGGTGCGCTGCCTGTAACCTGAGAGACAGGAGACGGGGGGTAGGACTTCAGTCTCGCGAGCAATCAACAGGCAAATGCCAGCGACATTAATAACCGCGCCGGGAACAAAGCAAGAAAACAAAACACAATTAAGAGCCGCATTACGGAGGCGAGTGGCCGAGACGTCCATCCGTCTGAGCTCCGACACCTCTGATGGTGAGGAAGGGGGATCGATGGTCCTCGTCCACATCAGCTGACCAGCGCTGATTTGATTTGGGTGTAAAGAAGATGTGAGAGAGAGGGAAGGTAAAGAGGGTAAAGAGGGTAAAGAGGGTAAAGAGATGGTGGGTGGGTCGGTTTTGCTCTGTGATATATGATGAGTTGGGGTCTGTTCAGGTGGAGGGACGGTGCCTCCCGTCCACTGACCTTTATCTCCCGGCTTTATTGATGCTGTTTTCATTCCGTCCTGTTTTTAATCTAAGAAAACAGATGAGTGAAGGTGATAGTCTCTCATCTGACAGCCTCGGCTACTGTCCTCGTATAAGTAGCCACCCTTGGCAGTAACAACCGCAATCGAACCTTTATTACGACCCTCTGGGTGAAGTTCGACCTGCTCTCATCTGCGATGGACTGGGGGGCAACAGTGACCCGAAGCATACAGCCAAAACCACAATGAAGTGACTTCAGGGCGAGTCTCTGAATGTCCTTAAGTAGCCCAACCAAAGCCCAAAGCTTTTGCGCCGTCTGTGCCGTTGTGTCCTATAAAAGCAAGAACCAAGATATTGTGGGGACACGTATCGATGCACCCTTAGTGCAGATCCCAGGCCTGGATAAATAAGACGGTTGCTTCAGGAAGGGCATCCGGTGTAAAAACTGTGTCATATAAATAAAAATGATCCCCTGGAGGGAGCACTGGATAGGAATCAATCAGGAAGATTGTCATTACGTTTACAATTGCTGAACTTGGAGGACGCTTTAATCCAAAGCGACTTACAATTATGACTGATACAGTTTGAGTAATTTAGGGGTTAAGGACCTTGTTCAGGGGCCCAACAGTGGCAGTTTGGAGATGATGGGGCTTGAGCCGACAACCTTTTGATTACACAACACACATGCACATACACTGATCAGCCATAACATTAAAACCACCTCCTTGTTTCCATACTCACTGTCCATTTTATCAGCTCCACTTACCATATAGAAGCACTTTGTAGTTCTACAATTACTGACTGTAGTCCATCTGCAGTGACACTGACATGGTGGTGGTGTGTTAGTGTGTGTTGTGCTGGTATGAGTGGATCAGACACAGCAGCGCTGCTGGAGTTTTTAAACACCTCACTGTCACTGCTGGACTGAGAATAGTCCACCAACCCAAAATATCCAGCCAACAGCACCCCGTGGGCAGCGTCCTGTGCCCACTGATGAAGGTCTAGAAGATGACCGACTCAAACAGCAGCAATAGATGAGCGATCGTCTCTGACTTTACATCTACAAGGTGGACCAACTAGGTAGGAGTGTCTAATAGAGTGGACAGTGAGTGGACACGGTGTTTAAAAACTCCAGCAGCGCTGCTGCTAAATAGTACCTGCTCAGTGGTGGTCCTGTCCATTGAAGAACAGCATGAAAGGGGGCTAACAAAGTGTATAGAGAAACAGATGGACTACAGTCAGTAATTGTAGAACTACAAAGTGCTTCTATATGGTAAGTGGAGCTGATAAAATGGACAGTGAGTGTAGAAACATGGAGGTGGTTTTAATGTTATGGCTGATCGGTGTATGTATTTATACATAAATTGTGGATCTGTCTGTGGGGAAACAAATGAGCTGATTTACACGGCTGGGCGCTGATGTTGGTCAAGAAAGTCTCCAGAGCTCTTCAGTGGCGCTGAGGTCAGGACACTGTGCAGGACGCTGTACAGAACATGCTGGAACCTCTACATATCATTTTTTATATAACTGATTTATTACAGCTGTTAGCAATTGTTGTGGCTGTCCCAATACTTTTGTGTACAGTGTATCTTCACCCTCTCTCTCTCTCTCTCTCTCTCTCTCTCTTTGTCTGTCTGTCTCTCTGTCTGTCTCTCTCTCTCTGTCTGTCTCTCTCTCTGTGTTAAACACACACCTGCCTCTCTGGTTAAATGTCACATTAATTTTTCCTGCCCGTCTGATGTCCGTATTTAACCTGAGCGCTCATGATCTGGAGCGTCTCTGATCCTGGAGCAGAATAAAGCGTCTGATCCGTCTCGCTACTCTCTCTGTTCTTATAAACATAATGAAATAACACAACGTATAGATCTGTAGGGATTTAAACATTCCATACAGGCGGGAATGTACGTTTTCTCTTTCTTATTTCACTTAGAATTAAAAATTATATATATTTATTAATATTTTAGTGTTTATTATGTTCGGAAATGCTTTCGACTTTAGTGGAAGATCGAAGACTTTGGCGCTTAGGGATTTTACTGTGACAGTATATTATCTAAGCAGTTGAGGATTAAGGGCCTTGCTCAAGGGCCCAACAGTGACAACCTGGCAGGGTTGGGACTTGAACCAGCGACCTTTCATTTACTAGTCCAGTACCTTAACCACTAGGCTACCACTGCTTTTATTTCCTCGTAAAGCTGTTTCAAGCTGGTTGAGATTGTTTTTTTACATGGTGGCTCGGTGGGTAGCACTGTCACTATCACAGCAAGAAGGTTCTGGGTTCAATTCCCAGCTGGAGCAGTCCGGGTCCTTTCTGTGTGAAGTTTGCATGTTCTCCCCATGTCTGTGTGGGTTTCCTTCCCTAGTCTAAATACATGCAGTCAGGTTAATTGGAGATACTAAATTGCCCCAGGTGTATGTGTGTGTGTGTGTGTGTGTGTGTGTGTGTGTGTGTGTATTTGCCCTGTATCTGCCCTGTGATGGACCCACCGTGTCCCTGACCAGGATAAAGCGATAGTAAAACAGACAACGAATTAATAGACTGTTCATCTGGGGCTGCGTCCCAAATCACATCCGTACTACCTTGAACAACACTGATTGCAACTCAGGCCCTGCTGTCCAAAAAGTCTGTACAAATGCTCTTTTAACAAAATAGGGCAGAAATCCCCACAGACACACTCCAAAATCTTAAAAACAAGTAATAAATACCTTTATTTGTCATGTATACAGATGCACACGAGCAGTACAATGAATTGTATTCCCCGTATCTCTCAGCTTGTTTGGAAGCCGGGGTCAGAGAACAGGGCCACCAGTGTACAGGCTTGAGGGCCTTGCTCAAGGGCCCAACCGTGGCTGCAGGGCGAAGCCTGAATTCAAACCGGCATTCTTTTCAGATTCTTCCAGACGCATGCTCAGGTGTCCACATACTTTTGGCTGTATAGTTTCCAGCAGATCAGGGAGGAAACTGAGGAGATGCTGTTTTCTAGATAATCACAACGAGCAGCCCGTGGCATTTACGCCATTCAAGGGTCAAGTGATGCTCTTTCAGGGGGCCAGTTGTGCCCCTTTGGCCTAGTTCGTCAGTAATTGAAGCTTTTCTAACTAGCAGCTGTTACAGACTGAATGTCAATGTGCTGAACGGCCTATAATAACCACAATAAGGTCATGTGACCTTACACAAATCACTGCGGTCGTCACTCATGACGCTGTGACCCGTTAGATTAAATATTCCATTCATCTGTGATTACCTGTGATAGTGTCTGTTCTGGGTTTCATCCAGGTATTCCAGTTTCCTGTTGGCTGTTGAAGGCGTGCGGAAGGTGTATTGGCTGCTCTTTAATGTGCTTAGACGTACAGCCACCAGAATTACCTCAGCAATCAACTGGAACGTCTAAGCAGGCAGCTAGACACATACTAGAAACCACCTGAAACACTCAGCTAAAGCAATCAGCTGTTACGTCAAAAGTGTATGTAAACGTTTGAAACTCGACGTCTGGTTTAAAGGACGTTGAGTTTCAAGGTGTTTTTTCCCATAAGGATGTTTGGGAAACCTGTTAATGCGTCCATTGTCCCGTGGAACTGCAGATATTTTAGACTCATATAAAATAATGAGGTTTTAGACACTTAAACACTGTTAATAACACAAATATAAAATAAACACACTGAAATACAATTACAAACAGTTAAAAATCAATAAAAATACAATAAAAGCTGCACTTTATAAAATATTTACTTCTTTATTGTTTCCTGACGCTTCCTAATGGTGGAGATGCTTGATCTTGGAATACCATATTACCTTCAGCACCGGCGCATTCACATGAGAACGTGACTTATTGTACTAAAACACTGAGTGAGGAATTTAATTAGTGGAGGAACTTATGAGCAGTAATAATGAAGAGAAGTTTAGTGCTCCTGTCTCCTTCTTTTACTACATTAAACCACATTAAGCTTTATTTTGAACCAGAAGCGTTTTAGACTCTGGGAGGAGCTGATTCTGATTCTCACCATTTCTCAGAAGCTCGAGCTGTAACACAAGTTTAAAAGTGAAACAGGGAGGAAAATCCAGATAAACACAGATACACGTGGAGCTGTAACACTGGATCTGACGCTTATTCCACACTAATGGTACCGCGGTGTATTACAGAGTGTCCGTCAGACCTCGGCTCTGAAACATCTGAGTTCTTTGACGTTCGGGGTTCGGACAGCCGAGAGCTTCCGCACTGTGACCATGGTCGGTTCCTCTGGAAGACGCTGATCGAGGCTGTCAGGAGCAGCGCCGGTGACTCAGGTGCACGAGAGCGGCGACGCAGACATAGGAAGACATAGGAAACCCACACAGACATAGGAAGAACATGCAAACTCCACACAGAAAGGGAATCGACCCCAGGAAAAGTGTCGAGACATTCCTTCTCATTTTTTCAATTTGTGTGTTTCAGCCACGACTAGCAATCAGAGGGTTCCTGGTTCAAGCCTCGCCACTACCGACTTGCCACTGTTGGGCAAGGCCCCTAACCCTCAATTGCTTGAATAAGTCACTCTGGATAAAGGAAGCATCTGGGAAAATGATATAAAGGAAATGATGTGCTGACCTTTATTTTTAGGAGCGCGGGTTGCCAGGTCTCTTTCTTTCACTCCTAATTAGTACTGATCTGTAATTTTAATTGGAATTATCAATGACTGAATGTTGGTACCTGCTGATAAAGTCGTTTTATTTTGGTCGTTCTGGATGGCGGGGATGATTCCCGTCATTCAGACTCACGCCGGCGATGCCATGTGACTGGCATGTGATGCACTTATTGGCACTTTCTCGGCAGCGTACGTTAGACTGTGCTATTATATTTAATTACAGTCTGTTCAGAACCGACAGAGAAAATAATCGTCTGGAGATCCAGACTGGACGGATGGTGATTGATGGTGCTGCACGTCCTCGGGGGGGTTGGTTCCAGCCCCTGATGGGTGCGTTCGAAATGACAGAGGTGAAGCTTCTCTTGGATGTGGTCGCGTTCGTCTTACTGGGAAGGCGACCAGACGCACTGGCGTGCTGGAATTCTTGTTTCCACTTGCTGTATGTGCTGCATCCCAGAACGAGTGAAACAATCAAAATGCTCCCGCCGTCGCTCCTGCGGCTCATGATGAGCCCCGTTTCAGGTGCAGTTTACCCCCCGTCTGAGCCCCTAACAAGCTCCCAAATAAATCGGAATTGTTCAGACTCTCCCATTTGCACGTCTTTGCCTGTTTACTGCTGCAGCGTGAGGAAGAACAGCCCGGTATCCGTTCCATTTCTCTCGCCCCTCTCTCGGCTGGTGACCAGTTGGGTACGGGTGTTCCTCACGCCCCTGTTTTCCTCTGTTTTGGCCCTCAGGTTCAGCCCCTGTATTAGACGCACCCTGTTTAGTGAAGAGTGTGTGTGCCGTTGGTTCCCTGATCACTGCAATAACAGGAGCGTGCCACGGTACAGACACGAGTCGGCATCACAATAAATCCAAAATAAGTGCAGATTATTCAAACCTGCAGGTGAAGTCAAAATGTGAGGTTGTGCACGGTTTCTGTTACATAAAACATCCAGTAGGGGGCGCCACAGCAGATCTGGACCTCATATCAGACTATTCACAGAGCTGTATGGCGTACGGAGAGCTATGCTAAGCTCCATGTGACTCCTCCCTCTCCCACAGGTGCAGGAGGGGTCTGTAAAGCCTGCCTGACTGCGAACAGTTTCATATCTGTTCAAGCATCTTACAGCTCGCAGTAGACCAGTTAATATTTTTTGGCATTAAGCAGATCCTTTTATCTAAAGCGACGTAGAACTTTAGTTGTTAAGGGCCTCGCTCAAGGGCCCGACAGAGGCCACCAGGCAGTGGTTGGGACATTCCAATTACTAATCCGGTCTTTCCTAAACTGAGTTTACACTACATCATCTGGACAGTTTTCTCTTAGCGTGTCCACCTTACGACCACTGTTCCATGTACTTCTGTGTATAAACTACCTCCGTTTATACGGGCACAGAAGAATCACCAGTTTTAGAACATTGTAGTGGAGTTTGCATGTTCTCCCCGTGTCTGTGTGGGTTTCCTCTGGGAGCTCCGGTTTCCTACCACAGTCCAAAGACATGCAGTCAGGTTAATTGGAGACACTGAATTGCCCTATAGGTGAATGGGTGTGTGTGTGTGTGTGTGTCTGCCCTGCGATGGACTGGCGCCCCGTCCAGGGTGTTACTGTGTGCCTTGTGCCCATTGAAAAGCTGGCATAGGCTCCAGCATACACCGCGACCCTGATTGGATAAGCGGTTAAGACAGTGAGTGGGTGTTTCTGATTTTGTGCGGTGGTTAGCACCGTCACCTCACAGCAAGAAGGTCCTGGGTTCGATTCCCTTGCCAGCCAAGGTCCTTTCTGTGTGGAGTTTGCATGTTCTCCCCGTGTCTATGTGGGTTTCCTCTGGGAGCTCCGATTTCCTCCCACAGTCCAAAAACATGCAGTCAGGTTAATTGGAGACACTGAATAGCCCTATAGGTGAACGGGTGTGTGTGTGTGTGTGTGTGTGTGTGTGTGTGTGTGTGTCTGCCCTGCGATGGACTGGCGCCCCGTCCAGGGTGTTACTGTGTGCCTTGCGCCCCCTTGTGACCCTGATTGAATAAGCGGTTAAGAAAGTAAGTGAGTGAATGTTTCGTGCGGTGGGTAGCACTGTTGCCTCACAGCAAGAAGGTCCTGGGTTCGATTCCCTAGCCAGCCAAGGTCCTTTCTGTGGAGTTTGCACTTTCTCCTCGTGTCCATGTGGGTTTCCTCCAATAACTGTGGAGTGGCGACCTGTCCGGGGTGTTCCTTATTTTTCACCCAGCGAATCAGACCCACAGCGACCCTGACCAGGATAAAACTGTGGTAAAACAGACAGTGAAGGAACTGTCTGAATGAATTGTCTCAGTCCTGGATGGAAACTGAACGGTTTAGTTTTTATTGTTGTTTAAAAAGTGAAAGTAAGTTTGCGCTGAGATAATAAAGTGTTTGTGTAAGAAGTTGAGTAAAGGTGAGGATGTGAGGAGATTTTGTGGGCTGTTCTTCGTAATGAACTATATTTTGTTCGCGCTACTATTTAACAAAGTAATTATCACGTATTCTCTTCTCGATGACAACTGTTGTGATGTTACCATGGAAACAAGGACCGGCGCGTTAAACTTGGAACCGCGCGGCCACACGAACCGTTAGCTCGTTTTTAGAGGGCGACGGGAGATTAGCCGAGCCGCCGCGGCCACAAATTAATCCTTTTCAAAGACGAGCCGGAGAGCTCGGGCTGTGGGCGTCAGAAAGCCGAACCCGGGTCCGCGCGTGAGGCCGTGGGCTCCGGCGGCGTTCAGAGGGACCTGAACGGGCGGAGGCAGGGGAGGCAAAATCACAGTAATTGTGCGCGGTGTTGACAGAGGCCATTACTGCGGCTTCTCATCGAACCAGAAACAACCGAGCGCCTGAACTTTCACCCCCCACCAAACTTCTACCAGCTCCAGAAATAACAACCGGCGCGGCTACGAAGTTGTTTCACTGCCACCGGTGTGGGCAGCGAGGTGGCACAGCTGGTACAGTGGGTACTGAGGATCTGTGTTCAATCTTCACACCCTGATCTGATCAAAAAGACCTGGATCATCACACACCCACTCCAAAATGTGTCCAATCTGCGGCCACTTCTTATCACCTACCAGGGCTGGGTTCCCTCACATGGTGTAGAGAGAGCCATGCAAGTGCCATGTGACTCTGTGTGTCTGATACATGTCTGGTTTCACTGTGTCTGATTCAACCGACTGATCCAGATATTCAACATGCTACATATCTCTCCTCGGTAAGCCGCTCGGATCGAGTAGTTGAGTAGTTCACACATAGCGATTGAGAGCCGAGTTTAGATCGCCGAGCGAACGCCGAGTTGCTCCAGAGCCGGCAAATCTAGTTGCGACCAGTCGGCGAGCGAAAATCAGGGCTAAAATCGTGTACTGTGAACTAGGCATTAGTCGCAACACACGTGTGCAGTGGGTGGCACTGTCACCTCAGAGCAGGAAGGTCCTGGGTTCGATTCCCCGGTTTCTGTGTGGAGTTTGCATGTTCTCCACGTGCCTGTATGAGTCTCCTTTCACATTCCAAAGACATGCAGTCATGAGACGTGTGTGTGTGTGAGTGTGTGAGTGTGTGTGCCCTGTGATGGATGTCTGGTGTGTTTCCTGCCTTTCGCTGGGTGAATGGTACCCATCGTGACCCTGACCAGGATAAAGGGGTGGTAAACAGGTGATAAGAAGTGTTTTCTGAGTATCATGTGACATCTAGATAAACGGCAAAAGCGCAAGATGATGATCATGTGAAAGTCGCTTTACCTGTACACTCTGTGTGTGTGTCTGTGTGTGTCTGTTTGTGTGTGTGAGTGTGTGTGTGTGTGTGTGAGTGTGTGTGAGATGTAAAAAATTTACTCTTGCAATCTTAGTCCACCGCAGTTAAGGTCAAACAGGCCACTAATCTTCACCTATAATCCATCCTGCGCTGCCTTCTGCTCAATAATCAGGAACGAGGAACACGTGAGGGTGTAGGATCATGTAAATGCGTCTGTGTAGCGAGATCATGAGGTTCAGACAGACACGACACTTACACACACTTTGTGTATTTATTTATTTATTTATTTATTTATTTATTTATTTATTTATTTATTTATTTATTGCACTGAGTTGTTGTGCTGGTGCATTAATCCTAATGAAGCAGAGAAAGCGTTCTGAGTGTTTTTACTCCATGTTCCCGACGTCTATGAACTTCTGATGCAATTCCGTTTTACGATTCGATTTGACATAAAGACATCAGCCGTAACTCAGACGGAGGGAGCGGAGCGAGCAGAGGGAGCCGTCGCACCCGGGTTAATCGCCCTAATGCACCGGCGGGGCGCAGGAGGCCAGGATGAAGAGCGCACTCCTCCACTTCAGTTCCAGCAAAGCGACTCGATGACGGTCAGATATTAGTGAGCGGAATCAGATGTGTGTGTGTGTGTGTGTGTGTGTGTGTGTGTGTGTGTGTGTGTTAATTAGAGAACGTTTGTACTCGAGTGTGTGTGTATCCAGATGTGTAAGGAAAGCTCAGATACACACTGATGTATTTTCTACAGATTGCTCGTTATCTGGACGTCTCATTTCAGATCTGAAGGGGGAAAAAACTTCCAGATGCAGAAATGACGAACGAAGCTCGTTAATACAAAAATATAATAATTCCAGCAAGCAACTGTCACCCAGAATTCATTCATTTATTTATCGTGTGCTTTAGCACCGTGTTATTCTGGTCAGGGTCCCAGTGGGTCTTGATTTATTGGGCGGAATGTGGGAAACACACTAGAGTGGTCGGCAGTTCATCACATCACAGGGCTAATTTAAATATCTCCTTAACTTCCTTAATCTCCCACACTTCCTTAACTGGACTGACTACTACTACTACTATTATTATTATTATTATTATTATTGTTGTTGTTATTGTTATAATTATTATTATTATTATTATTAGTGTTATTATTATTATTATTTTATCATTATTATTATTGTTATTACTATTATTAATTTTATTATCAGTTTGTCGTTATTATTAGTATCATTATTATTATTATTATATTATTGTTATTATTATTACTATTATTATTATTATTAATTACTATTATTATTAATTACTATTATTATTATTATATTATTATTATTATTGTTATTGTTGTTATTATTATTATTGTTATTAATATTACTATTATTATTATTATTATCATTGTTAATATTATTATTATATATTTTGTATTCTGTGTGATTATTTCTTGAGAGTAAACCTGGCAGGTATTTTTTTGGCATTTCGTGTAACTCTCAAGTGTTGAATGCTAATTTTAATGAAGTGAAATTAGCTACAAAGCCACTTCACGATGCCACGCGTGTGCCCTTCACCCACGCCGCCCACAAATCCACCCACCTGCACTTACAATGTGCTCAGATCGACATAATGAGGTACGTTCAGGTGGCTCGAAAAAATCCTGAACCGCCTTCTTTCATTAGACAGCCGTACATCTGCCTGATTAGCGCTGGAACGTCGACGTAAATAGAAAAAAACCAGGAGAGGTACAGATCAGGTACAGATCAGGTACAGATTAGGTACAGACTGTTTACTGAATGGCAGCGAAGCTTTTTTTTATTTCATTATTTCTTCGGTTTGATTTTAATTAACGTTCTAATTCGAGTGACGGAGAAATGAAACAGAAACATCTGTTTGTTCTGAGCGCGCTGAGCTGGCAGACCTTTATTAGCAGGAACTCGGGAACAAAAAAAGAAAAGAAGGAAAAAAAACAAAGCCAGGGACCTCGGATGGAGCTCCATCGCACATCGCTATAGCAACGATAAGGGGTGTCCGTACCGTGTACCGTATCACCTCATCCACCGGCCAAGGGACATTGCGTACAGGAAGCACTGTTATTGGACCTTAAGGTGGTTAGTCCATCCTAATAAATAAGGTGTGACCTTTATACCTGCCAGTGCTAATAAAGAAGGCGTGGTCTCATCAGCTGTGCTACCGGCCGGCCGGGCGCCTACACGCAGACATGATTGGTCAACTTCTGCCGAATGGGAGGGCAATTCAGGGTTGATAGTGCTGCACAGAGACGGTGAATAATAGAGAGCAGTGCATGACACTCACTGTCCATTTTATCAGCTCCACCTACCATATAGAAGCACTTTGTAATTCTACAATTACTGACTGTAGTCCATCTGTTTCTCTGCATGCTTTGTTAGCTCCCTTTCACCCTGTTCTTCAATGGTCAGGAATTATTTAGGTGGTGGATCATTCTCAGCACTGCAGTGACACTGACATGGTGGTGGTGTGTTAGTGTGTGTTGTGCTGGTATGAGTGGATCAGACACAGCAGCGCTGCTGGAGTTTTTAAACACCTCACTGTCACTGCTGGACTGAGAACAGTCCACCAACCAAAAATATCCAGCCAACAGCGCCCCGTGGGCAGCGTCCTGTGCCAGCTGATGAAGGTCTAGGAGATGACCGACTCAAACAGCAGCAATAGATGAGCGATCGTCTCTGACTTTACATCTACAAGGTGGACCGACTAGGTAGGAGTGTCTAATAGAGTGGACGGTGAGTGGACACGGTGTTTAAAAACTCCAGCAGCGCTGCTGTGTCTGATCCACTCATACCAGCACAACACACACTAACACACCACCACCATGTCAGTGTCACTGCAGTGCTGAGAATGATCCACCACCTAAATAATACCTGCTCTGTGGTGGTCCTGTGGGGGTCCTGACCATTGAAGAACAGCATGTAGAGAAACAGATGGACTACAGTCAGTAATTGTAGAACTACAAAGTGCTTCTATATAGTAAGTGGAGTAATCTCTCTGTCTGTCTGTCTAGTCATTGTTAGTGCAATCAGTCCCAAAAATACATGAAATTGTCGTGTTTTATTTTAATTGTACATGCTGGATTGGATTTTTGGACTCGGTTCTGACCCTTGGCCCTAACGCTCGGTTCTAACTGGTTGTTCGGATACGTTGAAGTTGGATCTGGTTGGTACCAGCACGGCTCACTGGACTCGAGGTTCCTGTCAGTGAGGATCTCAGGAGTGGAGTTAATAAGTCTGTGAGATGCAGCCTGAGCTGAGTTCATATCTCAGTAAACAGAAATCATATTGGTCTCTGGATGCTGGTGCTGCATGATTGCTCTCTGCCACTCTCTCTCTCTCCCTTTCACTCTCTCTCTCTCTCTCTCTCTCTCGCTCTCTCTCGCTCTCTCTCTCTCTCACACTCGCTCGCTCGCTCTCTCTCTCTCTCTCTGTGGTGCCAGGCTCGGGCGTCGTCATGCTTAAACCGGCTGGGGGGGAAGAGTTCTCCTTTTTAATATCCTGTTCGGTGCTCAGAGATCGAACGTCCTGCGAGGCCTCGCCGGTTGTCGATAGCGTCCACTCGATGGTCACCGTGGATATGGGAAGGCGGCGCCGGCGCAGACGTGTGTGCCGAGACGGGCGCGGACGCACGCGGAATAGCTAATAGAACCGGGGGCCGTATCGGGGGCCGCTGAGCCAGCGGGCGGCACTTTCATTAATTATAATTGATGAGCTGCGTTACAGATGTAAATGTTTTTCTTTCCCTCCTCGCTGAGAGCGACACCCGCGGGAGGGTTCCGGTCGGGAGACGCCGAGCTTTCTGCTCAGCTTTATTTATTTATTATATTTGTTATTATTATTATTTATCACGAAGCTCTCGAGCGTCTCTGACCTGTCAGCCAGTTTTAGGTAGATGCTTCCTGGAAGCACAGATCAGAAAAGGACCTTCAGGTTCGGGATGTGCCGCGCCGGGCCTAATTAGCTGCTAATTGATCCACAGAAGCGCCGGAGTGACGAAGTAGCCGGGAAACCGCACCTCACACTCCACGTCCATAAACGCCAGAGATTTCCCAGCATGCCATTCTGGATAAAGCGTGATTAATGACTCAATGATGAAGATTCCTGTTTGTTTTTAGAGCTTTGCTTTGTGCACAGGGGTACAATCATGCTGGAATAGGAAAGGTCCTTCCCTAAACTGTTGCAGCAAAGTTAAAGCATATAATTTCCTTATAATATAACTGATTTATTGAATTCAGTAATTAGAAGGGCCGTCCCAATACTTTTGTCCATTTAGTGTTTCTCGAATCTGGATCTATGTTTATTCATTCATTAGTTGCTTTATCAGCTCTTTATCCTGGTCAGGGTCTTGGTGGGTGCGATTCACTGGGTGAAAAGGCAGGAAACATCCCGGACAGGTCACCAGTCCATCACAGGACACACACATACACACACACACACACACACACACACATACACACACAATTAGGGTAATTTTAGTAGCTTCATTTATCCTGACTGTACTTCTTCTGTCTGTGGGAGGAAACCGGAGCACCTGGAGGAAACCCACTGACTCATGGAGAACATGCAAACTTCACACAGAAGAACTCTTAGGTCTTAGTCAGACAGGCTTTGCTCAGTGTGTGTGCGTGTGTGTGTGTGTGTGTGTGTGTGTGTGTGTGTGTGTGTGTGTGACAGTCAGAGGAGGCAGCAGATCGATGACGGTCGGTGTGAGACGTCTGCTGTCCTACGATTAACAGTGGTTCGTTATGCATGTAGATGTTTTAGGGGGGTGTGGTGTGGGCGGTAGTTTACTGCGCTGTCACTGTCACTGTCACCTCGACCTCGCCCACCCACAAAGAGGGAGGGTCGGGGGCAGTGGAAAGGGCGGGGTGGGGGTGAGATTTGAACCAATATCACTTAACAAATCGTTGCCTAAAGTTCAGCCTCTCTAAATTCTCCCACACAGGTTTACAGCCTTCAGGATGTGAAGTGCAGTCTGGGGAACAGTTGGTGCTCAAGACCAAGGGCTTGATTATTTCTAACCCTATGTTCAGACCGGCTCTCATTTATTTGATTGAATTCACGTGTTACAGCCAGAACCGTTGCTGACTTGTGTAATAAATCAGTTATATAAAGGGCAACAGTTTAGGGAAGGTCCCTGAGCACATACTGGGGTCTATAAAGACGTCAAGAAAAGCTCCGTTTAAAGAAGCTCCAGTCCTACTGAACAGCTCTGGAATGAACCGGAACGTCAACTGAGGCTTCTTGACCGACATCAGTGTCCAGCCATATGAATGCCGCCATCGTTTGACTGAATGGGCACAAATTCCCATACACAGACACACTACAAAGTCTTGTGAGAAGCTTCTCAGAAGAAGAATGGATGTTGGACGTCACTTACTGAGCACTTTATTAGGTACACCTATCCACACATTACTTTGAGTTACACCTGTTATACAGATTATGTTCTGGGTATACAATTACTGACTGTAGTTTATGGGTCTGTCTGTAAACCTAGTGACTACCAACCTGATCAGCTGACTCAGTAGAGAGCATTCTAATAAGACATGGAGCTCATGAGGCAGATTATTAAGATGCTCTACCTTACTAAGCTAACACAGTTAGCCTCACGCCGTTCAACCCGCTAGCACGCCAGCTAACGTCTCCCTCCGCGTACCGAAAACGCTCAAACTGTCCCTGACGCCCCAATTTACAGATAAACGACACTCGTATAATTACACCTTTATACAGACTAAACATGAATGAGAATTTATTTACATGTGATAAGAACTCTGTTGGTTGCTCCGCATTGATTGTGAGTAAAGTCGTGCCGCACTGAATGCTGGGATTGCCTTCAGCGCTCCCTCGTCATTCAGTCAGATCATCACTCAGAATTAAGGCACCTCAGTAGGAGCATTTTAAGGGAGCTAAGAATTTAGACACACACTCTTCTCAGGAGTGTAGGATAACGTGTCCTCCTGTTGCAGGTTTATTGTGGTGTAGAAGTTAATGGTGCTTTAATCTCTATATTGAAGAACGTTTTACCTTAACGCCTGCTGTATTGATTTTCTTCCTTTATAGATCATAAAGCCGCTTTAATCGCGGGCGGGAACAGAAACACGTGGCCTTCGGTTTATAAGACGCTCACACAAATCATCAGAATGGAACCGTGGGGGTTTTGTGAACCTACAGGCTGTCAGTCGATAGAAATCGATGACGTTTCTCAGACAAACGATAAAGTCGCGTATTTATACGAGTGGGGGGGGCTGCTGGAGCCTATCTCAGCTTTTCAATGGGCGCAAGGCACACAGTAACACCCTGGACGGGGCGCCAGTTCATCGCAGGCAGACACACACACACATACACACTCATTCACCTATAGGGCAATTCAGTGTCTCCAATTAAACTGACGGCATGTTTTTGGACTCCCGGGGGAAACCCACACAGACACTGGGAGAACATGCAAACTCCACACACATCGAACCCAGGTCCTTCTTGCTGTGAGGCGACGGTGCTACCCAGTTAGCCACCGCGCCGCCCGACACAGCAAATACCGGTGTGGATTTGAACCCCACAAGCTCGCTCACCCATAATGAAACAGCTCAGATTTACAGAGGTATTCAGACACCTAGATTGTGTGTATACAGTGTATCACGAAAGTGAGTACACCCCTCACATTTCTGCAAATATTTCATTATATCTTTTCATGGGACAACACTATAGACATGAAACTTGGATATAACTTAGAGTAGTCAGTGTACAGCTTGTATAGCAGTGTAGATTTACTGTCTTCTGAAAATAACTCAACACACAGCCATTAATGTCTAAATAGCTGGCAACATAAGTGAGTACACCCCACAGTGAACATGTCCAAATTGTGCCCAAATGTGTCGTTGTCCCTCCCTGGTGCCATGTGTCAAGGTCCCAGGTGTAAATGGGGAGCAGGGCTGTTAAACTTGGTGTTTTGGGTACAATTCTCTCATACTGGCCACTGGATATTCAACATGGCACCTCATGGCAAAGAACTCTCTGAGGATGTGAGAAATAGAATTGTTGCTCTCCACAAAGATGGCCTGGGCTATAAGAAGATTGCTAACACCCTGAAACTGAGCTACAGCATGGTGGCCAAGGTCATACAGCGGTTTTCCAGGACAGGTTCCACTCGGAACAGGCTTCGCCAGGGTCGACCAAAGAAGTTGAGTCCACGTGTTCGGCGTCATATCCAGAGGTTGGCTTTAAAAAATAGACACATGAGTGCTGCCAGCATTGCTGCAGAGGTTGAAGACGTGGGAGGTCAGCCTGTCAGTGCTCAGACCATACGCCGCACACTGCATCAACTCGGTCTGCATGGTCGTCATCCCAGAAGGAAGCTGACGCACAAGAAAGCCAGCAAACAGTTTGCTGAAGACAAGCAGTCCAAGAACATGGATTACTGGAATGCCCTGTGGTCTGACGAGACCAAGATAAACTTGTTTGGCTCAGATGGTGTCCAGCATGTGTGGCGGCGCCCTGGTGAGAAGTACCAAGACAACTGTATCTTGCCTACAGTCAAGCATGGTGGTGGTAGCATCATGGTCTTGGGCTGCATGAGTGTTGCTGGCACTGGGGAGCTGCAGTTCATTGAGGGAAACATGAATTCCAACATGTACTGTGACATTCTGAAACAGAGCATGATCCCCTCCCTTCGAAAACTGGGCCTCATGGCAGTTTTCCAACAGGATAACGACCCCAAACACAACCTCCAAGATGACAACTGCCTTGCTGAGGAAGCTGAAGGTAAAGGTGATGGACTAAACCCAATTGAGCACCTGTGGCGCATCCTCAAGTGGAAGGTGGAGGAGTTTAAGGTGTCTAACATCCACCAGCTCCGTGATGTCATCACGGAGGAGTGGAAGAGGATTCCAGTAGCAACCTGTGCAGCTCTGGTGAATTCCATGCCCAGGAGAGTTAAGGCAGTGATAATAATGGTGGTCACACAAAATATTGACACTTTAGGCACAATTTGGACATGTTCACTGTGGGGTGTACTCACTTATGTTGCCAGCTATTTAGACATTAATGGCTGTGTGTTGAGTTATTTTCAGAAGACAGTAAATCTACACTGCTATACAAGTTGTACACTGACTACTCTTAGTTATATCCAAGTTTCATGTCTATAGTGTTGTCCCATGAAAAGATATAATGAAATATTTGCAGAAATGTGAGGGGTGTACTCACTTTCGTGATACACTGTATGTGTGTGTGTGTGTGTGTGTGTGTGTACGAGGGATCTTCAAAAAGTTTTTGCACTTGTATATGCTTATAGTCCGGATTTACCTCCATCTGATTTCCACCAGTCTGGATACTCAGAGAAGCTTTAAGGGGAAGAAGATTTTTATGTGATGATGATGTGAAAGCACCGGCGCATCAGTGTCTAAACCAAAAACCAGATTTATTGCTGACGGCATTAAAAAGTCGGTATGACACTGAAAAAATGCACCGGAAGGCGACGATGTAGAAAAGTGATGTGATTTGTTTTGGAAATTCTTAATAAATAGTTAAAAAGTGCGGAAATTTTGCGGGTTTGATTTTGAATTGATAGAATCGCCAAGTTTAGTTGTCGAGCTGCACTTAATCACCCGCAACGACGGTGAAGTGAAAACGTTTTTAAAGCTGCTTTTATTAAAAATTATTAACCTTTTATTCACAGGAGTTGAAGTGACTTTGGAAGCAACTTCATGTGTGAATGTATGTGGATTTAGGCGGTTTATCTCATTCTTTATGACAGATCCTCTCAAGTTTTGTCTGATTGGATGAAGAAAAGCAACTCCAGCATCTCTGTGTTGTTAAAACTCGTTCTGTTACACCAGTCTGACTTTGCTTTTACGTTTAACGTATTTTAAATGTGGGTTCTTGATGCAGTAACAGGTCCCTGATATTCCACAAACATGCTCGTTAAAATATAGACAGATTGTATGAAGCTACACGCCACGTAGACGAATCCGAATGCTGCGCTGTTTCCTACGATGAGATCTACATTTACATTTACATTTTCTGCATTTAGCAGACGCTCTTATCCAGAGCGACTTACAGAAGTGCTTCCATAGTAAACGTTTCATTTCTCAAGTTTTAGTAAACAACAGTCAAAGAAGGCAAATCTGCTGAAACCTGTTAGAACCAAAGTGTGAAATGGAAAAAAATATGTTAGTAAATAAGTACAAGTCAACTTAAGAGTTTAGTAAAAAGGTGATGAAGGTTTTTAATCGTTTTTCAAAGACAGCGAGAGACTCAGATGTTCGGACAGACAGAGGAAGTTCATTCCACCACTTGGGTGCTAGAACAGAGAAGAGCCTTGATGCTTGTCTTCCTTTAGTCCTGGGTGGAGGCTCAAGTCGAGCAAGACTAGTGGCTCGGGGGTTGCGTGGTGCAGAGCGGGCGTGGGATCGCTCGGCAGCCGGCTCGTCGCCTTTCCGAGTGGGAAGTTTGTTGTTGACGGCTTTCGGAACGCGTCGCGTGGGCGTCGCTTATTATTCTCGTCCTTGAGCTCGCCGCCAACCCCGGAGCTACGGACGGTCTCAATCAGGATCCAAATTAGAACCTGTTTACGCCACGCGGCTCGTACAGGACGGTGCGCCCGGCGTTCCGAAAATAAAAGCTGGCGTGTTCTTAATGACTTCGCTAATTAGCGAATCGTTCAGCCTAAATTCAAAACACACAATTATCCAAACGTAGCCAATTAGCCGCGACGGTGCGGCGTCTGCTCCTGGAGTTTCTCACCGATGCTTCAAGGCTATAGTACGTACACCGTATGGACGAAAGTATCAGGACGCCTTTTTTAATGATTATATTCATGTGATTCAGCCAGAACAGTTGTGATAAATTGGCGTCTTATTTGCTTTAAACCTTGCAGCAACAGTTTAGGGAAGGCCCTTTCCTTTTCCAGCAAAGCAAGCTCTATAAACTCCAGCGTCCTGCACAGAGCCCTGACTCAACAGCTCTGGAATTAATCGGAACATCGACTAAGGCTTTCTCGACCAACATCAGTGCCCAGCCATACAAGTGTGCTTTAGTACTACTGAATGGACCCAAATCCCCACAGACATACTTGAAAATCCTGTAAGAAGCCTTCAGTTTTTTCTCACCGCACTGTTAGCGAGCACACACACACACACACACACACACACACACACACACACACACACTGGAGACCGAGCGAGACTCTTACCGTCTGTCGGCAGTGTAAACGCTCGTAGCGTCGGCCGGCGGTTACGCCCGAAGCCGTGATCGCTGTTCTAATCCGAATCAATCGTAAGTGCACCTCAGTGCCGACCGATCGCCCTCCGGGTCCACACACACACACACACACACACACACACACACACCCACAGGTAATGAAATGTGCTTAGTGTGTCACCATCCTAATTGTTTTAAATAGTCTGGATACTGATTAACACATGCAAACAAAGCCTAATTGCGCGCCGCTAATGGGCCGTAGTCACGTCTCAGCATTTATCATAGCTTCTGCTTAATTGTGAAAAAAGACGTTAAGTGCGCGTGATCGATGATGATGACGTTCAAGAGAAACGCCGACGCCTGGGACCGCCGCCACGCCACGCCAATGAATTCCATATAATGAAAATTAAACGGATAGAATTATCTCGCCGGGAGCGGCGTCTCCGGCCAATCAGACGCGATCTGTAGGAAAACTCTACGTGCGCAAAAACGTGAAGGCAGTGATTTGTAAAATCAAACCTCCACCCGCTGACTCCCTCGATTCTCGGCTCTGCTACCGGTCGGCTGGGCGCCCCCTAGCGGGCACGCTCGGCAGCACCAGGAGCAGACAAAATCAGCCGCTGGTCTGCTGTGTGTGAAAAGACGGGATTAAAAAGTGGGCGGGGTCTTCGACCTCACGGGCCGATCCACTGAAGTACAAGCGAATAAGAAGGGGTCAGACGGAGAATATACCCTCCTCGGATGAGATCAGGGTCTTCAGCAGTGGAAGAGGAACTGGCTATGACAAAATTGGGGGAAAAAGGAAGAAAATACGTCTGTGGGAATTTGTGCCCATTCAGTTAGAAGAACTGATTTTGTACGGCTGGACATTGATGCTGGTCAAGAAAGCCTCAGTCGATGTCTCGGTTCATCCCAGAGTTATTAAGAGGGCCTTAGGTCAGGTCCTTCCCTAAACTGTTTCTGCAAAGTATGTATGTATGTATACCAGCACAACACACACTAACACACCCCCACCATGTCAGTGTCACTGCAGTGCTGAGAATGATCCACCACCTAAATAATACCTGCTCTGTGGTGGTCCTGTGGTGGTCCTGACCATTGACGAACAGGGTGAAACATGAAGCATGCAGAAAACAGATGGATTACAGTCAGTAATTGTAGAACTACAAAGTGCTTCTATATGGTAAGTGGAGCTGATAAAATGGACAGTGAGTGTAGAAACAAGGAGGTGGTTTTAATGTTATGGCTGATCGGTGTATATTTCTGTTGTGGCTGAAACACATGATTTCAGTCATTTAAAAGGGCCGTCCAGATACTTCTGACCATGTAGTGAATTTTCTTCAGATCATCACGTCCAGAACATCATCAGCAGGGTTCTGAGTTTCCATCACGTCCATCCATCATCCACTCACGTCTCTGTTTACCTGCCGCGCTGTTTTCAGCGTCATTATCTTCATCCACGCTGCCTCATCTTCCTCGCGTCCGCCGCACCGCTCGCCGGCTCCCACGTGAAGTGTGTGTGGGGTCGAGCTCGTCACGCGATGTACACACTCCCATCCTCTCGTGAAGTGTGTGTGGGGTCGAGCTCGTCACGCGATGTACACACTCCCATCCTCTCGTGAAGTGTGTGTGGGGTCGAGCTCGTCACGCGATGTACACACTCCCATCCTCTCGTGAAGTGTACGGGTCAGGCCGGGTGCCTGGGGTGACGGGGAAGGGGGGGGGGGGGGGGTCTGTTTTTGGAATGGGAACGGCTCAGGAGTGATAAGAGGGACCCATTACACCCCTCTGTGTTTGGAATATTAGCATATCAGTGGATAATTGACCGTTTCCATGAACACCAGGGGGTTCCTGATTACCTCAGTAGTGTTACCTCTGTGGGGGGTCGCGCTGGCATCATAATCTCTGTCTCGGCTCTCGGCCCGGATGCCTGTACAGACAACCAGTGACTTGTGCAGGAGAGGGAGAGAGCTGCCGTTGCGACTCCTGCTGGCTGATCGATGGCGCTGCACAGAGACGTGGATAATGGAGATTGGCGCATGACTCTCCGTGCGCGATACGGATCTCTATATGAAGGTGACAGACAGACAGATAGATAGATAGATAGATAGATAGATAGATAGATAGATAGATAGATAGATAGATAGATAGATAGATAGATAGATAGAGAGGCAGGCAGGCAGGCAGGAAGACAGAGACAGACAGACAGACAGACAGACAGACAGGCAGGCAGGCAGACAGATTGATAGACAGATAGATTGATAGATAGGTAGATAATAGATAGACAGGCAGACAGACAGACAGACAGACAGACAGATAGATAGATAGACAGGCAGACAGACAGGCAGACAGACAGCTAGGCAGACAGACAGACAGACAGACAGACAGATAGACAGACAGATAGATAGATAGATAGATAGATAGATAGATAGATAGATAGATAGAAATACAATAGACAGACAGACAGACAGACAGGTAGATAGAAATAAAACAGACAGACAGACAGACAGATAGAAATACAACAGACAGACAGATAGATAGACAGACAGACAGACAGACAGAAATACAATACAGACAGACAGACAGACAGACAGATAGATAGATAGATAGATAGACAGACAGACAGACAGACAGATAGAAATACAATAGACAGACAGACAGACAGACAGATAGATAGATCTGTTAGCAACTGTTGTGCCTGAAACACAGAAATATAGTAATTAGAAGGGTGTCCTAATACTTTTGTCTCTATAGCATGTCGTGCCTCATTAGGGACGTCGGTGTATGAATCAGACGTTCGGTCTCTTAGATCCCGCCACATCCCGCCTCCAGCGTCCTCATAAACCTTGTAAAAACCCGCCGCACCCTGCAAACCCCCTTCAGTCGGTCGATACACTGCGAGGGGGAGGAGGGGGGGGAGGAGGGGGAGGAGGGGGAGGAGGAGAAAAGCTTCAGGTCCCTCAAGCCGACCGAGGATGAATCGACTCATATCCCGTCTCTAACACGCGCCCGCTCCTCAAACACCCCGTCCTCCCGCCCGGGCCCCGCGGAGCCTGCGCAGACACGCGATCTAAATCTCGCCCATCCGGCCGCCGCGGGCAGACTGCAGGAGTAATACCGGCTAAATCCTGGCCTCTGCCACAGAGGAGTGCAGGAGCGCCGGCGGCGTGATGTCTTTATTGGTTTAATAATGTGAGCATGCCACCGGGAGCTACCATCCCACAGCGGCTGGGCTAAAGGCGCTAAACAGCCAGCGCTAAATCCTGAGCGGTATTTCAGTACAAACACACAACAACATCATCATCAGTCATTCTCCTCCTCTAGAATCCTCCTCCTCTTTCTCCTGCAGGGTTACAGCTTCTGGTGTTATACCACATCTGGCCTAAAGTATATAGACACCCCTCTTTATTCTCCTTATAGTTTAGATGGTTCAGCCACACCGATTATTGGATAAACGGTTCCTCAAGTTTGTTGTGGAGGAACTCGAGAGGCTTGAACAAAGCCCTGACCTCAACCCAACTGAATTCTATTAGGATGAATTGGAACAGTGACTGAAAGCCAGATATTCATGTTTAACATCAGTGTCTGACCTCACATGCTCTGTTGACTGAATAGGCACAAAGACTCAATTCAGGTTCAAATCAGGTTTCAGTTTCCAGTTCCACCACAAACGTGACCAAGATAGACTTTCAATTATAATTATTCTTGGAATTATTACGTCTTCTACAGGTCCAACTTCTCCTACAGGCCCAAAAGCTACTACAGTTCTAGCTGCTCCAACAGCTTAAAGAGGTCCTACAGGTCCAACAGCTGTAATAACTACTACAGGTCAAATGACTCTTACACTTCCAATGGGCTATGGGCTTCTACAGCTCCAAAAGTTTCAGATGCTCCAAAAGCTCCAAGTCATACAGGTCCAAAAGCTTCTACAGCTCCAAAAGCTCTGAAAGCTTCAACTGGTTCTACAAGTCCTACAGGTCCATAAGCTTCTACAGCTCTAAAAGCTTCTACAGCTCCAAAAGCTCCAAGTCATACAGGTCCAAAAGCTTTGAAAGCTTCAACAGGTTCTACAAGTTCTACAGCTCCATAAGCTTCTACAGCTCTAAAAGCTCTAAGTCCTACAGGTCCATAAGCGTCTACAGGTCCAAAAGCTTCTACAGGTTCATAAGCGTCTACAGGTCCAAAAGCTTCTAAAGCTTTAACAGGTCCTACAGCTCCAGCAGCTTCAAAAGCTTTAACAAGTCCAACAACTTCAAAAGCTTCTATAGCTCCAAAAGCTCAAACAGCTCCAAAAGGTTCTACAGGTCCTACAGGTCATAAAAGTCCCTAAAGCTTCTACAGCTCCAAAAGCTCCAACAAGTCCTATAAGTACAAAAGCTCCTAAAGCTCCAACAGCTCCAAAAGCTCCAAAAGCTCCTAAAGGTTATAAAGGTTCTACAGCTCTAGCAGCTCAAAAAAACTCCTACAGCTCCAACAGACAACTGCTCCTACAAGTATAGTTACATGTATAGCTCCAAGAACTTCATCAACTTCTACAGGTCCTTCAACTCCAACAAGTCCTACAGCTTCAGAAGCTCCACCAGCCCCAACAGCTCCTACATCTCCAACAGCTACAAAAGCTCCTACAGCTCCAACAGCTTCTACAGGTTCTACAGCTCCAACAGCTCCTAAACCTCCTACAACTCCAAAAGTTTATAAAGGCCCTAAAGCGCAGGCAGCTTGAAAAGCTCCTACAGGTCCTACAGCTTCTATGGCTCCGTTAGATCATTCATCTCCTACAGCTTCTACAGCTCCTACAGACCACTGTTCCTCTTTGCTGATGACGTTTGTCCATGTTTGACATGGTTCCCCCTGACAGGAGCGTTTACTCACCTGGGACCAACGTTCACCAGAAATATTTCACTTTATTTTCTACCCTCACGTTTTTGTTCCACCTCCATTATTTTATCTGCAGCTTTTATGAACCAGAAGTGAAGACGTGAGAAGATCTGTTCTCCAGACAGAACATATATCTTAGCAGTGTGAGACGTTGATGGAGCAGATCATCCATATTCATGAGGTGAAGGCTCATTGGTTCGGTTCTACATTAAATTTACATCAGTTACTGTATGGTTGGATTTCCAGCTCTGGGCGACGGAGACCGACTGTGCTCACAAACTGTGAACGAGAACTCAGACGAGCTAGTAACGTGTAAACGTGGTGCTGAAGTGCACGTGGATGCACTGGGACCTGGAACTCACTGCAGCGCTGGGTTATTATGATACAGAAATGCTGCGTTCATGCTGAGATGCTCGGTTTAGGGAGCGTTCAGTCCGGTTTTTAAGAACAGCTTTAGCTCATTAATATTAATTCTTTAAGAAAAATACATCGTTAACTGAAAGGGCGCTTGGGGTGGCGCAGTGGTAAAGTACGCCAGCCCACTACTGCTAAAGATGTCTGAGAACAGCAACAGTAATAATAATAATAATAACAATAATTAAAAAAATAATAATAACAGTAATTAGAAAATAAAATTAATTAAAAAATAATAATAACAATAATGATAATAATAATAATAATAATAATAATGATAATAATTTAAAAAATAATAATAACAATAATTTAAAAATACAAATAATTAAATAATAATAATAATAATAGTAATAATAATGATGATGATGATAATAATAATAATAATAATAATAATAACGATAATTAAAAAATAATAATTAAAAAATAATAATAACAATGATAATAATAATAATAATACCAATAATAATACAAAATAATAATAATAACAGTAATAATTATTTAAATAATAATAATAATAACAACAACAACAATAATAATAATGATAATAAAACAAAATAATAATAATAATAACAACAACAACAACAACAACAACAACAACAACAACAACAATAATAATAAAAATAATAACACAGTAGCTCACCAGTGCTGACATTTCCAGCTTGCGAGTTCCAATTTCAGCTTTGCTATCAGCCAGACGGGCGCCTGCACACAGACACGATCGACTAACGAGTGTCGGGTGGGACATGATGGGACAGATTTCTCATCACGGCCGCGAATGCGACCACTGCTGGCCGGTTGAGGCGACTGCACAGAGACACTGAATTATGGAGAGCAGTGCGTGACTGTCTGTACACGATACTGATCTCTGTGTGAACCTGAACACGCCTCGTGCAGGTGAAAAGAAGCGGTTGGGTAATGCACATGTGTCAAAGGGTTCTCCACGATCAGGGTTTGGATATATCCAGGGATTTTCCTGTTTATTGTTGTAGCAAGGAAAATAAAACGGCAAACCTCACAATCTGTAATTCTGGGGTAAATATTGTAAAGATGTGCTTAGCTCTTAGCGATTGAAAACGGCGGTGCTTTAGCGTAACGGCGGCTCTGATAGCCAATTCTGGATGGCTGCGTCTTTTTGCTCGGCCTGTTTACTGGTTTACAGGGAATAAAGCCAGTACCATAACCATAAAGGAGCCTGGAGAGAGCTTAGCTTCACTCCTACATACACACCCACCCACACACACACACACACACACACACATGAAGCTAATCATAGCCTTGTGCCTGCTGGCAGCTAACCTCTGTGTGAACTAAAGCAGGGCTCTATCATTTAATCACACTATTTGCTTTAACCTCGCTCCCTCTCTTCCTCTCGCTCTCGTCCTCTACCTCTCTCGCCCGTCTCCGACCACGCCGGGGCGCGCTGGGGGTTCGGCTCTGATTGGAAATAAGTCGGAAATTGTGTAACGCTACGTGGATCGTGACCGGGCGTCGGTGTGCGTCGCTCGGCGGCGTTTAATCAGCGAGCGTGGTGCATGCTGGGTGACGGTGGAAGGCTTAGAGATGACAGGAAGCGCTGTACTATCTGGCTCCAGAAAAAAAAAGCAATTTAGGTCTTACAAAAGGCTTAATCGCCACTTACAAAGACTTAAATATGCTAATGCTAAACAAGTCTCCGCTACAAAGGGACGGGATTGACAGGTCGGCGGCGCAGGAAGTGTTTCCAGATATCAGCAGTTTTGTAGACATGAAGTCTCAGTCAGGACCGACAAACAAAGACCAAACAAAGACCGGATGATTGATGGTATCCAGTGAATATAAACATTTAAGCAGCTTTTTTGTTTTAATTGACTCTTCAAAACAAATAATACTGAGACGAGACCAGGACATGAACCAATCAGGAACAAGAGTGACAAGGCGTCTGAGAGCAAGACAAGAAATGTCAAAATCAAGACTTTATTATTATGTGTTTTATCCATTTTATTTATTTATTTATTATAAGCCTTCATTATTATTTATTTATTTATTATTATAAGCCTTTATTATTTTTATTTATTTATTTATTATAAGCCTTTATTATTTATTTATTTATTATAAAACTTTATTGATATTTATTAATTATTATAAGCCTTTATTAATATTTATTTATTATTATTAGCCTTTAATATTATTTATTTATTATCAGCCTTCATTATTTATTTATTATAAGCCTTTATTATTTATTTATTTATTTTTGTTATTGTACTCCTTTATTATTATAAGCCTTTATTATTATTATTATTATTTATTATAAGACTTTATTATTTATTTATTTATTATAAGACTTTTTTTATTACAAGCCTTTATTATTATTAATTTATTTACTATAAGCATTTATTATTTATTTATTTACTATAAGCATTTATTATTTATTCATTTATTTATTATAAGCCTTTATTATTATTTATTTATTTATTTATTTATTATAAGCCTTTATTATTATTTATTTATTATAAGTTTTTTCTTAATATTTATTTATTTATTATAAGCATTTATTATTATTTATTTATTATAGGCCTTTATTATTTATTTATTATAAGCCTTTATTATTATTTATTTATTTTAAGCCTTTATTATTTATTTATTTATTATAAGCCTTTGTAATTATTTATTTATTATAAGTTCTCTATAATTACACAAAATATTTATTTATTTTTATTGCTTTTGAAATCCTTTTTTAAACTTAAAACAGCGAGATATTTTGCTAACACAGCAGCACCGGGATTCTGGACGTTGTTTCTACTAGAGTAGTCGGTTGGTGTGTGTGTACATACAGTATGTATACAAATACATATACATTACACACTATGTGGACAGAAGTATTGGGACGCCCCTCTAATTACTGAAATCACAGCGGTTACTAACAGCTGTAATAAATCAACTCAAATCAACACAATTACTGTAGATGCAATTAACCCGACATCAATCAGCCCATCGATCTATCATCGTCAGATTAGCCAGATGTGCGTTATAGCTAATTTAGGGTCAGGTTACCAGTGCTCAGCTCCCTGACTGAACCCATAAACATAGCTCAGATGGTCATAATCTAGTAACTGATACAGCAAGTTTAGGCTACGTCCAAAATAACCAGCACATCTACCATGACTGATCAGACCTCCAGTATTACCAGTGATCAGACCACCAGTTTCACCAGTGATCAGACCTCCAGTATTACCAGTAATCAGACCACCAGTATCACCAGTGATCAGACCTCCAGTATTACCAGTGATCAGACCACCAGTATTACCAGTGATCAGACCTCCAGTATTACCAGTGATCAGACCACCAGTATTACCAGTGATCAGACCTTCACCAGTGATCAGACCTCCAGTATTACCAGTGATCAGACCACCAGTTTTACCAGTGATCAGACCACCAGTATCACCAGTGATCAGACCTCCAGTATTACCAGTGATCAGACCACCAGTTTTACCAGTGATCAGACCTTCACCAGTGATCAGACCTCCAGTATTACCAGTGATCAGACCACCAGTTTTACCAGTGATCAGACCACCAGTTTCACCAGTGATCAGACCTCCAGTATTACCAGTGATCAGACCACCAGTTTCACCAGTGATCAGACCACCAGTATCACCAGTGATCAGACCACCAGTATTACCAGTGATCAGACCACCAGTATTACCAGTGATCAGACCTTCACCAGTGATCAGACCTCCAGTATTACCAGTGATCAGACCACCAGTTTTACCAGTGATCAGACCACCAGTATCACCAGTGATCAGACCTCCAGTATTACCAGTGATCAGACCACCAGTTTTACCAGTGATCAGACCTTCACCAGTGATCAGACCTCCAGTATTACCAGTGATCAGACCACCAGTTTTACCGGTGATCAGACCACCAGTTTCACCAGTGATCAGACCTCCAGTATTACCAGTGATCAGACCACCAGTTTCACCAGTGATCAGACCACCAGTATCACCAGTGATCAGACCACCAGTATTACCAGTGATCAAACCAGCAGTTTCATCCAAATGCTGCAGTTACCAGCACAAATAATAAAACCTTCATGTCTCCAGTGCTGCTGTATCTGATCCTACTGTGGGTTCCAGTGTAAGCCTACACAGATCTCTCTAAAATAGGCTTAACATTTGCCTGATCTGGAGATCACATCACACCACACCTGATCTGGAGATCACACCACACCTGATCTGGAGATCACACCAGATTGGATCACACCACACCTGATCTGGAAATCACACCACACCTGATCTGGAGATCACACCACACCTGATCTGGAAATCACACCACACCTGATCTGGAGATCCCACCAGATCGGATCACACCACACCTGATCTGGAGATCACACCACACCTGATCTGGAGATCACACCAGATTGGATCACACCACACCTGATCTGGAGATCACACCAGATCGGATCACACCACACCAGATCGGATCACACCACACCTGATCTGGAGATCACACCACACCTGATCTGGAGATCACACCTGATCTGGACATCACACCTGATCGAATCACACCAGATCTGGAGATCACACCACACCTGATCTGGAGATCACACCTGATCGAATCACACCTGATCTAAAGATCACACCACACCTGATCTGGAGATCACACCACACTTGATCTGGAGATCACACCACACCTGATCTGGAGATCACACCATATCTGATCTGCAGATCACACCATATCTGATCTGCAGATCACACCATATCTGATCACACCACACCTGATCTGAAGATCACACCAGATCAGATCACACCACACCAGATCTGGAGATCACACCACATCAGATCACACCACACCAGATCTGGAGATCACACCACACCAGATCTGGAGATCACACCACACCTGATCTGGAGATCACACCAGATCACACCAGATCGGATCACAGGTAAAATCCTGAGCCTTGAGTTTCGCTGCTAGAACCTGACACAACCTCACACTCGAACCCCCCCAGAGCTCAGCCACCACCACCACCGCCACGGCGCTATTTATAGCTGCGTTTCAGGAGGTGATGTTGGGTGTTTCAGAGCGTACTGAACGTAGACGTGAGAGGAGATGATGAGATCTATTTCTTTATAAACGTGAACGTTCTGCTCTCCTGCTCTCAGCCACGCCGGTTCCTCTCCTGCTCCTCTAATCGTGTTACTCACACTCCTGTTTATGGGTCTGACCACCGAGCCAGCACGTCTCCTGCTGACGGACGAGTGTGTGTGAGTGTGTGTGTGAGTGTGTGTGTGTGTGTGTGTGTGTGTGTGTGTGTGTGTGTGTGTTTGTGACTGTGTGTGTGTGCGCGTGTGTGTGTGCGTGTGTGTGTCGCCGCTCGGTGAGATTGATGCAGCTCATAAATTCACTCATTCATTTATTTATTTATTAATAAATTCACTCATTCATTTATTTATTCATTTATGAACTACTAAATGTATTAAATTTTTTATTTAATAAATTCATTGATTCATTCACTCATTCATTCATTCATTTATCATTCATTCATTTATTCATTTGTTCATTTATTTAATTTGTTCATTTATTCTCATTCATTCATTTACTCACTAATTCATTAATAAATACATTCATTCATTGTGTGTTTTAGCACCACTTTATCCTGGTCAGGGTCGCAGTGGGTACGATTTACTGGGCAAAAGGCAGGAAACACACCGGACAGGTCACCAGTCCATCACAGGGACACACACACACACACACACACACACACACACACACACACACACACACACACACACTACCATGATATCTCAATAAGCTCCTAATCCTCTTCACCGGCCTAAAGGTGTAATTTGTTGCTCTACATTCGAGCGTTTGGGTGCTCTGGCGGCGAGAGCTTCTCGTACCGAGGACTTTCTGTAGATGTGACGCGTCTCTCGTCCTGATTTACACAGAAACGTATTTTATTTACGTTCTTTATGTTTTATTTTCTGTTCTGAGTTTTTCCAAACCTTCCACAGACTGCAGAACATTACGGTTAGCAACTCGGACTAAATTCAGCGTGTGTGCGTGTGTGTGTGTGTGTGTGCGTGTGTGTGTGTGCGGTTGGCAGCCTTGTTAAGAAAAAAAGAAGACGACTCCGGCTGCCCACGTACCTCCCACGGCCCATACTGGTGGCTATTTTTCCTCCAGCGCCGCGCTCATGTTCCTGTAAGAAGAGGCCGGCGAGCACGATCAGGCCGCCGAGCTCGGCTGTGAAAGCTCATTATCCGCACTCGCGTCTCGAACACTCCGGCACAGCTGTAGACGTGTGAGGAACATCTGTACGGTGCCCACGTGCGAGCGGTCATTACGGTGCTGCGGTATATACAGGGTACGGGGAAAACAGAATAAATAAATTAAATGTAGGATTTATATTCCTGTTTGTTTGTAGCTGCTTGAGTGAACACTGGATTTCATTTCGGGAAAAGTCGTGGAGCATTTCTGACCCTGTCGTCCATGTGAAATTTCAACTACAGGCCAGCCAGATAGCTTAAACGGCACTGGTATATGGTCATTTTAAGGTCTGGTCATAAATTTCTGATAGGGATAAGATCGGGATCAGGCTTGGATGCACTCTATGCCCAAAACCTGACCATGAGCTTGTCGGACGTCCCATATCAAAAACAAATAATATTAAAATATAATAATGACCGCTGTTTTTTCAGCTAGAACAACAGCCGCTCTTCTGAGAGGGCTTCTCACAAGACTTGTAGTATGTCTGTGGGAATTTGTGCCCATTCAGTCAAAAAATGAGAGCACTTGTATGACAGGTAAACACTAGTCCTCATTTTAATCTGATCTGATCCAGCAAACACCAATCTTGCCTTAGTTTTCTGCAAGCTGCCTCATTGGAGCCGTGGATAGCTGGGTTCGATTCCCAGGGTCCTTTCTGTGTGGAGTTGGCATGTTCTCCCTGTGTCTGTGTGGGTTTCCTCCCACAGTCCACAGACATGCAGTCAGGATAATTGAATCTACTAGAAATTATTTGAAGTAGGGCAGTTGTCGCCTAGTGGTACTGGACTAGTAATCAAAAGGTCTTTGGTTCAAGCCCCACCACTGCCTGGTTGCAGCTGTTGGGCCCTTGAGCAAGGCCCTAAACCCTCAATTGCTTAGACAGTATACTGTCACAGTACTGTCGCTTTGGATAAAAAAGCGTCTACCAAATGCAGAAAATGTAAACGTGTGTACACTGATCAGCCATAACATTAAAACCACCTCCTTGTTTCTACACTCACTGTCCATTTTATCAGCTCCACTTACCACATAGAAGCACTTTGTAGTTCTACAATTACTGACTGTAGTCCATCTGTTTCTCTGCATGCTTTGTTAGCCCCCTTTCATGCTGTTCTTCAATGGTCAGGACCCCCACAGGACCCCCACAGAGCAGGTATTATTTAGGTGGTGGATCATTCTCAGCACTGCAGTGACACTGACATGGTGGTGGTGTGTTAGTGTGTGTTGTGCTGGTATGAGTGGATCAGACACAGCAGCGCGGCTGGAGTTTTTAAACACCGTGTCCACTCACTGTCCACTCTAGTAGACACTCCTACCTAGTTGGTCCACCTTGTAGATGTGAAGTCAGAGACGATCGCTCATCTATTGCTGCTGTTTGAGTCGGTCATCTTCTAGACCTTCATCAGTGGTCACAGGATGCTGCCCACAGGGCGCTGTTGGCTGGATATTTTTGGTTGGTGGACGATTCTCAGTCCAGCAGTGACAGTGAGGTGTTTAAAAACTCCAGCAGCGCTGCTGTGTCTGATCCACTCATACCAGCACAACACACACTAACACACCACCACCATGTCAGTGTCACTGCAGTGCTGAGAATCATTCACCACCTAAATAATACCTGCTCTGTGGTGGTCCTGTGGTGGTCCTGACCATTGAAGAACAGGGTGAAAGGGGGCTAACAAAGCATGTAGAGAAACAGATGGACTACAGTCAGTAATTGTAGAACTACAAAGTGCTTCTATATGGTAAGTGGAGCTGATAAAATGGACAGTGAGTGTAGAAAGAAGGAGGTGGTTTTAATGAATTATGTTCTTTCTTTATTTAATGATTGATTTTTTATCTACCAGCAGTCGGTATCACAGAAAAATATATTTAGTTTTTGTTTGTGTTTAAGCAGTTTCACCTTGTTTGTACAAAATAAGTTGCATTTTATAGACCGACTTCCTAAAAAATGCAACTATTTACATGCACATGGTGAGAAACCTTTAAAATAAGTAATAAATCCTAAAGCACGGAGCTGAAGTGATGATAATTATTCCTCCTCTAACTGTAGTCGAACGTCTTCCATAAAACCTCTCATCTCCTCCGTCTCTCCTCTCTGTTTACGCGCCCGTTCCTCTCTTTAAACCCACTTTACAGCTTCAAGAGACGAAAAACACGAGACGCGCTCGCATTAGGAACAAATGTGCTCGCGTCGAGAAGAAAACAGAACGGGCCCCCGGGGGCCGCGCTTTCCAGCAGATGTCGGAGGAGCCCGGAGCGCCGTTCGACAGAGGCGCATCACATTTCCATTTGGCGCTTCACTCCGGCGTCTCTCTGAGTTATGACAGGCCGCGGCGTTCTCAAGATGCTGCGCCTTTCCAGCGTCGTTTATTACCGATGCCAGCCAGCGATCGGGAGCTCTGCCATCGCGCCAGTCTGCTACAAACACAACGCGAGCACAGAAATGCAGCTTCTCTACAAAGCGGACTGAGCGGAAATCAGCCAAGACCTTCGATTCTGAAGCTTCTGCAGCTTAAATATTTACTGAGCTTTGGAAAAGTGGACAAGTACAAGCATAGCAAGAAGGTCCTGGGTTCGATTCCCCGGGTGGAGTGGTCAGGGTCCTTTCTGTGTGGAGTTTGCATGTTCTCCTCGTGTCTGTGTGGCTTTCCTTCTACAGTTCAAAGGCATGCAGTCAGGTTAATTGGAGATACTAAATTGTCCCTAGGTGTGTGTGTGTGATTGTGTGTGTGTGTGTGTGAGATCGAGGAGAGAGTGTATGTGTGTGCAAGTGTGCGAGTGTGTGTGTGTGTGTGTGAGAGCGAGAGAGTGTATGTGTGTGAGAGTGTGTGTGTGTGCAAGTGTGTGAGTGTGTGATTGTGTAAGTGTGTGTGAGTGTGCGAGCGTGTGATTGTGTGTGTGTGTGAGAGAGAGAGAGTGTGTGTGTGTGATTGTGTGTATGAGTGTGTATGTGAAAGTATGTGTGAGTGTGCGAGCGTGTGATAGTGTGTGTGTGTGTGTATGTTAATGTGTGTGTGTGTGCGAGAGTGTGTGTGTGCAAGTCTGTGAGTGTGTGTGCGTGTGTGTGTGTGCGTGTGTGTGTGTGTGTGTTTGCCCTGTAATGAACTGGCAACCTGTCCAGTTGTTTTAACTTGGTGGTAAAACAGAAAATGAATAAATGAATGAAAAGGAAGTGAAAAATAATAAACAAATAAATAAATATACCTTGTAGTAACAGTTTGGGGAAGGCCCTTTCCTATTAAAGCATGACCGTGTCCCCGGGCACTAAGTACAGAGTGTCGATAAGAAGAACCATCGTTGGCATTGTAAGAATAAAGCCTTAAGACGTGTTGGAGACTGAACATGTATGTTGTTAGTAGAAGTTTTTTGGTCCGGTGGGATCAGGATTGTACATTTTGGCTCTGATGTAAAGCTCTACGTTTGGCCAAAGCCCAAAAACAATCTGACAGAACTCGAGCAATCTGCCAAGAACAACAGCCAAAAATATTAGAACCCAGCTGCTGGATCCTGATATTGAACTGATATTGAATTTAAAAGGACGAGCAGCTGAAGGTGGATTTATGCTCCAGTATTGATCCAGGAGGTGAACACTGAGATCGATGAATGTTAAAAAAGTGCTTTTTTGTTTTATTAATTATTGTGTCTCGATCAAGTAGATTTCTGCACATCTAGACTTATTAACTTAAATAATAATTATTAAATGTTTAGGAGTGGTGAATATCAACAGCCATGACCTGCCTTAATATCTATATATCAGTGTATGTCACACTTTATTATTATTTATAGTTCTCTATCAT
Organism: Trichomycterus rosablanca; assembly: GCF_030014385.1. NCBI lineage: Eukaryota > Metazoa > Chordata > Actinopteri > Siluriformes > Trichomycteridae > Trichomycterus > Trichomycterus rosablanca. The sequence goes on from NC_086007.1 coordinate 2,044,238, forward strand.
TTATTATTAATATATTATTATATATTCTTACTCACTTTCTTAAGCGCTTATCTAATCAGGGTCGTGGGCGGGTGTGCTGGAGCCTATCCCAGCTTTTCAATGGGCGCAAGGCACACAGTAACACCCTGGACGAAGCTCCAGGACAGACACACACACACATTCACCTATAGGGCAATTCAGTGTCTCCAATTAACCTGACTGCATGTTTTTGGACTGTGGGAGGAAACTCACACAGACATGGGGAGAACATGCAAACTCTGCACAGAAAGGACCCGGACCGCCCCGCCTGGGGATCAAACCCAGGACCTTCTTGCTCTGAGGCGACAGTGCTGCCCAGTATTATATATTATTGTAATATATTTTTATTTTTATATATAGTAATATATTATTATTGTTATTATTATAATGTTATTATGTAATTATATATATACAGTGTATCACAAAAGTGAGTACACCCCTTACATTTCTGCAAATATTTCATTATATCTTTTCATGGGACAACACTATAGACATGAAACTTGGATATAACTTAGAGTAGTCAGTGTACAGCTTGTATAGCAGTGTAGATTTACTGTCTTCTGAAAATAACTCAACACACAGCCATTAATGTCTAAATAGCTGGCAACATAAGTGAGTACACCCCACAGTGAACATGTCCAAATTGTGCCCAAATGTGTCGTTGTCCCTCCCTGGTGTCATGTGTCAAGGTCCCAGGTGTAAATGGGGAGCAGGGCTGTTAAATTTGGTGTTTTGGGTACAATTCTCTCATACTGGCCACTGGATGTTCAACATGGCACCTCATGGCAAAGAACTCTCTGAGGATGTGAGAAATAGAATTGTTGCTCTCCACAAAGATGGCCTGGGCTATAAGAAGATTGCTAACACCCTGAAACTGAGCTACAGCATGGTAGCCAAGGTCATACAGCGGTTTTCCAGGACAGGTTCCACCCGGAACAGGCTTCGCCAGGGTCGACCAAAGAAGTTGAGTCCACGTGTTCGGCGTCATATCCAGAGGTTGGCTTTAAAAAATAGACACATGAGTGCTGCCAGCATTGCTGCAGAGGTTGAAGACGTGGGAGGTCAGCCTGTCAGTGCTCAGACCATACGCCGCACACTGCATCAACTCGGTCTGCATGGTCGTCATCCCAGAAGGAAGCTGACGCACAAGAAAGCCCGCAAACAGTTTGCTGAAGACAAGCAGTCCAAGAACATGGATTACTGGAATGCCCTGTGGTCTGACGAGACCAAGATAAACTTGTTTGGCTCAGATGGTGTCCAGCATGTGTGGCGGCGCCCTGGTGAGAAGTACCAAGACAACTGTATCTTGCCTACAGTCAAGCATGGTGGTGGTAGCATCATGGTCTTTGGCTGCATGAGTGTTGCTGGCACTGGGGAGCTGCAGTTCATTGAGGGAAACATGAATTCCAACATGTACTGTGACATTCTGAAACAGAGCATGATCCCCTCCCTTCGAAAACTGGGCCTCATGGCAGTTTTCCAACAGGATAACGACCCCAAACACAACCTCCAAGATGACAACTGCCTTGCTGAGGAAGCTGAAGATAAAGGTGATGGACTAAACCCAATTGAGCACCTGTGGCGCATCCTCAAGTGGAAGGTGGAGGAGTTCAAGGTGTCTAACATCCACCAGCTCCGTGATGTCATCATGGAGGAGTGGAAGAGGATTCCAGTAGCAACCTGTGCAGCTCTGGTGAATTCCATGCCCAGGAGGGTTAAGGCAGTGCTGGATAATAATGGTGGTCACACAAAATATTGACACTTTGGGCACAATTTGGACATGTTCACTGTGGGGTGTACTCACTTATGTTGCCAGCCATTTAGACATTAATGGCTGTGTGTTGAGTTATTTTCAGAAGACAGTAAATCTACACTGCTATACAAGTTGTACACTGACTACTCTAAGTTATATCCAAGTTTTATTTCTATAGTGTTGTCCCATGAAAAGATATAATAAAATATTTGCAGAAATGTGAGGGGTGTACTCACTTTTGTGATACACTGTATACTGTATATATATATATATATATATATATATATATACAGTGTATCACAAAAGTGAGTACACCCCTCACATTTCTGCAGATATTTAAGTATATCTTTTCATGGGACAACACTGACAAAATGACACTTTGACACAATGAAAAGTAGTCTGTGTGCAGCTTATATAACAGTGTAAATTTATTCTTCCCTCAAAATAACTCAATATACAGCCATTAATGTCTAAACCACCGGCAACAAAAGTGAGTACACCCCTTAGTAAAAGTTCCTGAAGTGTCAATATTTTGTGTCGCCACCATTATTTCCCAGAACTGCCTTAACTCTCCTGGGCATGGAGTTTACCAGAGCTTCACAGGTTGCCACTGGAATGCTTTTCCACTCCTCCATGACGACATCACGGAGCTGGCAGATATTCGAGACTTTGCGCTCCTCCACCTTCCGCTTGAGGATGCCCCAAAGATGTTCTATTGGGTTTAGGTCTGGAGACATGCTTGGCCAGTCCATCACCTTTACCCTCAGCCTCTTCAATAAAGCAGTGGTCGTCTTAGAGGTGTGTTTGGAGTCATTATCATGCTGGAACACTGCCCTGCGACCCAGTTTACGGAGGGAGAAGATCATGCTCTGCTTCAGTATTTCACAGTACATATTGGAGTTCATGTGTCCCTCAATGAAATGTAACTCCCCAACACCTGCTGCACTCATGCAGCCCCAGACCATGGCATTCCCACCACCATGCTTGACTGTAGGCATGACACACTTATCTTTGTACTCCTCACCTGATTGCCGCCACACATGCTTGAGACCATCTGAACCAAACAAATTATTCTTGGTCTCATCAGACCATAGGACATGGTTCCAGTAATCCATGTCCTTTGTTGACATGTCTTCAGCAAACTGTTTGCGGGCTTTCTTGTGTAGAGACTTCAGAAGAAGCTTCCTTCTGGGGTGACAGCCATGCAGACCAATTTGATGTAGTGTGCGGCGTATGGTCTGAGCACTGACAGGCTGACCCCCCACCTTTTCAATCTCTGCAGCAATGCTGACAGCACTCCTGCGCCTATCTTTCAAAGACAGCAGTTGGATGTGACGCTGAGCACGTGCACTCAGCTTCTTTGGACGACCAACGCGAGGTCTGTTCTGAGTGGACCCTGCTCTTTTAAAACGCTGGATGATCTTGGCCACTGTGCTGCAGCTCAGTTTCAGGGTGTTGGCAATCTTCTTGTAGCCTTGGCCATCTTCATGTAGCGCAACAATTCGTCTTTTAAGATCCTCAGAGAGTTCTTTGCCATGAGGTGCCATGTTGGAACTTTCAGTGACCAGTATGAGAGAGTGTGAGAGCTGTACTACTAAATTGAACACACCTGCTCCCTATGCACACCTGAGACCTAGTAACACTAACAAATCACATGACATTTTGGAGGGAAAATGACAAGCAGTGCTCAATTTGGACATTTAGGGGTGTAGTCTCTTAAGGGGTGTACTCACTTTTGTTGCCGGTGGTTTAGACATTAATGGCTGTATATTGAGTTATTTTGAGGGAAGAATAAATTTACACTGTTATATAAGCTGCACACAGACTACTTTTCATTGTGTCAAAGTGTCATTTTGTCAGTGTTGTCCCATGAAAAGATATACTTAAATATCTGCAGAAATGTGAGGGGTGTACTCACTTTTGTGATACACTGTATATATATATGTTATTATATTGTTGTTATTATTATTATTATTATATTTATATTTATTATTAATTATATATTAAATTGTTAAAATAATTATATTTAATAGTATGTAATATATTTATAATATATAATAATATATTATATTAGTATTATTATATTTATTATTAATTATTGCGCTCTCTTTAACACAAATTTAAAACAATTTAGTTTCATTTATTGTCTGTTTTACCACCGATTTATCCTGGTCAGGGTCACAGTGGGTCCGATTCACTGGGCGAGAGGCAGGAAACACCCCGGACAGGTCACCAGTCCATCAGCCTGACTTCATGTCACCTGGAGGAAACCCACACAGACACGGGGAGAACATGCAAACTCCATACAGCAAGGATCCAGATCGCTCAGACCTGGGAATCAAACCCAGGACCTTCTTGCTGTGAGGCGACCGTGCTACCCACCGAGTCACCGTGCCGGACAGAGTTAATATACTGAGGGCCAGACAGGGTCGATGTTTATTAAACATGATAGTTGATAAAGTGCAGTCGTATATACTGATGGGTGGATGTAATTGTACCTTGTTGAGTTTGACAAGCCTGATATAGTGTATCTGCTCAGCGCCCACTGAGACCCTGATCCTGATGAAACCAAAGTTCTACTGAAGTATTACAGTAATGAATCGAACCTCAGACGAACCTCTCTGTCCATTATGTTTGAAAGGCGCCAATTTCCTGTCACTCTCACACTGTTTTCCTCTTATATAGAATATAATACTGTGTGTATATTTATATTTAAAAGCTGCATATATTGTTTTATTTTTTTTAAGAAGCAGTTTTTTGACAAGCCGTGTCAATAAATAAATAAAAACACGTAATAAAATAAAATAAAATAAAAGAGTGACGTGAAAATAGTGGCTTTCAATCCGCCGTCCAGACACGTCAGCTTTTTCTCCCTGGCCTCGTCTGACAGGGGGTCGTTTGAGGATCTCTGGAATGTGTGCGTGACGGAAAGGTACTCGTACTGAGCCTGCTCGCTGAACACGGGCTCTAAAGTGCATACTGGATCAATATTCTGACCAGTTACATACTGGAACGAGGGTCTGTAGTTCACAGTCGAGCAAGCTTTACAGCACCACAGAACAATGTCGCTTCTCTTTTTTATCCCTTTCTGTCTGTGTATTTAGCAACAAATTTCTCTTTAGTTGGCTCTTACTACGTCTGCGTGAAGCTCACTTGACTGTGGTCAGTGACAGACCAGTTATATACTAGAACGAGGGTCTGAAGTTTACAGTCGAGCAAGCTTTACATCACCACAGACCCTGAGCCTTTATTTTGTTTATTATTTCTGTCTATGTGATTACAAACAGTTTTTTTCTTAAGTGGACTCGTACTACATCTGTGTAAAGCTCACTCGTCTGTGGTCAGTGACATCTCCAAGTTGCCAGTTTTGGTGGGGATTTTTTCAACCCCTTGCCAAGAGACCGCTGTTCCATTAAAGTATCAGCGGGTGCAGTCGTACTAGCCCTATTTATATACTGTGGGCGCAGAGACGTCGTTAGATGTAGTCGATTATAATTACTTATCGAAGACGTTAGCCCAAGCTCAAAAGTCACCTCTGGGTAGAATTGGAATGCTGACTGTGACACAGCGAGCGCCCCTAAAAAGCTGTCAGAGGTTCATGTCGTTATATCTGTGGCGTGTTGGCGGAGCAGATGGGTACACAGCCACCAGCGCCAGGCCTGATTAACCCAGCGGGAGACGCCACATAATGACTGGGCATCAGCAAGAGCAAAGGGAATATATACGTGTGATAGTGTGTGTGATAGTGTGTGTGTGTGTGTGTGTGTGTGTGTGTGTGTGTGTGTGTGGACTCGTGTGTGTGTGCTTGTGTGGGTGTATTCCTTGTGAGCCAGAACCACCCTGGACAGGTCGCCAGTCCATCACAGGGCACACACACACACAGACACACACACACACACAGACACACACACACACACACACAAGAACAGTAGCTCTAATGAACCTGACTGCACGTCTTTGGACTGTGGGAGGAAACCCACACAGACATATGAAGAACATGCAAACTCCACACAGAAAGAACCTTGATCGCTCCACCTGGGATCCGAACCCAGGACCTTCTTGCTGTGAGGCGACAGTGCTACCCACCGTGCCACGTGCACTTCTAAGTAACTTTGATAAGTGCCACATCATTATGACCAGACCACCGGGCTGAGGTACCTCCAAAATAGCACGGGGTGCTCATGGACAACCAACAGAGGTCCAAAGAGGGACGAGCCACAAACCACCGGCGGTCACATGAAGGCTGTGGCATCTGGTACAGTGGATTATTTTAATCCTGGTGATGGTGTAAGTGTGGCACAACACACAGAGCATCAAACCCTCTGTGTATGAGGCTGCATAATCACAGGGCAGTCAAAGCACCCACCTATCCAACATCAAAAGCACCTACAGTGGGCACGCGGGCATCAAAACTGGATTTCAGAGCAACAGAAGACAATCGACTGGCCCCACTGGTCCTGTTTTCTCCAAGATCATGTAGCACGATTCACTTTGGTCCTAATGTTTTGGCTCATCTGTGTGTGTGTGTGTGTGTGTGTGTGTGTGTGTGTGTGTGTGTGTGTGTGTGTACTATGTGTTTATGTGTAAGCATGTGAGCTGTGTGTGGGCATATGGGTGCTAAATGTGTGGGCACGTGCATGCCTGGGCATTTGAGGTGTATGTGAGTATGTGAGTATGTGAGTGTGTGTCAGTGTGTGTGTGTGTGTGTGTTGGCACCCATGCTGTTCTCTGATGTCCAGTCTTGCTCTGGTCAGCACAGACAGATGGACAAGAGCAAGTGCAAAAAAACACCTACACACACACACACACACACACACTCACTCACACACACACACAGAACGTGAACAATGCGTCATTTCTATAAATTCATCCATCTATCTATCTATACATCCATCCATCCATCTATACATCCATCTATCTATCTATAAATCCATCAATCTATCTATCTATAAATCCATCAATCTATCTATCTATAAATCCATCAATCTATCTATACACCCATCCATCCATCCATCTATCTATATATACATCCATCCATCCATCAATACATCCATCCATCCATCCATCCATCTATACATCCATCCATCCATCTATCTATACATCCATCCATCCATCCATCTATACATCCATCCATCCATCCATCCATCTATACATCCATCCATCCATCTATACATCTATAAACCATCTATCTATACATCCATCCATCCATCCATCTATACATCCATCCATCCATCCATCCATCTATACATCCATCCATCCATCTATCTATACATCCATCCATCCATCCATCTATACATCCATCCATCCATCCATCCATCCATCCATCCATCCATCCATCTATACATCCATCCATCCATCTATACATCTATAAACCATCTATCTATACATCCATCCATCCATCTATCTATACATCCATCCATCCATCCATCCATCTATACATCCATCCATCCATCTATACATCTATACATCCATCTATCTATACATCCATCCATCCATCTATCTATACATCCATCCATCCATCCATCCATCCATCTATACATCCATCCATCCATCTATACATCTATAAACCATCTATCTATACATCCATCCATCCATCTATCTATACATCCATCCATCCATCCATCCATCTATACATCCATCCATCCATCTATACATCTATACATCCATCTATCTATACATCCATCCATCCATCTATCTATACATCCATCCATCCATTCTTTCCAAGACAAATAAAGTTTGATTTGATTTGGTTCCCCTTAAAGTTCAATTCATGGTAATAGGGTGGGGACGATATGGGGCAGCGCTGTGGTGTTGGTGATGGTCCGGGAATGAAACCTGAACCCGAATGTTGTGGTCCGGCTGCTCTAGAATCATTCTGATCTTGCGTCCTGCTGTCGCCTGTAGGAAGATCCTGATACGCCGGGCTGGTACGCCGGGCTGTGTAGGTGTTGTGATGGTTTTACAACGGCTGTAATACGGATCTTTAGGTGAATTGATGAGCAGATCGTTTCTGTAGGAGGGCCGTGGGTAATTCACTCCTGATTTATCTCAATACGATATGAAAGCGGCCTCATCTATCTGCTTTTATGTTCACGCACCATTTCAGATTTTATTATTATTATTATTATTATTATTATTTATTTACTGCAATTATCTATAGTGTAAGTTGCTGGAAATGGAAGATCTGAGTCGCCTGGCATGACGTCTGAGCCGGAATTGCGATCAGACAGAGATGGGGACTCGAGTCTTTGACTCGTGTCCAAGTCGCACATACTGTAAGTCACACACACAGTGACTTCAGACTCAACTCAGACACGTTCCAAATGACTCTGACTGTGTGTGTGTGTGTGTGTGTGTGTGTGTGTGTACTATGTGTTTATGTGTAAGCATGTGAGCTGTGTGTGGGCATATGGGTGCTAAATGTGTGGGCACGTGCATGCCTGGGCATTTGAGGTGTATGTGAGTATGTGAGTATGTGAGTGTGTGTCAGTGTGTGTGTGTGTGTGTGTTGGCACCCATGCTGTTCTCTGATGTCCAGTCTTGCTCTGGTCAGCACAGACAGATGGACAAGAGCAAGTGCAAAAAAACACCTACACACACACACACACACACACACTCACTCACACACACACACAGAACGTGAACAATGCGTCATTTCTATAAATTCATCCATCTATCTATCTATACATCCATCCATCCATCTATACATCCATCTATCTATCTATAAATCCATCAATCTATCTATCTATAAATCCATCAATCTATCTATCTATAAATCCATCAATCTATCTATACACCCATCCATCCATCCATCTATCTATATATACATCCATCCATCCATCAATACATCCATCCATCCATCCATCCATCTATACATCCATCCATCCATCTATCTATACATCCATCCATCCATCCATCTATACATCCATCCATCCATCCATCCATCTATACATCCATCCATCCATCTATACATCTATAAACCATCTATCTATACATCCATCCATCCATCCATCTATACATCCATCCATCCATCCATCCATCTATACATCCATCCATCCATCTATCTATACATCCATCCATCCATCCATCTATACATCCATCCATCCATCCATCCATCCATCCATCCATCCATCCATCTATACATCCATCCATCCATCTATACATCTATAAACCATCTATCTATACATCCATCCATCCATCTATCTATACATCCATCCATCCATCCATCCATCTATACATCCATCCATCCATCTATACATCTATACATCCATCTATCTATACATCCATCCATCCATCTATCTATACATCCATCCATCCATCCATCCATCCATCTATACATCCATCCATCCATCTATACATCTATAAACCATCTATCTATACATCCATCCATCCATCTATCTATACATCCATCCATCCATCCATCCATCTATACATCCATCCATCCATCTATACATCTATACATCCATCTATCTATACATCCATCCATCCATCTATCTATACATCCATCCATCCATTCTTTCCAAGACAAATAAAGTTTGATTTGATTTGGTTCCCCTTAAAGTTCAATTCATGGTAATAGGGTGGGGACGATATGGGGCAGCGCTGTGGTGTTGGTGATGGTCCGGGAATGAAACCTGAACCCGAATGTTGTGGTCCGGCTGCTCTAGAATCATTCTGATCTTGCGTCCTGCTGTCGCCTGTAGGAAGATCCTGATACGCCGGGCTGGTACGCCGGGCTGTGTAGGTGTTGTGATGGTTTTACAACGGCTGTAATACGGATCTTTAGGTGAATTGATGAGCAGATCGTTTCTGTAGGAGGGCCGTGGGTAATTCACTCCTGATTTATCTCAATACGATATGAAAGCGGCCTCATCTATCTGCTTTTATGTTCACGCACCATTTCAGATTTTATTATTATTATTATTATTATTATTATTTATTTACTGCAATTATCTATAGTGTAAGTTGCTGGAAATGGAAGATCTGAGTCGCCTGGCATGACGTCTGAGCCGGAATTGCGATCAGACAGAGATGGGGACTCGAGTCTTTGACTCGTGTCCAAGTCGCACATACTGTAAGTCACACACACAGTGACTTCAGACTCAACTCAGACACGTTCCAAATGACTCTGACTCGACTTATGGCTCGTTATCAACAAGAGTCCCTAGCGTCAGCATGTGTTAACATTAGTTACACGTGACAATTATATATATATATAATTATTATTGTAAATATTCTGCTTTGTAAAAACGCCCTGGCCGTCTAGCCAGCTTCCGGCGTAGTGATGAAGCGTCGCTCCCTACTCCCTACACAGTTTGAAGTTCACTTCATTTGAACATTTTCGTTACCTTTGGATTGGAATCTCACTTAAAATGGTGGAATACCCTACGTAGTGCACTTCACAGTAACAGATAATGTGAATGGAACGCTCCTGCAGAATTGGCGCTAATGATTGTAAGAACCGCTTTCTGAACCAATCAGAGCTTCTGATTGTAATTGTTAGTAAGAAATGCTGTTATTTGCATTTATTCAGTTTGCGTCACACAGATGACGCGGTAATGAAACGCTCGATCGGCTTTCTAACCACTTCCTGTTTTACTTCACAACCGGGAAAAGTTTGGAGGTTTTTAATTATAAGCACATTTACAAAATAACAGATTCTATTCCTAATGGGACGCACGCTTATAAATGTAATAGCATCTGGAAGAACAGAAGCTAAGGTAAGCAGCGGTTATGATTGTTTTTGCTGTGTTTGGGATTTTGGCCGCTGTGCCGTGATTTATCGAGAGCTTTTGTTTTGCAATGAAAACAAAACGTATCAGTTGAAGCTTTTAACTGGAACCTTCTTGTTACGGAAATTACATTCATTTACACAATGAGGAGGAAAGTAAAGACACGAAGTAAAACGGCTAAATACACTCGCTAATCTGTTGTTTTTATCTGAATTTACAGATTATTGGTTTATTTCTACGCTACATTTCCAATATATGTTTTGTGTAGATTATATTGACTCGTGACTCGACTCGGACTCTAGCCTAAAGACTCGTGACCTGACTCAGACTCATATTTTGTGACTTGTGAACATCTCTGTGATCAGAAAGAGGTAAAGCTTTTGCGTAGGGCTGTGGATGGACAGTTCGGATCTGGAAGACGCTCATGATTTACCAAACAAACCGTCAGTCTAAATAAAACCGTAATATCAACATGATGCTGCGTTTTTCTTCTTTAATAAATAAAAATTAAGCCTCATTATGCCAAAAATAATGGACATAAATGATTTAGTGATATTTAGGGAGGACAGGAGGGCGAGACACACACACACACACACACACACACACACACACACACACACGCGGCCGGCAGTAAATCAGCCAAATTGGAGCTGACGAGCTCGACCGTGGCGGCGTGCCGGGCAGGTCAGCGAGTCCACACAAACACGTATGGCGGGAGGTGAGCGCTCGCTCCACGCCCCTCCTCGCAGCACCAGCCCGGCCGAGCCGAGCTAAATTCATACCCGGCTGTACCGGGGCCTCCGTGGGTCGAGAACACACGACGATGCGACTTCCAGAGCGTCTGAGTTTGTCTAACACGCCTCAGAAATATTTACATTCAGGGTTTATTACTCCGCCCGGCCGCGCGTCTCTGTAATAACCGCGGTTACATCGGGTGAATGTAAATGTCAGTACCGTCCCGCCCACACGTGCACGCGGCGTGACAGGTGAAGTCGATCATACAGCTCTGATAGATACACAAATTATAAAAAAAAAATTCATTCATTCATTGTTTGTTGTAGCAGCGTTTCATCCTGGTCAGGGTTGCAGTGGTAGAGTGTCTCCAGCACAACAACATCGGTCAATGGCTTTGGTCACTGTTTATGCCTTTATTCATCCCCAAACTTCCCCTTGGGGATATCTGTCTGTATGTCCGTCCGTCTGTCTGTCTGTCCATTTGTCTTTCTGTCTGTCTGTCCGTCTGTCCATTTGTCTGTCTGTCTTTCTGCTTGTCTGTCTATTTGTATGTCTATTTGTTTGTCTATTTGTCTGTCTGTCCACCCATCATTCTGTCTGTCTGTCCATTTGTCTATCTATCTTTCTGTCTGTCTGTCCATCTTTCTGTCTGTCTGTCTGTCTGTCTGTCAATTTGTCTTTCTGTCTGTCTATCTATCTATATGTCTGTCTGTTTGTCTACCTGTCCATCTATCTATCTATCTGTCTGCCTGTCCATTTGTCTGTCTGTCCATCTATCTATCTGTCTTTCTGTCTATCTATCTGTCTGTCTGTCTGTCTGTCTGTCTGTCTGTCTTTCTGTCTGTCTGTCTGTCTGTCTGTCTATCTATCTATCTATCTATCTATCTATCTATCTATCTATCTATCTATCTATCTATCCATCTGTTTGTTTATCTATCTATCTTTCTGTCTGTTCGTCCATCCGTTCATTGTTATGTCTGTCCATCATTGTGTCTTTCTGTCTGTCCATCTGTCTGTCTGTCTGTCTGTCTGTCTGTCTTTCTGTCCATCTGTCTGTCTGTCTGTCGGTCCTCGACATTCTTTTGGTCTGGCGTAAGAGATTAGAGTCACCGAGCCACCGCGTGTGCCACTGTGCCCGGATCGTAACGCCAACGTGTTCTAGTAAAACAAGCAAAAAACAGCAGTTTGACTAAATACTAAAAAATGGGATTTTATTTTATTGGTGTTTTTTTGGACGAGTTTCTGAGTGACGCTTCAGTCGTACCGCTTTGTTTTAATGTTTGGTTTATGTTGGTTTATGTTGGTTTATGTTGGTTTATGTTGGTTTATGTTGTTTTATGTTGGTTTGTGTTGGTTTGTGTTGGTTTATGTTGGTTTATGTTGGTGTGTGTTGGTTTATGTTGGTTCATGTTGGTGTGTGTTGGTTTATGTTGGTTCATGTTGGTGTGTGTTGGTTTATGTTGGTTCATGTTGGTTTATGTTGGTTTATGTTGGTTCATGTTGGTGTGTGTTGGTTTATGTTGGTTCATGTTGGTGTGTGTTGGTTTATGTTGGTTCATGTTGGTTTATGTTGGTTCATGTTGGTGTGTGTTGGTTTATGTTGGTTCATGTTGGTTTATGTTGGTTTATGTTGGTTCATGTTGGTGTGTGTTGGTTTATGTTGGTTCATGTTGGTTTATGTTGGTTCATGTTGGTGTGTGTTGGTTCATGTTGGTTCATGTTGGTTTGTGTTGGTTTATGTTGGTTTATGTTGGTTTATGTTGGTTCATGTTGGTGTGTGTTGGTTCATGTTGGTTCATGTTGGTTTGTGTTGGTTTATGTGGGTTTATGTTGGTTCATGTTGGTGTGTGTAGGTTTATGTTGGTTTGTGTTGGTTTATGTTGGTTTATGTTGGTTTATGTTGGTTTATGTTGGTTTGTGTTAGTTTATGTTGGTGTGTGTTGGTTTATGTTGGTTTATGTTGGTTTATGTTGGTTTGTGTTGGTTTGTGTTGGTTTGTGTTGGTTTATGTTGGTTCATGTTGGTTCATGTTGGTGTGTGTTGGTTCATGTTGGTGTGTGTTGGTTTGTGTTGGTTTATGTTGGTTCATGTTGGTGTGTGTTGGTTTATGTTGGTTTATGTTGGTTTGTGTTGGTTTATGTTGGTTCATGTTGGTGTGTGTTGGTTCATGTTGGTTTATGTTGGTTTGTGTTGGTTTATGTTGGTTTATGTTGGTTTATGTTGGTTCATGTTGGTGTGTGTTGGTTCATGTTGGTGTGTGTTGGTTTATGTTGGTGTGTGTTGGTTTATGTTGGTGTGTGTTGGTTTATGTTGGTTTATGTTGGTTTATGTTGGTTCATGTTGGTGTGTGTTGGTTCATGTTGGTTTATGTTGGTTTGTGTTGGTTTATGTTGGTTCATGTTGGTGTGTGTTGGTTCATGTTGGTTTGTGTTGGTTCATGTTGGTTCGTGTTGGTTTGTGTTTTTTGTGTTGGTTTGTGTTGGTTTGTGTTGGTTTGTGTTGGTTTGTGTTGGTTTGTGTTCTTTGTGTTGGTTTATGTTGGTTTGTGTTGGTTCATGTTGGTTTGTGTTGGTTTGTGTTGGTTTATGTTGGTTTGTGTTCGTTTGTGTTCGTTTGTGTTGGTTTATGTTGGTTTGTGTTGGTTCGTGTTGGTTCGTGTTGGTTTGTGTTTGTTTGTGTTTGTTTGTGTTGTTTGTGTTGGTTTGTGTTGGTTTATGTTGGTTTGTGTTGGTTTGTGTTGGTTCGTGTTGGTTCGTGTTGGTTTGTGTTGGTTTGTGTTGGTTTGTGTTGGTTTGTGTTGGTTTATGTTGTTTTATGTTGGTTTATGTTGGTTCATGTTGGTTTATGTTGGTTTGTCTTGGTTTGTGTGGGTTTATGTTGGTTTATGTTGGTTTATGTTGGTTTATGTTGGTTTGTGTTGGTTCGTGTTGGTTTATGTTGGTTTATGTTGGTTTGTCTTGGTTTATGTTGGTTTGTGTTGGTTTATGTTGGTTCGTGTTGGTTCGTGTTGGTTTATGTTGGTTTATGTTGGTTTATGTTGGTTCATGTTGGTTTATGTTGGTTTGTGTTGGTTTGTGTTGGTTTATGTTGGTTTATGTTGGTTCATGTTGGTTCATGTTGGTTTGTGTTGGTTTGTGTTGGTTTATGTTGGTTTATGTTGGTTCATGTTGGTTCATGTTGGTTTATGTTGGTTCATGTTGGTTCATGTTGGTTTTTGTTGGTTCATGTTGGTTTGTGTTGGTTCATGTTGGTTTGTGTTGGTTTATGTTGGTTTATGTTGGTTCATGTTGGTTTATGTTGGTTCATGTTGGTTTATGTTGGTTCATGTTGGTTCATGTTGGTTTATGTTGGTTTATGTGTGTAATTTCATGTATTCACCCGGTGTGAACATTTCTAAAAGTGCGCCCGTAAAACGTGACGCTGTTGTAGTGTCGCCTGAACAAAACACTTCATCTCAGAGTAAAAATAATGTGGATTTTTATTATTATTCATTAATTTTTTAGCTGAGATTTGTGCTGGTGTGTTGTGACTGTGCTCACTCATGCAGAATTACACAATCAGGCGTCGTGGCTCCTCATCACTGCTCCCAGATTTAAAATTATTAATAAAATAAAGACAAACAAACGCTGATGTTCCACACGAACGCCTCTCCGCTTTAATGCGTTTACAGCTTTAGAATTCTGTCCTCACTTAGCGGCGGGGTGCAGCGCCAAAATCAGCCGACACCCACCGGCACTCAGCTGGAACCCCTGGTGGACTCACAGAGGAGATGAAGAGAACAGGAGGGATTTTATTACAGATACAGAGAAACTGGTGAGGGAGCACAAGGGTGGATATAAAGGACCCACCATGACCCTGACCAGGATAATACGGTTAGAAAAATGATGATTGGCATTTTTCAGGGTTAGTGAGGTGGCTCAGTGGTAAAGTGTGTCCAGCTCAACAACATGACCGCTGCCTTTGGTCACTATTATGCCTTTATTCATCCCCAAAGTTCCCCTTGGGGATCAATGTAGTACATTCATCCATCCATCTATCCATCCGTCTGTCTGTTCATGCGTCCATCTGTCTGTCTCTTTCATCCAGGTGCTCTGTTACCTTAGGCCTCCCAAAACATGCAGAATATTAAAGTAAGTGAGGAATGAATGAATGAGTAAAATAATGAGTGAGTGAGTAAGAAGGTAAGTGAGTGAATGAATGAGTGAGTTAATGACCGAATGAGTGACAATGAGTGATAGAATGAGTGAATAAGTGTGACAATGAATGAATGAATGAGTTAAAAAGTGAGTGAGTGAGTGAGCAGGTGAGTAACTGAGTGAGTGAATGAATAAATGAATGAATAATTAAAAGAATGGGAGGGTGAGTAAGTGACTTGAGTGAATAAAAAAGTAAAGAAATTAGTGAGTGAGAAAAAGTGAATGAATGAATAAATGAGTAAAAAATAGGTGAGTGCGCAAGCGAGTAAGTAAATAAGTAAGTGGGAGTGAATGTAAAGTGAATGAATGAGTGAGTAGGTGAGTAAGTGAGTGGATGAGTGAGTAAGTGAGTGAGTGAGTGGATGAGTGAGTAAGTGAGTAAGTGAGTGGATGAGTGAGTAAGTGAGTGAGTGAGTGGATGAGTGAGTAAGTGAGTGAGTAAATGAGTGAGTAAGTGAGTGAGTGAGTGAGTGAGTAAGTGAGTGAGTGAGTGAGTGAGTGAGTAAATGAGTGAGTAAGTGAGTGAGTGAGTGAGTGAGTGAGTGAGTAATATAAAACCCACTTTTCTGCAGTAATGTTTCATGTCGCTGGAGTCGGTCGGGGTTCCGATTCATGATCTGAAGCTGAAAGCGTGTCATGTTTAGTTTTCTTAACATGGCGGGGGGTGGAAGTTTGGGTAATTGATTTGGTGGGGGGTTGAGCTTGGAGGCGGTTGTAGTTTTGAGATTGGGGGGGTCGAATTTGGGCGGGGTTTCAGGTTGTTGGGGTTTGAGGTTGGGGTTGAATTTGGGCGGGGTTTTAGGTTGGTGTGGTTGGATGTGGGGGGTTGAATTTGGGCGGGGTTTTAGGTTGGTGTGGTTGGATGTGGGGGGTTGAATTTGGGCGGGGTTTTAGGTTGGTGTGGTTGGATGTGGGGGGTTGAATTTGGGCGGGGTTTTAGGTTGGTGTGGTTGGATGTGGGGGGTTGAATTTGGGCGGGGTTTTAGGTTGGTTTGGTGGGATGTGGGGGGTTGACTTTGGGCTGGGTTTGAGGTTGGAGTGGTTGGATGTGGGGGTTGAATTTGGGCGGGGTTTGAGGTTGGTGTGGTGGGATGTAGGGGGTTGACTTTGGGCGGGGTTTGAGGTTGGTGTGGTGGGATGTGGGGGGTTGACTTTGGGCGGGGTTTGAGGTTGGTGTCGTGGGATGTGGGGGTTGAATTTGGGCGGGGTTTGAGGTTGGTGGGGTTGGATGTGGGGGGTTGAATTTGAACGGGGTTTGAGGTTGGTGTGGTTGGATGTGGGGGGTTGAATTTGGGCAGGGTTTGAGGTTGGTGTGGTGGGATGTGGGGGGTTGACTTTGGGCGGGGTTTGAGGTTGGTGTGGTGGGATGTGGGGGTTGAATTTGGGCGGGGTTTGAGGTTGGTGTGGTGGGATGTGGGGGTTGACTTTGGGCGGGGTTTGAGGTTGGTGTGGTGGGATGTGGGGGTTGAATTTGGGCGGGGTTTGAGGTTGGTGTGGTGGGATGTGGGGGGTTGACTTTGGGCGGGGTTTTAGGTTGGTGTGGTGGGATGTGGGGGTTGACTTTGGGCGGGGTTTGAGGTTGGTGTGGTGGGATGTGGGGGGTTGACTTTGGGCGGGGTTTGAGGTTGGTGGGGTGGGATTTGGGGGTTGAATTTGGGTGGGGTTTGAGGTTGGTGGGGTTGGATGTGGGGGGTTGAATTTGAACGGGGTTTGAGGTTGGTGTGGTGGGATGTGGGGGGTTGAATTTGGGCGGGGTTTGAGGTTGGTGGGGTTGGATGTGGGGGGTTGAATTTAAGTGGGGTTTTAGGTTGGTGGGGTTGGATGTGGGGGGGTTGAATTTGGCGGGGTTTGAGGTTGGGGCGGTTGTGGTTTTGAGATGGGGGGTTGAATTTGGGCGGGGTTTGAGGTTGGGGGGTTTGTGATTGGTGGGGTTGGAAGTGGGGGGTTGAATTTGGGCGAGGTTTGAGGTTAGGGGTTTGAGATTGGTGGGGTTGGATGTGGGGGGTTGAATTTGGGCGGGGTTTGAGGTTGGGGGGTTTGAGGTTGGTGTGGTTGGATGTGGGGGGTTGAATTTGGGTGCGGTTTGAGGTTGGTGGGGTTAGATGTGGGGGGTTGAATTTGGGTGGGGTTTGAGGTTGCGGGGGTTGAGATTGGTGGGGTTGGATGTGGGAGGTTGAATTTGGGCGGGGTTTGAGGTTGGGGGCGGTTGTGGTTTTGAGATTGGGGGGTCCGGTGTGTCTGTCCATGTGAAGTTTATCACGCCGTCTGAAGCGTTTACAGCGGCGCTAATCCTGCAGCGTCGGGGCAGAAACGGGCGGCGTTTCACATCCACGCTGAGTTCAGAGGCAGATTTAGAAAGTCTCCACGTCTGCCGGGAGGAACCCGCGTCCGGAACTTCTGAGTCCTCTGACCGCAGCCGGGGCGCAACTTTTTTACCACTAATTGCTGAAGAAAGCGTGGAGTCGGCGTTGGCACCGGGTCTCCATTACCCCGCACCCTGATGAGAGGGGCGAGCCGCTGAGAGGTGGGTCTGTGTGAGACCAGCCAAAAAGTACAGAATAAAAAAGGAACGTAATTTCTCTCAGCACGTCAGGAACACATTCACTGTCTGGAGCCAATTAAAGAACACAGATCAATGCCCACCGTGCTGCCAGCTCAGAGCGCCACAGATTAACGGGAGTCTGGGGAGGAGGATTTTTTATTTCTTATCTTTATCAAACGCCAAACCGCTGCAGCTCTGGTGAACACGGAAAATCACAGATACACAAATCTGCTGCTCAAACCTGTAAATGTGTCTCCATCTCCAAACTGGACTGTTTTTTAAAATTCAGTTGTCACTTATACAAAAAAA
Source organism: Trichomycterus rosablanca (assembly GCF_030014385.1). Classification (NCBI taxonomy): domain Eukaryota; kingdom Metazoa; phylum Chordata; class Actinopteri; order Siluriformes; family Trichomycteridae; genus Trichomycterus; species Trichomycterus rosablanca. The sequence continues at coordinate 2,062,523 of NC_086007.1, forward strand.
AAAGCGTGGCATGGTGGTATGACTGGTAGTGTGGGTGCTCCACAGCGCCAGCGTGGGTATACACTCCAGCTCATGCCCATGTGGATTTCATCCTATGTTCCAAAAAGGTGAATTGATTATCGTCCAGTGTCACTTGGAACGCTATTTCTCCAAAACGAAGATGATCCCTCTATTCTGATTATTAACTTCAGCTGTTTCAGCCATAACAATTACTAACGTGTGTTTAAAATTAATTATATATAATAAATAATAAATAATATGCTTCCAACTTTGTCCTAACATGTAGAGTAAATATAGTAAATATAGTAAATCAGTAAAGTACTATATACTGTATGTGTGTATATACACCGATCAGCCATAACATTAAAACCACCTCCTTGTTTCTACACTCACTGTCCATTTTATCAGCTCCACTTACCATATAGAAGCACTTTGTAGTTCTACAATTACTGACTGTAGTCCATCTGTTTCTCTGCATGCTTTGTTAGCCCCCTTTCATTCTCAGCACTGCAGTGACACTGACATGGTGGTGGAGTGTTAGTGTGTGTTATGCTGGTATGAGTGGATCAGACACAGCAGTGCTGCTGGAGTTTTTAAACACCGTGTCCACTCACTGTCCACTCTATTAGACACTCCTACCTAGTCGGTCCACCTTGTAGATGTAAAGTCAGAGACGATCGCTCATCTATTGCTGCTGTTTGAGTCGGTCATCTTCTAGACCTTCATCAGTGGGCACAGGACGCTGCCCACGGGGCGCTGTTGGCTGGATGTTTTTGGTTGGTGGACTATTCTCAGTCCAGCAGTGACAGTGAGGTGTTTAAAAACTCCAGCAGCGCTGCTGTGTCTGATCCACTCATACCAGCACAACACACACTAACACACCACCACCATGTCAGTGTCACTGCAGTGCTGAGAATGATCCACCACCTAAATAATACCTGCTCTGTGGTGGTCCTGTGGTGGTCCTGACCATTGAAGAACAGCATGAAAGCAGGTTAAAAAGTACGTAGGGAAACAGATGGACTACAGTCAGTAATTGTAGAACTACAAAGTGCTTCTATATGGTAAGTGGAGCTGATAAAATGGACAGTGAGTGTAGAAACAAGGAGGTGCCTATTCAATTTATGTTTCCTGTTTGCTGCACTGTGACCCTGACCAGGATTAAGCAGCAGTAAAACAGACAGTGAATGAATGAATGAACTTGATTGGTTGAATTTAATTCTTCTTCTTGTCTGGAGAAAGTCAAATAGCCAGCAGTGTGTTTGTTTTGACTCATGGAGCATTAATGATATCCGTGTGTGTGTGTGTGTGTGTGTGTGTGTGTGTGTACGTCAGAGGTTCCCGCGGCCTGTCCGCTGCAGGCGAGACCAGTTGATTCATTAATGCCAGCAGCGGTGCCAGTTAGAGTAACGCTGTAATGCAGGATTAGAACCGGACCACCGGTGTGCGCCACAGGGTAATAAATACATCAGTGACCCCCGCAACACACACACACACACACACCAACACACACTGACATACACACCCGCCCCCCTTCGAGGCAGCCATTAGTCACCACCACTTCGTCCGTTTGTTTCTCCGATGCCGGTCACGAACCCGGACCTTTTCGGAGAGAGCCCGCCGTTCCCCTCGTGAGAGAGACGTAAGCGCCCGTCGGCGTGAGAACATCTGTCCTGATGTGGTACGAGTGACGGATCGATGTGTCGGGATGTTCGGTGGATGAAAGCTTCAGGCTGAACGTCAGACACCAGTCGTCAGTCTTCAACATCAATTATCGTGTCTCTGTGTCGGCGCGGCTTTGATTTTCGGGGAAGATGTCGGGACGTGAACGTCACCGGTTAGAGAGCGTGATCGTACAGGTTTCATACTTGTACACACACACACACATACATACACACACACATACATACACACATAGCCTAGCGGTTAAGGTACTGGACTAGTAATTAAAAGGTTGCTGGTTCAAGCCCCACTACTGCCAGGTTGCCACTGACCCTTGACCCTCAATTGCTTACACTATATACTGTCACAGCAGTCATCAAATGTAAATGAGCAATTGATGGTCAAGGGCCTCGCTCAAGGGCCTAACTGTGGCAACCTCACAACCTTTCAATTACTAGTCCGGTGTCTTAACCACTAGGCTACAACACAGAACTCCACCTCCACCTGGGGATCGAACCCAGGACCTTCTTGCTGTGAGGCGACGGCGCTACCCACCGATTCTAATATTTATAGAATGCAGCGATCAGTGAGAAGACGGGAAATCTTTTCTGCAAACGTAATAAAATAAATACATTTAAGCTGGGATCCGTGTGTCTGTGTGTCTGTGTGTCTGTGTGTCTGTCTGTGTGTGGATGCTGAGGCAGGAACGGCGCCGATGTTACTAACGAGAGCCAGAAAAACACAAACCAGCTCAGATTGCATTTGTAGGAGGATTGTGGGATTTTAAAGTGGAAATCTGAGTTACTGGAAACGCAGACCATTAGCGAGCCGTACGTCTGTTTTCAAAGAATTAACGTTCATTAGCATTTCAGCGTCGATCCATTAGTTTGACCGGCCGATCCGTCCAATTACCGGCAGCGCGACGCGATTTGGGAAACGCTTTGCTTCCGATTTTCTTTATGGCTCCATTAAAAGGGGCGTCTGATTTTATTTGTGGCGAGCAGCGTTTCTCCGCTCTGTTCTCTCACTTGTTTTTTTTTTTTACAGAACACCCAATTTAGAGACGGAGGGCTCGGGGCTCTTTATGGCCCCCTCCCAGGCTCCGAGTGCAGGAATTGAAGTGTGACTGTGAATTTGAATCGGCCTTTTAGTCGGAGCCGGTTGGAGGAGCGGGGGAATACATTTGTCTGAGACCCGGAGGTAAAGAAAGCCACACTTTCATTCCTGATGGATGTGAAGAACGACTCCGCAGGAAATTCGGACACGTTCGAACTACAAGTGTGGTGAAGGAGGTGAAGACAGAGACGGACCGGCACGTTTTAATGCCCTGATTTATTCAATCCAACCTTAAATAAAATGTGAAACACACATTATCGACAGAAGTATTGGGACACCCTTTCTGGGCACAAATTCCCACAGACATGTACAACCCCAAATCAGTAAAAGTTGGGACAGTATGGAAAATGTAAATAGTAAAAAAAACACAGAGTTTCTTACATTTACTTTGCCGTTTATTTTATTTGATGTCAGACAGGATGAACCTGAGATATTTCATGTTTTATCTTCATTTCATTTATTAATAAACATCCATTTCTGCATTTCAGACCTGCAACACATTCCAAAAAAATTTGGGACACTAAAGCATTTACCACTTTGTAACGTAGCCGTTCCTTTTCACCACTTAAAAGTTCTTCCTGCAAACACGTCTTAAGGTGTGTCTCTATTGGGGACAGGTCAGGACTGCAGGCAGGCCAGTCCAGTACCTGTACCCTCTTCTTCCGCAGCCATGCCTTTGTAATGTGTGCAGCATGTGGTTTTGCATCGTCTTGTTGAAAAATGCTGGACCGATTCCTTGAATGGTTTAATGATATTCTGCACTGTAGAGGGAGAAATATGCAAATCCCTTCCAATCTTTCTTTGAGGTTCATTGTTTTTAAACATTTCAATCATTTTCTCACACATCGCTCTGTTACTGCATCTGTAGTCGATTCCACGTGGCCCCCAGTCGTTTCTGGGTAGGAGGATCTTCCATCACAGCGTTTACTTTAGCGAGCGCTAATGAACAAGATTAGCCACGTCGGGAGGAAGAACCTGGCAGCAGTTCGATGGCGCGGTCCCGGTCTTATTGAGGCGATGGTTTAAACACCGTAATCTGACTAAATGCTTCTGACACGTCCTGATTCCTCAAAGACGTTTAGCAGTCATGTCCGTGTGTAGAGTAGTGGAAGAGTAGTGACGCAGCGCTGACATCTAAACACCGCCTGTGACACCGCCAGGGTTCTCGGTGACTAAATTAAATTAAATTTGCTTTTTTAAATTTGTCTGTGCTTAGATTTTTTGTTGTAAAGGACAGAAGAGCAGCAGAACGTTCAGCCGCTTTTCTGAGAAGCTTCTCACAAGACTTTGAAGTATGTTTGTGGGAATTTGTGCCCATTCAGTAGTACAAAAGAGCATTTGTATTTTGGTCAAGGAATCTGTCGAGTGGGGCTGAGGTTAGGGCTCTGTGCCGGCCACTGGAGTTTCTTTATAGGGCTTGCTTTATAAAATATTGTTTATCTATGTAATTATTTAATAATAAAATTATGCATTTATTTAATAATAATAATAATAATAATAATAATAATAATATTTATTTATTTATTTAATAATATGAATTAATTTTTTATTTAATCATAATATTTATTTATTTAATAGTAATAAGAATTCATTTATTTATTTAATAATAATATTTATTTGTTTAATAATAATATTTTATATTTGTTTATGTAAATGTTTATTTATATTTTAAATAATATTTATTTAATAATAGAAATAATTATTTTAATTTATTTAATAATATTTATCTATGTAATTATTTAATAATAAAATTATGTAATTATTTAATAATAAAAGTATGTATTTATTTAATCATAACATTAATTTATTTAATAGTATGAATTAATTTTTTATTTAATCATAATATTTATTTTTATAATAATAATATAAATGTATTTCTTTAATAATCACATTTTATTTTTATTTATTCATTTACTAATAATATTTATTTAATAATGACAATAATAATAATATGACTTTATTTTATATTTATTATTTATATTTTCATACTATTTGTTTAATAATAACATCACTGCATTTTTATTTATTTATTTAATAATATTTATTTATTTATTCTTTAAAGAATTTAACCCAGGTCCAAGCCTGTTAAAGATCAGATTCAAAATTATTATTATTATTATATTAAAAAGTTCATGCACGTTTTCTTAATCTTGGGACTTTTTGATAAAAAATTTTTTTGAATGAATATTTTCTGGCAGAATGATGCTGCTCTAAATGGCTGACCGAGCAGAATCAAGTGGTCAGTAAGTGTCAGAATCAGCTCCAGGTACCTGAGCAGGCGGATTGTACGCAGGTCCATCAGGGTTTGGGTTGAATTGGGGGTGGTACATGGTCTAAAGAGGCTGTGAAGCACCGAGCTAATTAAGCCTGATGATTTCCTGTCACGACCTTTCTGATCCATCAGTAATTCTTACCGTACGAGACCATCATCCTCTCACCCGGCGCCTCCTCTCGCCTTTCCTCAGATAAAGCTTGTTATTTCAGGACGTGGATCACGGCGGCGTGACATTTACAGTCAGAGAAAACACACCGACGGGAATAAGAGTGAAAATATGCAGAAAAATAAACATGAGTGAGCTGAGCGGGTGAGATAAGAGCGACTTTATTTAAATTACAGATATTGTTTAGTCAGGAGATTTCATAAGAGACTAAATAATAAATATACTGAAATAATACCGCAGTGAATTTAGATTTTAGAACAGAACAGAAGCAGAATCTTCCACTGTGGTGTTTTTTATTGCTGCTTCTTTTTTTATGCCATTTTTATCCTAATTTAGTCGTATCCAATTCTCCTCTACTGCATGGAAAGCCGTGACTATTACACTCCCCCCGCACCGACTGCTTCTTTTCACCTTCATATGGAGATCCGTATCACGCACAGAGAGTCATCAGCCAGCAGAGGTGGTAACTGCAGCAGCTACAGTACCTCCCTTACTCACCTGGACCAGCCGATTGTTGTCCGGATAGGCACCCTGACGATTGGTAACAGAGCTAAATCATCATGTCTGTCCAGTTCATGTAAATATATTACAAAATGCAATATACATTTTTTTTATAATATTTGTTATTTAATAATAATATGTATTAAATAATAAAATAATTACATTTATTAATATTTATTGATTTAATGCTTTAATAATATAATAATGTATTTATTTAATAATAATAATATTTACTTATGTATTTATTTAATAATATGAATTTATTTATTTATTTAATAATAATATTTTATATTGGTTTATTAATTTAATAATAATAATTTATGGAAAATGTTTATTTATTTATTTATTTAATAATAATATTTATTTATTTAATAATAAAATAATTGTAGAAATTTATTTATTTAATAATATTTATCTATTTAATTATGTGATAATAAGATTATGTATTTATTTAATAGTAGTACTAATGTTTATTTATTTAATAATAATATAAATGTATTTATTTATGTAAAATGTTTATTTATTTATTTAATAATAATAATATTTATTTAATAAAATAATTATATAAATTTATTTATTTATTTAATAATATTTATCTATTTGATTATTTAATAATAAGGTTATTTATTTATTAATAATATGAATTTATTTTTATTTAATCATAATATTTATTTGTTTAATATTAATATTTTATATTTGTTTATTTATTTAATAATTAAATGTATTTTTTAGTAATAATAATAGTTTATATTTGTTTATTTCTTTATTTATAAAATGTATTTATTTAATATTATTTATTTATTTATTCATTTATCTGACCTGCACTAAGAGTGCACTGATATGTGTCCCTACAATGGCCGGGTTCCTTCTGTAATTTCAAACTTACTGTTCTTACTTACGAGCTCACTAGAAAGAAACTGGACTATCAGGAGTAAAACCTACGGACGCAGAAAGTAACTGGATGCCAGGTTCAGACACAGATCCTCCCTGATGTGATATTTAAACTCTGTTTCGCTCCACGTCTGTGTTCTGTACGTGACGTGTGTTTGTTCAGGAGTTCCAGTATAAAGTCGTGTCCTATAAATCAGACTTTAATAACGAGGTGCTGTTAGGGAGTCGCCGCAGCGTCTTCAGGGAGGAAGTCCGGCTCCGCAGCAACAAAGCCCAACCGAAATGAAGCCGGCGGTGTCGAGCGCTTTAATTAAGACGCCGGTCGGGTATTTCCTGTGGGCAATCCTCTGTGTGTTCGGGACGTGATTGCTCCGCTTCTCAAACACGGCAGCCGCGCCGGGAGACGAGCGACAGCCAAGTCTCGTCGATCGATCGGTGAGTCTTCAGGTCCCGCGTAACTCATAACGACTCGACCAATCAGCTCCGGGTTTCATTATCTACTGCAGGAGAAAACAATTTCCCCTATAAATGGTTCTCACGCCAATCCTCGGGTCAACGTCTCTGGTCCAGGTTCAGCATCCTGGACCAGCATTAGAATGACCTCTGTGTGCGTCCTGCACGTTTCTTTCTAGTGAGCTCATGTGACGTAACAGTAGGTTTGAAGTTACACAAGGTGCAGGGTGTTAGGTGAACCTAAGTATTGCATGGACACGTATCAGTGCACCCTTAGTGCAGGTCACAGGTCAATCAAATATGTGGATTAATGATCTGCTCTGGCGCCCCCTAAAGCCAGCAATGGAAATGAATCCATTCAGTTGCTTCCTACACTACATGATTTTTGCCCTGATTTTCGCTCGGCGACTAGATTTGCCAGCTCGGGAGCAACTCGGCGTTCGCTCTGCAATCGAACCTCGGCTCTCGATCGCTATGTGTGAACTACTCAACGACTCGATTCGAGCGGCTCAGCGAGTGCTCGGCGACTGAAGAAATATATCTAGCTTGTCAAATATCTGGATCTGAGTTGCCTGACTGGCAATGAGTGCGGTGTCGACCAGACAATGAGAACGCAAGATACGGGGTGAGGGGAAACGTAGGTTAGTTGTTGTAAACAGGTGGGACAGGGGTGTAATATAGTTTATATCAGAATACATCAGCACACACACACGTTTTACAGTATTTCTGACCTTATCGTTCTCTACAAAACACCCACGCTGCATTGCAAAAAATATTTATTAACCTCCAACTCACTATAGAACAATCCATGCTGGTCACGTTGCCAAATCCACTTAGATTCATTTATTTTTCCTCTTTGATTTTACGCTGCACACAAACTTTGATCGCTCGCTACTTGTTGACGTGCATTTTTGGACGTGGTATCATTAAACCCCTCGTCACTTCTCGTGTTTGGTTTCGTGAGACCAGAGAAGCTCGTCTGCGATTCCAGTCGGTGACCCCTGGGTGTGAGTACGTGAATAAATGTGTGTGTGCAGACTTGTGATGGATTTGTTAAATAAATGAATAAATAGATAAATAAGTATTATTAAATAAAAACATAAATATGAAATATTACTATTAAATAAAAAATATATTATTAAATACTTAAATTAATTAATAAATATAAATTATTATTAAACAAATAAACAGTATTATTATTATTAAATAATAATTACATAGCTAAATATTTTTACATAAATAAATAAATTCATATGATACAATAAATCGAACCCACCGCAACCCTGACCAGGATAAAGCGGTGATAAAACAGACAATACATGAATAAATGAGTGAATGCACAACAAGCTCATGGAGAGGTGTCCACATACTTTTGGCCACACATTACATACCCTGTTCTATTTTTGTACCAGTTCTGTGTTAATCATTTTTATTGTTTCTATGGAACTGAGAAAAAAATCTTCCACCTGAAATAGATTCCTTTAACGTTACCCCCCCCCCCCCCCACACACACACACACATACACTCACACACACACGTTTCATTTTCTTCTTGTTTTGCAGGCTATTAAGTTTGATCTGCAGCCCATTTCGCTTTAATCACAGCCGTCTGCGCGGCCTGCACCCTGCACCCCACCGTCAGCGCCGCCTGTATCGCCGCGCCTCGCGATACGCCGACGTACGTGCCCAAGAGACGCCCGGCGCCCATTAGCCCCGACCGGCTACACCCAGACCACAGAGTGTGGAAATGAGAGGGGGGCATTGAGGCCACAGCGTTGATTCGGATCGTAATTGCTACCTTCATTATAAAGATAAATAATTAGCCGGGGGGAATAAATGCATCACGTTTCTGAGTCTGTAGCGCTGGAACAATCGTACCGACGCCAAATATAGAACGTTTCGCTATTTCAGAACATTAGCCTGCGCTGCTAATGCTACACTGGATCTGGCACCTCCAACACCATCACGTAACGATATATTTCTTAGAACACCTGAATGCCTTTATAATGCATAATAAAACATACACTACTTGACCAAAGGAATATGGACACCAGTTCTTCTCGCTGCCCAAAGAACGTTACCGCCGATTTATATACAACCATCTGCCAAAGGCTGTAAATCCAAACACGCGAATCAATATTGGGGCGACAGCTTACACCCTACAGCCAAAACATAGGTGCAGTGGCTTCAGGGCAGGTCTCTGAATGTACCTTAAGCGGTCCAGTGAAAGTCCAGATCTAAACCGCATTACATTTCTGTGGAAAGACCTGAAAATGGTTCACGGACGCTGATTTAGTTCCCTCTACTGTTGGACCCCTGAGCCACTGCATGGGTGACTTACATACAGTATATGTGAATGACCCAACGACCATTGAGACGTACATCAGCCATAACATTAAAACCACCTCCTTGTTTCAACACTCACTGTCTATTTTATAATAATAATAATAATAATACATTTTATTTATATAGCGCTTTTCAAGATACTCAAAGACGCTTTACATAAGACAAATAATCAAAACAAATACGTACATACACCATACAAATCATAGTACAAAATCAAAATAGTACATCAACATCAAGAATAATTAAGATAAAAACAAAGAGAGCAGCATAAGACAGTTCATTAAAAATTAGCTAAATTATGAGAGAGAACAACAAATATAGAACAATTTCTTAAAATTAGACAGAAGCAGGACAGATTTACATGCAATCAGGAAACTGAAAACTTTACAAGTTTTAGGATCTAGGACTTCACATTTCTGTCGTGATCTAAGTATAAAAACTATTAAAAAGAATAGCAAAAATAAAAGCATTTATTTTGTGTTGTTACAAGTTAAATGCCACTCTGAATAGATGAGTTTTGAGAAGTGACTTGAATTTGGACAGGTCAGGACAATCTCGTAGGTGTTTGGGGAGAGCATTCCATAAAGATGGAGCAGCTATGGAAAAGGCCCTGTCACCCCAGGTCCGGTGCTTGGTCCTAGAGGGTATGGACAGTAGGTTAGCCTCAGAAGAGCGAAGGCTACGGGAGGGAATGTGCTGATGGAGCAGGTCGGTGAGGTAGGATGGGGCCTGATTATGGAGAGCTTTGTGAGTGAATAGAAGAATTTTGAATTGAATGCGTTGAGCAACGGGAAGCCAATGAAGTTTTTGTAGAACAGGTGTAATATGATCACGGGAGCGAGTATGAGTAAGGAGGCGAGCAGCTGAATTCTGGATATACTGAAGTTTTTTTAGGATTTTGTTAGATGTACCATAAAGGATGCTATTGCAATAATCAATTCTGGATGTAATAAAAGCATGAATCAAGGTTTCGGCGGCAGAAAAGGAGAGTGATGGACGTAGACGTGCTATGTTTTTTAGATGAAAGAAAGCAGTTTTGGTGATGTGATTTACATGGCGGTCAAAAGAGAGGTTGCTATCAAAAATTACACCAAGATTTCGGATGTTAGAAGACGGAGACAAAGTGTCATTATCAATGGTAATTTGAAAATTTTTTGTGGTTTTTGCCAGGGTTGTAGGACCTACGATGATCATATCTGATTTTTCACAGTTTAATTTGAGGAAATTAGCTTTCATCCACAATTTCATTTCAGTGATGCAATTTGTCAGAGTGGAGTGAAGTTCAGTATTAATGGATTTGGAGGAGATGTAAAGCTGAATATCATCAGCATAGCAGTGGAAATGTAAACCATGCCGACGTATGATGTCACCAAGGGGGAGCATATAAAGAATAAACAAAAGGGGACCTAACACTGAGCCTTGGGGAACGCCTTGGGACAGTGGAGCAATGGCAGAACTACAATTGTTGATATTAACAAACTGTTGTCTGTTTATGAGATATGACCTTAACCACAAAAGGGCAGTACCAGTGATGTTGACAGAGGATTCAAGGCGGGACAGAAGAATGGAGTGATTAATGGTGTCAAAAGCTGCAGTAAGATCAAGGAGGACGAGAATATTAATTTGTCCAGAGTCTGAGGAAAGAAGAAGGGTTATCAGCTCCACTTACCATATAGAAGCACTTTGTAGTTCTACAATTACTGACTGTAGTCCATCTGTTTCTCTACATACTTTGTTAGCCCCCTTTCACCCTGTTCTTCAATGGTCAGGACCCCCACAGAACCACCTCAGAGCAGGTAGTATTTAGGTGGTGGATCATTCTCAGCACTGCAGTGACACTGACATGGTGGTGGTGTGTTAGTGTGTGTTGTGCTGGTATGAGTGGATCAGACACAGCAGTGCTGCTGGAGTTTTTAAATACCGTGTCCACTCACTGTCCACTCTATTAGACACTCCTACCTAGTTGGTCCAAGTCAGAGACGATCGCTCATCTACTGCTGCTGTTTGAGTGGGTCATCTTGTAGACCTTCATCAGTGGTCACAGGACGCTGCCCACGGGGGGCTGTTGGCTGGATACTTTGTTGGTTGGTGGACTATTCTCAGTCCAGCAGTGACAGTAAGGTGTTTAAAAACTCCAGCAGCGCTGCTGTGTCTTATCAACTCATACCAGCACAACACACACTAACACACGAATGATCCACCACCCAAATAATACCTGCTCTGTGGTGGCCCTGTGGGGGTCCTGACCATTTAAGAACAGTGTGAAAGCAGGTTAAAAAAGTATGTAGCAAAACAGATGGACTACAGTCAGTAATTGTATAACTACAAAGTGCTTCTATATGGTAAGTGGAGCTGATAAAATGGACAGTGAGTGTAGAAACAAGTAGGTGGTTTTAATGTTATGGCTGATCGGTGTATATTTTTACAGAACCAGGTTTATTATGGTATACTTTATACAGTGTACGTCTCACTGTGCTTGTTTACTTTCGCTCTGACTCTGAACTCATGTCTATATTAAAATGCTCATAATAAAAATAAAAAAAAGGAAAATCTTTCAGGTTCATTATGGATTCTTTTATGATTTATTTTTATTACAGAAATCTCAGGATCACTGTGAGCCAGCGAGTGATGAAACACGGTGTTTATTGCTCCTGAACACAGAACTGCCCTCCAGGGTCATCTGATCCATCACACTGCATCCTTCCACTTCCTCCCTTTGATTGCAATTAGGAGATGATGTGTCTGGACCCTGGCCAGGCATGCCTGCCTAAATTATTCATAAATGTTAATAGCGGGCGGAGAAGCCGCTCTCTTCCTCCCGGTCCTGCTTCTTTTCCTGTCTGGTGTGGAAGAGAAATAATATTGACCTTTGGGTCGGAGCTGGTGGGTTCCACATCTCCAGAGCGTTCCATCATCATCAGGTTTCTGAGAGCGGCGGGGTGAGAGCGCATCATGAAGGACCTTTAAAGCTGGATTAGTGGTGTGTGGAGGTGGAGTGGATATTAACTCAGGGTGACTGTACTACTGTCACTGTCAGGCCCTTGAGCAAAGCTCAATTAGTTGGATTGTATATGATCAGAACCATAAGGCAGAGCGATAGCTCAGTGGTGAAGATACTGGACTAGTAATGTAGCCAAGTATCTGGGCATGGGTTCGATTCCCCAGCCGGGTGGTCCGGGTCCTTTCAGGCACTCGGGTTTCCTCCCACAGTCCAAAGAACTGCAGGTTAGTTGGAGGTACTAAAATACCCTTTGATGGATTGGCAACCTGTCCGGGGTGTTTCCTGCAGTTTGTTCAATTAATCAGACCTACCATGACCCTGACCAGGAGAAGTGGTGGTAAAACATTATTATTATTATTATTATTAACACTATTATTATTATTACTATTATTGTTATTATATTATTTATTATTTTTAATTATCATTATAATCATTATTATTATTTTTATTATTGTTAAATATTATTGTTATTAGTATTATTATTAAGTATTATTATATTATTATTATTATTATTTATTAATATTATTATTATTATTATTTATTATTATTACTGTATTTTATTAGTAGTAATATTATTATTATTATTATTTTTATTATTATTATTATTATTATTATTTATTTTTATTATTATTATTATTATTTTATTATTATTTATTATTATTATTATTATTAATGTATATTATTTATTATTTAAAGTATTAATATTATTATTAGTAGTAGAAGTATTATTTATTATTATTACTGAATATTCTCAGAACAGATCTAAAACGCGTTTATTAATTTTTGATTAAGATAAGTTCAGATATTTCTATAATAAACGCAGTAATAAAATGATCCTGGAACAAACATCTCCTGCTCAGTACTGCGAGGTCTGTACAATGACATTTACCTGATCTTTACCCAGATCAGCGCTTTAAGGTCGACTACGCCCCCTTATATGATCAAAAACAATGTTACCTCTCTGTGAGGACGCCACACGAAACGAGCAGAGCTTCGGGAAATAAAATACGATCACCAGGTCTGTACCTGCCGAGAACCAAAAACTCTCTGCTGAAGAAAGTTTGAGACGTTTAACATCTTCAATTCATCAGAACGAAGTGGTTTCCATGGCAACACAAAAATATATATATTTTACATGTTTCATTTATTTAGTGTGTTTTACATTTGTAACATTCACCAGACGCTTTTATCCAAAGCGACTTACAGTACTGTGACAGTATACTGTCTAAGTAACTGAGGGTTAAGGGCCTTGATCAAGGGCCCAACAGTGGCAAACTGGCAGTGGTGGGCTAGAACCAGCAACCTTTCAAATACTAGTCCAGTTTCTTAACCACTAGGCTACAACTGTGCTTCTACAACACAAACTAGTTGTTTTATCACGGCTTTATCCTGGTCAGGGTCCCGGCGGGTCTGTTTCATTGGGCTAAAGGCAGGAAACAACCCGGACAGGTCGCCAGTCTATAACAGGACACACACACACACACACACACACACACACACACACACTCAGGGTAATTTCTAGTAGGTCTATACAATCAATTCCTCTTTACAGCTCGAATTCGGACTCAAACTCTGGGATTTGAACCTCAGCCCTTCTACCGGGCGTCCAGACACCTACACAGACATGAACTGGCTGTGTCTGAGGGAGGGACAAAGTCAGGTTAGCCACGAGTTGTGTTTATATGGAGATCCGTATAGTGCACAGAGAGCCACGAGTCACGAGAGAAGAGATTCAAACCCAGGTTCTTAAGACCCACATTGCTCTGCTTCACCCACTATGCCACCCTATCATGACACTGTACGATCAGCGGTATGTGGACACCCGACCAGGAGCTTGACTGGCATTAAAATAAAGTGAACTAGAACGAGTCTTCCTCTAGTGCTGCTACACAAGGAGTTCTCCAGGGCTCGGTCCTAGGCCCTGTTCTGTTCATCATTTACATGTTACCTCTTAGATCATTCGCAGTTGTGGTCTCAATTTCCACTGTTAGGCTGATGACCATTTCAAAAAGAAGTCGGTATTAAAATAGAGTGATTGCTACTGGATTTTGAAGTATGTCTGTGGGGATTTGTGCCCATTTAGTCAAAAGATGACAGCATTTGTATGGCTGGTTCCAATACTTTTGTCCATGTTGTATATTTAACTATATTACATTTTGTACACCGGTTAGGTGCGTCTCAAACACCCGAACTTAACAACTGTGAGGCTGCTCATATATTTCTGCCATTAATATGTTGGCATGGAGTGTGGAGTACTTGGCGTACAAAGCGGCGACGCCCTTGGCTCATAAAGAGGATGTAAACTCTTGTTTGCTGGTTGAATTGGATTAGTCTGGTGGAGGAAGGGCGTCTGTAGAACACAGTCCGATGCTAATCAGATTTCGCCCGGCGCGGCCTGCTGTGCCCTGTACGCCACTGCTGAATGCAGGATCACTTTGCTTGGCGCATCCTGATCTACTGTACAGTATCATCAGATACAGTATGAAAAAGTATGGCTCAGAGGCTTTCATAGGCATCATGGGCGTGGGCACCGTTGTATCAGTATCAGAACTCAATTGAAGGCTGATGAAACTGACCTGACACTGTTTACAGTCGAGTGAGCTCTGTCATGGTCCCGTCACTGATCACATTTCCTCTACATGGACAGGCTTTATTTTTGCTATGTTTATGACAAGTTCCGCCCACTGTGCCAGCCGCAATAATATCTGCCTGCTGAGATATAATCTCTTTTTAAAGAACACAAGCTAATGTAAATATTATATATGTAATATATAATGATATACTTTTTTTTACAGTAAAAATGAAGCCCTAGCAAATATTATTTATTTATTTTGTTTACGCATTTTCTCCCCTTTTTAGCGCATCACGTCACTCTTCCCCTCCACTAATGCTGATCCCCGCTCTGATTGAGGAGAACGAAGCTAACCCACCCACACCCCCTCCGACACCTGGGCAGCAGCCGTATGCATTTTTTCACCTGTACTAGGTGAGTGCTGATGTGGATCAGCACTGTGTACGGAGAGACACACCCTGATCAACGCACTTCTGTGCAGGCGCCATCAATCATCCAGCAGAGATCGTGGTTGCATCAGTTATGAGGAGACCCTATCCGGCTTAATACTACCCCACCCCTATATGAACAACAGGCCGACCGGCAGGCAGAGCTGAGATTCAATACGATGAGATCCCAGCTCCGATGTGCTAGCGTGTGTTTTACCGCTGCACCACCTGAGCAGCATTTATTTCCTTTATTTGCTTTGAAATGATCGTGTGATTTGTTTGATATAATAACTGTCATTGCGCCACATTTACTGGTCAATCTGCACTACGAGGCGTCCTAGCGATCTTACGGCAATTCAGTTAGCAATCGCTTAGTCAAAATGTCCAGGATGGCGAAGTAAAGCATCTAAAAACACGACTCGGGTAAACACATGGCATGGACTCCACAAGTCCCCTGAAGGTGTGCTGTGGTATCTGGCACCAAGATGTTAGCAGCAGATCCTTTAACTCCTGTAAGTTGTGAGGTGGGGTCTCCATGGATCGGACTTGTTCGTCCAGCACATCCCACAGGTGCTCGATTGGATTGAGACCTGGGGAATCTGGAGGCCACCTCAGTCAACACCTCAAACATGTTGTTGTGCTCCTCAAACAAATAAACACGTATATAAAAATGTCACTTCGATTTGAATGAACCCAGAATCTCACGAATCCCAACGATTCAGGATGCACGGGCACAGCGTTACCCTTCAGTACCAGCACCCTCCTAACAAACGAGTGAATCTGGGGCGTGCCAGCGGTGCAGGTTCCTCTCATATCCCGGCCAGGAGCAGATGTTCTCCGGCGCTCCCCTGATGGACACGCTGAGAAATGGTAATGGAGGTGATTACTTTAAAGAGGACTGAAATGGCCTCGGAGCTGCAGACTATCAGCCGCGCTCACATTTCAGCAGATCGATCGGATTCTTCGAGTTGACCGAAAGAGAGACGAGCCGGCAGCCGGCCGTGCTCTCCCAGCACCCGTCCCGAATTTACAGCCGCGGCGTGATTTAGACCTTTATAGCCTCGTCGGGGGGAGGATGAGACGAGGAATTGCTGGAATCATCCGTGGAGCTTTTTAAGCCAGGACTCGGTCCGAGTAGGAACTGCAGAGAGTAAAAATACTGTATATACACAGTAAAAAGGGCCTGGGTTCGATTCCCTGGCCAGGCAACTAGGGTCGTTTTCTGTGTGGAGTTTGCATGTTCTCCCTGTGTCTGTGAAGGTTTCCTTTAGGTGCTCTGGCTTCTAAAAACATGGCAACCTGTCCAGGGTGTTTCCTGCTGTTTAAAGAAACGGACCCACAACAACCCTGACCAGGATGAAGCAACAGTGAATAAATGAATGAATGAATGAATGAAGAATTGAAGGTACAAGTTAGAAAGCCGTACAATGAAGTCTGAGACCTTGAATAAAAAGTTAAATCTTTAAAAAACGGTGGTGCAGCGGTAGAATAAGGGTTCGAATCTCCAGCGGTACTATCAGCTGATTGGATGTCTACATACAGACTCAGATCTCTCTGTGAGACCTCCATCCTGGGTGGCCTGGAGAAGAATTTAAATAGATTGGTTTTAACCAAATCATACATACACAAACGATAATTAATCATTAATAATAATAATAATAAAATAACACATACACAAAAATTATTAATAATAATAATAAAATAATACATACACAAAAAATAATTAATTAATAATTAATAATAATAAAATACACAACAAATAATAATAATTAATTAATTAATAATAATAAAAAAATTATACATACACAAAAAATAATAATTAATAATAAATTAATAGATACACAAAAAATAATAATTAATAATAATAAAATAATACACAAAAAATAATTAATACTTAATAAATAATATAATAACATAATACATACACAAAAAATAAATAATGAATTAATAATAATAAAATAATACATACAAAAATAATGAATAATTAATTAATAATAATAAAAAAATAATACCTACACAAAAAATAATTAATAATAATAATAAAATAATACATACACAAAAATAATAAATAATTACTTAATAATAATAAAAAAATAATACCTACACAAAAAATAATTAATAATAATAATAAAATAATACATACACAAAATAATCATTAATAATAATAAAATAATAAATACACAAAAAATAATTAATAATAATAATAAAATAATACATACACAAAATAATCATTAATAATAATAAAATAATAAATACACAAAAAATAATTAATAATAATAATAAAATAATACATACACAAAATAATCATTAATAAAATAATACATACGCAAAAAATAATTAATAATAATAATTCATTAAAATAAAACACAAATATCACAAAAGTTATCATTAAAAGAAAAGATGAATTTACGTTCTCTTCAAATTCTTACTTAAAGACAACTGGTGACTTCTCTGTGCCCATATAAACAAGGCTGAATGAACTGCACCCATTAAAACGTGGAGGCCGTTTGAGTGAGACAGCGATCCGATACATTAGGCTTCCACCGTAGGTTCGAGTCTCAGCAGTGCCGACGACAGACACGATCGGTGGCGTCTGATCTTGGGGCGGCTGCAACAGTGACTCCTACTGTCTGTTTGAGGCACATCTTACGACGTGTTTGCTGTAAGGACGGGACAAAATAAAAGCTGAAACACTAAATCACTCGGTCTCCTCGGTGCCAAAACGTCTTTCAAGTGGTGAAAAGGAACGGCAACGTTACAAAGTGGTAAATGCTTTACTGTCCCAACTTTTTTTGGAATGTGTTGCAGGCCTGAAATGCAGGAATGGATGTTTATTTATAAATTAATGTAGCTGAGCAGATAAAACATCAAATAAAAGTCAAAGTAAATGGAAGGAACTCCACGCTGTCCCAACTTTTTCTGATTTGGGGTTGATATGAAGTCCGTTTCACCCAGGGAATCTGTTCTAATAAGTGAATAAAGTGAAAATGTTTCTCCCAGCTCGAGTTTCAGATCTGAGAGTCAGCGTGAGATTAATGGAGACGTTATTTATCACGGTCAGGAGCGATAATAAAGAGATGTGAAGCAGGAGGTGGACAGACAGAAGGACAGAGCAGTTTATTCAACATGCTACACCACACACAGGAAGTGAACAGAACGAGCTCGGTACAAAAGCAGCTTTTAATCACGTCGCTTCAAAGCCAAACTGGGTTCGGATGCACTGAGTGGCCATGAGCAGGTGACCAACCCAACCCCACCCCACCCCACCCCACCCAACCACACCACCCCACCCAACCACACCCAACCACACCCAACCACACCACAGGGATGTAGCCACATTGTCCAAAAAACAATCAAAAGGCACGTTAACTTTTGGTCCTAATGCTTCATTCACAAGTGAGGGAAATGCTTCCCCAGTGACATCACAGTGACATCACAACACCCATCAAAGATTTGAGGTAAACAAGAACCTCGAACATTTTGCCCTGTAGATCAGACTGACTCACTAACGCAGGGATGTTGGGATAAAGCGGCTGTCGAACAGACAACCTAAACTACCCAGCATGCACTATATGGCCAAAAGTATCTGGACACTTGACCATGAGCTTGTTGGACTGAAGTGAAGCTGAGGTGGCATCACACACAAGCACATGGACATGCACAAGGACACACACACACACACACACACACACACACACACACACACACACACACACACACGCACACACACCAATCATTCAGCCTGCAGAGCATGGTTCACACTAGGGCTGCAACTATCGATTATTTTTGTAATCGAGTATTCTATCGATTATTCCAGCGATTAATCGAGTAATCGGATAAGAAATACTTTTGCTTTAACAAAGAGCAAAAACAAATACATATTAGATTAAATAAGACATGTTTCTTAAACCAAACTGTACATTTGTATTCCTTGCATACAGCACAGTTTAACATTTTTTAAATGCAAAAATAAATCAATCAATTTACTTTTAAAATGTAAACAGGCAACCTGAAACATCAGGTCATCAAGTCATAAATAATAATAACCACAAATACATGAACATAACCCTGTAATTTGTGCAACTTTCAAAACTCAAAGTTTCAGCTACAGCTCACGCAGAACATAAAGCTTTAATATTTTGTTGG
The DNA here is from genome assembly GCF_030014385.1 of Trichomycterus rosablanca. Classification (NCBI taxonomy): domain Eukaryota; kingdom Metazoa; phylum Chordata; class Actinopteri; order Siluriformes; family Trichomycteridae; genus Trichomycterus; species Trichomycterus rosablanca. Next base: position 2,082,079 of record NC_086007.1, read on the forward strand.
GAGGTTTTGTGGTGTTTGTAGGGGGATAAAAATCTGTCAGGATTGTGTCTCTAGATGAGGTAGATCTGGTGTGTGTGTGTGTGTGTGTGTAGGTGTGTGGTGTGTGTGTGTGTGTGTGTGTGTGTTTGCCTAAATCTTCATAAAAGCCTGTGGTGGTTGAAAGGAAGTAAAGTCAGTAAACATGAGTAAAGTAAACACGATGCTCTGATGGTGTGGATGTTCTACTGAGTTTTAGTTTTATCAGCTTAAAATGATCTCAAACTTTCTGTGGTTTTCTCTGTCCAGTCTCCTCCTGTTCGCTATTTTCTCTCTATATCTTGCAGTCCGCGCTATCAAATCTCGGCTGCGTCCTAAACCGATACGTTCAGTCCACAGGAGCGGCGAACGTGTCCAGATACGTAGTGTTCATTAAACTGTCCGCAAAAAGAACCCGGATGAAGTCCTGTTAAGTTCTGTTTATGTTTAAGATATTTGGGACGCAGCCCTCAGATTCTTCACGTCACCTGCACACGGCGTTAAACACGCTGCGCAAAAGTGAAAGTCGTCCGTGTGAAACACCGTGAGCTGTATAGGGTTGTGCGGATTAAACGATTCCTCGATGCAAAACATTTGAATCGATGATTTTTAGTAATCGATTTACTCGAGGAATCGTTTCAGCCCTAGTTCACACACACACACACACACACACACACCAATCATTCAGCCTGTAGAGCATGGTTCACACACACACACACACACACACACACCAATCATTCAGCCTGTAGAGCATGGTTCACACACACACACACACACACACCAATCATTCAGCCTGTAGAGCATGGTTCACACACACACACACACACACCAATCATTCAGCCTGTAGAGCATGGTTCACACACACACACACACACACCAATCATTCAGCCTGTAGAGCATGGTTCACACACACACACACACACTCAAACTCAAACTCAAACGAAGCTTTATTGGCATGACAAATAAGGACATTCGTATTGCCAAAGCAAGTTACAGGGAAATATAAACAATAAAAATAAGAAAAAACAAAAATATACAGAACAGTTACATGTGCAAAAAATATAGAATAGAATAAAATATTAATAAAAACAGTGCAAAATAATAACAATAAAAAGTATAATATTTACAATAATGAGGTAGTAAAACAATCAGTTTGTGCGTGTGTGTGTGTGTGTGCTTGTGTGTGCGTGTGTGTGTGTGTGTGTGTGTGTATGGGACATGGTCACCCACTGTCCCTCACCTGGTGGCAGGTGTGTGTATAGAGTGCTGCTAGTGTGCAGCTCTCTCTGTGCTCCCCCAGTAGGTGGGGCAGTTTGTCGGGGTCTGGGAGGGAGGTAAAGTTGGGGATGATGTTATTAAATTTAGGGAAGAATTGGGAGCGGACGTGGTGGTACTTGGTACACCGGGTGAGGAAGTGCAGCTCCGTCTCTACTGTACTGAGAGTGCAGTGCTGACACAACCTCTCCTCCCGGGGCAGCCAGGACCGGGTGTGTCGCCCCGTCTCCACGGCCAGGTCGTGTGCGCTCAGTCTGTACCTCGTCAGGGTGTTTCTTAATTTAGGGTCGGATACTGTGCTCAGATAATCTGCTGCACTGTAGTGTCTGTTTAGGGTCAAATAGCACTGCATTTTACTTTGAGATTTAGTTTCAGTTTCCCAATAATTCAGATATTTAGTTCTGAGTTTTTGTGTAATTTGGTTTATTTTAATTGGGTTTGCAGATTTCTTCTGTTCCTGAGTCTTTATTGTGTTAGTGTGTGTTAGTGGTGTGGCGGCGTGTGTTAGTAATGTGTTTGTGTGTGTTATTAGGGTGTCTGTGTGTGTTAGTGCTGTGTGGGTGCAGTGACTCAGGACCAGTTGGATGAGGGGACTGGTATGTTTGCTCAGCTCTTGGTGTTTCAGGGCTTTATAATGATAAGTTTGGGGGTCGCTCTCATTTAGATGTTTCCAGAAGTTGATTGCTCTTCTCTGTATGTTGATAATTCAAGGAAATCGGCCTAATTCTGCCCTGCACGCATTGTTCGTGGTGTGTCTGTGCACCTTTAGGATGCTTTTACAGAACTCTGTGTGCAGGGTCTCTAATGGATGTTTGTCCCAATTATGGAATTGATGGTGTGTAAGCGAACCCCAAACTTCACTGCCATATAGAGCAATCGGTTCAATTATTGATTCAAAAATTTTAAGCCAGATTCGAACTGGAATTTCCACGAATGTTTGACGTTTTATGGCGTAGAAGGCCCTGCGAGCTTTTTGTCTCAGTTCATTTACTGCCGGGTTAAAGTTTCCTGTGGAACTGATGTTCAGTCCGAGGTAAGTATAATCTTTAGTGTGCTCAATTTCATGCTGTCCTAATTTATATGTGTGTTTGGTTACCTGAGATCTGGCTCTTTTCTGGAAGGTCATAATTTTGGTCTTTTTGAGGTTGACTGTCAGGGCCCAGGTCTGACAGTATTGCTGCAGCAGGTCCAGTTTGTGCTGGAGACCCTGGGCGCTGGGGGACAGCAGGACCAGATCATCTGCATATAGCAGGAGTTTAATCTCTGAGTCGTGTAGAGTGAGACCGGGCGTGGCTGAGTGCTCTAACATGGAGGCCAATTCATTAATATAGATGTTAAATAGAGTTGGACTTAAACAGCAGCCCTGTCTCACTCCACGCTCCTGAGAGACGGGATGTGTTCTCTTACTGCCGATTCTTATTCCACACTGGTTTTCTGTGTACATGGATTTAATAAGATCGTATGTTTTACCCCCTACACCACTCTCTAACATTTTATAAAACAATCCTTCGTGCCAAATGGAATCAAAAGCTTTTTTAAAATCAATAAAACATGCAAATATTTTAGAGTTATTTTGAACTACATATTTTTCGATCAGGGTGTGTAGGGTGTAAATATGATCGGTAGTGCGGTAATATGGTAGAAAACCAATCTGACTTTTACTCAGGACGTTGTGTTGGGTAAGGAAGTGTAATAATCGTGAGTTAATTATACTACAGAATAACTTCCCCAGGTTACTGCTCACACAGATGCCCCGGTAATTATTAGGGTCGAATTTATCTCCACTTTTGTAGATGGGTGTTATGAGACCTTGATTCCAGATATCAGGGGAGGAACCGACACTCAGAACCAGGTTAAAGACTTTTAACATCGCCAGGTGAAATTTGGAGCTGCTGTGTTTGATCATTTCATTCAGGATCCTGTCAGGTCCTGATGATTTCTTTGTTTTTAGTTTTTTAATGTTGTCTTTAAGTTCCTGCTCAGTAATGAGAGAGTCTAGAGGATTCTGGTGGTTTTTAACAGCCCGTTCCAGTTCCTCTAACTTACTAATAATTTGAATTTGTTCAGGATTTGAATCTAATTCTATATTTTTAAAGAGTGATTGGAAATGGGTTGTCCAGATATCCCCATCCTGAATGGCCAATTCTTCCTGTTCTCTATGTTTTAATTTGTTCCAATTGTCCCAGAATTGATGTGTGTTGATTGATTGTTCAATAATTGTTAGTTGTTTTTGGGTGTACTGAGCTTTTTTGGTTCTGAGTGTACGTTTATATTGTTTGAGGGTTTCACAGTAAAGAAGTCGTGTGTTACTGTTGTTTGGATCTCTGTGTTTTTGGTTTGATATTTTACGGAGTTCTGTTCTTAACATTTGACAGTCTTTGTCGAACCAGCTGTCATCTTTTGTAGATTTAGGTTTTGATTTAGATTTAATTTTTAATTGAGCTTTATTTGCTGTATTTTTAAAGATCTGATTAATATTTTTAACTGCCTGATTTACTCCTTCTTTACTGTGAATGTACGCAGTGTCCAGAAAGTTGTCTAAGCTAATTTGGATTTCTGTGCTGCTAATTGCTTTCTGGAACTCCTCTGCACTGTTCTCGGCCCATCTGTAGGATCTGGAGATGTTGTACAGCTTACTGGGCCGTGTGTGTGTGGTGGGGTTAGTTTCTGTCTTTTTGATGAACACAGTAATTTGGCTGTGATCAGACAGAGGGGTTAGCGGTTTAACAGTAAATGCACTGAGAGAGAAAGGGTCTAAATCTGTTATTGCATAATCTACTGTACTATTACCAAGAGGTGAGCAGAACGTGTACCTTCCTAATGAGTCCCCTCGAGTTCTACCGTTGACGATGTACAGACTTAAAGTTCGACAGAGCTGCAGGAGGTCTTTACCATTTTTGTTAGTAACATGATCATAATTGTTTCTGTGGTTTAGGGTGGAATTGGTATTATGAATTTGGTTGTTATTGATGAATCTGTTTCCCTGTTCATTTATAATATCAGGTTGGGTTCCTGTTCTGGCGTTCAGGTCTCCACAGACGAGCACGTTTCCCTGGGCTTGGAAATGGCATGTCTCTCTCTCCAGCTCTGAGAACATGTCTTCAGAGTAGTATGGAGACTCTGATGGAGGGATATAAATGGCACAGAGAAACAGATCCTTCTGTGATGATAGTATAGTTTTGTTTATTTTCAGCCAAATGTGGAATTTTCCAATTTTCATGGTGTTTATTAGCGTGTGTAGGTGTGATTTGTACCAGATTATCAGACCTCCTGAATCTCTGCCTTGGCGCACTGTGCTAAGTTTTTGGGAGGGTAGTATAATTTCTCTGTAGTCACGGGGACAGTGAGTGACCATGTCGGCCTTGCACCATGTTTCCTGTAGGATGATGATGTCAAGGTTTTTAATGTGTGTGTGGAAGTCAGTGTGTACGCTTTTTAATCCGAAGGCAGAGGAGCTCAGGCCTTGGATATTCCAATTGCTAACGGTAAGTGACATTGTGAAGATTTAAGTGTGTAGTGTTTAAGATGAGATAAACTTTGTAAGAATGTTTTTTTTTTTTTCTTCTTTTTTTGTGTGTGTTTATACATATGTATATACTTATGTTTATCTTTAAATATAAATATTTATATAACTGTATATATGCATATACATTTTGTTACATGTGGTTATTATTATTGTCCATTGTTTTACTTTAGATTAGTCTATTACAGATGTACTGTAATAATTGTCTGATCTCACCCATGTCGTTTTGTTGCGCTGGTCCTCTGAGGACACACACACACACACACACACACCAATCATTCAGCCTGTAGAGCATGGTTCACTCACACACACACACACACACACACACACACCAATCATTCAGCCTGTAGAGCATGGTTCACACACACACACACACACACACACACACACACCAATCATTCAGCCTGTAGAGCATGGTTCACTCACACACACACACACACACACACACACACACACCAATCATTCAGCCTGTAGAGCATGGTTCACTCACACACACACACACACACACACACACACACCAATCATTCAGCCTGTAGAGCATGGTTCACTCACACACACACACACACACACACCAATCATTCAGCCTGTAGAGCATGGTTCACACACACACACACACACACACACACACACACACACACACACACACCAATCATTCAACCTGTAGAGCATGGTTCACTCACACACACACACACACACACACACACACACACACCAATCATTCAGCCTGTAGAGCATGGTTCACTCACACACACACACACACACACACACACACACCAATCATTCAGCCTGTAGAGCATGGTTCACTCACACACACACACACACACACACACACCAATCATTCAGCCTGTAGAGCATGGTTCACTCACACACACACACACACACACACACACACCAATCATTCAGCCTGTAGAGCATGGTTCACTCACACACACACACACACACCAATCATTCAGCCTGTAGAGCATGGTTCACACACACACACACACACACACACCAATCATTCAGCCTGTAGAGCATGGTTCACACACACACACACACACACACACACACACACACACCAATCATTCAGCCTGTAGAGCATGGTTCACTCACACACACACACACACACACACACACACACACCAATCATTCAGCCTGTAGAGCATGGTTCACTCACACACACACACACACACACACACACACACCAATCATTCAGCCTGTAGAGCATGGTTCACACACACACACACACACACACACACACACACACACCAATCATTCAGCCTGTAGAGCATGGTTCACACACACACACACACACACACACACACACACACACACACACCAATCATTCAGCCTGTAGAGCATGGTTCACACACACACACACACACACACACACACTAATCATTTACTATTCTCAACACGTTGTAGAACACGCTTCACACACACACACACGCACGCACCAATCGTTCACTATTCACAACAGTTTGTAGAGCATGGTTCACACACACACACACACACACACACACACACACACGCACAAGCACAAGCACTCTGCTGTAATACATTAAACACTATATTATAATAAATTAAACACCATGCGGTGAAGCATTAAACACTACACGACCCACGTTGTGTTTAAAAGGGCCGCAGTTTAAAACCAGGAACAAAATCCACTACAAACAATAAAACATACGCAGTGCTGAGTGTCTTTAATCAAACCGTCTATACAAGTGAACAGAAACAACACAGAACCATCAATGCTTTCACTATTACATTTACATTCTACAGGACGAAGGGTCGGGGCAGCAAGACCGGGTCAGAAACAAACATCATCACAGGAGGATTAAAAAAAAACACAAGGTTTTTCGTACGTAAGGCACATTTTGTTATTTGAAAACCAAACGCACGAACAAAAAAGGAAAAAAGATCAATATGTACATAAACCGATGGGCCAAAACATAATGACCACCGTCATGAGCGCTGTGGACACAGCTCTGACCTTCTGAGGACTCCACGTGAGCTCTGAAGGGAGTCCTGTAGTATCTGGGACCGGGACCGTGTGGTCCTACAGAGCGCCCCGGTGATAACGAGCCCATCATCACACGTACGCGCGGCGGTCTTTAGGAATAACGGATCTAAACAAACTAGGACTGCTTTACACTCCACACAGAGCAGAGACGCTGAAGGTGACGTCCACACGCCCGGGCGTGTTCAGATGGTAGATTTGGAAAAGGAGACTCGGAGGCGGTGGCCACGCCCCATGTCGTAGCTATGCAGGTCGATCAGGCACTGAATGGCCTCTTCTACCGTCCCCATCTGCAGCAGGGCCATCTTACGGTCTCTGGAGGACACAAACGCAAGAACGGTCAGATTACATACGCTGTGGGTGTTATTACAGATGTTCTTACAGATGTTATTACAGATGCTCTTACTGAAAGAACTTGAAGGCCTTCACCGTGCCTCCAGAGTTGGAGAAGAGGAGTCTCAGGTCGTCCTCGGTCACCTTATCACTGCCGAACAAGACGACTTCACATCAGGAACCAGACCACCGATCAGCCATTACATTAAAACCACCTCCTTGTTTCTACACTCACTGTCCATTTTATCAGCTCCACTTACCATATAGAAGCACTTTGTAGTTCTACAATTACTGACTGTAGTCCATCTGTTTCTCTACATGCTTTGTTAACCTGCTTTCACCCTGTTCTTCAATGGTCAGGACCACCACAGGACCACCACAGAGCAGGTATTATTTAGGTGGTGGATCATTCTCAGCACTGCAGTGACACCGACATGGTGGTGGTGTGTTCGTGTGTGTTGTACTGGTACGAGTGGATCAGACACAGCAGCGCTGCTGGAGTTTTTAAACACCTCACTGTCACTGCTGGACTGAGAATTGTCCACCAATCAAAAATATCCAGTCGACAGCGCCCCGTGGGCAGCGTCCTGTGACCACTGATGAAGGTCTAGAAGATGACCGACTCAAACAGCAGCAATAGATGAGCGATCGTCTCTGACTTTACATCTACAAGGTGGACCGACTAGGTAGGAGTGTCTAATAGAGTGGACAGTGAGTGGACACGGTGTTTAAAAACTCCAGCGCTGCTGTGTCTGATCCACTCATACCAGCACAACACACACTTAAAGCAGGTATGTAGAGAAACAGATGGACTACAGTCAGTAATTGTAGAACTACAAAGTGCTTCTATATGGTAAGTGGAGCTGATAAAATGGACAGTGAGTGTAGAAACAAGGAGGTGGTTTTAATGTTATGATGTTACTAAACATTCTGCTGTAATACATTAAACAACATGCTGTGAAGCACCATGAAATAAATACTGCATTCATTCTCACATGCTCAGACATCCGCTACAAACGTTGGACTTAGCCGAACCAGCTCGGTTCCTTACGGTATGTTAGACAGGTGGAGTGTGGCCGACGGAGGAAAGATGTTCTGGAAGTTCTTGGAGCCGGGCTTCTTGAAGCGGTGCAGGGGCGAGTTGGTGAAGTCTTTGGTGAGGCCCTGGTCGTCCAGACCTTCTCGAGGAAGCTGCACCGTCTGGTGTTTGGAAAGAGTCACGCGGATGATCTTCCCGAACATCTTCTGTCCGTTCAGGTGGCTCATGGCTGGGTGGGAAACGATAATCAGAGGGAACTGTGAGAGATCAGAGCAGACGGACTGAATTTACCATAATAAAATACACATCCCCAATGCCATGGTCCCAAAAATGTAAAGCAAAATGTGAATAAACATCCTGGCTCACTTTTCAAAATAATTCAAGTGTTATTGCACGGTGTCAAATCTTTGGGTATGTCTGGACGCACGTTCAGCTACCGTGACGAGCGTACGGTAAGGAAACGGCGTACCTAACTGCGCCTGGTTTCCGTCCGTCATCTGGATGAGGGCGCTGTCCTTCTTATTGTAGAGGATCTTGACCCGCTGCACGTCCCCGTAAACACCTTCAGTTCAGCGGGAGGAACCACGAAGGACAAGTTAGTGCTTTACGGACTGGAGAGTGGACACGAAGACGACATTTCAAACGAGTCTGCGGCAAAGCGACGGCAGAGAATCGATTCTGATAGACCCTCGCATACAGAGGAGACACGGCAGTTAAAACCAGAAGCCTACATGCAAAACAGTCGGGCATGCATTACGTTCATTAGCTGTACATGAGAAGAGACAGAGAGCATGATAGAGACCTTAAATAAATAGCTAAAATAGAGCTGATTCAAATCTCAAACAGAACTGATAAATTATTAAATTATTATCACATTAAACTAAAGCCAAAACTGAACAGATGTAAACGGGGTGGACAAATCAGTAGCCGGGAGCCAGAGCCAAGCAGACTTTGGTCCAGGCTCTGAGTTTTATCAGTATTTGACTGATGGATTCAGAAAGATGTGATCGGCTTTTCCTACTAAACGCTATTTGCTATTTTTATCTGATATTTATTTGAACAAGGCGCTCTGGTGGCGCAGTTGTTCATCGCTACTGGGATCCTGGTTCCAATCTTACCGTGCGTTCACGCCAGCAGTGATGTGATCGTTTAATTTTAGTTAGAGCCGGTCATTTCCACCAACAGGAGGCAGCGCAAAGGTTGGCAAAGCAAAAGAGGCAGAATTTGTTACGCTCCTTATTTGGTTGGAGATGGAAAAGAAAATCCTTGTTGGTGTCAAACCTCCACTAATAGACGGCAGTGATCGCAAATAACAAACGCAGTTTTCATATCAGCAGTCATATCAGCTGCACAGGCAGTGATGGACTATACAGGGATTAAACTTAGACATGCAATTTTATTTTAAGGTGGCATCTGATTTGTGATCATTTTTGTAGATTCTAGCCAGTAAAATAGGCTGCGCTGTCATGGCATTTGCTTTTTTTTTTAGCTTGCCAGTGGCAACTAAACACCTACAGGCGATGATGACGCTGCCAGTGTAAACACAGATCGATGAGCAATCAGTGATTTGGGCAACAAGAGATAAAAACGTCGCTGTCGGCGTGAACGCAGGGTTAGTAGTGCTACCAGCTGAGCGGTGTCTAGACAGACATGATTGGCTGATGATGTCTGAGGAGGAGATGTATAGGTGGCCAAAGAACTGCGTTAGATTGGCACCCTGTTTAGGGTGTTCCTGCTTTGCGCCCAGTGTTACCTATCGCGACCCTGACCAGAATAAGTCGGCTGATGATGATGAAATAACACTAACTACACTAACTATTGTAATGATAGCTATGGGGGTATAAGGGGGTACACCCTCATGTTCTGAATGACTGGAGGCCCATTTGCTGTGGAGCGGTTATGAAACCGTGCCCTTCTGCACTGCTGATCAAGGCCAACAGAGGGGGCGTGGAGGAGCGGGTGACTGATGTGTTAATTCCTCCTAACAATGAATGAACAGGAGCAGGTGGAAAGAACTTGAAGTACCTGAACTATACCTCAAGTCCTCAACACAATGACCTGAGGAAAGGTTCGAACCCAGGTCCACGGGACATGTGCTGCTGTAATGTTCAGGTTCTACTCAGACCCTGCTGAGAATCGGCTGCACCAGATATGTTTCATTCATTAAGACGAGATTATTAATGAAATGTTAAACCTAATCCGTGATTTGTCCACCCCAAAAACTGAAAATCATCAAAAAGTAACTTAAAAGACAAAGAATAAATGAAAAAGGAGGTAGATTGCCAACGATAACATACCGAAGAGGGTAAAGAGACTTTGGGGCGTAACCATCTTTAGAAGGAAGAGAAGAGCAAGCAGCGTAAGACAGGAAGAGAGAAGAGTCGAGGTAGAGCGGAGATGAACAGATCATCCATAACGGAGGGTGGTTTCCCGCACGATGGTGAGGTGACCATGGAGCATGGGGTCGGGGAGGTTAATTAGGGCGGGGTTGGTCCGAGGAGGAACATTTGAATCGGATTTTATAGATTTGCGTGTTTTGTTCGGGCACAAAGCATGACGGGGCGGGAGGGCAGGGTGAGCGGGCGTTCGAGAGAGGAGAGAGAGAGAGAAAGAGAGAGAGTTGGTTTGGTTGAGGTAAAGGGTAAAAAGCAAAAAATAAATAAATAAATACACAGATCAGCCATAACATTAAAACCACCTCCTTGTTTCTGCACTCACTGTCTATTTTATCAGCTCCACTTACCATATAGAAGCACTTTGTAGTTCTACAATTACTGACTGTAGTCCATCTGTTTCTCTATATGCTTTGTTTCCCCCTTTCACCCTGTTCTTCAATGGTCAGGACCCCCACAGAGCAGGTATTATTTAGGTGGTGGATCCTTTTTAGCACTGAAGTGACACTGACATGGTGGTGGTGTGTTAGTGTGTGTTGTGCTGGTATGAGTGGATTTTTAAACACCTCACTGTCACTGCTGGACTGAGAATAGTCCACCAACCAAAAATATCCAGCCAACAGCGCCCCGTGGGCAGCGTCCTGTGACCACTGATGAAGGTCTAGAAGATGACCGACTCAAACAGCAGCAATAGATGAGCGATCGTCTCTGACTTTACATCTACAAGGTGGACCGACTAGGTAGGAGTGTCTGATAGAGTGGACAGTGAGTGGACACGGTATTTAAAAACTCCAGCAGCGCTGCTGGGTCTGATCCACTCATACCAGCACAACACACACTAACACACCACCACCATGTCAGTGTCACTGCAGTGCTGAGAATGATCCAGCACCTAAATAATACCTGCTCTGTGGTGGTCCTGTGGGGGTCCTGACCACTGAAGAACAGCATGAAAGCAGGTTAAAAAGGTATGTAGAGAAACAGATGGACTACAGTCAGTAATTGTAGAACTACAAAGTGCTTCTATATGGTAAGTGGAGCTGATAAAATAGACAGTGAGAGTAGAAACAAGGAGGTGGTTTTAATGTTATGGCTGATCAGTGTAAGTCGAAGGGGACAGAAATAATAATAATAATAATAATAATAATATACAGGTCAGTACACAGGAAATGCAGGTCAGAAATGGTAGGGCTGTCCATTTTATTCCAAATGTAGTCTCCAGAGACCAAACATTGAGCCGTTAAGATACATTATCATCAACAGAGAGAGAAAAAAGCGCATGCACAGGATGAGAGAATGAAATGAGGCTGGCTTTGATTAGAAAGGGACGCCGGGCTCTCTCCAAATTTTGTTTAGAGCTGACCAGGCCATGCAGTGGGCACGAAAACCACCTTGAAGAGTTATGGGCATCAAATAGACAAAAAAACACACAAACACACACACACACACACACAAACCCTCAGGATTGTGGAAACGAAAACGTGATGGGAGAAAGAAGACATTACTGGGAATTTTTGAAGGAAAAGAGAAAGAGAGAGAGAGAGAGAGAGTAGAGAGGGTGAGAGAGAGGGGTGAGGCATCAGGTGGTGCTACCACATTTCATACCGACTCTGAATAGCTTAGAGAGAGGCAGTGGAGCGTCAGGAGAGGAAGAGAGGAGGTACAGCTTAGAGAGAAAAGACAGTTAGATATCATTTTAAGGAAGAGCCATATAGAGAGAGAGACACAGCGAGAGAGGAGAGAGAGAGAGAAGAGAGAGCGAGACACTGATCATAAATACAGAACGTAGAGAGAGACTGCACAGCCTCTGTTTTGACATGAGCTTCATCAGAAATGCTTTCAGTATATTTATTCTGTACAGAAACACAGAAAGTCGATGGAACTGCTTCCCCCGTGAACTCGTTTTAAATATACTGAAACATCATTCAGACACAGAAAACAACAAAGACGCTGGAAAACAGACGGATGTGCGAACGCTAAATCAGTGGTGGAGCTGGGAGAGGGGCTGGAAGACGGATTGGGAAATTGATGTTCCGTCAAAGTTCGTAGAAATAACGTATGGGGCGCTCAGTGCTGGGAACTCGAGAAGTTATACCTGGTTCACACTACACGATTTTCGCCCTGATTTTCGGCGCTAGATTTGCCGGCTCGGAAGCGACTCGGCGTTCGCTCGGCGATCGAAACTCGACTCTCGATCGCCATGTTACCCCTTTTCCACCGACGCGGCACGGAGCCCGTTCCGGTTCCCGAACTTGATTTGGAACCGGTTCCGCGTGTTTCCACCGGAAAAAAGAGGTTCCAGACAGCGAACTAGCGGGCCGATCTGGCCCCACAGAATACTGGGTTTTTCAGCCCGAACCGTGACGTCCGTCTGTGGGCGTGTCATGTTGTACAGCATAGCGCGTTAGCAACAACGGCGTCCGCTGGAGTCTCGTATGGAGCTGAACGCTGCATTTTTATCTTTTAAACTTCACCTGATTACATTTTGAACCAGTTTGCCGCTTATATTTTCAAAACGCCTTTAAAAAGGTGAACTGTGTGATATTACGTGATAAAAGTGACCCGGACAGAACGAAACACGCTTAACGCGAAAGATAAAGCGTGAAGCTTTTTCAGCTCCCCGAGCTGCATAAACACACGAGAAGTAAATCCAGCTAAACACAGATACATGTTTTATTTTAGAGTGGATTTGATGTTTATTTCACACAAACGCTCGCACATAATCCACACGCTCCGCCATGTTATTACTTCTCTTAACTCTTAGTAAGTAAAGCCCACCGATGATGACGCTGCTTGGTTCTCAAAAACTGGTGGAAACGCGCGTCGGTTCTCTACAGAACACCAAGGTTCAGAGAAACCTGAACAGAACCGGTTCAAGAACCACGTTTTTTTTTTGGTGGAAAAAGGGGTATCAGTGAACTACTCAACAACTCGATGCGAGCGTAGAAGGTATTTAATGTTTGAGGATTTTCTACATAAAAGCTCAAAAAGATTCTGACCAAAACTATGTAAACACCCCTCCCAATTCTCTAGCGTGTATGAAATCAATGACTTAACGACAATTTCCTCTTCCAGCATGATAGTAGCCCTTCATCATCCCTCCCCCCATCCTTTTTTTGCCCCCTAATTTAATCCTGCCTGATTGGATCTTAATTCCCTATGATCGTTTCCGCCACCCCACCCCCAGTCAAAGGGGTCGAGACTGTCACGCCCTCTCAGTCACACGCTGGCATTCGCGATCAGCCGCCCCCCTGCAGCACCTGCGACGGAAAAACGTTTCCGCACTTTTTAAAACTCTATTTATTTAACATCTGGGCGGCACGGTGGCTCGACCCGGGTCCTTTCTGTGTGGAGTTTGCATGTTCTCCCCGTGTCCGCGTGGGTTTCCTCCGGGAGCTCCGGTTTCCTCCCACAGTCCAAAAACGTGCAAGTGAGGTGAACTGGAGATACCCAATTGTCCATGACTGTGTTCGATATTAAACTTGTGAACTGATGAATCTTGTGTAACGAGTAACTACCGTACAAAGTGTAAAACATGATGTTAAAATCCTAATAAACAACCAAAACACTTAACATCTCTTTTCTACAGTCACCTTCCGAGCGTCGTCCAAACTCTTTAATGGTTGAGCGTATAGCCGCTGCTCTCACATCATCATCACATGAGAATCTTCTTCCCCTTAAAGCTTCTCTGAGCTCATATAAAACAGGGCAGGTGAAATGAAGCGATCAGCTGTGTGTGTGTGTTTAAGAGGGCGTGACAGCCTCGACCCTCTCGATCGAGGGTGGGGTGGCGACAACGATGAGAGAGAAATAAGTTCCAATTAGTCAGGATTTAATTAGGGTGCAAAAGGGGGGGGGGGTCATCTTTTGGTCGGTCAGGTATCCGAATAATTTTGGCCATATAGTGTAGCTGTAATAAACGGTGTCTGAATTCCCAGCTCTACACAGGTGCAATACATTTATCCCGTTCCGTTTGGATATATCCTGGAACGTTTAGGGGGGGTCTGACGTGTGAGCAGCTCCACTCTGGTTGGGACGGATGCATTTATGAGGAATCAAGATGTTCTACCACTTCTCAGCATCGATATCAGCACAAGCAACTGATGTCCAGTGATCTGCTTACAAAAGTGCACCAAGAGAACAGCACAGGTCTGAATGCTCGAGTCCTAAAATGAAATGAATGTTCACTTGGGTGGATTTGGATGGATTTCACATGTTCCTTTACCGCGAGGTTGGGCGCATTTCGCCTGAGGGGTCAGTCTGTGAGGGTTAAAAGGTTCATAGTGACCAGATCTTATTATGTTCAGTGCTCTGATTACATGTGAGTGAGTGCGTGCATGTGTGGCGTGCACCAAGAGAACAGTACAGGCCTGATTGATCGACTCCTGTAAGAAAATAGTTGGGATGGAGTCTCCTATGTGTGGATGGCAAACTTTTTGGCATGTTTTTTTTTTTTTTGTCCTCTTGGTGTGGAGTACACCAAGAGAACAGCACAGGCCTGAATGATCGACTCCTGTAATTGTTTAATGTTGTTTTATTCATTATTTGCCAAATGAAGCTGTTCTGGCACATAAACCTGTGCTGACCACTCGTCTGTCTCAACACTGACCATTTATAACACTGACACTGATCATTTATTACAAAACGTATAAAAACATTCATATTAACACTCCAAAACGCTGTCCGTACGTCTGGATATAGAAATACGGCGCTGAAAAATGGTAGAAGATCTTAATTAAATACAAAATGAACCTGATGATGAGAGAACGACTCCGCTGAAGTCCTGACTGATCAGAGAACAGAGAGAGAGTGGGTGAAGAGGTGTGTGTGTGTGTGTGTGTGTGTGTGTGTGTGTGTGTGTGTGGACACACTGACCTCCTCATTAAGATTGCTGGTCAGCAGCACGCCGCCGCTCACCAGGTGTCCCGACAGAGCCACCCGACCCGCCGCCGCTGCAGCCGCCGCCGCCGCGCTCAGAGGACTGATGGAGCCTACGGCACACAGACGGGAAGAGACAGACAGACAGACAGACAGACAGACAGACAGACAGACAGAACAAAAAGGAAGAGAAGGAGACGAAGGGACGGAGAAAACTTCACGTCAATCAAGCTGTCATCACGACCAGCCAAAACGACAACGGCATGACAACTCGCAGCGCGAAAGCCTTCAGTCCGGCTCACACACACACACACACACACACACACACACACACACACACACACACACACACACACACACACACACAGCCAAGACTCCATACAGCCATCAAACAGCTTTTATTAACGATTCAAACCCGTAATCATTCCTTTGTTTCGATTCTTAATAATATAAGCACATAATACAGTTTCCTTTCGGCTCTGTGAACATGCACATGCGTTTGTTATTAATTTTTACATTATATTCCCTATTTTCCCTCCCAATCTAGTAGTAGCCCACTGGAGCAGCTTGTGACCACTGTGGCTTCGGTTGCAGCCCAATAATGAAAGCATAAAATATTTAATCCATTACAGTATTAATATTAATATTTATGCACTGGTGCATGGGGTGGGGGTGGCGGTGGGGGGGTTTGTCCTGAGGCCTCGCGGTGGATCGGCGTCCTGTGATTCCAGGGAAACCAAACCCACTGCAACCCTGACCGGGATAATGATGTGTTTTAACATGAAAATGAAATGAATACGGCACTTTGTTCAAGTTATTAATACAGATGTAATCAGACAAAATAATTCACAATTTTATACAAATAATCACGTCTGATCCACAATATCATTCTTCGATAAACAAACCTAAAAAATGTGTTTATTATTAAATTTACTCATTTATTTCATTTAAATCATTTATTTAAGTGTTGTGGCCTAGTGGTTAATGTACTAGACTAGTAATCAAACTAAATGTAAAATATTTAAATCATTATTTAATTGCAACACATCTGCAATGTTATAATGGACGAAGTTGATGGATGCAGAGACTCGATTAGCCTTTATCCTTCCAATTAGGGGTGGGCGATATGGCCCTAAAATAATATCACGATATTTCAGGTTATTTTTGCGATAACAATATTTTTGTTTTATTTCGAGAAAACACTATTGCAAAAAAAAAAAATAATGTTCAGTTTTTATTTAGAATTAATATAAGTTAACAATTCGTAAAAAATGTAAGACGTATGTAAGAATTACGTAAGAATTTTCTGTATTTTGTCTTTCCAGTAAAAATAATGTAACATAATGTAATGGCGGAGTCAGACAATTTCCATAGGGGTGGCCAGACTGAGACCATTGCTCACACAGAGGTCGCACAGAGACTGATACCTTTTTTTATGTGGTCACTCACTCATTTACCTATACAGGCAGTGAGAGCCATGTAGAATTACATCACGAAGACCCGCATACTACTAATAAGCTTTTTTTCTCTTCATTTTCCCTGACAAGTAAAAAAAAGCAAAATATAGCCTATAACCTTAACATTATGAGGAAGAATTTCAAATATATTCCTTTGCAATACTTTATAATTTGGCTGCCAACTTGTGTGTAATGATGACACTCAATTGAACCCCAGAACATGCCAGTGTGAATGAATGGAAAACCAATTTTAATTTTCTTTTAACAATATGATACAGACTGACCAACACTATTAAGCCAAATCAGCATTGAAAATTGACTTTACTTTTAATAACCTTCTTCAATGCTGGAGCTTTTTAAAACGGAATATTTTCTTTAAAATAGAAGTGTTATTTAACTGCTATTAAATTGTTTCCCATAACCGCCCAATCTGGCAACACTGGAATGCGCAGAGCCCGGTGGCGCCTTTACTCGAACTACTACTAAGTACAGTAGTAGTAGTACTAAGTAATAGTAGTACTACTTCTGTGTTGGTGGTTGACATTAATGTTAAGAGTATCCCTGAACTGTTTGGTGGAGGTGCGCTGGCAAAGCGGTGGTTGGGGTTTGGGTTGCCAAAGATTAATTTATGGTGGACTTGGAGTCTTTGGAACGAGCTCCTCCACCGCAGAGCCGCTTTCCGCCATACTCGTTGCTGTGCCCAAATGACTCACGTATCGAACGTACGCCATTTCCGTAGCTGTGTGACGTCATTAGGTAAACAATGCAGAATATCGCTATTATTACGATATGGGATTTTTTGTATCGTTTTAAAAATTATACCGGTATTATCGTGAACGATACGATATAGCACACCCCTACTTCCAATAAGAATGTTATGCCCGCCCACAGAAATCCTAAAAGCTACAGGAAGGACAAACGTCTGTAGACGTCTTTTGCGTTCCCGACTGGTATGAACCAGCAGCAGTGGCTGATGGATAACTCCCTCCACCCCCCTTCCACACACAAAGAAAAAAAAACGCGACCACATTTTGGTCTGGGCCAGCGGTTCATAGTGGCATGGCAGGTGGACATGATACTGTAATACACGCCCCCTGCTGGTATTAATGGCAGAAAATAGAAAATACACTTAACTAAACAGGTTGCTTTTTTTGTATAAGGACACATACACAATCACACTGGGGTGAATTAGAGTAGCCAGCTCACCTACTGCATGTTTAAGCGTAATTAAGAATCAACCTGCTGACCACAGGAACCCTGTTGCTGTTTCATCGACGTCGGAAAACGAGCGAGCAACGCAAACCAGCGCATTTCCTGACAGATGCCAAGAACGTCCACGTGAACGCAGGCTTAGCGTCTCCTAACAAGTGCCAACCTCGCCAGCGCTGGCACAGCACTGTTTTTTTTATTTGTTTGTTTTATTTCCAAGAGCCTCAAAGACACAGAACGACGGTTATAAAAAGAAAGTGAGAAACAGACGGTTAGTAGGTACCTAGAGAAGCTGTAACTGTTCCAGCACTAGAGTAGGAGGCTACAGTTCCAGATGGAGAACCTACAGAGGGGGTGAAACAGTCGAAACCTATTAAATAATTGGATGAATAAACTGAATTCTTTCACACATGATTGTAAACCGGGCACAGGAACATGTCACAGATCATTTTTGTATTTATTTATGTCATCTGTAGTACTCAGTAGATGTCTATTATGCTATCTCACGCTTAGTCTGGTAAGGAGGGTGTTTGCGGCATGATGGAACTATAAAAAATAATGATACCACGTCTACGCAGGAGAAGCTTTGTTAACAGAGCCCTTTATATACACCGATCAGGCATAACATTATGACCACCTTCCTAATATTGTGTTGGTCCCCCTTTTGTACGCAACAAACTGTGCTGCTCTGTGTATTCTGACACCTTCCTATCAGAACCAGCATGAACTACATCAGCAGTTTGAGCTACAGGAGCTCGTCTGTTGGATCGGACCACGCGTGCATCAATGAGCCTTGGCCGCCCATGACCCTGTCGCTGGTTTACCACTGTTCCTTCCTTGGAGCACTTTTGATAGATACTGACCACTGCAGACCGGGGACAGCCCACAAGAGCTGCAGTTTTGGAGATGCTCTGACCCAGTCGTCTAGCCATCACAATTTGGCCCTCAGATCCTCACGCTCGCCAATTTTTCCTGCTTCTAACATCGACTTTGAGGATAAAATGTTCACCTGCTGCCTGATATATCCCCCCCACTAACAGGTGCCGTGATGAAGCGATAATCAGTGTTATTCACTTCACCCGTCAGTGGTCATAATGTTATGCCTAGTCGGTGTATTTATTTTTAATACAATACCTACACCAAAGCTTGAAATATCAGCCACTACCAATACTAGACTTAATTAAGCAGCTTTAACCTTTTGCTGGGTTTTTATTCTTTCACCTCTCCAAACAATGACGTTGCAAAGCGTTTCTGTATAAACCAAAACCATTTTAGTGTAAATAAACCGTCAATACGGCCAGTTAATATCAATGGTCGATAGCGTTTCTTATTTCAAGCTTGCCGCTCGGTGGCGCGATTGCAAACATCAAGAACCAATGAATTAAAGTACAAATTATTTCATTAATTATTATTATTAATTTACAGACCGGCTGTGTCTGAGGGGGAGGTTGTCCGAGGGCCCGTGATGGATCGACATCCTGTGATCCTACCATTAGTCTATGGAGCATCTATGAGTGTGAAATCCTCACCCAGCAGAGACGTGGAGTCCTTTCCGAGCGCGGCGGCCATGACGGGATCTACGGCGGGCTGTCCGTCCGCTGCCGGAAGCTCGGGCCTGGTGTAATCCCGACTCTTGTCGTTGTTGTACTTGACGTTCAGGTTGACCAGTTTGGAGAAGTCGATCCGCAGCGTGCAGCAGGAGTTATAGATGTTCTGTCCGTCCAGAGACTGGAGAGAAGAGAGGATCGATTAAGGAATGAAACAGGCTCAGGCGTACTTGATAGGCTCAGGCCTCACTCAGCAGGCTCAAATTCCCACAGACACACTCCACTCCAAGAGTGGAGACGGGTGCAGCCAGTTCGCACTTTATTTCGCTCTCCCGTCTTCTACCAGTATCCCAGACCCTCCCACGCAGTAAAATACAGGTAATACTTCGCAAAATAACAAATAATCTTCCTTCATGACGTCTCGATTGCTTTCCTTGAGTCCTAACTGCTCTAGGATGTAAGGAAACGTCTCCGAATACGACGTCTTTGCTTTGTAAGTGCAGCCATTATTGATAATGTGCTACCAGCTCTGCTGCATTAGAATCATTCACTTTGTTTTTATGTTTTACCACTTCTTTAACCTGGTCAGGGTTGTGGTGGGGCCGGTTTCCCTGGAATTACTAAGCGCAATGCAGTAACGCAACCCGGACAGAATGCCAATCCATCATCCACCCTTAGACATAGACGCCTGACTGGCTGATGAGCTTTTTTACACCCTACTGTCTCAAGTCTATTTAAAAAAAATGAGACACGGGCTAACAGATGTAGGAGTAAAAAATTTGGGAGGGGTCTTACACCGTGCATCTTAAATACTATGTCGATTTGCTCATTAGGCTAAATAATGCCTTTATAACCAGTTCTTTTGGGCACAATTGTATTTCCATTAACGACTTTATCATGGTCAGGGTCCAGATGGACTGCTTCAGCTGGAAACACTGGACATAAGGCAAGGCAGGAATGCCATGGACAGAGCGCCAATCCATTACAGAGCTTCAGACCCCATCCCACCCCCACTTTTCCCAAAACAAAGCCAATCTGTGTAAACTGCTATGATTCAAACCCGAATCAGTGGATCTCAACAGTGATGGGTTTGCATAACAAACCGCTGGGCCACTCAAGCCCTAAAAAAACCGCTGGATCCACCGTGATCCTGACCAGGATCTATAAGAACCACAGACATGACGCGCTCCCTCCCAGTTGACTTACCAGCTTGGCTTGCTGTGCGTTTACAGGATCGCTGAACTGAAGCAGAGCCTGGAACTGGTTGTTTTTGGTGAACGTGATGATCTTCATGACGGTTCCGAACTTGGAGAAGATCTGGAATAAAGCAAACGCACACAGAGCCAGCGATGAGTCGGGTTCTGCCGACCGGACCGTACAGCTCTGGTTCTGTCGCCGTGTGTGTGTGTGTGTGTGGTGGGCGCTGACCTGCTGCAGTACGTCCAGCGTGACCGGGTAGAACATGTTATCGATGATGATGCGCAGGACCGGACTCGGGGCGGGTATCAACACGCTCTCTGCGGCCGAATCTAAGCTCGGTGAGCCGCCCTCCTGGACGGCGCACACGGCCTGCAGGACGGCCTGGGCACGCTGGACGAGCGGATGGAGGAAAAACAGACAGAGTTCTTTTAGAAGTACAACCAATACAAAGTAGATGGAACAGTTGTCCAGGGTGGCCCTGTCACCTCACAGCAAGAAGGGCCCTTGATTCCCTTTCTGTGGAGTTTGCATGTTCTCCCTGTGTCTGTGTGGGTTTCCTCTGGGTCCAAGGTCCAAAGACATGCAGTCAGGTTAAATGAAGTTACTGAATATTACCCTAAATTTGTGTGTGTGTGTGTGTGTGTTTGTGTGGCCTAGCCCCATTTATATGGGCACAGAGAAGTCAGTCATAATCACTAACTCAAAAGTAAGATTCCATGCTTACTCACTCAATTTCTTATGGGGGGGGGGGCTTTTCAATGGGCGCAAGGCACACAGTAACACCCTGGACGGGGCGCCAGTCCATCGCAGGGCAGACACACACACACACACCCATTCACATATAGGGCAATTCAGTGTTTTCAACTGACCTGACTGCATGTTTTTGGACTGTGGGAGGAAACCCACGCAGACACGGGGAGAACATGCAAACTCCACACAGAAAGGACTCGGACGGCCCCGCCTGGGGATCAAACCCAGGACCTTGGATTCCATGCTGCAAAGCCTAATTATAGATATAGAGTTGTTCGTGTGTATTTTTACTGTTTTTATCAACCACTTTATCCTGATCAGGGTCACAGTGGGTCCGGTTTCAATATCTGTGAAGGATTTTTGGACAATATACATTAGCACAAATCAATAAAGTCCAAGGTGGACCCTCGGGTGGCACAGGGGTCTGTTACGCTAGTCCAACACTGACAGGCTGGCTGGCACCCTGTGCATGGTATATTCCAGCCTTCTGCCTTCAGTATTTCCAGGACACTCACAGAGACCCTGACCAGGACAAAGCGTTGGTAGAAATCAATCAAAAACATCATCTGCTTCAGGATCGGGTATATAAAGCTCAATGTGCTGACCTGATTGAGAGCGCTGTCCGTTTTGAGCTCTTTGTGGTTGGAGTACTGGATGCACACGGGAACGTTTCTCACTTGAGGCGTCACTGCTGTGTAGTAGGTAACCATGGTGATCGCCGCTTCCTCCGTCCCCAGTTCCAAAAACGCCTGAGGTTGAGGAATGAAATCTAACGGTAAGCTTAAACAACAGAAACTCTAACCTACAGCAGTCATCATCATGGTTCCATTTCCGCTGCCAGCCATTAGTGGCACAGCAGATAAAAATGATTCTGTGATCCCAACCCCCTGCCAGACAATTCTGACTCCTACACACCTGATTTTTTCCTTTCAGCATGAGGATATTGGTGACTTTTCCAAAGGGCAGCCCAAGAGCGATGACCTCCGTCTCAGAAACTTCGTTTGGAAGCTTACGGATGTGAATGACTCTGGATGGTGGGTTCTCCATGCCGTCCTCCACTCTCAGTTTTTTGCTGTCGCTTCCATTAGCTGTTGAAGTCAAAACGAATTCATACTGGGCTCTGAGTGCTGAATTCATACCGTTATGTGTATTATCAAAACGCATACACGTTCCTATACCCTTCCTACCTGTGAGTGAAGAATTCTGACTGCTGTAAAGACTGCCGACGAGCAAATCATCAGAACCTCTCTGAAATAAAAAATAAAGGTTAGCTTACATGTATATGTAATTAAGAAGTACTTTTGTAATTCTGTGATCACAGTGGAAGACACACAGAATTGGGGTCTCACACTAGTCTCTGTTTTAGTCACCAGCAGAACACATCTACTCACAAATCCAGGCTAAAACTGGCCCAATTTTAAATAAACAAGAAATATTTATGTGCAAATTAGATCAGAGATGTGCTGGGTAGTCGTGATGAGCAGAAGAGACCGATGCATGATCAAGGCAGCTCTGTAAAGTGCGAAAGAACTGTTTCATTAGGTCCATGCCATAATTAGGTATTGATCTTTTTGGTGCACTCTCAGTCCTGGTCCCAAACCCAGACAGATAAAGGAGGGTTGCATCAGGAATGTGCCATGAAATAACATTTTAGGAATTAGAAGCTGTTTACAGTTAGGCGAGTAAACAGTGGTCAAGCTTAAATTCAGCTTAAGTTTAATGGGAAAAATGGGACCGGAGGCTTAATTGTCTCTTGCTACTGTATGTGTGTGTGTGTGTGTGTGTGTGTGTTGGTGGGGGGTTGAAGAGTTTAGCAGCTTACCTTCACACCAACTGCAACATCGCTAACAATGCTGAAGAGAAAATAGAGAAAACAGCAAAACATTATTATTATTTTAAAAGAAAACCAAAACATATGAGTTAATGAGGCTTAGACGTCTTAAAATAGTTTCCTTTATTAAGTTTAATTGTAGTTTTAAACATATTAAACGATATAATAACATTCACATTATTAACTTTATGTAATGTATTTACCAAAGCTACACAGCTACAGTTAATATAGCTATATCAATGAGTGGCCCAGCAGTAAAGACTGTGAGTCCACTGCCCCTGAGATCCAGGGATCCAATCTCAGTGGTGCTATCAGCCTGGTCAAGCATCTGAATGGACAAGATTGGCTAATGTCCGAGAGGAATACAGCCAAAACAGCCTAGTTTGAGAGGTGTACTTGTCAGTGCGCTCACAACGCACTGATAGCTAAGTCAAGCCCGGATAAAATAAGGAGGGTTGCGTCAGGAAGCGGATTCCAACGTAAAATCTGTGCCAAATCAAGTCTACAGTCTAATGTGCTAGGCCACTACTGCTGAAATCCAGGTTTGAATTTCAGCTGGTGCTGTCAGCCAGTTAGGTGCCTACACAGACATCATTTAAAATATTTTATTCACACAGATCCCCTATGCTCACCCACCACTATGATGATTTTAGTAATTGATAGCCACTGAGCCCATGGCGATGTAAAACCCACTTGACTGTGAACAATGGGCCTGTTTTCTGGTGGTTCATACATAGCATCAGACCAACCAGACACATTTCCTGTCAGTATAAGATGACTGATTGAGTTGTCTTATAAACCTTGGCAAAGAGACCACTGTTCCATGTCTTCTGCAATGGGTGCAGTCAACCCTACACACCTGCCAAACCCAATTATATATAATATACTACTATATATACATAGTTATGTATAAATGAGTCTTTCCACTAATTCAACTGAATTTTTTCTTGTTATCAAGCCAATGTCAAGTCATGGTTAGGGCTGAATCCCAAATAGCTCCTCCCACCGTACAAAGTGCACTAGATAGGGTGTATAAATAAAGAGTTTTAGCTCTATGTAGTGAGCTACAGGTCCAAACAGGCTGTCATTTGGGATACAACCAAGTGACCGTTATATCTAGTTAATACAAGATACGTACTTAAAATAAAATGTTTCGTGATATTAAGCTATATTAACGCGTAATATTATTCCTCGAATCGTTATTTAAATAAATAAGAAGTCATAAAAAGGTATTCAGCTCGTTTTCGAACAAAGAAACAACGCCAATGCTAAGCTAGTCGTTGCTTCCCGAATACATACTTTCGTACTAAATAGTATGGTGTACTCATTAGTACACATTAAGCGTCGTTACTATTATGGCATACTGTTTAGTACGGTAGTATGCGCTTTATAACAGAGCTCAGCTACAGCCCTGAAAGGAATAAGCACAGCTAACGTTTGCACTAGCTAGAATTAATGCATTAATCACGATTAATATTCCACTAAAATGTACATTTTAAACGCTGATTTTAAAATCAAAACACTCACCCGTCCATCGCCAAAAACAAAACCTCTTTCAACCTGACACGGCTGTATAAACAGATAGAAGCAAAATGGTGGTGGATCTCTGTCTCTCTCTCAGTCAGTGTGTGTGCTGGACACCATTGTGCATTACAGACCGCATTACCAAAAGTATGTGGACACCCTTCAGTCTACTATATGTGGCTATTTCAGCAACACCAGTTGCCAGCAAGTGTTTAAGATCAACAATTCGCCATTTGCCACTTGTAAAGTGTATGGCAGATGCCATCGGTAACCTATTCCAATACTGTACATGCAGAGAGGACACTTCATAAATTAGCAGTTGTCACTGTGTACAGCCAAGCAAGCTTGGCTTCACCAGTAATTTAGATTCTACCATGCATTAGTAAGAAGTCCCTGGCCCAATCCTAGGGTTGCCAACTGTCCCGTAAAATACGGAATCGTTCCTTATTTGGAAACTAAACGTCGCGTTCCGTATTGAACTGATTCGGGACGCGCTTTGTTCCGTATTTTTATCAATGGGAGAGAAATGCTGCAGATTAGACTGAGACAGGGCGATCTGTATGAAAGAAAGAAAACTGAAAAGAAAACTGCTGCTACCGTGGTAATTAGAAAGTGTTTGGTTATTATTTTAAGTAGTGTTCACGTTTAGTCTTAGTAACGCTGTGTGTGCGCAGGCATATCAGCATAACAACCTATTTAATACACCGTTGTTTGAGTAGCGCAGTGGGCAGAGCGCATCGTGCATATATTTCCGGCTTAGGGCGAAACTAAAGTAACACAAGCAGGGCCGGCGCTATTGCACTATCGAGAAAAAATGTTACCTGTGACGGTGTAAGACCCGTTATATTTTTTATAGGTCCAACCCTAACCGCTCCCGCTCAGGTAAACACCTGACATCCCTCCCCCCACCCTATGCCCTCTGCCAACCCGCCAGCCCAGGGTGTTCCTTATTTCCAGTTCTGAAAGTTGGCAATCTTACCCAATCTAGTCAAGTCAAGTCAATATTATTTATATAGCGCTTTTTACAATGAACATTGTCTCAAAGCAACTTTACGGAATCCAGGACCAACAGACCAAAAACCCCTACTGAGCAAGCCGAGGGCGACAGTGGCAAGGAAAAACTCCCTTAAAATTACAGGAAGCAACCTTGAGAGGAGCAGGGACCCCCGTCCTTCTTGGCTCCCTTAGGCTCAGTTGACCTAACATCATAGCAGACGCAAACCTCGCTGGACTGTGGATATGGTTCCATGCGTGTCTCAACAGCTTCTAATTGGTTCCTTGTATTGTTTTCCTCCTAGCAGTAAGCTAGGTGATAATTTGGGTTGTTTACCTGCTTTGGCAATGTTTTTTATTATTTTGTAATGGGTGTAGTCAGATGAAATTATTGTGGGGTTAACATTGAATGGATGTAAAGGGAAAAGAGAAGATGGCCCAGTACTAAACCTTTTGGGCAAATCAATTTTTAAAAACATTTTCATTTACAATTTTCGGCATTTAGCAGATACTTTTATCCAAAGCAACTTATACTTCTTTGACAGTATATCTAAGCAATTGAGAGTTAAAGGACCCAGCAGTGGCAAGCTGGCAGTGGTGGGGCTTGAACCAGTGACCTTTTGATGACTAGTCCAGTACTGTAACCGCTAAGCTACTACTGCCCGACTAATAGCAGAAGATCCCTGACTGAGGATCGAGTCCGCTCCGCGTCCGTGAGAGTGCAGAATCCTAGCCACTAGACCACCAATACAATGGGTCATACTGAACCTATATACCATTTGCCAGCTGGCCAAGGCCCCCACGATGGATTGCCGTCCTGTCCGTGACGTGTTACTACGTTGCACTCAGCAATTCTGGGGAAATAGTGCCCACTGCGACCCCTACCAGTACAAAGCAGAAAGAGATGATTTGTTGAGTTTAATTGCCTGCATCAGGCGTTTTCTTGAACCACAGCCAACAACTTAAGAATAAATTAGGACTTAACACCCACATCAGTGCACGACCCCACTAATGCTCTTGTGTTTAAATGGAAGCTTTTTTTTAAAAAGTGCCTTTCGCATTAATGCACATTAATTTAGAAACAGATGCTGAACAAGGAGCTGCAGCAGCCAGTGTGGGTGTAGTCCCAAAGCACAGCGCTCCAAAAAACCTGCAGAAGGTGGTTTTGTTGTTGTAAACTACCCTTAGATTTACATTTACGGCATTTAGCAGACACTTTTATCCAAAGTGACTTACAGTTGTGACAGTATACAATCTAACCAATTGAGGGTTACAGCCCTTGCTCAAGGGCCCAACAGTAGCAACCTTGCAGTGGTGGGGCTTAAACTGGCAACCTTCTGATTACTAGTCCAGTATCTTGACCTCTAGGCTACCACTAGGCTTGAACTGGCAACTGTCTGATTACTAGTCCAGTATCTTGACCACTAGGCTACCACTAGGCTTGAACTGGCAACTGTCTGATTACTAGTTTAGTACCTTGACCACTAGGCTACCACTAGGCTTGAACTGGCAACTGTCTGATTACTTGTCCAGTACTTTGACCACTAGGCTACCACTAGGCTTGAACTGACAACTGTCTGATTACTAGTTTAGTACCTTGACCACTAGGCTACCACTAGGCTTGAACTGACAACTGTCTGATTACTAGTTCAGTATTTTGACCACTAGGCTACCACTAGGCTTGAACTGGCAACTGTCTGATTACTAGTTTAGTACCTTGACCACTAGGTTACCACTAGGCTTGAACTGGCAACTGTCTGATTACTAGTTCAGTACCTTGACCACAAGGTTACCACTAGGCTTGAACTGGCAACTGTCTGATTACTAGTTCAGTACCGTGACCACTAGGCTACAGCTGCGGTAGATGTGGGTGAGTGAAGTGGTCAAGTAGTAGCTCAGAGTTGAAAAAAGATACTGGTAGTAATCAGAAGGTAGCCAGGTCAAGCCCACCACCACAAAGTCAGCACTGTTGAACCCCTGATCAAGGCCCTAAAGCCTCAATAGCTATCTATCTATCTATCTATCTATCTATCTATCTATCTATCTATCTATCTATCTATCTATCTATCTATCTATCTATCTATAAATCCACATGAATGAATGAATATGTGTGTTACTAAACTGGCACCATGATGGCACCAACAATAAAGCAAATAAAATTCAACCAACATAAATAAACAAACACGTACCTGGTGGTGTAATTATTGATACCAGTTGTATGTATTAGCTTTAATTGATGCCTAGTTGTTATAACCATGTAGTAAGCTTATTCCTGCTTTGTGCTGCCTCGTACCTCCATCAGACCCTAATTATTATTGTCCCCACCTGCAATCATAGCACTTTCATACAGTCTGGCAGTGCCATTTGGGTAATCTCGTAACTTTCTCACTCGTAGTTGCACCTCAGAGAGGAAAGAGCTTAACAGGAAGTAATAACACCAGTTTTGACACTGTCCAACATGTTGAGCAAAGTGGCCTTTCAGAGTGACTATCTGTGATTTGAGACGTGTCTACAGAAATGCCAGGGGCGTCACATTTTCACCTCGCTTCCTTCAAACAAGAAGCCTCTCATCCTGCGAAAAGGGCACCACCAACCATTATTATTACCTTACCTTTGGTACACTGAGATGTTACAGATAGAAAATGAACATCACGCCAAAAAACAACATTCTGACGTACACCGTTTCTGTTGTTTTAATTAAATTAATGGTGTATATTTGCTAAATAACCACTTCATGGTGTACACAAGGCAGGGCAATCCACTCTTCTAGGGCGATGCCTACATGAAGCCCTACAAGCTGTGACACCAGGGTGAGCAGATCTGATTTAAAGAGTTGCAGGTATGCCAACCGAAGGCGCTGGCAAAGAGGACAGAGAGAAGCCGTGATATGTGGGAAACCTTCACTGTAAATTCTAATTAGTTAACCTTACTTAAAAAAACCATGCAAACCGATTGCCTTAAAAAAACTAAGTAAAGTGTACTAAGATATTGTATGTTGCTGTAACTAATGCTTATTAAGTACAGTTTACTCACACTTGAGTTTAATTAACTAAAAAAACATGTATAGAGTACTTGATAATTTACTTTAGATGTACTTCTGACTTATTATGGACTACTCAAAAGTATTATTTCACACAACTAAATAATTTCAAGTGGAAGCAACTATGTGTGCATTACAAATAACACATTTATTTAAGTTGGACTAACTAATGTGGTATTTTCTGCAACTTAGAATTTGTCGGTTGTATTTACTTGAACAACAGTTTGATTTACTTGACAAAAGCACGCAAACCGATTGCCTTAAAAAGACCAAGTAAGTGTTACTCATGTAACTTAAGTGCTTCAAACATCCAGTACACAATAATGAAAAACAGATTCCATCTTCTTAAAATTATCCCATTTACAATTTTACATAATAAAAAGGTAATGACATGGTTTAAAGTTCTATTATGATTTATTTGTTTTTCAGAAAAACACAAAGGGCTCAGACCAGGGTTGGCTTTGGTTTATATATCGGTGTTGATATATGCCAGTATTACAATAAAACAAAAAGTAATTAAAGTAAAAAATAAAAAAAAATCAATAGAAAAAAATAGGATTTTTTAAAATAAAATCTGTCTGAAAAGTGGTCAGTTCTAAAAGGTTCCACAAAGTGCAACTATTTGACAGATCAATGAGTGGCAGATCTCATAGAAATGAACATAAACTGGCAGCCTTTAAACATAACTTGCTGATGAACCCACCAGCTGTTAATTTGAAAGGAATGCCTTTAGTTAACTAAATTAAAATGTATAATCGACCATCTCAAAATGTGAGATCTAATGCCAAAGATGACTTTTGATCAGTTAATTTTTACTCAACAGGAGATTTTTAAGACTTTGTAGTTTTGGTGAGAGTTTGTTCTCGCCCAAGCCTAGCATCACTCTCTGAATGAAGTTAAAAGTGTTTTTCATTGCTTTAGGGTAGTCCAAGTGTGAAGCATATGACAACCCAAACAAGAGGCACATTGCTTGGGGTAGGTTCTGTAGATTGTCCATTACAACACCTCCTTCAACAATGATGGCAGTAGACACCGGGTCAAGGTGGAGACGATTTGGAGAGAGAGGCACATCCTTACTGATGACTGTCAGCACCCCAACAGACACTTGTGCCCAGGCCTCATTGCTGTCAGAATCCTGTATGAAACCAAACAAAAACAACATTACAAGGAAATATTGATCATTGTCACAATGCCATCTTCTGCCTACACTGCCTTTCAGCCTTGCCCATCATACCCCGTCTTCACGTATCCGGATATTTGTGAAAATATTTTTGTGAAAACTTTTTTTGTTTGTTTGTTTGTTTGTTTGTTTTTGTTTTAAATATCTCTGTTCAGACAAAGACGAAAACAAATACATTACCATACCACCTTGTCAGAAGGCCATGGAGTCATGAAATGATGGATTCTGCAGTAGTACATTATATATTTCCATTTCCATTTGTTCATATTTGGGGATTCATATGTGGGGATCTGAAATGCTGTGTGCAAACATTGTTTTATCACTTATGTAGTTCACTATATAGGGAACATTTAGTTGTTTGAGATTCAGCCAGAAACACGTGTGCTGTGTGATGTCAGCATTTTTAAAAAGCCTCACTTTGCCCATAAATACAAGAACGCTAAAAACAGAGTTTTCACAAATCTCCACCTTGGAATGCATTTTCGAGTCCCACCATTTTCAGAACGTTTTCAGTTCTTAGAATAGTGTATTCAGGTTAACCTTTTTTTAACGTTTCGTTATTTTTTTAATGTTCTTAGAATGTTCTCTGCTAGCTGGGGTAACATTAAGCTCATTACGTGTGAGCCACAGATGCGAGTGTGGAAGGTTTCAAGCATGGACCAACTTTTCAGAGCCACAAGTTTTTCTTTATATTTGGCTAAATAGTTTTTTCTGGCTTTATATCTCGCGTTATACTCTTCAATATGCGATGTAACCATTCATGCTCACACATGTACGACTTAAAGATATGGCAGGACTCAGATACACAAAGTCATACACATATTGTTTGCTTAATAACTTATCCTTAAAAACGAACCAAGACTTGAAATGAACCACACGGTTTCTGTGCCTTTTCTCTTCTTCGACTCCGTTGCTGTGGCCGCCAGTCCTGTCTGGAGAGCGGGTGACTGAACACAGCTACTGCGCATGCTCACAACGCATCCTTCGATACTACTTAACAGTGTTAAGTTATATTCACTCAAAAACAATAATTAAAGTGTTTTTTTCCCCCTATGAGTAATTAAAACTTAATAACAATGAGTAAGAATAGCATTTTGTTGCTAATTGAGTAAAGTTTACTAAGTTAATTTAAGTCAAGACAGCTATTATAATTTACAGTGTTCCACCTGGTGCAGGTGACTGTCAATCAAGAGAGACTGAGAGATGATTGGCACCTGAGCGCTTTAACCATGTCTGCTGGCCAAACTAGGCAGTGAGAGTGGTAGCTCAGTGGTTAAGGTACTGGACTAGTGATTAGAAGGATGCTGGTTCAAGCCCCACATTGCTTGAATTGTGTATTGTGCTTCGGATAAAAGTGTCTGCTTAATGTTAAAATGCTAAAATGTCAAGTGATACAAAGCGCAGGTGACTGCCAAATATGAGAAGTTGACAGATCAGCATGCTGCTACGCCTCCACGTTCCCAGCTGCCGGTCAAACTAGACCATGCAGAGGGACATGACTAGTCATAGTGCGTGCACAGCAGAATGAACCCTGTAAGGGCTGTAAATTTATTACAGGGCACAACATACTGAACCATACACAGTGAGGGGCAATTTAGAGTAGCCAATCCACCTATTTGGCTGGTGGTACCTAGAGAAACCGACACAAAGAGACAGCGACCGAAAACAAGGATCAATCTCAGGTCCTGAGGACCCGTGCTGCTGTGAGATGCCTGTACCTGCTGTGCCATCATGCCGCCCGCTAATATAAATGATATACAATTATGTGTTTATGAAATGTCACAGCAGCAGTATGCTTTTATTGAACTGCGCTGGGATTTGTGTGCGAGCGCTTTATTTAGAAGAACGGCGAATTAACCAAACGTTCGTTTAACAAGAGAACAAACTCCACTTTCCTACAGAGCGAAACGCGGCGTGCCTTCTCTCATAATCTACAATACGGAATCATGTCTTTATGGCCACGCGAGCGTGACACCCAGACTGTTTCCATGGAGACTTTTGGTGGTACAAATCGATCTCATTAACCTCCTCACCCTTGCCCACGTCCCTCAGGAACCGTGCAGCATAAACAAGCGCTCGCTTCCCTAATTTACTTGCGCTGTTACTTTCTAGCACCTCCAGAGCTGACAGGGCACGGAGGGGGACGAGCGCGGTCCGGGGGTCATCTGTTCCCGAGAAAATGAGCGCGCGGCGCTCGCGGTTCTACAGAGCCTGAGCGACGTGATCTCGCTTTAATGGCGACCCATCTGTCTTCGTTTAAATGAAAGCCGTACGTACACAGCTAGCCGCGGCTCAGCGCTCGGCGTGTCCAGATATTTCAGGACTTTGTTTAATTTATTAAGGGCTGTGGGATTAATTCTGTCCCGTCCACGTTTTATAGAACCGCACCAATGGTTCTCTCAGAAAAGTCCAAAAGGAATCATAAAAATAAGGACGTGATTTATGAATGATAAACTACTCGAGGAGGGTTAATTCTGATTATTGGTCATGAGATTTGACAGACGTACTGTTGGTGCTTCTTGCTGGTTTACGTTGTATTTCACAGATCCATGTGTTAGCATTAATAAGTGCCTTAAGGCGTCCCACAAGGTTCAGCTCCAGGCCTCTTTGTACGTAGCTTTTGGGACGTGTAGTTCATACATATTTATTTTGCTGTACAATACACATACATACTGTACGTATTTATCTATCTGTCTGTCTATCTATCTATCTATCTATATATATCTGTCTGTCTATCTATCTATCTGTCTGTCTGTCTATCTATCTGTCTGTCTGTCTGTCTGTCTGTCTGTCTGTCTGTCTGTCTGTCTATCTATCTATCTATCTATCTATCTATCTATCTATCTATCTGTCTGTCTATCTGTTTGTCTGTCTATCTGTCTGTCTGTCTGGCTATCTATCTGTTTGTCTGTCTGTGTATCTATCTGTCTATCTATCTGTCTATCTATCTGTCTGTCTGGCTATCTATCTATCTATCTATCTGTCTGTCTGTCTGTCTGTCTGTGTATCTGTCTGTCTATCTATCTATCTATCTATCTATCACCCTCTTTGTCTGTAAATATATACATGAAAGCATTGATCTGTAATTCGATGGAGGGGCTTCACAGCAAGAAGATCCTGTTTGCAATGGATGTGTGGGTTTTTGCATGTTCTCCCTGTGTCTGTGCGGGTTTCCTCCGGGTGCTCCAGTTTCCTCCCACAGTCCAAAGATGTGCAGTCAGGGCAACTGGAGATACTAAAACTGCTCTGTGTGTGTGTGTGTGTGTAGGTGGGTGTGTTTGGACGGTTGGCACTTTTGGGGCCCTTGAGCAAGGCCCTTAAATCTCAATAGACATGACAAGGCCTGGTCTTTATGTGTGTGTGTGTGTGTGTGTGTGTGTGTGTGCCCCATTCCCCTGCAGGTGTGTTAACAACCTTTTTCTCGAGAGCCTTCTCTGAGCTCGTCTCGTTATCCTGTTGTAGGACACGGTGTATGACAGTCCTTTAATCTGCCGGCGTCGTGGCCCCGGACCCCGACACCACGCTTAATTGTGTTTGCTCTCGGAGGCACAAAGCATCCCGCAACCTCTGCAGTTTCTGGAACAAAGATGCCACAGAGACCAGGGCCATGATGCCAGGCTTTCTAATCTCCCACCAGGCCAAGGGCCCTTTTGTCATAATTCCTCCTGTGATGGCGCGTGACGTTCCATCTTCCAGTCGAGAGGGCAGGCGCTGAACTCAATTCCCTTCAGAGAGCGGCACGGCGAGGGTCTGATGTTCCCCCTGATCCACGCCGGTGAGAAGTAACTCACCTTTTGTAAAGTTTGAAGAGCCGGGCGTGTGTGTGGCGCTGTGTGAGGCGGGCATGCAGATTCAGGCCGTGTTTAAAAATGTATTTATTTACATTATTTTCTTTAGTTTGTCTTTATGTCCACATTAAAATAACACTGTTGATTTCTTTTTGGGGTGGTGAAAGGATGGTGGCAAACACAAACTTACCATGTGATTGGCCACTAATGGTCACATGACCCAGCTCCAATATTTATTATCCATCCCAGCTTTAACAGACACTTTTATCCAAAGCAACTTACAGTAAACAGTCTAAGCAATTGAGGGTTGAGGGCCTTGCTCAAGGGCCCAACAGTGACAACCTGGCTGCGATGGGGTTTGAACCAGCGACCTTCTGATTACTAGTCCAGTTCCTTAACCACTAGGCTACAGCTGCCTACAGCTCACCTCGTCTCATAAGCACAATTATTCATTCATTCACTGTCTGTTTAACCACCGCTTTATCATGGTCAGGGTCACGGTGGGTCTGATTCATTAGGCGAAAGGCAGGAAACACCCCGGACAGGTTGCCAAGTCCATCACAGGGCAGTATTTACACTGAGGGAGGAAACCGGAGCACCCGGAAGAAACCCACACACACACAGGGAGAACATGCAAACTCCACACAGAATGATCAAACCCAGGCCCTTCTTGCTGTGAGCCGACGGTGCTTCCCACAGTGCCACCCATTCTTGGAATCTGTAAGGGCGGCACAGTGGCTCGGTGGGTAGCACTGTGGCCTCACAGCAAGAACATCCTGGGTTCTATTCCTAGGTGGATTGGTCCGGGTCTTTTCTGTGTGGAGTTTGCATGTTCTCCCCGTGTCTGTGTGGGTTTCCTCCAGGAGCTGCGGTTTCCTCCAACAAGTCTAACAAGTTTCTTCAAACTGAGCTTTTCTTCATGTCTTTATAGAGCTTGTCATGCTGGAAGAGAAAAGGACCTTCCCTAAACTGTTGCTGCAAATTTGAATTTGAATCTAATTTCCTTTATATAACTGATTTATTACACCTGTGAGCAACAGTTGTAGCTGAAAGGCACAAATAAAAAAAATTAGACGGGGCGTCCCAATACTTTTGAACAGACTTGAATTTTCTCTGAACGTCCACATCAGTACAGATGCAGGACGGCTTCGGCATCACGCAGCACCTGGACGCGGCGGCAGCACCGCAGCAGAGCTCGGCGGGGTTCCGCTCCGACATCTGGGCTCTAACGAAGCCACAGATGAGCTAAATGTTCATTAAAGTCCCTGTAATAAAAATCCATATGGTCGCCGGCTGATCCGCAGCGCCCTGATTTAATCTGCACGTTTCAATATTCCGGCTCCAGCCTCCTTATTACGCTCCGTCTTTCAGCCGGGAGTCTCGGGCCGTCGGGGGGGAACGAAAACTCCTGCGCGTTATTGCTTCGTTATGAGCGACGGCCCTTTATTTCTGTACGCCTCTGGTTTTTTTTACGTTTGTTCATAAACTAGAGATGCACTCAAGGACATTATGTATTCATTCTAGTTTTAATTTCGGTTTCTCAGCGAGGCGAACGTTTTCTCCTCGTACTTTCAAGGGTTTGAGATGAATCGGGCTGACGCAGATTCGAGAAGTTGATTCAGATGCGGTCAGGAAGACTTTCCTGTCAGTCACAGATACGTAAAGCTGCTCTCATCCTTCAGACGAGGAACATAAAAAAACCCTTCCTGATTTTGTCACTCGTGAGGCTGAAAGTCACTCTGACACGCCGCTGTTCTGTAGGAGGGACGGACAGATTTTGGACTAATTATGACCGAGGTGATAAATCCGTCTGTTTTAGCTCTCAGGACGGGTTTTGGCAGCCGGAAATGCAGCACGGGTCAAGTGGAATTGACTAACAAGGTGTGGATGCAAGGGTGGACAAGTGGGCGCTCCTTGCTTAGCTCAGCAGTTAAGGCACTGATCAAGCAATCATAAGGTTGCTGGATTGAGCCCCACCATCACCACGTGGCCACTGTTGGCCCCTGATCAAGGCCCTTAGGCCTCAATTAAACTTGGTGTTTAAACACCCGATGTTTTAATGGTTTGGCCAGTTTTAATTGGCTGGGGTTTAATTACTGCCACAGATGTGTATTTCACCCCCCACGCACAGTGAGAAGGATGGTTAGAGAGACAAAAATTATTCAGGTGTTACAGCTGGAGATTTCCAGTAGACTGTAGAAGGGGTGTCCCAATACTTTTGTGCATATAGCATATATAAGGGTGCAGGGAGTGTATATGGCACTACAATGATGGGTTATTTTAAGATTTTTACCCACTGACAGCGTCACAAACATTTCAGTGTAATGTGAGGAGAAGTCGGCCGGTCTCGGTTTAAACGATGCATTCTCAAATAATAGGGGTCAACGGGGATCAGGTTTGTGCTCATTCTTGAAAAGTTAAGAGTAAAAAAAACCCGAATTTGGCGCCGGACACGGAGCTCCGGGCTCTGCCGGATAAAGCGCGATGCTAATAGGCTGATTTAGCACAGCTTTATTACCGGGAAGCCAGAAGCGTAGCGAGAGTTCAGTGACTGAATGTAGATCTCGATGACACTTGGCACCTCGTGTTCGCCTGTTTTCACCCGGACCTCTGCAGAGGTGTCAGAGTAGGACCGTGTTGTTTCCTCAAACGCTGCCGAAACGACTCATTAAAAGCGAATGGCGCCGTAGTGACGGGCGGCGCTCGGCTCTCCCGCGATGCCTCGCCGCCGACATCATTAGCAAGGAGGCAGGACGGCGCGAGGGACGAGGGCAGCTGGGTTTCAGGTGGGCAGAGGGACGGCGCTCACTTCGGTTTGCCGGGCGAAGAGAGTAATGAGCACCTTCAACTGGTGTGTGGCCTCTCACACACACACACACACACACATACACACACAATGCAGCATCATTTACTTGTTGATTAAAATAATGTATTATTTATTAATCGCTGTTTCTATCATCAATACTTCACCCGGGACACAGACGCTTCCATACACTCACACATACAGTAAGCAATTTAGAGCAGCTAATCTACCTTCTGCATGTTTGGCAGATTCATTCATTCATTCATTTATTCATTCATTCTTTGTCTGTTTTGCCACTGATTTATCCTGGTCAGGGCCGCAGTGGGTAAGATATGTACACACACACTTAGAGCAATTTTTTAGTAGCTCCAATTGACCTGACCTGACTATATATATATATATATATACTGGTGCTGGTCATAAAATTAGAATATCATGAAAAAGTTGATTTATTTCAGTAATTCCATTCAAAAAGTGAAACTTGTATATTATATTCATTCATTACACACAGACTGATATATTTCAAATGTTTATTTCTTTTAATGTTGGCCAACTGAAAAGTATGAACATGAAAAGTATGAGCATGTACAGCACTCAATACTTAGTTGGGGCTCCTTTTGCCTGGATTACTGCAGCAATGCGGTGTGGCATGGAGTCCATCAGTCTGTGGCACTGCTCAGGTGTTATGAGAGCCCAGGTTGCTCTGATAGTGGCCTTCAGCTCTTCTGAATTGTTGGGTCTGGCGTATCGCATCTTCCTCTTCACAATACCACATAGATTTTCTATGGGGTTAAGGTCAGGCGAGTTTGCTGGCCAATTAAGAACAGGGATACCATGGTCCTTAAACCAGGTACTGGTAGCTTTGGCACTGTGTGCAGGTGCCAAGTCCTGTTGGAAAATGAAATCTGCATCTCCATAAAGTTGGTCAGCAGCAGGAAGCATGAAGTGCTCTAAAACTTCCTAGTAGTAGACGGCTGCGTTGACCTTGGACCTCAGAAAACACAGTGGACCAACACCAGCAGATGACATGTCACTCCATACCATCACTGACTGTGGAAATTTTACACTGGACCTCAAGCAACGTGGATTCTGTGCCTCTCCTCTCTTCCTCCAGACTCTGGGACCTTGATTTCCAAAGGTAATGCAAAATTTACTTTCATCAGAGAACATAACTTTGGACCACTCAGCAGTCCTTTTTGTCTTTAGCCCAGGCGAGACGCTTCTGACGCTGTCTCTTGTTCAAGAGTGGCTTGACACAAGGAATGCGACAGCTGAAACCCATGTCTTGCATACGTCTGTGCGTGGTGGTTCTTGAAGCACTGACTCCAGCTGCAGTCCACTCTTTGTGAATCTCCCCCACATTTTTGAATGGGTTTTGTTTCACAATCCTCTCCAGGGTGCGGTTATCCCTATTGCTTGTACACTTTTTTCTACCACATCTTTTCCTTCCCTTCGCCTCTCTATTAATGTGCTTGGACACAGAGCTCTGTGAACAGCCAGCCTCTTTAGCAATGACCTTTTGTGTCTCGCCCTCCTTGTGCAAGGTGTCGATGGTCGTCTTTTGGACAACTGTCAAGTCAGCAGTCTTCCCCATGATTGTGTAGCCTACAGAACTAGACCGAGAGACCATTTAAAGGCCTTTGCAGGTGTTTTGAGTTAATTAGCTGATTAGAGTGTGGCACCAGGTGTCTTCAATATTGTACCTTGTCACAATATTCTAATTTTCTGAGATACTGAATTTGGGGTATCTCTTTGTTTCTACACTCACTGTCCATTTTATCAGCTCCACTTACCATATAGAAGCACTTTGTAGTTCTACAATTACTGACTGTCGGTCATCTTCTAGACCTTCATCAGTGGTCACAGGACGCTGCCCAAGGGGCGCTGACCATTGAAGAACAGGGTGAAAGCAGTTTAAAAAAGTATGTATAGAAACAGATGGACTACAGTCAGTAATTGTAGAACTACAAAGTGCTTCTATATGGTAAGTGGAGCTGATAAAATGGACAGTAAGTGTAGAAACAAAGAGGTGGTTTTAATGTTATGGCTGATCAGTGTATGTATATATATATACAGTGTATCACAAAAGTGAGTACACCCCTCACATTTCTGCAGATATTTAAGTATATCTTTTTATGGGACAACACTGACAAAATGACACTTTGACACAATGAAAAGTAGTCTGTGTGCAGCTTATATAACAGTGTAAATTTATTCTTCCCTCAAAATAACTCAATATACAGCCATTAATGTCTAAACCACCGGCAACAAAAGTGAGTACACCCCTAAGAGACTACACCCCTAAATGTCCAAATTGAGCACTGCTTGTCATTTTCCCTCCAAAATGTCATGTGATTTGTAAGTGTTACTAGGTCTCAGGTGTGCATAGGGAGCAGGTGTGTTCAATTTAGTAGTGAGAGCTTCACACTCTCTCATACTGGTCACTGAAAGTTCCAACATGGCACCTCATGGCAAAGAACTCTCTGAGGATCTTAAAAGACGAATTGTTGCGCTACATGAAGATGGCCAAGGCTACAAGAAGATTGCCAACACCCTGAAACTGAGCTGCAGCACAGTGGCCAAGATCATCCAGCGTTTTAAAAGAGCAGGGTCCACTCAGAACAGACCTCGCGTTGGTCGTCCAAAGAAGCTGAGTGCACGTGCTCAGCGTCACATCCAACTGCTGTCTTTGAAAGATAGGCGCAGGAGTGCTGTCAGCATTGCTGCAGAGATTGAAAAGGTGGGGGGTCAGCCTGTCAGTGCTCAGACCATATGCCGCACACTACATCAAATTGGTCTGCATGGCTGTCACCCCAGAAGGAAGCCTCTTCTGAAGTCTTTACACAAGAAAGCCCGCAAACAGTTTGCTGAAGACATGTCAACAAAGGACATGGATTACTGGAACCATGTCCTATGGTCTGATGAGACCAAGATTAATTTGTTTGGTTCAGATGGTCTCAAGCATGTGTGGCGGCAATCAGGTGAGGAGTACAAAGATAAGTGTGTCATGCCTACAGTCAAGCATGGTGGTGGGAATGCCATGGTCTGGGGCTGCATGGGTGCAGCAGGTGTTGGGGAGTTACATTTCATTGAGGGACACATGAACTCCAATATGTACTGTGAAATACTGAAGCAGAGCATGATCCCCTCCCTCCAGAAACTGGGTCGCAGGGCAGTGTTCCAGCATGATAATGACCCCAAACACACCTCTAAGACGACCACTGCTTTATTGAAGAGGCTGAGGGTAAAGGTGATGGACTGGCCAAGCATGTCTCCAGACCTAAACCCAATAGAACATCTTTGGGGCATCCTCAAGCGGAAGGTGGAGGAGCGCAAAGTCTCGAATATCCGCCAGCTCCGTGATGTCGTCATGGAGGAGTGGAAAAGCATTCCAGTGGCAACCTGTGAAGCTCTGGTAAACTCCATGCCCAGGAGAGTTAAGGCAGTTCTGGGAAATAATGGTGGCCACACAAAATATTGACACTTCAGGAACTTTCACTAAGGGGTGTACTCACTTTTGTTGCCGGTGGTTTAGACATTAATGGCTGTATATTGAGTTATTTTGAGGAAAGAATAAATTTACACTGTTATATAAGCTGCACACAGACTACTTTTCATTGTGTCAAAGTGTCATTTTGTCAGTGTTGTCCCATGAAAATATATACTTAAATATCTGCAGAAATGTGAGGGGTGTACTCACTTTTGTGATACACTGTATATATATCTCCCTCTGGTCTGTCTGAAATAGAACAGAAACTCGTCATTACTGGCACGTTAACAGAAAGTAATTAAAGCTCAGGCCGGCGTGGAGGCGTCGAATAGAAACGTTCTGTGATTTAAAAAAGCAACACGCACTAATAGTACGATGAACTGAATTAAACTGAAACTGACCCTGATGAAAAGCTGACAGAAAATTAAGTGAATTTATTTCCTTGTTAACTGCACAAATTACCTGCTTAATTAAAATCCACTGACATCCAAGCAAAAATGGTAATTAACACCCGCAAACACACCGATAATTACGGAGCAGCCAGAACAACCTGACATTCGGTGAACCCTCCATGTAGCGACGCCGTTTCCTTCACACTGGAGGGGTGTGGATATTATTTAGCCTGCCTGTGGCTGAAGCGGGTTAACGAATCAGCGGGGGAGTGTTCCGGAGTTATTCCTCCCTTTTTTTTTTTTTACAATGAGCGATTATCACAGACACGGCAATTAAAGATCTTTTTTTTTGTTCAATTCTTTTCAATCGGCGTTAAGTGGGTTGAGAAAAGTGGTTAAGGGCAAAGTGAGACGGTGAGGTGCTTCGGGGAATAGTTTTAATAAGACTGAAACAATTAAAGCCTTGACAATCCAGCTGTAATTCGGTGGGAAACGGCTGTTTTCAGGCAGGAGCAGAAGTTTAGAAGAGACACGTTTGTACCGTCCGGTGTCTCACAACTCTCAGCGTCCACAGAATGCTCGTTCTTAGTAAATAAAACGGCATTTTGCGACGCATGGCACAGATAATGTGGACGCTGGACTGTTTCCTCTGCGGTTTCTTTGTATATTAGTGATTTTATTCATCATCTCTGTGCGGCTGGCGTAGAGCGGCCAGCCGAAGCCACGATTACAGCAGTAATGAGGAGTCACTTCAACCATCCGACCCTGCATTCACACCGACAACGAGGTTTCGCATCCTATCACCAGGATCGCCGACCGCTCGTCACCCTGCGTTCACACCGGCAGCATCGTTATCGTCTGTGGGCGTTTGGTTGCCAAGCAAAAGAAAACAGCAAATGCCATGGTGGTACATCGTAATTTACTGACTAGTGTCTACAGAACGTCTTGATCACAAATCATACATGGACACCCTTTCCAATTCTACTACATGAAAAGGTTATGCTTCCAGCTTTGCAACAACAGTTTAGGGAAGGCTCTTTCCTGTTCCAGCATGACTATATCCCTGTGCTTTCTCGTCCAACCTCACAAACGCTGTTTACATTTCATTTCCTTTTATCGTATCTTCAGTAGAATATTAATCCATATTTTACAAACATATTCAAGACACGAAAACATACATACACACCGCTCAGGTGGCGCAGCAGTAAAACACGCTAGCACACCAGGGCTGGGATTTCGAATGCATCGCATCGAATCTCAGCTCTGCCATACTCTGCTCTGCTTTTGTGTCGGCTGTGCTGTTGTTTCCTATGATTTTTGTGATGATTTTTGTGTTGACCTTTTCAAAGCTCCTCCAATGAGACGAACTGTTTGATATGAGGCCATAAAAGCGGCTCAGGCTGTACGAACAACGCTTGACGTGACTTATTGTACTAAAACAACAAGGGAGGAATTTTAGGCACAACAATTGCTAACAGGTGTAATAAATCAAAAACAATTGAGGCTTTCCTGACCAACATTAGTGCACAAATTCCCACAGACATACTTCAAAGCCTTGTGAGAAGCCTTCTAGATAGATAGACAGACAGACAGACAGACAGACAGACAGACAGACAGACAGACAGACAGACAGATAGACGGATAGTAGATAGATAGATAGATGGATAGACGGATAGACGGATAGTAGATAGATAGATAGATAGATAGATAGATAGATAGACAGACAGACAGACAGACAGACAGACAGACAGACAGACAGATACTTTATTAATCCCGAAGGAAATTAAGGAAATCTAAGAAGCGGCTGTTGTTCAAGCTGAAAAGATCACACAGAGGTCACTCTGTTTACGTCCGACAAGCTCATGGTCAGGTGAACCGGGTTAAACAGGAGCTCTTTTCATTTTAATCCCATGTCAAAGAACAGAAAGGAACCGCAGGAGCGCGTCCCTCAGAGGGCCCCGGAGCACCTGAACCACGGTCACTCCCCACTGAAGCTCTCCTGACCGATCGATTTTATTTTCGGACGTGAGTTTACATAGAGGGACTAAACGGCTCGAA
This sequence comes from Trichomycterus rosablanca, assembly GCF_030014385.1. NCBI lineage: Eukaryota > Metazoa > Chordata > Actinopteri > Siluriformes > Trichomycteridae > Trichomycterus > Trichomycterus rosablanca. Next base: position 2,124,799 of record NC_086007.1, read on the forward strand.
ACGAGCACTCGCAGGATCCGTCCTCCCCGCTAAAGCAGGTCTTAATGATCTCTCGTACCAGACACACGGCTCACAATCGATATGTTTGTCTGGAGGAAGAGCTTATGGTGACTGAGAGAAGGCTCAGAACGAGACGACAGGAAGAACTACGAGCGTATTGTAAATAACATGAAATACACGGCTGTGGTTTGCCTACCCAGTGCTTAAGACTTTGAGCTATCAGTTCAATGCTTGAGACTTAAATCGAGGGTTCTTCACCAAGCAGCCATTGTTGGGCCCTTGAGCAAGGCCCTTTACCACCTCACCTATATAATGTACTTTGATTTTCGAGCAATACTTTACTGTATACTGTAACTACCCTCTGACTTAGAGAACATTTTAAAAAAGAACATTTTTAAACAACTTAGTTTATTTACCTTAAGTCTGGCAACCCTGAACACGCTTAGAGATGCTGCAGGAGTTTCATTCAAACATTATTGATATCTTAGCTCGATGTGTGAGATGAGCTACAGCTTTAGTAAAGTGAATGCCAGAAACTGACGTGGTCCACATTAACAGTAATGGAAGCTTACCTGATATGAAGATTGGCAGGAAGCTTGGTTACAGAATCATGTCCTTCTGCCTTGAAGGTGAAGATGACCGACTTGTCGGTTCTTCTTAATAGTCACCGGCACCTCGTTTTGCAATAATTTGCTCCAGGTGGATGTGTTTCTATTTTATCACGGTCTCTTCCTCACAGAGTTGCCAGCTCCTCTTTTGGCAACCTGCTTTCTCTGGAACCGTGATGCCGGTTTTTATATGAACCCAGCAAGCGTTACTGCATTTTTCAAGGAACAAGAACAAGCATGAATTGCGGTCCAAAGCCTGTTCCCTTCTCTGTCCTCTTTTCTGTCCTGTTCTTGGGTTGTCGCAGATGCTCTGGGTCACAATCTAACAACCGGTTTTAATTTCTGTTGTTTCTGTGTTTCGTCCTCTTCCTCTGTTGCATCTGGGGATGTTTTTGTGACTTTTATTTACTACCTGGTTTGTTTCTGTTATTTTTTAGACTGCTTGTCTGTCGGCGCCCCCAGAAAGTGCTCCAGGTCTCTTGTTGGCTCCCCCAGATGGTGCTTCAGGTCTCAAGTCGGCACCCCCAGTTGGTGCCTCAGGCTCCTCGTCGGCGCCCCCAGAAGGCGCTTCAGGTCTCTCGTCTGCACTCCCAGGCGGCGCTTCGGGTCTCCTGTTGGCAACTGGTATTCTAGAACTCTTGTCCTGCCTGCCTCAGAACTTTCTGAATGACTTTAAATTTATCCCTCTAATAAATTTGTTGGTTTGTTGGGGCATGCTGGGAGTCGTGCCTTTAAGAGGGCGCTACTGTCACGGATTCAGCCCTCCGTGCTGCAGTTTAGAGGTGCCACGCCCCTCTCTCACTCTCAGTCCTGAGCCAACGCCCCTTTTATGATTGGTGCCTTTGGTGCCGGGAGTCATGCCTTTAAGAGGGGGCTACTGTCACGGATTCAGCCCTCCGTGCTATAGTGTAGAGGTGCCACGCCCCTCTCTCACTCTCAGTCCTGAGCCAATGCTCCTTTTATGATTGGTCCCCTCTGCTAATTAGCCCCAGATGCCCCTCATCTGAGGACATTTATTTATTTTTATTTATTTTCCTGTTACCCTTTTTGTTTGTGTTGTTCCACCTTGCTTAAGCGTCCTGCATTTCGGGTACGGGGCTACACCTGGCGCCCCATCACAGGATTGATTCCAGGACCCCGGAGCTGTGCGACACCTACACCTAAAAGTCCAGATTCACAATTTTCCAGACGTAAATTCCTCACACAGTCCGACCCGGCCACGCCTCGTATCTTTATTTCATCTGATGTTTGACAGATCACATGAATCACCACAAATCTTTAAATCAATTTTAACAACAGCAGGAACAATAAAACCTGGCGTTAAAGTGACGCTGAACTCTACCGACGTCCCTTACAAACAGCTCGGCGGGGAATTCTGACGGCGAGCGTTCCTCAAGCTTTGTACTGGAATGTTTTTATATACAGTATACGTCTCTCTCAGCTCGAGCCCGCCGGCCTCCCACAGCTCCTTAAATCAAAACATGTCACTGCACTTGATTGCAACAGTCAAGATCTAATGTATGCCACCGGTGGGCGTGCTCCAGGCCCACTAAATTATATCAAGCCTATAAAGAAGGATCAGCCGTGGCGGACCCGCGATGGACTGAAATCATTACGCCGGGTCTCGTTCTGACTGTAAACATCACGGAAGACGGAGAGTCGAGAGGAACAAAGAGCCGATAAAACCTCGGCGGATTCCAGGCGGCTCGAGGAACGTGGATCAGGCGCTGGCGTTCATCCTAGAAACAGTAAATATTACATCATATCATTTTATAGTGGATTTAAACACTAACTTATGAACTTTATGGGTCTGTGTGTAAACCTGGTGAGCTGCCTTGCTGCCTCCTGCTACCTGATCAGCTGCCTCAGTAGAGAGGATTCTAATAAGACGTGGAACTCACGAGACAGATTATTTAGACGTGCTACTTATACGTCACCACAGTTTTAGCTTACTAAGATTCGAACCAACAGGCTGAGGTGGTACAACCCTTCGGACGCTCCGTCGTTATTCAGTCAAATTATCACTCAGAATTAAGGCGCCTCAGTAGGAGCATTTTAAGGGACCTTGGAATTTAGACATGCCCTCTTCTCAGCAGCATCTGTATCATTCGCGTGGGGAACATCCCCATCTTATGTAGAGTTACATGTAGAGTCGCACGATCTTCCAGTTTTATTTGGCAATATTTTATGAAAGACTAATATATATTAAATTTATACATTTTTTAATTCCCTTGACATTTTGCCTCTAAGCCATTCAGCCATTCAGCTATTTATCTTTCTCTCTATATATATAAAACGCTTTTTTACTCTCACCACAGCTCGTTTTATTGTTTTAATGTCATTTAAAAATGAAGCGTATAAAGTAGAAATCAGATTCAATCAAACTTTAAGGTGCAGGTGATATTTTTACGCCTACATCACATTAGTGTCAATTTGCGCTCGCGCCTCCTTTCACTTACATCACTCTAAATATATCACAGACACATTCTCATGCTTTATTTCATTAAACTATCATTATAATAGTGAGAGAAAAATCAAAAACAGGATCGATTACTCTGGAAATACACGAGCGGAGCTTAACCAGGCCCTACCCCACCAACTGGTGCAACCTGCTGGGTCCAAACATGGCGCCTACTATGGAAAAGAGCCGTCACGCCGCCTCTGGGGCAGCTGGTCCATCAGATGTTCACTTGTTCAAATAAATCTGTCTGTACTTAATTTATTCATTCATTTAGTGTCTGTTTTATCCTGGTCAGGGTCGCTGTGGGTCCGGTTCCTAGGACAAAAAATAGGAAACACAGGTTGACAGATTGCCAGGCCATCACAGGGCAAACACACACACACACACACACACACACACACACACACACACCTAGGGACTTTAGTATCACCAGTTGACCTGACTGCATGTAGTTGGACTCTGGGAGGAACATGCAAACTCATACCACTCCAGGAATCGAACCCAGGACCTTCTTGCTACCCACCGAGCCACCATCTCGCCCAATCTTGCTTTAATCATGATTTTTTTTTTTTTTTAGGTTTTGCTGTCGTCTTTGTCACAGTCATGTTTTTATGAGCTCAACAGATGGAGAGGGAAATAAAAATAAACAAAACTTTTCAATGAGTCACGGTCACTTTTTCTCACCGCCGTACGGTGAGTTTTGAGCGAGCTGACGCCTGTATGAGTCCTCCATTACGTTTCCCATAATCCCACTCATTTTCCTTTCCTGTTACTGGAAGTCATTGTGCCGTGCTGGCTGAACGTTCTGCTCGTCCTCGTCTGTTATCGCAGCGATGTGTGATCAAGGATGAGCAGGATGAAGGATGAATACTGATACACGGGACGCTGTGTATAAAAACAGGGACGTATTGAGAAATCAAAGGGGTTCGGATACGTCTAAGGTTGAACAGAGCTAGCGTTTACATTTACATTTACAGTGTTCAGCAGTCACTGCTATTTAAAGCAACTTTTAATTGTGACTGAATACAAGCCAAGCAACTGAGGGTGGAGCGACCATTTGATTATGGGTCCAGTGCCTCAAGTGCTAAGCTACCACAGTATTACACTCTAAATAATAATAATAATAATATGAATGCATTTGTCATGTATACTTATATACATACACGCATTTCCCAGCTTATTTGGAAGCTGGAGTCATTGTGCAGCACCCCTGGAGTCAAATGGGAAAAGGGCCTTGCTCAAGGGCCCAACAGTGGCTGCATAGCAGAGCTGAGATTTGAACTCTCAACCTTCGAATTGACAGCCCAAAGCTCTACCCACTAAGCTACCACTCTCCCAAAGCACAGGGTCAGCCACTATGGAGCTGAGATGGGTAAGGGCCTTTCTCAAGGGCCCAACAAGGGTCCCGGCTGCATGGCAGAGCCAGGATTCAAACCCACAACCTTTCGATAGCAATTATATCATAAAGAGTATCATAAGTAATAATTATAAACATAATTATAAAATTTTATTAATTATGATGTCTTTACTAATATTAATAGACCTCCAGTGCATGTTTCCACTTCAAATCTCTAATGTGGGACTTTGCTTTGTGGCTCAGCTCCCTCCTCCTGCTCCCACTGTGGTTCGGTACAGCGACCGCATCACTACACCGAACTTATGGTCGATCTCACGATCCCTCCTTCCATCGCCCATGAAGACCCCGAGATATTTAAACTCCTTTACTTAAAACCTCCCATACAGTCAGAGACAAAAATGCCTGTGTGTGGCACCCAGCCGGTCGATAGCGCTGCCCGAGCGACCCCACACCTCGACCGCTAGTTTGGGTTGTAAATGTGGACGGTTAACAGGCCGTGGATTTTCTTTTCTCCTAAAACCAGACAAAACGTCGTATAAAATCAAACCGCCGGAGTAATTCACTTTGTTCTGCTCGCCTGCTGAACAAACCAGTTAATCACCGAGCACCGGTGCTGCAGTCGCTCCGTGTTTTTTTTGGACAGGAGTTAAATCTCACAGGCTGTCTGTTGACGGTTATAATTTAGGTTCGCGTCGGCGCCAGTCAAACATGTGGTTAACGCCTCCAGACGTCTGCGCTACCTGCGCCTCCGAACGCCGCGCGTCCCGTCTGAAGGCAGATCATCTGTTCTCTCGCTGAGATCATCTGTTATTCAGATGCGCACCCGCTTCCTGACCCGCAGCTCCGTTCGGGAGGGATGACGCGGCGCTGAGACGGAGCACACAGTGTGTTTTAGCTAACCGGCTGCATGTTTAGCATTCGGATGACAAACGGGTTCCGGAACGCCGCTCAGGATGAGCAACGGATGCAATATGTTCAGGATGTACATGCTGTAAACACTCGCTGATTTCTTCTCCATTAAAGCTTCTTCTTCGAAAGTATGCGGACGCCCAGACTAACGTTGAGCAGGTGCTTCAGTCCCGCCTAATGCTAAAGGGTTCATAAAAAAAAGGCATCAATATTTTATTTATATGTCAGGTTTTTAATATCAAACACAGTCATGGACAATTTTGTATCTCCAGTTCATCTTACTTGCACGTGGTGGTACTGTGGGAGGAAACCGGAGCTACCGGAGGAAACCCACACAGACACAGAGAGGAACTGAACCCAGGACCTTCTTGCTGTGAGGTGACAGTGCTACCCACCCAGCCACAGTTGGTTCTACATTGAGAACAATCTGTGGTCTGCTAGTAGTCTTGACCTCAACCCAACTGAACAACACTGGGATGAATTGGAACATCAGGCATGAGCCAGGGCTTTTCATCCAACATCAGTGCCACAGTCACACTCCAAACTCTTGTGACAAGCCTTCCCAGAAGACCGAAGACTGTTATAGTTGCTAAGGGCCTGACACGGGGAGAACATGCAAACGCCACACAGAAAGGACCTGGACCACTCCACCTGGGGATCAAACCCAGGAACTTCTTGCTGTGAGGCGACAGTGCTACCCACCCAGCCACCGTAAAAGCACAGTTCGATTGTTTTCATGTTGAGAACAAACTGTGGTCTGCTAGTAGTCTTGACCTCAGCCCAACTGAACATCAGTGGGATGAATTGGAACATCAAGCATGAGCCAGGGCTTTTTATCCACTCCAAACTCTTGTGACAAACCTTCCCAGGAGACTGACGACTGTTATGGTCGCTAAGGGCCTGACAAGGGGAGAACATGCAAACTCCACACAGAAAGGACCTGGGCCGCACCACCTGGGAACCGAACCCAAGACCTTGCGTCTTGCATCTTGCTGGCCACCGTGCTACCTAATGGTGTCCATAAAAGCATGCTTTAATTGGTTTCACATTAAGAACAAACTGTGGTCTGTGGTTATAGTCACTAAGGGTCTGACATGGGGAGAACATGCAAACCACACAGAAGGAGACTGAAGACGGTAAGAGCATTGGTTGGTGCAAAGTCCATTTTAATGCCCATATTTTGGAATGGAACGTTCACCAAGCTCATGTTAGGGTGTCCACATACTTTTAGCTATATGATTATGCAGAAACAGTTTAGGGAAGGTCCTTTCCACTTCGAGCATGGCTCTCCATAAAGACGTATAGAAAAGCTGCCCAGGAAATCAGTGCCCAGCCATAACAGTGCTCTTAAGACTGAATGGGCACAAATTCCCACAGACAGGCTTCTCAGAGGTGCGGCTGTTGTCCTAGCTTAATAGATCACACAGAGGTCACTCTATTTTAATACTGGACGTCCAACAAGCTCACGGTCAGGCGTCCGAATACTTTTGGCTGTATAGTGTACCTCTTGAGCATATCAAGTTTAGTTGGTGAGCTAATGTGCGTTGAAACTGGCAGGTGGCCCAATTATCCTCCTCCCAGCAATTAGGCAGGGTACATCATCATCATCATCAGCATCATCATCATCATCATCATCTTCAAGGGCATCGGCAAATGTTTGTGTTCTCGATTTCCAGCAGGATGACTCAGCCACAGCCAGCATCAGATGAGAAACGACTTCTCAAAGTACGTACGAACTCCCGACAACCACACCCGACTCTCGGAAACTCTGCCCCGTCTGTGGTTTGCGTAATTTACAGAATCCAACACACATTGTGTAGGTTTGGCAACCCAGCTTAGAAGGACGTTAAATGAGCGAGGTGCGTCACGCCATCTGGAATTAATGATGCGTCCACAGGAGTGAACGGTCTGGTGATGCTGGTGTTGGTGCTGGACCAAATACAGATACAGCACTGGTTCTGAATCCATGATTTTATATCATGCAGTCAAACATATATAGACTATATGGACAAAAGTGCTGTATATGTTGTATATGTATACACTCACTGTCCATTTTATCAGCTCCACTTACCATATAGAAGCACTTTGTAGTTCTACAATTACTGACTGTAGTCCATCTGTTTCTCTGCATGCTTTGTTACCCCCTTTCACCCTATTCTTCAATGGTCAGGACCCCCACAGAGCAGGTATCATTTAGGTGGTGGATCATTCTCAGCACTGCAGTGACACTGACATGGTGGTGGTGTGTTAGTGTGTGTTGTGCTGGTATGAGTGGATCAGACAGCAGCGCTGCTGAAGTTTTTAAACACCGTGTCCACTCACTGTCCACTCTATTAGACACTCCTACCTAGTTGGTCCACCTTGTAGATGTAAAGTCAGAGACGATCGCTCATCTATTGCTGCTGTTTGAGTCATCTTCTAGATGGCGCTGTTGGCTGGGTATGTTTCGTTGGTGGACTATTCTCAGTCCAGCAGTGACAGTGAGGTGTTTAAAAACTTCAGCAGCACTGCTGTGTCTGATCCACTCATACCAGCACAACACACACTAACACACCACCACCATGTCAGTGTCACTGCAGTGCTGAGAATCATCCACCACCTAAATAATACCTGCTCTGTGGTGGTCCTGTGGGGGTCCTGACCATTGAAGAACAGCATGAAAGGGGGTAACAAAGTATGCAGAGAAACAGATGGACTACAGTCAGTAATTGTAGAACTACAAAGTGCTTCTATATGGTAAGTGGAGCTGAAAAACACCAAGCTGCTCCTCCAGACTGAACCGTAAAGCACAGCAGTGTGAACAGGACGAGAAAATGAGCCTCTAAAAGCCGCCGAAAGAGCCGAGAGACGCTGGAGGTGAAATTAAATCAGAGCCGGTTGCACCTCCATTGACTCCGGGACGTGATCTTCATTACCAGCGTCCACTCGCTTCAACCTGCACAATAATGGCAGCAATCAGCTGGCAGAAAGGACGGGGAGAAGGTCAAGGGCGGGGTGGTCGACTCCTGCGCTGTCCGCTCCTGTCCGCTCCTGCGCTGGACAAATACAGATACGCTCTGTGGCCGAAAGTATTCGGACACCTCACCGTGAGCTTGAGAGTGACCTCTTTGTGATCTTCTGAGAAGGCTTTGTGCCCATTCGGTCAAAAGTTAAAGCATTTATCTGGCTTGGTCAAGGAATCCTCAGTCGATGTTCCGGTTCATCCCAGAGCTGTTCAGTGAGGCTCAGGTGCAGGTTTTTAAATCGAGCTTTTCTTCATGTCTTTATAGAGCTCGCTTTGCTTGAACAGGAATGGACCTTCCCTAAACCGTTGCTGCACATTTGGAAGCATATAATTTCCTAAATATAACTGATTTATTACACCTGAATTCAGTAATTATATGGACAACATATACGGACAACTCATAGTGTAAAAAAAAAAAAATAAGAAGAAAACGTGCCGCCCACCTGCCGACCAATCAGAAACCAGAGTTCCTCCTGGTCATGGTATAAATATATTAGTTATTTATTAGGTAACACGTGTCTTGGCGGCTGATGAACGTCGTACCGAAGAGTCCGCTCATTAGCAGCCCTGAGATGAACAGGAAACCTGCGGCGATAACGAGCTCCATCAGGTCGAGGTCGTCCAGTTTACCTTCAGCTTCATCACTGCTGGAGGAGTCATTATATTCATTCATTCAGTGTCTGTTTAACCACCTGCTTTATCCTGGTCAGGGTCACAGTGGGTCTAATTCATAGGGGAAAAAGATGTAAACACGCCTGACAGGTTGCCAGTCCATCACAAGGCAGCCCCAGTAGTCCTGACTGCATGTGTTTGGACTGTGGAGGGAAACCACACGGACACAAGGAGAACATGCAAACTCCACACAGAAAGGAATCAAACCCGGGCCCTTATTGCCCCCAGTGTTTGCCCCGTGGACCTGTACGTCTAAAATTTTGAAAAGAGGCCTGGTCAGGATATTTACATTTACATTTGCAGCATTTAGCTTGAACTGGCAACCTTCTGATTACTAGTCCAGTACCTTAACCACCAAGCTAGCACTGTCCCATTGATGGATCACCTGCTGGTGTGTGTGTGTATGTGTGGATCTGAGTGAATCTGAACTGGACCTCTGGATCTGATGGATCTCCTCACTTGGCGGCGTGTGGAGAAGCTCAGCTGGATCTCCTCACAACACGACATGTCACACCGTGGAGAAATCCACTCGCTGCTCCACAGGGGCCGAGCTCAAGCACATAATCACCGCGCCATACACGAGATACACTGCGGGTCTGTCTGAAAACCTAGCAATCGTTCTATATACGTAGATCATCCTACACTCCGAGAAGAGGGCGTGTCTAAATTCTTAGCTCCCTTAAAATGCTCCTGCTGAGGCGCCTTAATACTGAATGATGATCTGACTGAATAACATGGACATGTACGTGAATACATTAGGGATTAAAATGCATTAAGACTTACCCCTAATGCTCAAGTCCACTGAGGTGTAGCTGTAGCCTAGTGGTTAGGGTACCGGACCAGTGATCAGAGGATCGCTGGTTCAAGCCCCACCACTGCCAGGTTGCTGCTGTTGGGCCCTTGAGCAAGGCCCTTAACCCTCAATTGCTCAGACTGCATACTGTAACTTTAACGTAAGTCGCTTTGGATAAAGACGTCCACTAAATGCTGAAAACGTGAATGTGTAAGTCCAAAGTCTAAATGTTTGGATTAAACACCTTTGGGATGAATTGGAGCGTAGATTATGAGCCAGATGTGACCTCAGGACTGATGTTTGTACTGAATAAGCACAAAACCCCATACACACACTCTAAAATCCTGTGCTAAGTCTACCTAGAAGAGCTGCATGATAATTATAAAGCCTACATTTTAAAATAGCACGTCTAACCCTCTCCCCGTCAGGCGTCCAGGTACTTTCGGGCACACGCCGCATCTCCTGGACAGTTTATTGGTTTTGTGGATGACTGACTATTCCAGTCTTGGTCTGAATTGCATCATTAGCGGTGACCCTGAAATCCCAGACCCATATTAGTCCAGTTTTAGAAAATCCATCATTTTACTGCGGCGGGTGAAGCATGGTGATGATGTAATATTGATCCGCCACCCGTTCAGCCGGAGTTAAAGTTGCGGTCCTGTTAGATTGGATTGCTCTCTGCGTCTGATGCTCTCGCTCGGCTCTTTTCACGCCGGGATTAGCTCAGAAACCGTCGCCGCCAGAGCAGCTCATTAAAATTCCCAAAACTCAGATATAACTCAGGGTTTCGGGACGTAACGAGCAGATCCGCACCTCCACCGGCGACACATCTTCCTACACACCGGTGTGATTAGCATTTTGTACGAGCGGTGAATACCTACAGTCTCAGTACAAATACCACCAACATGTGGCACTTCTCATACTTCTGGACTGAAAGTGGGGATGAAATGACGATGAATGCTTTTGCAGTACAACAGCGCCATCTACTGTTCACTAACACCATACACAGCTCTGTCTACATGCTGCAAGATGGGGCTGCTCATTTTCCTCAACCACTTCGTTCTGGTCAGGGTCACAGCGGCTCCGATTCCACCCAGAAACACTGGGCTCAAGGCAGGAATACCTAGGACAGGGATCCCCACATCATGCACACGCACACATATATAGCACATATAGGGCAGTTGCAGCCTAGTGGTTAAGGTACCGGATTAGTAATTGACAGGTTGCTTGTTCAAGCCCCACGACTGCCAGGTTGCCACTGTTGGGCCCTTGAACAAGGCCCTTAATCCTCAATTGCTTAGACTATATAATGTCACAGTAGTGTAAGTCGCTTTTGTATAAAAGCGTCTCTTGAATGCTGAAAATGTAAATGTAAAATATAGCTAGTAACGTGTGTGTAGATGTCCAGCTGGCCGATAGCACCCCTGAGATTCAAACCCGCATTCTCAGAGTTGGCAGGCTAGCGTGACAGACCGCCGTGCCACCTAAGCCAAATGTTTACCTGCTTACATATGTAAAGATGTAGAGACTGGGTATAAATAAAAAGTCATTCTTCTCATATGGAGGACAATATCTGAAAACTACTCCTACTGATACCAGACCCACCACAACCCTGACCAGACTCAAGCAGTGGTAAAAAATGAAAATACAATGAATTAATTACGTGACGTGTAAAAATGGCAACTGTATAACTTTAAAATCAAAATCAAACAACAACAAAGTAAATATCCTCTGATCAATCAGAGCAGAGGATTTATTGATTAATGATTTAATGTCCCAAATTTAGACTTTATACTTAATTACCCTATACTTACACATACAGACCTCGCTTTTTGCACAGGGGCACATCCTGGAACAGGAAAGGGCCTTCCCTAAACTGTTTCTGCAAAGCTGGAAGCATATCATTTCCTTATAATATAATTTATTTATTACATATTTATAAGCAGTCAGTGTTGAAAAAGAAAGAGTGTCGCAATACTGTCCATACAGTGTGTGTGTGTGTGTGTGTGTGTGTGGGCCCACTGTTTCCTGGACCTGCTGCAACCCTGACCACGATAAAATGGTTGATTGAAGTTTAAGTTTAACAGATTTTTCCTTGAAAGTGTAGTAAGCTTAGTGTTCGGCTTAATGCAGAGCTTCCAAGGTACAGATCGAAAGAATGTAATAATTACACTCGACGTCCCTGCAGCTCAGTTAAAATAATTCTGGCACTTAAAAAACAAAAACTGTGATCAGATTATTTAAAACCACAAGGTTTGGAGGAAATCCAGGCGAACTGAGCATCTCAAAGTGAAAGAACATTTACTAAGCATAGATAAGGCCGTTCAGCTCATTAACCCAAACACTTAAACCTGGTGAAACCTGTTCCCATCGACCGAGACCCAGTCGTTACTGCAAATTAAATTCTAAATTAAAGCTCGACTCGGGTTCGCACCGTCTGCTCAGAGCTCATCACGAGAAATCTCAGTTCTCAGATAACTTCATTTACACGCCCATCTCTCACCTACAACCCTCCAGAGCACCGGCTATATTTGGATGCTAAGAAATCGCATCTCTCCGCTGCCACGATGACAAAATTTAGCGCCCAAAGGAGACGCAACACCATCGTCGAGAGACTTGCTTCTAGCGGCAGCCAACTTAACACCATCGAAAGAAATTTAAGGTAGAAAAGTGAGCAATTATGTGTATTAGGGGTTCTGTGCACCAATTTTTTCTTATTAGAGTCAGTCCTAGGTGCAAACCTACAATAGCGTTCCAGTTCAATAACATTAAATAATGCTGCTCAGGTGGCGCAGCGGTAAAAAACACACATGGTATCGAATCCATCTCTGCCTTACCGGCTCGAGGCTAAGTGGCTATGCATGAGACGAGGAAGGAGTGCTCTTAGGGTGTGTCTCTCCGCATGCAACGCTAGGTGGCGCAACACTCGTCAATGTGTAGGTGAAAAAATGCAAGCGGCTGTTGCTCATGTTTCGGAGGGGATGGGGGTTAGCTTCGATCTCCTCGGTCAGGGCAGAGTTCGGCATGGGCAGAGAGGAAGAACGATGCAAATTAGATAAAAAAATGGGAGAAAATAATAAATAAATAACATTAAATAATTATCCTCCTCCACCTTCAGTCAGTAACTCGTCCTGTCTTGCGACCGGCTCACATCTAGAAGACTTTACTGTATCTTCATTCTTTTTCTTTGATAAAACAAAACGCACAGACCAGACCGTAAGTCGTCCAGACATGAGACTTGGTCGTCTGTCCCCCGGCTACTCGGACGCTTGTGCTCAGCCTGATTGGTCTGATGGTGGCGCTATAGTGTACCATAAAACTTCAAGGTCCATATCTCCATATCTCCATATCTCTTACCATATCTCTTATCTCACGTCTTACAAAAAAACCTCAAGAAGCATGTAGCCCCGCCCACTTTTTAGGCTAATTTGCTTAATATGCGAAATCACACACATTTCTGAGTGAACTGATGCTTGGATTTTCACCACACACACACACACACACACACACACAGTATCAAAGAAACCCCGAGAACTTAAAATTTAATCATTATTAAAAAATGTTGGAATTTCTATACAGTGTCGTCATTAGATGCCAGGCATTAAGCACACGTATACCGTCATCAAACTTCAGACGCACAGAGCACAGGCTGCGGAAAATATAACATGTAAGATAACGTTATGCAAACACAGATTTGGCACATTGCTTGTGTCCAGTCCTCCCTCAGGAATGGTCAGTACTCACGTATTGGGCCACTTTGGTCGCCTGTGGCTATACTGTGTATTTTAGGGCTTCAGAAGGTGACGCTACATAAAATCCTTGGTGAGAGATGTGGAGACTCGTTACTGGACTGACAACTACGGACAATGTATAGCAAGTATGTTCCAACAATATCCATCTAACAACTGATCAAACACACTGGTAATTAAGCATGTGCTTTCACTTATAATGAATTATTAGTACCACAAGGGGGGTCAATACTGTATTAATGTCCCTGGGCCTTAAATAAAAAGCCCAACAAACTCATAGCTGGGTGTCCACATACTTTTGGCCGCTGTTCTTGTTAAAAGTGCAATCCTGATATCAGTGTTTACCGAAGCTGAAGTATTAATGCTGATACCAGAACGATATTTGTGCTACATCAGTGTAAACACACTCATTCAGCTCCCAATACCAGTGGAAACGTGTCAGAGCGTCCAGTCGGGTCCAGAGCCGATAACTGACCACATGTTTACAGCAGAAAAGGAACAAACTGGTGGTAAAGCTTTAAAGATCCAACTAGATCAAACTCCTTCTGAAGTTCCTCTAAAGTCGGAACCTGTTTAACCTCAAACGCTGATATTCTGCAACAGAGAGGGGAGAGAAAAATAAGGGGAGTGGTTTCTGCAGCATGGATGGATTATATATAGTATACGGACAAAAGTATTGGGACACCCCTTCTAATCATTGAATTCATGTGTTTTAGACACAACAATTGCTAACAGGTGTAATGTAGTACGTCGATTATATAAAGGAAATTAGAACTTCCAACTTTGCAGCATCAGTTTAGGTGAACAAAGCAAGCTTGAATAAGAAGCTCTCTCAGAAAAGCAGCTGTTGTTTTAGCTTAGATCCCACAGCGGTCACTCTTTATTAACACCATTTGTATTTGAAATGGGACGCCCAACAGACTCGTGGTCGGGTGTCCGAATACTTTTGGCCGTGTAGTGTGTGTGTGTAATAAAAGACTGGACGCTCTTACTTTGTGAAATCGTCAGTGAGAGGGACTTCACATAAAACCTTCATCATCCTCTCTTTGCACCGTTTTCCTGACGAGTCGACGTCCACTTTGACCGTCCTCTGTAGGTGGACGTATTCCTGTAGAGAAGGATTTTGATTGGTCAGTTTGGTCACCTGTTTTTTAAATCAAGGACTGGACTCTTAGATCTGACCATGTGAAAATCATAATGCTGGACAGATAATAATTAAAATCCTAAGTTTACATAAAGCGTAGCTGTATCTTTATTGACCTTAATGCTCTTCTTGGTTCCCTGCAGAAGAATCAGCGTAGGTTTCCCCATAAACAGTCTCCCGGTCAGATCCAACTCTGACGTCCACTTTTCGATCAGTCTGACGTATCTCGCTTTGGATCTCATGTGATCCAAGTGCAGCAGGGTGATCCAGGTCTCCTCGGCCGTACCGTCTGGTGTACGTGAGCGGTCCTGCCAGTCTGGGGCTGCGATCAGACCGGTGAAGCTTTGTTGAAGCCACGTCACTAGCTGGTGCACCATGGGTTCAGGTGGAAGACCGTGAGCTTCACTGAGCAGCGCTTTCCTCAGATCCTGGCACTGGGTTCTCGAGAGGTCACTGGAGGTCACGCTGATGTCTGGAGGGGTTTGGGGATATTCTGGAGAGACGTGGAACACAAGATCCAGGACTTTACAACCACTTTTGGTTTCTACTGCAGTTCGGATGCGATACACAAGTCCAGTTTGAGCTGCATTTAAAGTAAAAATGACAGATATTTAGTCATATGATGGTAGAGCTAAATGATATGACAGTATAATAATCATTATGTATTAAATAAAAGATGATAGGGTGTGCCATCATCAGATCATGCCAAGAATGATCCATCCACCCAAAAATATTGCCCTCTCAATGACTTAAATAACCCTTTTTGCATTCTTTACCTTTTACTTACCCAATCTAATCATTGCTGCAATTCTTTTGTCGAATGTACCACCCCCATTCTGGGCCCAGCTTTTCATTGGGCACAAAGCACACAGTAACACCCTGGATGGGGTACCAGTCCATCGCAGACACACACACACACACACATTCACCTATAGGGCAATTCAGTGTCTCCACTTAACCTGACTGCATGTTTTTGGACTGTGGGGGGAAACCAGAGCTACCGGAGGAAACCCACGCAGACACGTGGAGAACATGCAAACTCTGCACAGAAAGGACCCAGACCTCCCTGTCTGGTGATCGAACCCAAGACCTTCTTGCTGTGAGGCGACAGTGCTAGCCACCGAGCCACCGTGCCACCCTCAAAGTTAATAGTTATACAATAATAGTATAATACTATTAACTACCTAAAAATCTTATTAAATCTGTTGCTTTTTAAAGTGAGGGGAAAAGCCAAAAGTATTTGGACACCTGACCATGAACTTGTTGGTCATCCCTTTCACAAGCTTTTCACAAGACTTGTGACACGTTGTATGGACGTTGTAGCCTAGTGGTTAAGATAGAAGAAGGTTGCTAGTTCAAGCCCCACCACTGCCAGGTTGCTGCCGTTGGGCCCTTGAGCAAGGCTCTTAACTTTCAATTGCTTACACTGTATACTGTCACGGTAATGTAAGTCGCTTTGGATGAAAGCTGCTAAAATGTAAACGTATGTCTGTGGGAATTCAGTGTCCATTTAGTCAAAGGAGCATTTGTAAGGTAATAGACTAGTTTAATTCATGGCTGAGCTGTTTGTTTGCTTTTTGTGGTATTTTAAATCATCTGAACACAGTTCCCTTTAGGATTACCAGGTAACAATATGGGGTTTCCTCTTGACCTTGACAAAGAGACCAGTGTTCCATCTTTCCATGTGATTTTAATGGGTGCTGTAGATGAAATCTCTTTATTTATGCAGAGGGAAACCTGAAAGCGTTGCGAAATTAAATGTTTATCGTATTTTCACTGTATTTTCAGGAATTCTGTCTGATAAAGCACACAACTGGTGTCATTATAAAACACATCTGCACATAATGACACATTTACAGCATGTAAACAATATCATAATAAACAACAAAACAATTTAACTTCACCTGAATGCTCAATTAGCTCAAACTCGTCTTTTCCACAGTAGATCGCAGACAGAACCGACATCTCATCCAGCGCTTCTTCACACATTTTATTTACATTAATATTAAAATAAATAACACTAACTTTAAGTCTGCCGTTTATTTTTCCCAACCCGTATTCAGGTAAGTCCCGCCTTCTTGCTGTGATTGGCCAGCTCGTTAGAAATCAACGATGATCTGTCGGCCAATCCCAGTGCGCGCTTTTCGAAAACGGGTGTGGATAAAACACTGTTCCGTATGTTCAGATTGTACAACGGTTTAAAATGTGTGTAGCAACACGGATGCTCTACACTTAGTTCCGCTTAGTTTCTCTTCTTCTAGTCTTCAGCTAGAAGTAAAAAGTTGAGGGTTTTTTATATATTCTGTTTGAATAAAGGGGAATTAGGATTTTTTGGCCGTATAAGCTATAGAGGCATTTATTATTGGTCTTGTTTAAAGACATAATTAAGGTTTATCAACATTTTCTAATAGTAAATAGTCACAGGACGGTCAGAATCAATCAAACAAACCCCTGTCAGAACTGGACAAGCAATTTAAGCATTTAATAAACGTTGCCTAGTCTGACAAACCCCTGTGTCTGTGTGTTATTTATCTGGGATGCATCAGGATGCATTGTATTATGATCCACCTTACAACGTCTAGGAGTTGAAGGATCTGCTGGTAATGTCCTGCTCCCAGATACCACTGGACACCTTAAGAGGTTTTATTGAGTCTGTGCCTCAGCAGATTTCAGCTATTTATACAGCAAATTTGTCAGGTGGTATTCAAAATGTCGCTGGTTCAAGCCCCACCACTGCAAGGTTGCCAGAGTTGGGCCCTTCAGCACGGCCCTTAACCCTCTATTGCTTAGACAGTATACTGTCACAGTACTGTAAATCGCTTTGGATAAAACCGTCTGCTAAATGCCGAAAATGTAAGTGTATTAAAACAGAGTGACCGCTTTGTGATCTTTTCAGGCTTCTCACAAGACCTTAAAGTGTGTCTGTGGGAATTTGTGCTTATTCCGTCTAAAGATGAGAGCATTTGTATGGCTGGACACTGATGTTGATGTTCCGGTTCATTCCAGAGCTGTTGAGTGGAGCTGAGGTCAGGGCTCTGTGCAGGACACTGGAGTTTCTTTAAACCGAGCTATTCTTAAGCCTAAGCCTTCCCTAAACTGTTGCTGCAAAGTTGAAAGCATATAATTTCCTCTATTTAATTAATTTATTACACCTGTTAGCAACTGTTGTGGGTGTCCCAATACTTCTGTCCATATAGTGATGAATGTGTGTATGTGCACCTGAGATGCAACGAAGTTTCAGGCCAACAAGACAAAGTTTATTAGGAAATAAAATCATGAATAAATACAATATGTACTAATATACATCTTGTGTACAGCTCCTGTACTCATCAGCTCGACGAGGACGTCCATCTCCACCACGCCACCTTCATCCGATCCCACACGGCACCCAAAGAGTCGAAGGCCGGGCGCACGTCGAGGACGGTGTGATTCGGCCCCAGACCTCCGTCGTAGTAATCGATCACGTATCTGACCTCTTTACCGCACCGATTCACAATCCAGTCGTGTCTGTCGAACGGCAGCTCGTGTCTAGAGCAAGGGGAAGCATGTTAAATATCTGTATTCCACACTATTAAAACCCCATCAGTCCAATTTTAAACGAAACTCACCCCATCCAGTGGCGGAATCGAGCTCTCGGTGTGAACTCCTTGGCCTTGCCACCGAATTTCAGTAGAGCGGGTCCACACGGGCACTCCCTGTACGAGACCCACACAGTCGGGTGTGAGAGATGCCATCTGTACCCGCTTTACACACTCACATCACTAACGTACGTTCAATGAGAAGTCATTCCTACTTTGAATGGAGAGCCTCCCACTTCAGGATCTCCGTCCAGGCGCGCTCGTTGTTCAGATTGTGGATCTTGATGATGTTGGTCATGTCACCCTGAGATATATCCCGCTCCCCCCAGCGCCACCTAACGTCGGGTAATTTAACATGCTTTACTGTCATGTGATTGTATTCAGTTAGAGTATTCACAAAGCATCAACACACAAGAAACACGGTAATAATGATAATAGTAATAACAATAATAAAATAATATTAAAATGAACATTTAGAACATCAAAAAGAACATTAAGAACATCAGAAAGAACATTTAGAACAGCAGAAAGAACATTTAGAACAGCAGAAAGAACATTTAGAACATTAGAAGGAACATTTAGAACATTAGAAGGAACATTTAGAACAGCAGAAAGAACATTTAGAACAGCAAAAAGAACATTTAGAACAGCAGAAAGAACATTTAGAACAGCAGAAAGAACATTTAGAACAGCAGAAAGAACATTTAGAACATTAAAAAGAACATTTAGAACAGCAGAAAGAACATTTAGAACAGCAGAAAGAACATTTAGAAAAGCAGAAAGAACATTTAGAACAGCAGAAAGAACATTTAGAACATTAAAAAGAACATTTAGAACAGCAGAAAGAACATTTAGAACAGCAGAAAGAACATTTAGAACAGCAGAAAGAACATTTAGAACAGCAGAAAGAACATTTAGAACAGCAGAAAGAACATTTAGAACATTAAAAAGAACATTTAGAACAGCAGAAAGAACATTTAGAACAGCAGAAAGAACATTTAGAACAGCAGAAAGAACATTTAGAACATTAAAAAGAACATTTAGAACAGCAGAAAGAACATTTAGAACAGCAGAAAGAACATTTAGAACAGCAGAAAGAACATTTAGAACAGCAGAAAGAACATTTAGAACATTAAAAAGAACATTTAGAACAGCAGAAAGAACATTTAGAACAGCAGAAAGAACATTTAGAACAGCAGAAAGAACACTTAAACACTCAAGGGCGGTTCTCTCATATCTGGTGTGTGTGGTAAGCATGTGGACTATTTAAATAAAGGCGGATGAATATTTCTGCACTGTTAAATCACTGAGATTGATAAGCAGTCTCACTCACCCTTTCCGGAGCATGGCGTTCCAGAACATCTGCTCGGAGGGGTAAACCCAGTTCTGATCGAACCCTGCACGAGGGATGTGGGACTCCTCTCTCACCACAGACAGAGAGAACGGCTGACCGGGGGACGGCTGCTGGTTCGGCGGAGGCATCTGAGATCAACAGCACAATTAAAATGAGCACATTTACTCAGCAACAGCATAAATAAGACCCGCGTTAGTCCTACATCATACTGAACACTAGCACAGGTGCTGTGATAACGTCTACATCAGACTCTCCTGTCTAACAGTTTCTGTTAATGAGCTCTAGCTAAACCCGGGTTCTAAAAAGAAAACGTCTGCTGGTCTGATGCGACTGTTATTGTAATTCATTCATGTTACTCACTAATCTTACAGCTGGAACTGAGTTTGTATGTTTTATTTCGTCCTGATCGTCCTCCTCCATCACCCCGAACAGCTACATGTCCTCCCTCACATAAATATAAGTATAGTAAATAAATAATACAGACACCTAAATGCACAAAGGTAATAATTATAATAAACAAATAAATAAAAAAGACTATAGTAAATAAATACAATTATAGTAAATAAATAAATATAATAATAGAAAATAAATAAATATAATTATGATAAATAAATATTATACTAAATAAATAAATATTATACTAAATAAATAAATATTATACTAAATAAATAAATAAAATTATAGTACATAAATAATAAAATAGTAAATAAATAAAAGTATAGTAAATAAAATTATAGTAAATAAATAAATATAATTATAGTAAATAAATACATTTGACTATAATAAATAAATAAATATAATGATGGTAAATAAATAATATAGAGATCTAAATGCACACAGGTAATACTTATGTTAAATAAATAAAATTTAAATAAGCCACTCTACGCCACCTGCTCCACCCCGCCTGCACTTCTCTTCTTCACCTCTCTACCACACTCCACCCCATGAGCACTACATGGCCACCAGTAAGTAAATAGCCAAGGAGCTTGTTGGACAACTATGCAGCTCAATCAGCCTCCACCTCTCTGTTAAAGTTTTCCACAAGATTTTGGAGTGCGTCTATGAAAAACTTTTGTAAGGTCAGGGACTGATGTGGAACGTAAAGGCTTGGCCTGCAATCTACGCTCCAATTGCACCTAGCTTGGTGCATGCCACTGGAGTTCCTACACACCAAACTTAACAAACCGTATGTTTATGAACCGTACTTCATGCACAGAGCCAAACTTGAGAGCTTTCTTAAGCCACAAAGTTGCTAGCAATAACATTTTTTTTGCATGGTTGATTTTTCGTACCTTTTATAAACATAACTTGTTGCTACGTGATAATAAAAGTGTTTGAAGTGAGAGAACATCTGAACGTACCATGTTGGCGGGGTCGATATCAGACGCTGCCGCTCTCATCGGACACTGTACGAAATCATAAGCTTTGTCCTGATGTGCTGGAACATCTGGTCCACTCTTCTGCTCTTCTGTAGCAGACGTCCGGTGCATGGGGCACTCAGCTGGGGGGGCAGCTATCAACAACGGCACAAAAGTAAAGCCGACATGTTCAGTGGAAACAACAAGTGGTTCAAGCTGTTGCTGCTTCATTTCCAGCGCTGTCCCAAGACTTATGACGCTAGTACTCTGTACTCTGTCCAGTGGGGACAAGGAACCACTCATTTAAAAGATTCTGACCACCTCTGACCTCACCTTTTTTGGTTTCCTGATGCATGGGACAACCTGGCGGAGGAGCTCGGGCTGGATCAGACGTTCCGACGCCCTCGGCTCTGACGGCGCCTAAAGGACTCGACATCGCCTCTGCAAGAGGTTCCTTAAAGACGTGGTGGAGGCTGCAGACAATCGGCACAGGAAAATATCTGTAAAATAATTTAAAACATTTAATACTCACAATAACTAATGAACCAAAACAGACACCAGGACTGACACACTTTTTTATTAGCTCCGTCCAATAGCTGCAGTCTGAGCAGCATTTTATATAGAATTATTAGAAGGAATTAGGAGGCCATGCAAACTAACAATCCAAGCTGCTGTACGTATATTTTTGACCCAGCAGATTATCAGAAAACCCATAATAAACCTATAAAAGAATTCAGATTTGTGAACCTTTTTTGTGAGTTAGAATTCAGTATCAGATGGTGAATCTAAATGCACACCAAAAAATTTAATAAGTAAATAAATATAATTATAATAAATTATAGATCTAAATAAATACAGATAATAATTATAAATATAATAAATAAATAATAGAGATTTAAATGCACACAGATAATTAATTATAATAATTTAAAAAAAAACTAATTACAATAAATAAATAATATAGAGATCTAAATGGACACATGTAATAGTTAAAATAAATAAAATATAAACATAATTATAGTAAATAAATCGATATGACTATAATAAATAAACACATAATTATAGTAAATAAATAATATACATATCTAAATACACAGGCAATAATTATAGTAAATAAATACATATGACTAAAATAAATACATTTAATTATAGTAAATAAATACATGACTACAGTAGATATAATTATAGTAAATAAATATATATGACTAAAATAAATACATATAATTATAGTGAATAAATATATATGACTAAAATAAATACATATAATTATAGTAAATAAATACATATTACTAAAATAAATACATATAAGTATAGTAAATAAATACATGACTACAGTAGATATAATTATAGTAAATAAATATATATGACTAAAATAAATACATATAATTATAGTGAATAAATACATATTACTAAAATAAATACATATAAGTATAGTAAATAAATAATATTATAGTAAATAAATAATAAACAGTAACAGGTTTATATGAATGACATACTGGAGTCCTTCATTGCATTCCTATACACTCTTATACAGTATAACATCACAGAGAACGAAATAATTAGTAAATAAACGTTACCTGATTATAAAGAGCACTTTTACACCGCAGATCTGTATTATAATAGTTTATTATTCCTTTATTATAAATATAAATCCATTTAAACCTTCTCAATGTCGAACACGTTACATAGCAGAAGCGCTGCTTCATTCACTCCAACACTGAAACACCGGAGCTTCTATCGCCGCCTGCTGGAGAGGAGGAGAAGAACTTCCATCCATTCATTCAGTCATTCATTCATTCATCCATTCATTCAGTTCAACCAACTGGTCAGGGTCGCAAAATAAAACGGTGATAAAACAGACACAGTGAATTAATGAATGGAACAGTCTGACTCAGTTTTTTTGTTTTGTTTTAATAGTGAAGTGAATACTGTACACTTGACGTTTGAATAAGGATCTGTATGTATTCGGATTGGTTGGTGTGAGTTGACTGTATATTTATTAGATCTGTATATTTTGGTTGTGTTTTTGTTTTATTCTTTCTTTGTATTAGTAATATTGTAGCGTCAGTGGGAGGAGCCGTGGTATCCAGGCTTACCGTCAGCGTGTATCCCAGTGTGGGAGACTGGGTGGCTGCGGTGAGAGCTGGATAGGTAGCTTATATGTTTGTCTGTTGTATGGATGTATGTGTGCATGAATGAGTGTACGTCCTAAACCACTGAGAGATCTGCCAAGGGCAGCTCACTCGAGGTCCCGACGCTCGCCTTCCTGCTCGCCGGCGCCACAATATGTTTACCTTCCCAGGCACTGTGGATGGAAATGAGCTTGTTTTCTAACTCTTTTCTTTTGAGATGAATGTATTTTGTGTATGATCCCTGACAATTAAAATAATAAAAAAAAATTATTTTATGTTGATATCTGACATACAATGTAATGAATTATTGAATTTATGTAAATCAAACTCACATTACACATAACATAACTCATTGCTGCAGTTTCCCTGTTTACCACTAGATCGCCAAAACATTTGTTGTTTCTTTAATTGGATTAATTCATCTTATTGCTGGCCGTCCTCTTCCTCTTTTACCTTCAACTCTTCCAAGCTTATTTATTTGTCTTGGTTGTTGGTAAACATCTATTTCTAAAACATCCTTGCTCATAAAGGAGTAGGTTGTTTCAGAATGTTCCCTTTTTATATGGGTGTAATGTTCCAGATCTTCAAGTACACTAACCCACTACTGCTGACATCTGGGGATCCAGGGTTTGAATCTCAGCAGTGATATTGACCAATAGGGCATTTGCATGGACACAATTGGCTAACAATTGACCAGTGGGGCACCCTAGCCATTGGGAGGTGCACTTGTCAGCGTGCTCCCAGTACCAGATAATTCAGTTTTGGAATTAATTCTAGAACAAAATTAGAATTATATTTGTTATTTATGAAAACACAAGGTAAAACATAACAGTTATATAGCTGTTATCCTCTTTTTTGTTTAATTACAGATCAAGAGGGAATTTAAAATAACTTTCCTTTTATTTATTTGCATTTTACACACTATGCCAAGGTTTGTAAATGAATATTTCATGTAATATTACAGAGTACATGTATGTGTAATGCTAGAAATGCTTTAAATCCAGAATAATTTACATTTAAAATCATTTCACAGGCATGCATGGTCCCTGGTATATAATATTTATGTCCTAAGCTATCAGGCTGTTTAGTTCCCTTTAGGTTAAATGTGCTGTTCTTGTGCTGGGTTTATTGCATCTGTTACAATGAAGGCAAATGTGGTTTCACTTTATAGCAGCTTAGCATTTTTGGTTTTGATTGTCCAGATATTTATGTTTAACTCGTTTTAATCCATTTTCCTGCTCTCCATTGTCATTCTTCTGGAGCTCAGGACCTTGAGGCAGCCCCGAAGAATCCTGCGCATCCACATGATGTTCATGACGTCCAGACAGACGCTGGAGATGATCCAGGCACATCGAGCTCCCGGTGTGAGTCTGTAAAACGCCTCTGTACCGAACACACTGTACATCTGGCTGTAATAGACTGGAATGACCGCGATCCTGACCAGGAAGAACGTGAATGCCATGGCTACTCCGTTAACCAGGTTGGGTCTGGAGACCTTGTGGTAGCCCAGCGTCTGAAGGAACCACCTGTAACACATCATGTGGTCCTTAAAAACTGATATTTATTCATTCATTCATCCCCATTCTAATCATAGTAACCTGTTCAGGGTTGCAGTGGGTCTGGAGCCTACCCTGGAACCATTGAGTATAAAGCAGGTGTAGATCCTGGACTGCAACAAGTCTATTACAAAGCATTATACAGTACATTCACTCATTCATTCACACCATCTCACATTAATGGAAAACTTTGGATTTTTTACACTTTTTTAAACATACCAGTAGTTGGATTTAATGCACATTGGTTTCCAAGATCCTCAGCAGTGAGGCATACACTGATTTTACCATTTTACTGACTATAACAGGACCAATTAACCCCTTCACCCTGACAGCCCTCAGTTGGTAAACAAAGGCTTAGCAGTATTTGTATTTATATTTATATTGCATTTATACTGCATTTAAAATGTTAAAAACAAAGACGTTCATTTTTTAGTATACATTATTCCAACATTGTGCTTTATGGAGGACAAGAAATTACTTTAGTATGAATAAATAAATCCACAATAAATAAATACACTGATATAACTCCATAAAGTTCGGGTGTTGGAGCACAATGATCCACTGTAGTGACCTCTAGTAGGAGCGATCCAAAGAGCAATAATAATAATAATAATAAGATGATGATGATGATGATGATGATGATTCTCACCGTTGGTTCACAAACGGGGTGGAAAATTCAGCAAGCAGACGGAAATTAGCAAAATACGGTAAGATTCCCTGACTCTGAAACACAAAACACAGTGTTAGAGAGATCTACACTACAGTCACATACATATAATTCCATATACTGTATAAATATAATACAATTAGAAGGGGTGTCCCAATACTTACTAGTACATAGTAATACGCATAAAGAGCAGCGAGGTGGTGTATCACAAAATATTTCTCTCCTATAAACTCCCAGAAGTAAATCATCAGCAGCAGATCTGAAGAACAAACACACCACAGCGTCACAAATCTGGAGAGAAGCGGTTGGTTGTCTGGCAAATAAACCAATCTTTTGTCTTTTGGCCACTTTTGGCCACTTCCTGATGCAATCCGGGGTTGGGACCTGCACTGAGAGTACACTGACAAGTGCACCTCCTCATGGCCTGACTGTTTTGGACACCCAGACATTAGTCAATCATGTCCATGCAGATGCCCAACTGGCCTGAAATTTCTCCCCAGTAGTACAGAACACCAGTTTTAATATTCATATACAGGTTTTACATGATATACTGTATTTACAGATCTATTTACGTTGTTCATTTTACTGTTGATCATATGTGCATATTTAGCACTTTGTGGACCTTAGTGCTGCATTTGTGTATTTTCAACCCCCCCTGGAAAAAAAACCTCAATGTTTCGGACAATCACATTTTACAGACCAGTGCACCCCCGTTTAGTCGGTTAAATCGAGGTTCCTCTGTATTAAGACCAGCGGTAACGTCGTATATATGCTGTGTAGGGAACGGAGTGCAGTTTGGGACGCAGTCAGAAATTCAGGTGCTTGTGCTTTGCAAACAAAGTCTGTCTGACTAAAAAAAATCACCTCATAGCAAATCATGTAAGTTTAAAGTTGTGTGTCACGCAATAACAGTGCAGTATAACTATCTACAGATCAGAGGGAACGGAATCAAATGGTAGGCCTATTTCTAAAATAGCCTATTTCTTTTTTTTGTGGCGCTGTGATGAGGGATCATCAGGCTCATGGTCAGGCGACCCAATACTTTTGGCCATATAGTGTGTGTATTTCAGGGTTAGATGGTTGTGATGACCCTCACCTGAGATGAGGTAGCCTGTGGTCATGGCCACGTTCACTTTAACCAGAGTTGGATCCCCCCTGTCAGAAGAGAAGGTGAACAGACGTAAATGCACATGCAATCTAATCATTACGAATAAAAATAAATAGGTACACTTACCAGATGGGATCTTTTTTAGTTGCTTCATCAAAAACTAATATGTAGAGACACAGGAATCCAACAACCAAAGCGTGGACTGTAGAGACGAGCCTGATCCAAGCCAGATCACAGCACAACACAAGACAAGGATTATGAGCAAACACTGTTTTTCATTCATTCATTCAGTGTCTGTTTTATCATCGATTTATCCTGGTCAGGGTCACGGTGGGCGGGGAACACCCCGGACAGGGCGCCAGTCCATCACAAAGCAGACACAAAAATAGACTCACACGTAGGGCATTTTTAGTAGCTCCAGTTCACCTGACTGCATGCATTTGGACTGTGAGAGGAAACAGGAGCACC
Organism: Trichomycterus rosablanca; assembly: GCF_030014385.1. Lineage (NCBI taxonomy): Eukaryota > Metazoa > Chordata > Actinopteri > Siluriformes > Trichomycteridae > Trichomycterus > Trichomycterus rosablanca. Next base: position 2,151,717 of record NC_086007.1, read on the forward strand.
CAGAGGAAACCCACACAGACACAAAGAGAACATGCAAACCACACAGAAAGGATGCTAGAGAATCAAACCCAGGCACCTCTTTCTGTAAAGCAACAGCGCATACTGCTCAACAGTTTAACTACTAGCCTAGTACTAGACTAGTATTCAGAAGGGTGCAGGTTCAAGCCCCACCACTGTCAAGTTGCCACTGTTTCAAGAGTTTACATACACCTTTATTTTATGTGAAAATAACTGCTGCAGTTACGACCTCTACTGGCTGATTGGTGGCACTGCACAGAGACGGGGGATAATGGAGATCGGCACATGGTTCTCCATGCGCGATACGGATCTCCGTATGAACCCAGTTAGTGCAGGTGAAAAGAAGTGGTCAGCGTGTTCTAGTCACGGCTCTCCTCGGTCAGGAGTGAAGGTCAGCAGCAGGAGAGGTGAAATATGGTCGGGTAATTGGATACGACTAAACTTACGTAAACTTTTGACCTCTCCTGTACATGATTGCATCTACAGATACACAGTATTTGTTCAGCATTCGTGCTATCAAAGCTCATCCAAATAATTTAAGACATCATGATGTTTTTCACCTGGAGCTCCATTCTGCCCTCTGCTTAGGCGTGAACGTGACGAAAGCTGAAACCAGACGGCGGGACAGACGGGGACCCGCGGCGTGGAAGATCCACTGAGAGACGAGGTAACTGCCGAGCGAAACCACCAGCACGGAGAAGCTTATGAGATCCATCCCAGCTTCATCCTGGACAGGCGGCGAGAGGAAAAGCACGAGGGTGAGAGGAGGAGAGGAGCAGCTCTACACAAATCCATACAGAAATCCATACGTACCAGCGCCGAGCAGACAGCGAGCTCCTCACTCTGCTACATCCTGCCACTGAACTGGTATCCTGGGCTCAGACTGGCTGAGGAGCGTCGCCCGTCCCGCGTGTCGCAGTCCCACTCAGCTGCCAATGGCTCGGCGTGGAGGTCCGTTTGCATTTCTGCTACTTCAGCGCTACTGAGCCGCCAATTCTCACGTTTCTGTTTCTTCTTGTGCACACAAATGACCGAAAGCTTCAGGAGAGGCTCAGCATTTTGCTCCCCGGACCACTGAAGGACGTGCACGTTATATAAGCACGCCAAAAGTATGTGGACACCTTTCCTGAGTTTAAAGCTACTGCTAACAGGTGCAAATTTGCTTGAGAAACCTCAGTGGTGATAGTTTAGAATGAATGGGCACAAGTTCCCACAGACACACTCCAAATTCATTTGGGTATGATTCTCAGAAGGAGCTGGGAATTATATATCAATGCTTATGGTTTTGGAATATCCTGCCAGGACCTGGTGCCCTATTCAATATGTATTCACTCCTTGCACAGTGTTTCGGACATGTGGGCCCTACAAATATATCCATGCCTGACGTGGGCAGTGCCAGTCGTGGTTGGTTCACACACACACACACACACCTAGGGCAAGTAGTAGTAGTAAATTTAGTATGATCATGTCTACGCTTTGACGAATTTGTTTGAGGAACCTCAGTGGTCTCCGCTAAGCAGTTTGGAATGAATGGGCACATGTTCCCACAGACACACTCCAAACTCTATTAGATATGAAGCTGGGAATTATATATTAATGCTCATGGTTTTGGAATGCCCTGCCAGGACCTGTTGCCCTGTTTAGGATGTATTCGCACCTTGCACCCAGTGTTTTCGGACATGTGACCCCGACGTGGCCTGAAATGACCGAAAGCTTTAGGAGACGCGCAGCATTTTGTTCCCTGGACCACAAACAACTTTAAAGTAAACTAAAAGACGTGTACGTTATATAAGCACACCAAAAGCATGCGGACACCCCTCCTGAGTTTAAAGCTATTAAAGCTAACAGGTGCAATAATTTGTTTGAGGGACCTCAGTGGTCTGTGCCAAAAGAATGGGCACAAGTTCCCACAGACACATTCCAAATTCATTTGGATTTGATTCTCAGAAGGAGCTGGGAGTTATATATCAATGCTCATGGTTTTGGAATACCCTGCCAGGACCTGGTGCCCTATTCAGGATGTATTCATGTGCCAGTCGCAATTGGTTCACACACACACACACACACACACACCTACCTAGGGCAATTTTAGTAGTAGTAAATGGGCACAAGTTCCCACAGACACACTTCAAAATAATTTGGATTTAATTCTCAGAAGAAGCTTTGCACCTTACCCACAAGTTTCGGACATGTGAGCCCCAAAATATATCCATGCTGGACATGGGCTGTGCCAGTCGTGGCAGGTTCACACACACACACACACACACACCTACGGCAAGTTTAGTATTTCTAATTACTTGCGTGTCTTTGGACTGTGGGAGGAAACCCATGCAGACATGGGAGAACATGCAAACTCCACACAGAAAGGACCCACACCGCTCCACTTAGGGATTCGAACCCAGGACCTTCTTGCTGTGAGGTGGCAGTGCTACCCACCAAGCCACAGTGAACCCTGGATCCCCAGATACTATATATCTATGCCACCCAAGCACCCTGCTTACCACATGGATAGGATTATTCTGATTATTCCTAAAACCACTCACATCAATCTGTCAGGTAAAGCCACACCCGGTGCAAAATGTGGTGGTGGTGGCATCACATCGTGGAGCTGCATTTCAGCAGCAGGGTCTCAGTTTGCCCTAACAGAGGAGTCAGCACAGGGGCAATTACCTTTCATAGCGTAACACTGTACGTACCCTGGTGCGGACGAGGTTTTTGTTCAGTGCCCTGCATGTGTTTTCTCTCCTGCTATAGTGTTACTGGTGTCAGCAGTAATTCCACACTGCCGGAGCACAGGTCATCTCACAAGGTCATTCTGCTCCCGGTAGCTCTGGTCACTCGCTTGTTCATCACTGTCACACTCATGGAGCTTTAACATTTAATACATTTATTATTTTAAAGCTATTAACTGCTTATTTTTATTCACTAATAAATGATTTATTCTCTTTAACTTCTATCGTTCTGATTATGGTGGATCATTAATTCTGTCTTCATCTGAAATATAAATCCCGCATCGTCCATAGTTTATAATCTACGGCAGTAAGAACGCCTTTATTAGTCATATATACATACACTTAATGGCTACCTACCTACCTACCTACCTACCTACCTACCTACCTACCTACCTACCTACCTACCTACCTACCTACCTACCTACCTACCTACCTACCTACCTACCTACCTACCTACCTACCTACCTACCTACCTACCTACCTACCTACCTACCTACCTACCTACCTACCTACCTACCTACCTACCTACCTACCTACCTACCTACCTACCTACCTACCTACCTACCTACCTACCTACCTACCTACCTACCTACCTACCTACCTACCTACCTACCTACCTACCTACCTACCTACCTACCTACCTACCTACCTACCTACCTACCTACCTACCTACCTACCTACCTACCTACCTACCTACCTACCTACCTACCTACCTACCTACCTACCTACCTACCTACCTACCTACCTACCTACCTACCTACCTACCTACCTACCTACCTACCTACCTACCTACCTACCTACCTACCTACCTACCTACCTACCTACCTACCTACCTACCTACCTACCTACCTACCTACCTACCTACCTATCCCAGAGCTGTCAAGTGGGGTTGAGGTTAGGACTTTTCTTCATGTCTTTATAGAGCTCGTTTTGCTGGAACAGGAAAGGACCTTCCCTAAACTGTTGCTGCAAAATTGGAAGCATATAAAGTCCTTCATATAACTGATTTTTTTACATTTACATTTTCGGCATTTAGGAGAAAACTACTTACAGTACTGGGTCAGTGCATTGTCTTAGCAATGGAGGGTTAAGAGCCTTGCTGAAGGGCCCAAAAGTGGCAACCTGGCAACCTTTTGATTACTTGTCCAGTATTTTAACTACACACTTTTTTTCCCTCATATCGCAGCTAGGGTCAGAGCTCAGGGTCAGCCATTGTATACCTCAACCCTAGCTGAGAGGGTTAAGGCACTTTTTTAAGGGCCCATCAGTGTCTGCATGGCAGAGCTGGGATTCAAACCCACAACCTTAAGACTAGAAACCCAAAGCTCTACCCACTAGCGCAACAATAATATGGAAATACTTCCGGTCAGCCGGGCGTCTACACAGACATGATTGGCTATGTCTGAGTGGGAGGGGGGTGGCCTCCCGACGGATTGACGCCCCCGTCCAGGGTGTCTTCCGGTAAAATAGGCCACACTTTGACCCTGACCAGGATAAAACGATTGACAAAAGCGGGAAAAAGAAACTGAATGGAACTTAATTGTTTATTTTAATCAAGAGCCTAAGAACGCATCACCTAACACACAGATCAGAGCTGCTAAATTCTACCAAAAGCACATTTTAAAACCCTTCAGCAGAAGTTATGACGCTTTTTATCCACTAGGTTGTACGATTGGTCTACTGGTTTATTGGATATAAGACAAACAAACCAGTCCACCACTACATGTTCTATTGATTTAATCCACAAGCACGTTAACGTTTGATCTGAAGAACAGATCTAAAAGACCCGGATGAACCAGTTTTGTATATTTAACTTATATTAAACAAAAACATTTGTATCTACTGCTTTATACTTATCCTGATCAGGGATGCAGCCCATCCGTCTCCCCTGGGGAACACTGGGTGCATACACATACACACACACACACACACACACATTCACCTATAAGGCAATTCAGTGTCTCCAATTAACCTGACTGCATGCAGACACGGGGAGAACAGGCAAACTCTGCACAGAAATGACCCAGACATCCCCGCCTGGGGATCAAACCCAGGACTTTCTTGCTGTGAGGCGACAGTGCTACCCACCGAGCCACCGTGCCGCCCAAATTGCATTCACTATTAATTAATTCCCGTTTTTACACTTTGTCTACCCTTATAAAGCTCATAAATGTATTAATTCATTGTGTGTTTTACCAACTCTTTATCCTGGTTAGGGTTGCAGTGGGTCCAAAAGGAAGGAGACACCTGGGACAGGTCACCATTCCATCACAGGACACACACACGCAATTTCTAGTAGCTCCAATCAGCCTGACTATACGTCTTTGGACTTGTGGGAGGAAACCGGAGCATCCAGAGAAAACCCACACAGATACTACAAGGAGAACATGCAAACTTCACACACAAAGGACTTGAGAATCAAACCCAGGCCCTTCTTGCTATGAGGCGACACTGTGCCACTGTGACTTCCCTAATAAAGTTTCATAGTTACATTTTTATTTACCTTGTGTGTTCTGTGTTATTTTAGGGTTAAACCATGTACATTTCCCAGTACTTCACCTCACACATTTGGTCAGTTTCGTATTTACGCACCATTATCCACGTAGCTTTCAATAATTCTTAAAAACATCATTCGGAAACTTAACAGCTGGTGTGATTTAATGCTTTAGTCTGTTTCCTTTTCTGCACATCCTGTTTATGGTCCCTCGTCCCCTGACAGCAGTGCTAAGGCCACGGGAAACACAGAGGAGGATGAATCTTGCTGTCAGCTCCTCGTAAGTTTTAAAGTTACATAAGCACAACATTCAGTCCTGACCGGTTTTAGCCCAGAATAGAGAAATAAATGGAATTATGTCTGACCACAATGTGACCGATTGTTTTCTGTTATGTACAGTAACAAATCATGCAGAACACAATTAGATTAGAATAATCAGCGGAGTTAAGAAGTGTGGTGTGAAGCGTAAGGATACTTTCACTTTTAGGAAGGAATTTTACCCATCTTGCTGTTAGGCGACAGTGCTACCCACTTAGCCACCGTGCCGCCTAGAGGCTTCCTCGATACGGTGAAAAAAAAAAAAAAAGAAGACCTAACGTTTTATTTGTTAAAGCGAGGGTAATAAATTAAATTAAATTTATTACAATTAAATTGTATTTATTGCAGCTGTTTCACGCATAATCATTCCATCATATATTGTGTCATTTTGTGGGGCCAAGCAAAGCTTATAGTCCTCAAAACCTTCACTGGTGAAACCTAGATGGTGAAATTAAAGTTTTTTTTTTTAATATGTACTTATAACAATAGAATAAGCCACAGACATACAAAAAATATCGTGATATACTGTGATACCATCAGAATCTTATATTGGATAAAGCAATGGTAAAAACAGACAATGAAGGGATGAATTTATTAGGGGGGAAAAATAATCTGCCTGGATGAAAATAAGGAAAGTTGCATCAAAACTGTGCCCAGTGACTCTGAAAAAATGCAAGCAAGCAAGAAAGCAAGCAAGAAAGAAAGAAAGAAAGCAAGAAAGAAAGAAAGAAAGCAAGAAAGAAAGAAAGAAAGAAAGAAAGCAAGCAAGAAAGAAAGAAAGAAAGCAAGAAAGAAAGAAAGAAAGAAAGAAAGCAAGAAAGAAAGAAAGAAAGAAAGAAAGAAAGAAAGCAAGCAAGCAAGCAAGAAAGAAAGAAAGAAAGAAAGAAAGAAAGAAAGAAAGAAAGAAAGAAAGAAAGAAAGAAAGCAAGCAAGAAAGAAAGAAAGAAAGAAAGAAAGAAAGAAAGAAAGAAAGAAAGAAAGAAAGAAAGAAAGGGGGGGGGGGGCTAAATCTGGACCTTGTGACCCCATTGGCGTTCCATATCTAGAGCTTGAGTCTCGGGTTGGAGGTAGAGAAACTCTGCCCTGCCCAAACTCCTGAAGCAGATTTTTCCTTCTGAGCTGGGCGTCGTGTTGCTGAGGAGCTTTTCTCTCTGAAAACCAGACCAACTTTTAAACTAAGCTCGGATCTTCATTAAATTAAGGAAAATGGCCGCTTTTAACAAGGGACCCGCTTACGGTTTATCAGCTGAAGTGAAGAGTAAGGTAAGAACAGAGAGCTGAGAGTGTGAGAGAGAGAGAGAGAGAGAGAAAGAGAGAACTCAGATCTGCTCACTTTGTTTCCACCGCCGCTTCCTTTTCGGTTTTAAAGTCGCGGTTTGATTCTTGAATAATTAAACTCCTAAATCAAATCTTTCAGCTTCTTGTTTGATAGTTTTGAAAACTTCTGACTTTCCATTAAAGCTTTAAAACAGATTTGAACTCGAAGTATAGAGGGTTTTGGGTTTGTTCCCCTTCTTTGTCCGGCCCATCATCATCACCACCAGGGTTTTTTTCTCTCTCTCCATCTCAGATCAGATCAGATCAGGGTTTCTCAGAACCTTCTAGAAAAAAAGGCTTAACTGGAGCAGATCATTGGAGAAAGTAGAAGCTCATTCCAACCTTTATGCACCTCAGATAACCTTTAAATCTTTGGAAGCTGCTTTATTTTATAGTTTATATGATTTATGTGCACAAACTTTCTGCCACGAACACGTTTCTCTCTTACCTTGCAAAACTCGAACGTCTGGTGCTTTCAGTTTACTTGTCTAAACTAAACTAAACTAGACCAAACTAGACTAGTTTACTTAGGTAAAGTTTATTTGGGAGAGTTTAAAAGGCTTAACGTGGCTTAAAGTACAAAAACAACAACCAAGAAACACCAAACTCCATTCACTTATTACTGGTTATAATGATGAAATGACCAACCTGTGGTCCAAAAGGAGAATAATAATGTTTACGTTGAGATTTTATCTTTAAATCTATTATTGTGAGTAAAAAAAGCTTAATGTGGTATTATGTACCAAAACAATGACCTAGGAACACCAACCTTCTCTTAGTAATGACCTGAATGAAATACAATATAGAAAAACAAACGAAACCATCAACAGCAGTAGAGAGAACTTAAGTGAAACGAGAAGTTTGGTGTTTCTTGGTCATTGTGTTAGTACATGAAGCAACGTTAAGCCGCCCCCCCCCCCTTATTTAAACTAGGTTTAAATGGGGGTGAAAAAGCTTAATGTGAACATTATTACTTTCCTTTTGGACCACAGGTTGGTCATTTCAGCAGTAGAGAGCACCTAAGACCAGTAACAAGTGAAAGAAGTTTGGTGATCTTTGGTCGTTGTGTTAGTAAATAAAGCCATGTAAAGATTTTTTGCCTTATAATAGGTTTAAATGGGAGAAAAAAAAGTTTAATGTAAACATTATTCATTTCCTTTTGGACCACAGGTTGGTCATTGGGCAGTAGATAAGAACTTATGACCAGTAATATGTGAATGAAGAAGGTTCCTTGGTCGTTGTTTTAGTACATGAAGCCACATTAAGCTTTTTTTCCTTATAATAGGTTTAAATGGGGCAAAAAACCTTATTGTAAACATTATTCATTTCCTTTTGGACCACAGGTTGGTCATTTTAGCAGTAGAGAGTACTTATGACCAGTAACAATTGAGAAAAGTTGTTGTTTTAGTACTTTAAGCCACATTACGTTTGTTTGCCTCATAATAATAGCTTTAAATGGGAAGAAAAATTAGTACTTACCTTTTGGACTTCAGGTTGGCCACTGGGCAGTAGATGAGAACTTATGACCAGTGAATGAAGTTTGGAGTTCCTAGGTTGTTGTTTTAAAGCATTAAGCCACGTTAGACTCTTCCACTTTTGCTGCGTTCATGTAGACCAGAACATACGGGCCATGGAGAACATTAAAACATGAGAAATGTGAATGCAGTGTTGGGATTTTAAGTATTTTTATCGTTGAGTAAACACGTATCCAAAGCAGCTTACAAGGCTTTGCTCAGAAGCCCAACAGGGGCAACTTGGCAGAGGTGGGGCTTCTGATCACCAGGTTGGTACCTTAACCACTGAGCTTTCACTGTTTTAGGTCCTTGTGCCTTATAAATTGGGTTAGTAATGGTCCTTTATACTGAGCATGTGATTAGTCCAATTGTCTTTGTATTAGGTTGCAGTGACCCTCGCCTCCAAGGGGCATAAGAAAAAGCCTGTAAAATGCACTTTATAGCCAAAACCTTTGGACATCATTCATAATTAGTGATATCATATCAACCATGCGTATTGCTAACATGTATACTGTACAAAATCAATTCTACTCAAGAAATGATGTTTATTGTGCATACTAGTTTGTGCAAAATCAGGTCCATAAGGTTTAATTAATTTACAGAAAGGCCTGCACAAGTCCTAACTTAAACCCCATTGACTACCACTGGGATGAATTGGAATCATTGTCTGACCTTACTGGAGTCGAGGCCAGAGCAGAGGTCAAGTATTATGGCCTGTACCGTTCACCCAGAATCAGCTGAGCCCATCGCTTATACAGCACTGTGGCTGCGGTCGCCATTGCCGCATCGTCCCTATAATGAGGACATCATGCACTGCAACCCTCTGTGCGTTCTTACTGATGGACTGTTCTTGCTGACCGCCCCTTTCCAGTCATTAAATAACATTTTAATTTCATTTGCATCAGCATAAACCCATAAGTCCATGTTTGAAGGGCAGCAGGATATAATGAGTAGGATGTGATTAGATGCACGCCTGTGTGAAATACACCCAAAAATTAACATTACACCAAGGACGACGCATAGACCAAGTCATTCTTACACAATGCAGAATTAGCCATCGCAGAATAACCCACCAACACCTGATAAATGGAGAAAACTTCTCAACCCATTACACCATCCTGACCGTACACCAAGGAAAGACAACGAGTACACACGCCTAAAACCACAAAAGCCATAAAAATGAAAATATCAAATGAACCCCCAATATAAAGACAATATAGAATACAAGGCTCAAACATTATACTGGTCATGCCATAAAATGGCACATATGGGTCAAACATGGCATTAAAATCCAAACAAACAAACAGTATGACGATTGACTACCGGTTTAAAGAAACTGGCAGAATCTGCAGCCCTACCATGGATCAGTTTTTTTTTTATTGTTGTTTACTCCCATTTTAACCCAGTCCAGTCATTTCCTCATTGCTGATGAACCCCAATCTCCAATTTAGGATGGGCGAGGCTTTCATACATCAGCATGGGTTGTCTGCATGGGTTTTCTACAACAGTCCAAAGACGTGCAAGTGAGATGAATTGGAGATACAAAATTGTCCATGACTGTGTTCGATATAACCGTGTGAACTGATGAATCTTGTGTAATGAGTAACTACCGTTCCTGTCATAAATGTAACCAAAGTGTAAAACATGACGTTAAAATCTTAATAAATAAATAAACAAACAAACAAACAAAAAATATGCACCTGTACTGGCAACCTTTTAGTTTATAATTATAGGTGCAAAATCAAAACAGTGGATATCAATACTGGAAGTATATTTAATAACAAAAGCAAACGTGGTTGAATAATTGTTATTTCTTTATTATATGCTGATGTTTGTGTACGTTTGTGTACATATAAGCAGGACGAGGTGGATGTTTGTTTCTGAAAGATGCAGAAGACGGTTAATATCCGTGATGTAATGCAGCTACAGGAAAGTGCAGAAATATGTGATTGCAGATACCCGCCAGGTTCCTCATTCGCTCTGTTCAGCGGACGTTACCACAGTGTCAGATTTTCAGGAAACGTATCTCAGGCCTGTAAATGAAACAGAAAGAACCCCGACGAAATGAGGTCGGTGGTTTTTTTTTATTTTTTATTTATTTTTTTTTTTTTTTAAAGAATTTTCACAACTTGTAAGTTTCTCATGACACGTCTGTCGTGAGGTCTGGATCCAGGGCTGAGCCTCGGGTATAAGCCTTAAGACCAGTGTGGAACTGGTTCTGTTCTAGTTTGTGCACCTAATTTTGAACTGTTATCAAAAATGAAATAAATAGGGACGTTCGTTTCCAGCTGGAACCAAAGAATAGTAGATTTTTATCATGAACCGTGATGACATCCAAGGGCGTGTCAGGTTCTAGAGGAAAGAAAAAGCAACGGTTACTACTGTGTGCTGTGCAGTGCTCTCCATTGATGAAGAATCCTTGGTTCCAATAAAAACTGGCACTTACTTTTTCTGGGAATACCGGACCCACCGCAACCCTGACCAGCTCCGAGTGTTAAGGCTGGCATAAAAAAATGCTTTAATGCCGTCTTGTTTGGTTGGATGGCGACTATATTGAGTGTTTTTATGTGGACACGATACTGAAATCACTGCCGGAATTTAAAACATGTCTGTAGGAATTTATGCCCATTTAGTAAAAGCATTTGTTGATGTTCCAGTTCATCTCAAAGCCTTTCACTGAGGCTGAGCTCAAGCCATGTCTTTATAGAGCTTACTTTGTGCACAGGGGCCTTCCCTAAACTGTTGCTTAGCTACTGTAGGTACTGTAGTTTAGTGTCTCAGTGCTCTTGTGTATTTAGTGCAGTGGTAGCTCGGGGGTTAAGGTACCGGACTACTGATCAGAAGGTCCTTGTTTTAAGCCCCACCAGTGCCAAGTTGCCACTGTTGTGCCCCTGAGCGAGACTAGTCTTCTCAGACTAATTTACCCCAATCGTCGTTACACTATACGCTCAAAAGTATGTGGACTGGTAAGTAAACTGTAGGTAGATCAGATGGGAACACACAACTAGTGTTGTTAACATTCCAGGTGCCGTGTGAGCCGCTCTTATTCACCGTACAGACGGTTCAGCAAGGTTAAATACCAGGATGTGAGTCAGGATAAATTACAGACCGTCTGCAGCATCATCCCAGTCCAGACCTGTAATCTGGGTCACATAAAAAAACATTCTGAGTGGAAACCGAGCACTGGATTTTAGCCTCGAAGTCCACTGTATGGCCTAAAGTATTTGGACACCTGATCATGAGCTTGTTAAACATCCTATTTTGAAAGCAAATGCTATTTTAATTATGTGACCTCTGTGTGAACTTTTTAGCTAGAACGACAGCCGATCTTCTGAGAAGCTTCTCCCAATTTTCTCCCAATTTAGTGTGTAGTCAGTTTGTCTTCCGCTGCTGGTGGATCCGCGATTGCAGTTGAGGTGGGTATATTGCTGCTCACGCCTCCTCCGACCCACCCACATAGTCCGGTCATCCCGCCCTAGCATAGACGTGTCTGCTGCTGGCACTGCCAATTATGCCCGCTAGATGGCGCCCAGCTGACCGGTGGCAATGCCAAGGAGTTCAGAATCTCGGTTCTCACAAGACTGTGGGAATTTGTACCCGTTCAGTCCACGTAAAAGATTATTTGTATGGCTGGTGACTCATGTTGTTCAAGAAAGCCTCAGTTGATGTTTTGAGGTCAGGGCTCTGTGCAGGACGCTGGAGTTCCCTTCAAACCGAGCTTATAGAGCATGCTTTGTGCTGGAACAGGCGTCCCAATACTTTTGTCCATATCGAGTGTGATCGTTTACGGTTTGATTAAACGTTACCATCGTAACAAAAGGTACAAAAGCACAACAAGTCGACAAGCGAACGATGAGAGGAATGAGAAGCAGCGCTGAAGAATCCTGACACACCAGATTTACAGACATGGCTCTAACATTCGTACATGTGGGAAAGTTCCTTAAATAAACAATGCTTTCGGCTTTTGGATTCCAGCGAACCACAGTGAGATCTGTTCTCTCCATATCGAGAAAGCTTGTGGCGTTCCGTTTAATTTCTCAGCTAGGAAGTGACTGAAGAAGTCAGATGAACGTCTGCAGGCCTCGTTCAGTTTAGATTGGGTCAGCATTCACAACTGGACATTGGACAAAAATCCAGATGCTATTTATCATCTAGAACAACCACATTTCTGAGAATGCTTCTCACTAGACTATGGAAATTTGTGCCCTGGGAATGGCTGTGCACCGATCAGTTGATGTTCCAGTTCATCCCATAGCTGTTTAGTAGGGCTCTGTGCAAGTCACTGGAGCTGTTCTTCATGTCTTTATAGAGCTTGCTTAGCTGGAATGGGAAAGGGCCTTCCCTAAACGGGTGCTGCAAAGTTGGAAGCATGTCATTTCCCTTATATAATTTTACATTTTTGGCATTTAGCGGACGCTTTTATCCAAAGCGACTGACAGTATATTGTCTAAGCAATTGAGGATTAAGGGCCTTGCTCAAGGGTCCAACAGTGGCAGCCTGGCAGTGGTGGGGCCTGAACCAGTGTCCTTTCGATTAATAGTCCAGTAGGCTACAACTGCCCTAAATTATCCAATATGCACACAGCTCCTGGTACAGCATGAGGCCGAACTGCAGCGTTCTTGGTTTCTTTTGGTTTTATTTTGACATTCCGGACCGTTTTCATTCCTTTCATTCCGGCTAAACGACCTGCAGATCGAAGCTCACGGGAAAGTGTCAACACCCGTGTGGGCTGTGTGTGTGTGTGTGTGTGTGTGTGTGTGTGTCAGCATCATGTCCTCCCGATTCATCTCACGGTCGGACTTCCCCTCTGCCTGAACCGTGTAGCATCACAGCAACACAGCGGCTTTTGTTTACGACCAGATGCTTGTGTGTTCGGAGACCGTCGTGGGTCTCTTGGTTACCGGAGAATAAACAAGAGCGAAACGCCCCCGCCAGAACACCCTTGACCTGTCTGTGGGTGGACGTTTGTTCCATTTGGGGATGTTTGGCTCGGTGGTGGTCTGCATGACCATTAAAAACAAGTTCAAATAAATCAATGGTTTAAAATTAGGCTTGCCATTTGTTGCTGATCTGTTATCGATCTGGCACAGCGGGATATTCCGCTAGCACACCAGCGACGAGATTCTGAACTCCTCGGTTCGAAACTCTGTGTTGCCACCGGTCGGCTGGGTGCCATCTAGCGGGCATAGTTGGCAGTGCCTGCAGCAGACACGCCTGTGCTAGGGCGGGATGACCGGACTATGTAAGTGGGGTCTTTAAACGCTGTGTAAGGACCCTGATTAGTAGATAGAGAGGCGCCTGTGCGGAGTGCATGGGTAAAAAAGGGTTCCGCTAGGGGCTGTGCATGGGTCGGAAGAGGCGTGAGCAACAATATACCCACATCGACTGCAATCAGGGATCCACCAGCAGCGGAAGACAAACTGACTACGATAAATCGGGAGAAAATGCAGAAATAAAATAGAAAAAAACCCTGAAAACTGGCAAACCGCATCAACTGAGGCTTTCTTGACCAGCATCAGTGCCCAGCCATACAGCCTCTGCTTTATTTGGCTAAATGGGCACAAATTCCCATACTTCTCAGAAGAAAGGCTGTTGTTACAGCTGAGGAGATCACACAGAGGTCATGTGGGATGTCCAGCAAGCTTACGGTCAGATGTCCGCAGGCTTCCCCGAGGGCGTTTGGTGAGGGGAAGTTCTAGATGTGTTTACAAACAGCCCTGGAATGCAGGTCTCTTTTGTTCTGCGCGTGGCGGGGGTTTTCTCCGTCCGTCCCGCCGCCCCCCGCCCTGGTTCCGGACGTGTCCTCACCCGCCCCGTCTGCGCGCCTGCGCCGCGAATGAATCGAGAGGACGGAACGGCTTCCAGCTTTTCTTCACCTCTGTCTGTCGGGCTTTTCTCTGAAAGGCTTTTGTGCTCGGCTCGGCTTTTGTGTTCGCTTCCCGAGCGCGGCGGCTTCCAGAGAGCGCGGCGCGTTATCTCGGTTACAGGAAGCGCCGAGGCGTCTTTCAGCTCCCTGAACAAACACACTGAGCACCGGGGCTTTAATAAACAGGACACAATGCCGTTTTTTTTTTTCGGCCCCGCCCTCTGGTTTTTGTGTCCCGCAGCTCCTCCCAGGCTTTTCACTCCGGCGCCCGTCGGTGTTCCGCCGCCCCTCCTGGACGAGCGCGGGCGGGGCGGCGTCACGGTCAGAGGTGTTTACTCGCACTGTCGCTCTCAAACCTGTGTTTGCTCAACCGATTCTGCTTCCTGTTTGTGTTTCGAGCGTTTACACACAAGCTTTGCAGCAACAGTTTAGGGAGGGTCCTTTCCTGTTCCAACATAAACCGAGCTCCGTATCGTCAGCACCCAAGCGTAGACACTAATCCCCACAGACGTACTTCAAAGTCTTGTGAGAAGCATTCTCAGAAGTGGCTGTTCTAACCGGAAATATCACCGAGGTCACTCTGTATAAAATGGGACGTCTGACAAGCTCACGGTCAGGCGTCCAGCTACATTTGGCCGAACTCCTTACCGCATCACGATGGAGCTGGATCGGTTTGGCTTCTCGTATCACGTCATCCTCTCATTCTGTCATGGATTCTCAGGTCAGACGCCGATGGATGAGAAAGCCCGGCTCACAGTCGCCGTTCCGTTTCGTCCCACAGGTGTTTAAGAGTAAATGCCTTTTAAAGAATGAACTTTTGGGGGGATTTGGCATAAATACTGGAGGGATTAGCATGGGATCAAACATTGTTTACATTTTATAAGCCACTCTGTGCTTCCGGAAGTCTGAGTTCAAAGGGATTGAAAGGGCTGCGGTTTAAAGGGTTCTTTTGTCCCCCGAAGGTTCTTATTGTATTAAAAGTGGACGACTTGTTGGTAGAGGTCGTGTACCCTGCTGGTCAGTACAAAACAGTACAAGATACACCCCAACGTCTGTCTGTCTGTCTATCTATTTCCGGGGAGAACATGCAAACTCTGCACAGAAAGGACCCGGACTGCCCCACTTGGGGATCGAACCCAGGACCTTCTTGCTGTGAGGCGACAGTGCTACCCACTTAGCCACCGTGCCGACACCCCAACATCTGTAATAAACCAAAATTACAGTATGGATAACGTACAGACCATGTTATCAACACTAGATGGATAACTAGAAGACCAAAGACCACCACTGCGAAAACCTAGTGAGCTGCCTTGCTGCCTACTGCTTACCCGATCAGCTGCCTCAGTAGAGAGGATTCTAATAAGACCTGAACTCATAAGGCAGATTATTTAGACGCTCTACTTACTGAGCTACACAGTAAACTGTCCCTGATGACACAAATGTACAAATAAATGACACTTGTGCATCTTTACGAATACGAATTAAACATCATCGGAGAATTTATTTACATGTGGAAAGAACTGTGAATCCGACTCCGTCCCGACACCCGCCGGCTTCTGTTTGTGATCGTGACGTGCAGCAGTTCTGTCCTTCACGGGTGAAATAGAACACACCGGTCGAGTTTTTCTGTTTGGGTGAGAAGCGTGGGCAGAACAATGAGTTCTTTCTCAGTCGTCCGTTAATCGGTCGATCATTAACATCCCGGCTCCATCGACTCGCCTGAAAATCTTCTACACTGTACAGCCAGAAGTATTCGGACACATAAATATGAGCTTGTTGGACGTCCCATTTCAAAAACGTACGATATTTTCTTTTGAGAAGGCTTCTCACAAGAGTTTTAGTATGTCTGTGGGAATTTGTGCCAGTTCAGTCAGTATGGCTGGCTTTAGTTGGTGTTCCAGTTCATTCTCTTTATAGAACTGCTTGATGTCTGGGACAGTCACTGACAGACACAATACAATACTGTCCGTACAGTGTATTTATTTCCGTGGCGTCCTCTTGGTGGATTAAGCTCACTGTCGTACACGCACGGGCGAGATCAGACTTGTCACGCTCGATGAAAAGAGCTGTTGGAGTGTTGTTACATAAACAGGAAGTGACAAAACAATCCCCAGCCTGCTGATTCATGCTATTTTATTATGGTGCCAAAATGACGATGAGCCCAAGTCGAGTAAACGGAGTACGTAACGACGCCGGTTCTGTCGTCTTCATTCTGTGCTGGGAGTTTGAGGGGGTCAGGTCTGATTCACACCCGGAGCCGACCCTAAACACGGGGGGTCGGGATTGGACGGCTTTGAGTGTGATGTCTTACCTGTCATGCCAGGTTTGGCACATTTTCCCAGTATGACCAGTATGTTAGCTGGTGGATAATAAAACTACGATTTTAGTCTGTACAGTTGGCCGGATCAGTGTGAGATTAAAAAATGTGTTTTTAAGCACCGTGAGCATCACAGCGGTTATTTAGCTTCTCTGATCTGTCCTCATTAAACAGTACTTGGTTTTGGGGACGATACAGGTGTAATTCACTGGGAAACACGCCGCAAGGCAAGAACAACCTAAACAGGGCGCCAGTTCACTGCAGGGCTTGTTTGTGTAGATGCCCGGCCAGCCGATAGCTCAAACTCGGATCTTGGTGGTGGTGGTGCACTAGCTTAATAGCACCACCAGAGCACATCTAATCCTAATTATGCAAACATTTCTGTAGTATTTGTAGAAGTATTTGATTTGGAATTGGAGTTGGTATTTCAGCAGAGCTGCCGGTCGTCCAGGTCGTCCGTGTTTAAGGAATGGAAGGTCTGACGGGTCTCTTCCTACTGCCTCAGCAATGTGTAATCTTAGGGACTGGTCTGGGCTCCTGTTTAAGTGTGTGTGTGTGGGGGGGGGGGGGGGGGGGTGGTAGTAAAGAGAGCTTAGCGTAACTATCTGTATGGAATACAGCTCTGTGTGGGAAGCTAAAAGTGGTCACAGGTCGGACATGTGTCAGATCAGGGGTTGTGCACGCAGGAGCAGATTGGGAATTGGACATGACTAAATTGGGAGAAAACAGGAGTCTGTAATGTCTGTATGTTACATAATTCCTCATCGGTTAGTGTAAATTATTAAAAATCCTGATCCTTGGGAATCTGAATTCTCCAAATTTGAATCTCAGCTCTGCTACCGGTCACTTGGCGCCCCCTGGGGGCACAATTGGCAGTTCCTGCAGCGGACAGAATGGGCAACTAGTCTGCTGTGTGGGAAAAGACCAGGCTGGAAAGTGGGCAGGGTCTTCTGTGCCTGTGCAGAAGTGGAGGAACGTCGGAGGGAGCGTGTGTCAGGCGAATACGCCCTCCTCGGACTAGCTCGGGGTCTTCGGCAGCGGAAGACTAAATTTGAAGGAAAATGAGGAATAAATAGCAAAATAAAATCCTGATCCGGTGGTCATTGTGTTCTCCAGATTGCTCAGAAGTACGACATGCAGAAGGAAGAAGAGCTGAGGTTCTGGATCGAGGAGGTGACCGGCATGCCCATCGGAGAGAACTTCCAGGCGGGTCTGAAGGACGGCATGATTCTCTGCACGTGAGTCTCTGCCCTGATCTAAATGCGTGAATGCGTGAGTGTGTGTCATGTCAGTAACTCTTTGTTCATTTGCATGAGTTTTATTTTGTAAGAGCCTGATTTGTTTACGTTTGCATGTTGCTGTAATGGTTCAAAACAATCACCAACACACGTCAGAGGAGTAAGATGGTCCAAATAAAGAATCTACATGTTTTCTCCCGGAGGAAACCCACGCAGACGCGGGGAGAACATGCAAACTCCGCACAGAAAGGACCCGGACCGCCCCACCTGGGGATCGAAGTCAGGACCTTCTTGCTGTGAGGTGGCAGTGCTCAAGCACTAAATAAATAAGTGAAAATTAATTTATTGTTTTTATTATTATCTCTAGCCTCATCAATACACTGAGGCCCGGCTCCATCAAGAAGATCAATCACTCCAAACTCAACTGGCACAAGGTGAGCGCTCATAAAATATCTGCACACGATCCGACCCGACCGGTTATGGAGATGCGAGCTAGCTTTCAGCTGGAGTAAAAAAACAAACACACAACGTGAATTATTGTGGCACTGAAGTGTGTGCTGTGGTGTTTTTGTAGCTGGAGAACCTGGGTAATTTCATCAAAGCCATTCTGGACTACGGCCTGAAGCCCAACGATATATTCGAAGCCAACGATCTGTTTGAGAACGGGAACATGACGCAGGTTCAGACCACGCTGCTCGCCCTCGCTGGCATGGTGAGAATTTTATACGCCGAACACAAAGATCATCAGACTGTAAATCAGTAAAATAACATCATATTCAACTGATTAAATACATTAAATGTTCAAAAGTATATGGACACCCCTTTCTTTTTTTATATATATGCATGTTCTCCCCATTTTCCTCCTGATTCCGCTGCTGAGGGATACCCAATTGCATCCGAGGAGAGCACGTCTCTGTACCCGCCTCCTCCGACACGTGTACATCCTTCTCTTCTCACCTCTGCATTCTGCACAGGCGTCTCTTCCGCCAATCAGGGTCCTTACACACCGTATAAAGACCCCACCCACCCACACATAGTCCGGTCCCCACCCTGCAGATACCGTGACCAATTGGTATCTGCTGCAGGCACCGCCAATTTTGCCCGCCTGATGGCGCCCAGCCGACCGGTGGCGACACCGAGTTTCGAACTGAGGAGTGCTGGTGTGCTGTGGACACCCTTCTGATCATAAGTTTAGGTCTTACAGTTTGGGAAAGGCCCTTTCCCGGTGCAAAAAAGCAAGGTCTATAAAGATTAAAAACTTCTGCCTTTAAATAATGTCTAATTCCAGCCAGGCTTATTCAACCAACCTCCGTACCTCACAAACGGGGGCACAAAGTCTCACAGTCGTGCTCCAAGATCATGTAAAAAAGCCTGTTATAGCTGCAACAAGGTGCCAGACTACACTGTCATTTTGGTTTTGGACTAGGATGTCTCAAAAGGCTTTCGTTCAATTGTGGCTTAGTGGTTAACGTACTGGACTAGTAATGAAAAGGTCGCTGGTTCAAGCCCCACCGCTGTCAGGTTGCCACCGTTAACTCTCAATTGCTTGGACGGTATACTGCCACAGTACTGTAAGTTGGTGGGTGACAGTGTACAGTCAGTGATTGTATCACCACAAAGTTCATCTGTATGATCGATGTGACTGCAAACAGGTGATAGGTGAAGCTAATAAAGTGCTTGCTGAGAGTATATATTGATTATATACAACTGTTACCATAATAATTAGGAATTATGAGCTTGCTGGACGTCCCATTTCTATAATGTGACCTTTTTAAGCTATACCACAAGCCACTCTTCTGAGAAGGCTTCTCATGACACTTTAAAATTCGTCTGTATTCGTCGGAATTTGAGCCCATTCATTAGTACAAAAGACTATTTGTATGGCTGGGCACTGATGTTGGTCAAGAGGGTTTCAGTTCCTTTATGTTATCGATTTATTAGGCTGAAACACATTCAATAACTAGAAGGGGTGTCCCAATACTTTTGATATTTATCGTTTTTTTTCATTTTTAATTTCCATTTCCCCTCAGGCGAAGACCAAAGGCGTGGACACCAAGGTCGATATCGGAGTGAAATACGCAGATAAGCAGGAGCGTCGTTTCAATGATGAGAAGATGAAGGCGGGTAACTGTGTGATCGGTTTACAGGTGAGGCGCCACGTAAACACCTATAAATAAATCAAAAAGATCATCTTAATAAATAGACAACACTGGATACAACGTGCTGCTCTTTCACTGGCTAGATGGGCACCAACAAATGCGCCAGTCAGTCTGGCATGACGGCCTACGGCACCAGGAGGCACCTTTATGACCCGAAAACCCAGACAGACAAGCCGTTCGACCAGACCACCATCAGCCTCCAGATGGGCACCAACAAGGGCGCGAGTCAGGTAAACAAAGTTCATGTAACTTTGTTGTGTGGCCTCCTGATTTCACATGTACCCATAAAAACATAGGTGACACTGTTTACAGTCGAGCAAGCTTTACATCACCATGTGCTTAGTGGCTGCAGTGTGAGAAAGAAGCTTCTGCTCAGTGTGATCGACTTGTCAAGCTTTGTGGTGCAGGTTAGAGAGGAGGGGCCTCTTTATTGCTTGCTTGGCTGTGGACAGTCGATATCTGATAGAGAGTCACAGCAAGAGACTCACAGAAAAGAGTCACAGACTCACATAAAAGAGAGTCATAGAAAAGAGTCACAGAAGAGTCACAGACTCACAGAAAAGAGTCCTAGAAAAGTCACAGAAAAGTCAGTCATAAAAAAGTCATAGAAAAGAGTCACAGGAGAGTCTCAGACTCAGAAAAGAGTCACAGAAAAGAGTCACAGACTCAGAAAAGTCACAGAAAAGAGATAGAGTCATAGAAAAGAATCACAGAAAAGAGTCACAGACTCAGAAAAGAGTCACAGTCACAAACAAGAGTCACAGAAAAGAGAGTCAGTCACAAACAAGAGTCACAGAAAAGTCACACTCACAGAAAAGAGTCACGGAAGAGAGTCACAAAAAAGAGTCACAGTCACAGCAAAGACAGTCACGGGCTCACACTCAGAAAAATGAGTTACAGATTCACAGCAAAGAGACTCACAGCACAGTCACAGAAAAGTCACAGACTCACACTCAGAAAAATTAGTCACAGAAGAGTCACAGAAAGAGAAAGTGTAGCATTAACATCTGCAGTTCACGTTCTTTGCCAGTGTACTTTTAAACTCAGCCACTTTGTGTCCTCTTTGAGCAGCTTTTTTGTTTATTTTATGTAATACATAAATATGCACTATGTTAATGAACACGTGAGCATGACCTTGTGGTATCATTTTAAAACCGTTCAGTCAAACAAAAGGTGTTTGTGAGGTCAGACACTGACTCGGAAGATGTTGAGGAAGGCATGGCTCACACTCAGCGTTCCAGTTCATCTCAAAGGTGTTTAATAGTGTCGAGGCTGAGACTCTGCAGCCCACTGAAGGAACACCAAACTCATCAAACCACGCCTTAATGGTTCTGGCCTTGAGCACGGGAATTCTGGAATAGGAAAGGGCCATCCCCAGACTGTTTGACAACTTTATAATTCATAGGGTATCCACATAATTCTGGCTATATGGTCTGTTTAGGTATAATGTGTTCAGCTTACATATAAATGTAATAAATGTAACTTCTTCTAAACAAATCATGTTTTGGATCCGTGTGTCATGTTACTGTAAACTGGGCACCAGTAAATGCTTTACTGGTCACTAAATCAGGTGTGGTGAAGACAAAAATATTCTACCTTTACCCTGGTCTGTGTTTACTGACTTTCATTCTTAGCAAACTTTCAGTACCTCTTACCTTTCTCACAACTTAAACTCCGGCCCTGCTTCCCTTTTTCTCCTTTCAGACTGGCATGAGCGCTCCGGGCACCCGGCGGGACATCTACGATCAGAAGGTGGCCCAGCAGCCCATGGACAACTCCACCATCTCTCTGCAGATGGGCACCAACAAGACGGCCTCGCAGAAGGGCATGAGCGCCTACGGGTTGGGCAGGCAGATCTACGACCCCAAGTACTGCCCCACCAGCCAGGAGTCTGCCGGCAACACCAACGGCAGCCAGGGCACGGGCACCACCGGGTCCGAGGTCAGCGACACCGAATACCAGGCTGACTACCAGGGGGAATATCAGCATGACTACCAGCCGCAGTACGACGACTACAGCCCCCACTTCGACGTCGCCATCGATTAGTAGCTGGCGGAGTTTGTAGAGTTCACGGCACGGTTTTTTTTTTTGTTCCTGTTTGAACAGAGCAAGAATTTCTTCTTTTTTCCTTGCTGGCCTTAAGAAACTGATGCGGAGGGAACAAAGCGATGCCTTAATACTCATTCCTATTTAGATTATCAGTATTTTCTTTTTTAATACAGAGAATTATGTTGTATTATTTTCTTTGGAACATGTTATACTTTTTTTAAATCCTTTTTTTTTAGTTTGGTGTTTGTTAAATGCCAAGTATTCATAATACCAAGCCAACTCTGTCTGACTCGTCTTTGTGTTCCTGTAATTTGATTTGGTCCGATCACGGGACGTTTCATTCTGGCTGTGGCTTTTTTTCCCCCTCTATTGTATCTTGGACCCGGAGACAGCAGGAGGGCTGAGTGTACCTCTTCCTGGAAGTGTGTATGTGGTTACATGTGACCAGAAAACGTATTAGTCGGTGGCTTTCAGTTACAAAAAACACTTTTTATTTAGATTTTATCTTGGATTTGTACTTCTTTTAATAATTAGACCAAATAGCGCTTTAGTCAGTTTATCCCTTTTTGTATTTATTGTCGCTGTCGCTCGATATGGTCCTGTCGAATGAATAAATTTTGCATTTTACATAAATTTTTGTCATTTGTTTTTGCTTAAAATACCATCAGCACGTCTATCCGTGCTCTTTTCTGTGAGGTAAATCCTTTCATCAGTGACGAGCCTTTTACCACGGGGCCCGTAAAGCCTCCATTCCGTCTGAATGCGCCCTTGTGTACATGTGGACGGAAGCCAGAAGCGGTTCTCATCCCGCCAGCGAGCCCATCCTGCTACAGTGCCCCAGTCAGACATGACAAGGACTCGAATCGCCCCAAAGGTTCATGGGAAAGTCCCGGCGGCTCTCGAATTCACCCCCTCCCCTCCTCTTGCTGAGGAATGAGAGAATAATCCTGGCTTTGTGTGCATGTGGAATCCAGGCCTGATCGGAATTGAGCTCTTTAATAAAGCCGAGGCCGATCGGTCAGCACAGTGCAGGTTGTAGCGACAGCAAATTGGTGCAAAAATAAGCAATCCTTAATGATCATTTTAAATGTGGGTGTGCATTTCACTAAGGATTTTGGTTAATACTGTTAAGACTAAGTCAACCAGATATCCCAAATAAGTCCAGGCAGAGATCATGCCCTATACCAGTAGAATCCAAGATTCTAGGAAGAGACTGGAGACTGGAGGAGATCAGGGCCCATTCCAACTAAGTCTAAAAAGAGATCATGGCTTATACCAGTAGAATCCAAGGAGAGATCATGGCTTTAATCAACAGAGTCCAAGAAGAGACTATGGTTCATTCTGACAGTCTAGGAGGAGATCATGGCCCATACCAGTAGAATCCAAGGAGAGATCATGACCCATACCAGTAGAATTCAGGGAGACCGAGTCCAACAGAGTCTAGGAAGAGATCATAGCCAATACTAAAAAAGTCTAGGAAGAGACAATGATCCATACCAGTAGAAACCAGGGAAAGATCATGGTCTATTTCAACAGAGTCCTGGAAGAGATCATGGTCCATAACAACAGGGTCTAGGAAGAGATATTGGCCCATACCAGTAGAAACCAGGGAAAGATCATGGCCCATACCAGTAGAAACCAGGGAAAGATCATGGCCCATACCAGTAGAATCCAAAAAGAGATCATGGTCCATTCCAACAGAGTCCAGGAAGAGATCATGGCCCATACCAGTAGAAACCAGGGAAAGATCATGGCCCATACCAGTAGAAACCAGGGACAGATCATGGCCCATACAAGTAGATTCCAAGGAGAGATCATGGCCCATACCAGTAGAGTCCAGGATGAAATCACGGCCCATACTAGTAGAATTCAGAGAGAGATCAGGGCCCATACCAACAGAGTCCAGAAGGAGATAATAGCCCGTACCAGTATAATTCAGGGAGAGATCATGGCTCATTCCAACAGAGTATAAGAAGAGATTATAGCCCATACTAAAAAAGTCTAGGAAGAGACAATGATCCATACCAGTAGAAACCAAGGAGAGATCATGGCTCAGTCTAAGAAGAGATCATGGCCCATTCCAAAAGAGTCTAGGAAGAGATCATGACCCATACCAGTAGAGTCCAGAAAAAAATCATGGCATATACAAATCAAGACAAGACCAACACCCATACCAACAGAAACCAATACATTACCCACTGAACCAAGATGAGATCAATCATACCAACATAGATAGAAACAAGGCCAAAACTCTTACTATTATACAAACTGAAACTAAGACGCAAACCTACAAAAACCATTATAATACATACAAAGACAGACAGGACCAAAACAAGACCATGACCTAAATCTGCAGCACCCACTCCACCAGCTGCCCAAGAATATAAACAGAATATTTATTGAGCTCTCTTCTTAATGCCAGTTTTGGTAATCAGGCAGCTCTGTTATTTAATTCTTTGTTTCAGCTATCACAGACAGACGTTTAGGTGGTGCAGCAATAAATTATGCTAGCCCACTATGGCTAGGATCCTGGGTTGGAATCCCCAGCAGAGCTATTAGCCAGTTGGCATCTACATAGAGGCCTGATAGGTTCTGGTTAAGGGAGATGGGACGGCTGAGGCCCCACGATGGATTGGCGTCCTGACAATGTTTCTGCATTGTCACCAGTGATTCCCAAGAGACCAGATCCGCCGTGACACTGACCATGGGTAAAAAATAAAAAAGAAGAACCACCTTTTTCTCCACCCGCCACCCCAGTCAGTGCAGTTTGAGCTTAGCAGTGCAGAGTGATGATCATTTACAGTTCGCGCTGTGAGAACAGACTGAATGCTGAAGAGTCGACTGTGGTTTCAGTAAGTGAGATTTGGATTTGCTTTGTGGTTGGGGAGGAAAAGTTTCCACTGTGGCTGAGCTGGAATTCCTCTCTCACTACAGCTGCTGGAGGACTCAACATCTGGAAACATTTCTGATTTTCATTACCTGCATTATACAGGTCAGGGTCATGTCAGGCTAAGGCAGGAATATTTATTGACTATATATTAATGACTGTTCTTTTCATTATCTCCTTTTCATTATATACTGTATACAGTGGTATCTCGGTTTTCGTCGATAATCCCTTCGAGAAGGCCGTTCGAAAGTCGAAACATACGAAAACCGAAACAATAATTCCCATAAGGAATAAAATAAATACAATTAATGCGTTCCTGAAAGGCCAAAATATTAACAAAAAATACATTTTATAGAGAATAAATGTAGTTTTAAATACAGAAAACAATGAGAAATTATTATAAATAAGTAATGAAATGGATAAATGAACATTTAACATCACATTTACCTTTATTAAGGAGTCCTGTTGGCGTATGGAAGGCGGCGAGGAAGGCAGAGGGATACCCCGATATTGGCGCGCGAGTCTTTGTTCACGTTGGCTTGTACCGAGTCGCGGGGGAACCGGGGAACGACGAAAGTCAA
The DNA here is from genome assembly GCF_030014385.1 of Trichomycterus rosablanca. Taxonomy (NCBI): domain Eukaryota; kingdom Metazoa; phylum Chordata; class Actinopteri; order Siluriformes; family Trichomycteridae; genus Trichomycterus; species Trichomycterus rosablanca. The sequence goes on from NC_086007.1 coordinate 2,177,207, forward strand.
CAAAAACCGAATCATACGAAAATAGGGGCATACGAAAATCGAGGTTTGACTGTATTAGAAATGACTATATGTCGTTTAAATGTTAAATGCTCTAAATCTAAATGTAAGTTAATAAAACATTTGATCTGTGTGAATATTTTATTAAGCATTAGCCAGTCTGGATATTTGATTTAGGGACCATACCAGAATAGTCCCCAAGATCGCAGATCACAGCGAGAAGAGAACACATCCGCCCTTCTCTTTTCTCCAAACACGACCAGTTGCATTTGTGTGAACGCCTGACCAGGTCAGCGGCTCTGCTGAAATTCAAACCTATAAGTTCAAACCCTCTGCATTGGTCAGCTAGTGTGTCAGACTGCTGCACCACCCAAACTTTGCTGCTGCAGTTTACAGAAGGTTTAGACCAGCGCTATGATCCAAAAGACTTACGTGCACCATAAACATCCTACACAAATTAATTATAACATCCCTTTTTTGAAAGCTTTATCACAGCAGAATGTCAGAATGCAGGTAGGACAGAAGGCTACTGGGAACCCTGCTGTAGTGTAGTAAGGGTTTGAATATTCAGCATCAGTAACAGCAGCTAGGAGAAAGTTCATAAGTTTGTTTATAACACTGCTGTCACACAGTTATTACCTGTAATGTGCTGTTTATTGTGTACGCATTAGAATAGTGTTGCTTTACTCACTTAGATTTAGCTGACAGTCCCCTATGTACCTAAAACATCAACATTTGATGTGCCAAAACGGGGTCGTGATCTAGTTCCTCTTTACCAAGCTAGTCTAACAACGTCTTTGAGATTCTCACTTTGTGCACTGGCGTATAGTCATGCTGAAACAGGAAAGGGCCTTCCCCAAAACCAATAACAACTTGTCTGGACTTGCACAATTGGACAAACAGACGAAGATTAGCGTGAGCTTTATAATTTCTCATGATTTATTGATTCTTAGCATAAGCTGTATTATCTCAGACTACAAAGAGTTGATGAAGATCACATTCTCCTAATTCCATAACCTTATTAAAGGATATTGAACTGAACTCATTCTGTTTGACATTTCCAGAAAATTCCACGTGCCTGCATGTGCAGGTCAAACCATGGTGCATTCCAAAAAGAACAAAATAACTTCAAATAACACGGTATATTATATTAGACTCATACGTACGTATCTGATTAACAGCCTTCAACGTCATGTATATAATTACAATAACCTCTAACCTGAACAAGAATCACTGGCTTTTTGTTAAAGTATACGACCCACACCAGCTGGGAAATATAAACATACACTACATGGGAAAAGGCATGTGGACGCCTGACCATGAGCTTTTTCCACATACGTACATTTCAAAACTATGTGCATTAATGAGAAATGAGATTTTGTTAGCAGATCATTTAAGACCCTGGGCGAGACTTGTTTGCCCAGCAAATCTTTCAGATGCTAAATCGGATTAAGATTCAGGAAATTTGGAGGCCAAGTCAACACCCTGAACTCACGTCATGTTTCCTAAACCATTCCTGTATTTTTACTGTGTAGCAGGGCGCATTATCCCGCTGCCATTTGGGAATACCATTGTACTTGGTTTGCAGTGATGTTTAGATAGGTGGTACATGTCAAACTAACCTTTACATGGTTACATTACACTTATGCCAGCAGATCATTGCCCAGAGCGTCACACTGCCTTTCCCATCTCGCACATGGGCACTTTGACCCATAAACAGCACACTCGCCAGCATAAACGTTAAGTTTTTTTCTATACATTTGGACTTGCCTTTCTTCCTAATGCGAATTACTGAGCCTTTTAAAATAGTCTTGCATATTTATGTAATTTAAAATATGTGATTGTGTCTTTGTTTTTTGTTACCAACGTTTAGCTCCATTACCTTTTTTTTTTAAATAAATTGTGTGGCGTAATGGTAAGAGCCACGCTGCTTGTATCAAAGTTCTGCGGGTTCGAATCCCAAACTGGGTTCACAAATACTGAATGCGCATGGTTACATGAATCTAGCCATGGTTCATCCTCAGTGCCGGTCCCAAGCCCGGATAAATAGGGAGATTGCATCAGGAAAAGCATCAGATTTCAAATCTGTGCCAAATCAAATATGCAGTCGGATGATCCGCTGTTTAAATCATCCATTAAATAAATCTTTCTACATGGATTTATAAGGTGTTCATAATAACACGTGTGTTCCCAAATTACCCCAAACTCTAGAATCTTGTGCTTGATGAGAAACTTCTGTTCTGAACAGAGGACATGTTGAAATATTGTCTCTTGGTGGTGTTACAGCGCCACTTGCTGGTCACTGGAACATTAACTAGTTGGTTAAAGCCATAGGTTAAAACCTATAGACCCACAAAATGTATTTAAAAAAATGTTATTCCATTGTTAAAGACATTACATAAATATAATAAATAAGTATTTAACAAAAAATCGTTTAACTGCGTTTGTTAATCTGAGATTTGCATTCTCCTTGGTCACGTGGTTTTCTAGGTGGAGCCAGATAGAAAATGAAAGTAATTTAACCCTAAACTGTTTAGAACTAAAACTAGAAGAAAATACGATTATTGTTTTGAATCCAGTTTTCTGTTGACCTGTGGAAAGATCTGCACCAACCACTAGAAGGACACACTGCTTGCAACGTATTTATCACAGACTTGTAATTTGCAGGTCCTGGTCGCTGTTCCTGTTTTTGGTACATGATGTACAGGATTGGTGTGCAGTAGGATCTCAACTGTGAAAGACGAGTCGCATGAAGCCATGGAACCCTCAGATACAGATCTGATCTCAGCGATATATAGAGTGAAGTTTAGTGATGCTGTGTGTAAAAAGTAAGAACTAAAATCATCATGTTTTATGGTGCATCATGTAAACTTGTGGTCCAGAGGTGAAACGCATCAGGAAATGTTTTCAGTATTGTGTCTTTCTGATTTCTGTAACTTGTTCTTTTTCTGTGACTGAATAGTTAGAACACATTCTATGTAAATAGATTAGTGATGGAGTGAGACAGTGTAAACATTAATGAGACATATAATAAATGAATGATTAATGAAGTGAGACAGTGTATTGGTGAATGAATGAATGCAGGACTGTTATTAACGTCTTCATGTTGGTTTTGTTCTTCTCTGAATGTTCATGCAGTGTCGTCCAGCAGAAAGAATCAGACACATCAGCATCCAGTTGTGTTTCCTTCAAGAGTGACTGGTCTATGGATCCACCACTCAAATTAAGGGTTGAACCTTGTTCTTCTGGAAGTGGGTAAGAGTCCTGTAGCACATATTTTACTTCTCTTCTGAGCTGAGCTGTTTATGAGACCAAAACTATGTGGATATCTGACCTTAAGCCTGTTGGACATCCAAGTCCAAACATAGACATTAATTCTACTGAAAGTGTCTCTTCTTCTTACAAGATTCCAGAGTGATAAAGTAAGACAGTGTAAAGATGAATGAGTGAATGCAGGACTGTTATTAACGTCTTCATGTTGGTTTCGTTCTTCTCTGAATGTTCATGCAGTGTCGTCCAGCAGGAAGAATCAGACACATCAGCACCCAGTTGTGTTTCCTTCAAGAGTGACCAGTCTATGGATCCACCGCTCAGTGCATTCTGCAAGCAATTCAGAGCGAACCTTGGGCGCCGATTTCAGCTGCTATCGGATGGTCTGCAAAGCCATGGGCAGTCAACCCTCCTGAACGACATCTACACTGAGCTCTACATCACGGAGGGAGGAACTGGAGAAGTCAACAATGAGCATGAAGTGAGGCAGATCGAGATGTCGACCAAGCTACACCAATTAGAAGAAGACAAGTTAATCAAATGCAATGACATCTTCAAGCCCTTGCCGGGACAACACGGCCACATCAGAACTGTCCTGACAAAGGGAGTCGCTGGAATTGGAAAAACAGTGTCTGTCCAGAAATTCATCCTGGACTGGGCTGAAGGCAAAGCCAATCAGGACGTCGACTTTATCATTCCACTTCCTTTCAGAGAGTTAAACCTGATGAAAGACCAGCACTTCAGCCTGGAAGGTCTCGTTCATTGTTTCTTTCCTGAACTAAAGGGAGTAAGGTTTAGTACCATCGCCAAGCGTCGCATCGTGTTCATCTTCGATGGTCTGGACGAATGTCGTCTACCTTTAGATTTTCAAAACTGTTCACTTGTACATGATGAAACTTGGACAACATCTGTAGATGGTTTGTTGGTAAACCTTATGAAGAAGAATTTGCTCCCGTCTGTGCTCATTTGGATGACCACTCGTCCAGCCGCGGCCAGCCAGATTCCTGCCGAATGCATTGATCAGCTCACTGAGATCCGAGGCTTCAATGACCCTCAGAAAGAAGAATATTTCAAGAAGAAAATCAGTGATCAGAACATGGCCAACAAAATCATCAAGCACCTAAAGCTGTCAAGGAGCCTCCACATCATGTGCCACATCCCGGTGTTTTGTTGGATTTCCGCCACTGTTCTGGAGAAGATGTTTAGAGACGCTGAAGATGCGGCGGTTCCCAGGACTCTCACTCAGATGTACACCCACTTTCTCATCATTCAGACGTCTGTCAGAGAGAAGAAATATCCTCAGACTCAACACGGTGACAAAGAGATGATTTCCAAACTAGGCCAACTCGCCTTCAAACAGTTGCTCAAGGGCAATCTCATCTTCTACGAAGAAGACCTGAGAGAGTGCGACATCAACGTTGAGGATGCAGTCACATATTCAGGAGTTTGCACACAGATCTTCAGAGAGGAGTTTGAACTACTTCATGGTCAGGGAAAGGTCTTCTGCTTTGTTCACTTGAGCATCCAGGAACATCTCGCAGCTTTGTATGTTCACCTGACCTTCAGTGAAGGAAACAAATCTGTGCTTAACCAGTGGAATCCAACCAAGGGTGCTAATACGTTTCAGTGTTCGTCCATGGCCGACCTTTACATGAGCGCTGTGAATAAAGCCCTGCAAAGCCAAAATGGACAATTTGACATGTTCCTTCGCTTCCTTCTTGGTTTGTCTCTAGAGACCAACCAGGTTCTCCTGCAGATCCTGCTTTCTCAGAAATCTGCTTATAGTTCCATAAGCGTTGCAGATACGACTGACTACATTAAGTTGCGGCTCCGAAATAATCTGACTCCAGAAAAATACATCAACCTGTTTCACTGCCTGAACGAGCTCAATGACTTCTCTCTAGAGGAGGAGATACAACGCTTCCAGAAATCCAGGCGCCTCTCCAAGACCAAACTCTCCACGTCACAGTGGGCCGCTCTGGTCTTCGTCCTGCTTACTTCAGGAAGTGAGCTGAACGTCTTTGACCCCTGGAAATACACCACTGATGATGTAGAAGAATGTCTTCATAGAATGTTTCCTGTTCTGATGGCATCAAGGGCAGCTGAGTAAGCTTGAGTGTGTGTGTGTGTGTGTGTGTGTGTGTGTGTGTGTGAATTAGTAGAATTGCAGTTCACTTTAAAAAGATGTTACTTGCAGAAATCATTATAATCTCAAACTTGTGCATGTAAACGTTCAATCTCATCTGTGTAATAATTACATTGAAGCTAAGCGTGTGTAATATTGTTGATTATATCTCTCATTTTTAGGGTCAGTCTTGATAAACTCTCAGACAAAGGCTTTCAAGCTCTGGCCAAATCCATCAGTTCAGCGTCTACATGTATCAGAGAACTGAAACTCAGCGGGACCCCGCCACAGTCTGGCATCAAAATACTTTCAGAGGGTCTCAAAGATCCACACTGTAAACTAGAGATACTGAGGTAAGCTAGTATAATACTCTCAACACCACAACCATGGAGCCAACACTGTCCACCAGCAACCCTCAGTTTATACTTACTATAATATCGTTTGGGTGTGTCTGAAAACCTTGTGAGCTGCTTTCTTACCTACCTGATCAGCTGCCTCAGTAGAGAGGATTCTAATAAGGCATCGAACTCATAAGGCAGATTATTTAGACGCACTGCTTAGACAGAGATTACGCCGATTACGTCACCGCAGTTTTAGCTTACTAAGCTAACACAGTTAGCCTCAGGCCATTTAAACCAATGAGCTGAGGCGGCACAACCCGCTAGCACGCCAGATAACGTCTCCCTCCGTGTACGGAAAGCGGTTAAATTGTCCCTGATGAGCCCGAGTTTACAAATAAACAACACTTGTGTAGTTACACCTTTATACAAATTAAAATCAACTACAATTTATTTACATTTGAAAATAACTCAGTTGGTTGCTATGCATTCGTCTGCCATATTTGTAATTTTTGAGTGCTGGGATTGCCTTCACTGCCGTCGGACGCTTCCTCGTCATTCAGTCAGATCATCACTCAGAATTAAGGTGAATCAAAGAATTTAGACACGCCCTCTTCTCGGGGGTGTAGAATGATGTAAAATGCGTCTATGTAGAGAGATCGCTAGGCTTTCGGACAGATCCTCTGTCAGTCCCGATACAAATCCTACACACCAAGGATTTGGTGGGATGATCATTTTAAATAGCCGAATTAGTTTGGTGCACGTGTCATGCCTTTAGTTCCTTTACATTCCTAAAAATATACAACTGGAACTACAAATATTTAACCCCCTAAAGAAAATAAGGGTTTATAACTTTTAACTGAATTTGGCTTTCAGATGAATGGTGCAAACACACATAAAGAAAAAAAGAGAATAATGTAGTGTTGTAGAGTAGCATGTCACAGTTATTTAACCATTAAGTTATATTTGCACATATGATCAACCAAGTCAAGTTTTGCTAGTGCTGCCATCTCCATACTGTTCGTACTTCATCTTCTTTCTCATTATAATTCATCTTTTACAGGTTGTCAGGCTGTAATGTTACAACAGAAGATTTCAGATTACTGGTCTCAGCTCTTAATTCCAACCCTTCACATCTGAAAGAGCTCGACCTGAGCTTCTGCTTTTGGAAAGATTTCGGAATGTTGATGCTTAGAGAATTTCTGAAGAATCCACACTGCAGGCTGGAGAAATTAAAGTAAACAAAGCAGCAGACAGCTAGACAAAGATCATTTATCTACACAAAATGATTTAGTTTTTATTGATCAAATGTAACTCACATAAATGTGTATTTTATCACCAGGCTGGTTGACTGTGGACTGAAAAGTGAAAGCTGTTCAGACCTGGCTGCAGCCCTGAGCTCCAACTCCAGCCTGACCGACCTGGATTTAAGTACAAATGATCTTAGAGACTGTGGAATAAAGGTGCTCTCTTCTGGACTGAAGAATTCATCCTGCAAACTGAGAAGTCTTAGGTATGGAACTATAAGCAGCGGTAGCTCTGTGATTAAGGTGCTGGACTAGTAATATTATCATCTAGTAACTAGTATCATCCCAAATTAAATACATATAATTTTCCAGCAGTTGTAGCAACAGGGAGGTAAAACCACGTACAACCCTTCCTTTCTCTGATAGAGCCAAATATGTATGTTGAGTAGGGCAGGACCTAACGATTGTTTAAATCAATTAATCTAACAATTGATTTGATTTGTCGAATAATCTAAAACTAATTTATTGATTATTTTAAAGGTGTTTATGTGTGCGCTCAAAATAATTTACCCCAAAATAATGAAATAACAGAATTCATCTAAATATTTCAATATTTTCTTTAATCTTCTCTTAACACAATATGCACTTCAGGGCATTATTTAGCAAAATAATACCTGTGGTAAAAGGTACCTTTACTGTACATTCAAACATAAAATCTCCAATAAAATAAAGTAAGAGCTTGTAAAATTCAAGTAAAAGGAATATAGTGCAAAACATTTAACAACAAAATAACTACAACAACCTAAAGTCACTTTCAGGATGAATACTAACAGTCTAAAATATATTTTTTACAGTACAAAGTAGTGCAGTTTAAGTGGTACTCTTTTTGTCTTAACAATCATTTAGAGGATGCTGTCAGAAAGCTCAGCAGCCATCTGGGTGAGCATGGACTTGAGTTTCTTTTGTTGAAAAAATCCTCCACACTCCTAATCATATTCCAAATTGCTGTGACAGTTTTATTTTATCACTGTTTGTACCTGAAATAGAGTATCAAAATTCTACTTACAAACTAGACTTAAACTTTCATTCTGGTGAAAGGTATCTACTTAATGTTATGCGTCCATTAAAGTGAAAGTTTTGATAACAGTGAGTTAAAGCATCTTTCTGTCTCCATGTGCAGCCTGGCGAACTGTAGAATCACTGAGATAAGCTGCCAATCACTGTGTACAGCTCTGATATCAAACCCATCGTACATCCGTGAGCTTTGTCTGAATATGAACAAGTTCGGCGACGGTGGAGTGCAGATCATCTCAGATTTTCTTGAAATGCCCTCCTGTAAACTGAAGAAACTAAGGTAAATAGTAAACAGTATTTGGGACCTTTAAAAGTTTTACCCTAAACATGGCATGGGAGCGATGGTGAAAGTTGTGTGCAGTTTCAACAATCAGAAAACAATTTATAGTCAATGCCTCCACCTTTCAATGGTTGCAACACTATACTTCTATTCATTATGTAGCTCAGTGGATAAGGTACTGGATTGTTTGTTTATTAGGATTTTAACGTCATGTTTTACACTTTGGTTACATTCATGACAGGAACGGTAGTTACTCATTACACAAGATTCATCAGATCACTAGGTTATATCGAACACAGTCATGGTCACTTGCATGTCTTCGGACTGTGGGAGGAAACCGGAGCACCTGGAGGAAACCCACGCAGACACGGGGAGAACATGCAAACTCCACACAGAAAGGACCCGGACCGCCCCGCCTGGGGATCGAACCCAGGACCTTCTTGCTGTGAGGCGACGGTGCCCCCGTCATTAAGCCCCATCATCGCCTGGTTGCCACTGTTGGGTTTCTGAGCAAGTCTCTTAACCCTCATTTGCTCAAATTATATTCAGTTGTAAGTCACTTTAGATAAAGCGTCTGCTGAATGTCGTGAATGTTTGAAAGTTTTAAGCAGAAAAATCTAAAACATGGAACATCTTTAACGTGTGTGTCCACATATTTTTGCCTTGTAAAGAAGTGGTCAGGGCTTCACATGTGTTGAAAGATGCCGAGTAAAAACGCAGTTTTATTTAAACCGGAAATAAAAGTGGACATAGAACTGCTTTAAAACATTTTGTTTTGATAAGTCAGTTAATGCATTTTTCTGTCTGTTATGTGCAGCCTGGAAAACTGTGGCATCACTGCGATAGGCTGCCACTCACTGTTTACAGCCCTGATATCAAACCCATCGTACATCCGTGAGCTTTGTCTGAATAGGAATCAACTCGGCGATGGTGGAGCACTGATCATCTCAGATCTTATTGAACAGCCCTTCTGTAGTCTGGAGAAACTAAGGTGAGTGTTTACGTACTAACAAGAACTTATTCAACTAAGATAAATAGTCAACAAATGGTCATGGGACTTCTACTTATATAAATAAATAAACATAAAATGTTATTTAAAAGATATTTATCAAACTTGCTTCAATCTGTTTTTTCCCCATTTTGTATTGTCCCGATTTAAGTACATCTGATTTTCCAGCAGTTGTAGCAAACATGTACGACACTTCATCTCAGATAAGCTCAGCTGTGTATGTTGAATGCTTGGCATTCAAGGACATGGAACCTTTAAAAATTTACCTAAACACAGCATGGGAACGATGACGGAAGGTGTGTTAAGTTCCAGCAATCAGAAAATTTCAAATTTTATGCCTCCACCTTTAAATGGGTGCAGCACTATACCTTTATTGATTGGGTGGTATTGGTAGCTCAGCGGTTAAGGTGATGGTTGAATAATCAGAAAGCCAAGTTGCTACTGTTGGGCCTTTGAGCAAGGCCCTTAACCCTTATTGGCTCGAATTATATTTAATTGTAAGTCACTTTAGATAGCATTATAGTTTATACAGTTTATAAAGAAAATAGGTGAATTAATGGTGTTCTCTATAGCTTGTCAGACTGCAGTATCACTGAAGGTGCTGCTGCACTGGTCTCAGCTCTTGAACTGAACCCATCACACCTCAGAGAGCTGGAACTGGACGGAAACAAACTAGACGCCTCTGTAAAGAAAAAACTCTCCGATCTACAACAGCATGAAGGCTACAGACTAGAAAAATTAAAGTAAGTTGCACTATTTTATGCAATTACTATTGTTTTAAAGATTTTTAGGTTCTCGGTTAGAATTAACAGCATCTGTCAGCTAGAAAAGAGTTTGGACGGGGGCGCAAAATAAGGAACGCAAAAATGACATAAAAATGAGAAACCAGGTGAGGATAACAGTTTCAGGCGGAGTTATCGAGGCTCTTGGGCATATTTACTAACCCACAATGCTCTCGTTTAATTGAATTGTGTTTGAATTCTTCTGCTCTGTATGGTAAATATCTGCTCATCACCCCTGTTTTGTTTCCTTTATGCAATTGTAGGCTATAGAAGAATAATGCAGCCATTTCAGGACATGAAAGCTATGGATGGCGTCTGGTATGGACCAACAGAAGATCTACTGTGGCTCAAATTGCAGCTCATTTAAAACTAAAGATGAGGTGAAGTGAGGTAAATGTGCAGAGGTGGAAAGAGTACTAAAATATTGTACTCAAGTAAAAGTACTATTACTTGCATGAATTTTTACTTAAGTACGAGTAAAATTACTGGTCTAAAAATCTACTCAAGTAAAAAGTAAATAATTTAAAATGTACTCAGAGTAAACGTTACTTCGTTACTTTATTAACAGGGTGTCTCTTCTGTGTAATGCAAACAGGACAAGTGGATATAAATCTCACAATAGTTGTTTTAGTTACCCAGTAGCGCCTCTCGCTGCCTGAAAAAAAGAACGAAGAGCCTTTTTTTTTTGAACGGCTCTTTAAAAGGAACAGAGCCAAAAGATCCGGCTCCCTTCAAAGATCCATAATTCCCATCACTAAACTGAAGTTGGCATTAATTGTGGATTCTATAGACCAGCCTTCTTTTTTTTTTTTTTCTCAGTAACGGATGTTATTTAAAATGTAGCGAATTACAATTCTTAATACAAAACATACTTAAGTAAAAGTAAAATTACTGGTTGTAAAATCTACTTTTAAAAGTACAAGTACACAAAAAAACGACTCAATTACAGTAACATGAGTAAATGTAATTCGTTACTTTTCACCTCTGTGAATGTGTAACAACACAGTACATCGAACCCTTGTGTGTACGGGGTCAAAGTGCCCATGTTCACTCCTGCCCACTGTCAAAGGCACCTACTGGGCACAGCATGTTGGGTGGGTGGTCCTAATGTATTGGCTCATTGGTGTTTATTACCAAGATCATTATTAACTAAAAAAAAAAGCGGCTATATCAACCATATATATTATCCTGGTCAGGGACATGTCGGGTCTGGGTTCAACAAGAAACACTGGAATACAAATTAACGATTAAATGCTGCAGTTTGTATGCATCTTTTCTTTATGCATTTGTATGTATAAATCCCAGGGACTTAAAAAAATGTGGTTTGTAAAAATTTTTATAATAAACATGATTTCATGTCTGTCTGGTTTTTGTAAGGATTCAAGAATAATAATAATAAAATTACAAAAGAAGCAAAAGATGACAATAGAACCAGGGGCGGCTCGTTCCTTAGGGCGATCGGGCGACGCACCACCAAAGGGCGAAAGGGAAGAAATTTTTCTATCACAGCTGTGACTGTTCTGGACAGTCTGTCTTGTCTCTGAATATCGTCGTCCAATCAGCATCGAGTTGTGTTCCGTACAGTACCGCCCCTTTTGGGGTGTCTGCAGTCTGACTGAAAATCGCCCCGGATTGCTCTCATAGACTCTCATGTTAAGGCTCTTTTTTTCGAACTGCAGGCGCTGCAATACATTCTGAATGGGTTCCGGGAGGGCTCGCACTTACATAACCTGGTACCGCGATCTCGTCACCATGATTACCATCACCTCAGTTCGGAGCAACTCCATCGAAGTAATCAGGATAAATTAGCAACTAAAGAATTAGGGCCACCCAGACCAAATTTAAACATCAAGTATCTACAAAGAGGGGAAAATCATATAAGTTACAAGTAAATTACAAGTAAGTCATGTCATTTTTAAATAGTGAATTGTGATTGCACTTATTGTATCTCCCCAATTGTTTAATTGTACTTCTTAATTCATTGCACATCAGCCCCGATGTCCCCGATCTTTATTCTGGATCTGCTGCACCTAAAATAAAATGCTATCTGATGAAGACTGAATTAAATTGTTAGTGTGAAGCTTTACTTCATCTGATTAACGGTAAAGCTGCTCTCTCTCTCTCTCTCTCTCCATGTTCAGAGTTATTTGTGAGGGCAAACTGACAGATGACTTAAGATGTTAATTATTTAAGCTTTAATTTACCCATTGAACGGGTCACCTTGGCCATCATCGCAACAATTGCCCCCCCTGAGAGATTTGGCAGGAGCCGCCACTGCGCTTTAATATCATGAACTCAACCACTCACCTTACTGCCCCCCCCCCCCCCATTGGCTGCACTCGCCACGTCGTTATTATTATATTACAATATTTTTGTTAAGTAAAATAACTAACATTGTGCATTAAAAATACCAGAGGCAGGAATTTGGACTTGAAGTCTAATTTCTGAGTGAGTACTTGTAATTCATTCTGATCAGCTATCAGCATATATGCAATTTGTTGAGGGGGCCCAACATTTGTTTTTGCACTGGGGCCCATGAGCTCCTAGTTACCCCACTGGTGTTGTATATAGAAATGGTTCATATTATAAGCAGCTGTTTTCAGTGGCAGGGTTATGAACAGGTAAAGATCCTCACTTTTGCCAGATAATGTGAACAGACTCATTTTAAATAACTGGCTGAAAGATGGGTAGCTGTTAACAACTTTATATAGGCATTGGATGGCTTTCTAAAAATAATTTAGTAATTGTAAGAGCCACGCTGCTTGTATCAAAGTTCTGGGGGTTCGAATCCCAAATTACCACAAACTCTAGAATCTTGTGCTTGATAAGAAACTTCTGTTCTGAACAGAGGACGTGTTGAAATATTGTCTCTTGGTGGTGTTACAGCGCCACTTGCTGGTCACTGGAACATTACCTAGTTGGTTAAAGCCATAGGTTAAAACCTATAGACCCATAAAATGTATTGTGGCGCCGGCGAGCAGGAAGGATAGCGTCAGAGCCGCAAGTGAGCTGCCTTTGGCAGTTCACTCAGTGGTTTAGGGACAGACACCCATTCATACACACATACATTCATACAACAGACAAACATATAAGCTACTTACCCAACCCTCACCGCAGCCACCCCACTCCCAACAACGGGATACACGGCTACGGTGAGCTTAGACACCACTGCCGCAAGGCTTTCTGGGTAAAGCCTGTGCCGGCCCCCCAGTGGCGACGCTACACTGCCCCCTCCCTAATGGTCAACCGTCCCGGCGACCAACTCACCAGCGTCCACTGGGTGGCTCCTCGGCCAGACCGCACCCCATTACACCGCCGAGCCGCTCTTCCACCCACTGCTGGACCGGGCACCCTGCCCCTACAGCCACCTGGGCTAGCGCACTCAGACAGACCGGACATATTGGCCTACTGTACCACCAGAGCCACCCAAATGCCACAATCCCACTTCTGACACCAATGTGGCGCCGGCGAGCAGGAAGGATAGCGTCAGGGCCACAAGTGAGCTGCTTTTGGCAGTTCACTCAGTGGTTTAGGGACAGACACCCATTCATACACACATACATTCATACAACAGACAAACATATAAGCTACTTACCCAACCCTCACCGCAGCCACCCCACTCCCAACAACGGGATACACGGCTACGGTGAGCTTAGACACCACTGCCGCAAGGCTTTCTGGGTAAAACCTGTGCCGGCCCCCCAGTGGCGACGCTACAGTATTTAAAAAAAAAGTTATTCCATTGTTAAAGATATTACATAAATACTGTCATATTTGGTCATATCTGGTCATATTTTTCTTGGTAGGGCTTTGGGCTATCAACTAAAAGGTTGAGAGTTTGAATTCCAGGCACTGTTGGGCCCTTGAGCAAGGCCCTTAACCCTCTCTGCTCCAGGGGCGCCGTACAAGCTGTTTATGCAAATAAAGAATTTGGTTGTGTTGTACACCTGTATAGTATAAATAACAAAAAAAGGTGTTCTATCCTAGTCTATCCTCGTCTATTCTTGATGCTTTTGTGTTTGTTCATGTAAATCACCAGATGGATTTGGCTTTTAACCCACTCAGTCACTCATGTTTAGCAGGTGGAGGAGCTTCCACAAAAGAGAAATGTTGGCACAATGAAACAGGAGAAGCCACCAATGGCTCAGTCTGGGTCCTGGCTCACAATATTCTCTCTTAAAGTGCTGAGCCACAAACTTTTCACACTTTATTTCCCATGTCCCAACTTCAGCGGTAGTGTGCAAGTGTAATAGACCATACACTCATCAGCCACATCAGATTATCAGCTCCACTAACCATATAGAAGCATTTTGTAGTTCTACAATTACTGACTGTAGTCCATCTGTTTCTCTACATGCTTTGTTAGCTCCTTTTACCCTGTTCTTCAATGGTCAGGACCCCCACAGGACCACCACAGAGCAGGTATTATTTAGGTGGTGGATTATTCTCAGCACTGCAGTGACACTGACATGGTGGTGGTGTGTTAGTGTGTGTTGTGCTGGTATGAGTGGATCAGACACAGCAGCGCTGCTGGAGTTTTTAAATACCGTGTCCACTCACTGTCCACTCTATTAGACACTCCTACCTAGTTGCTCCACCTTGTAGATGTAATGTCAGAGACGATCGCTCATCTATTGCTGCTGTTTGAGTCGGTCATCTTCTAGACCTTCATCAGTGGCCACAGGACGCTGCCCACAGGGCACGGTTGGCTGGATGTTTTTGGTTGGTGGACTATTCTCAGTCCAGCAGTGACAGTGAGGTGTTTAAAAACTCCAGCAGCGCTGCTGTGTCTGATCCACTCATACCAGCACAACACACACTAACACACCACCACCATGTCAGTGTCACTGCAGTGCTGAGAATGATCCACCACCTAAATAATACCTGCTCTGTGGGGGTCCTGCAGGGGTCCTGACCATTGCAGAGCATGCAGAGAAACAGATGGACTACAGTCAGTAATTGTAGAACTACAAAGTGCTTCTATATGGTAAGTGGAGCTGATGAAATGGACAGTGAGAGTAGAAACAAGGAGGTGGTTTTAATGTTTAATGATTAGAATCTTTGGCGTTTAAAGTTTCATGTTGAACTTTGTGACAGGCTGGGTGTTCCTAATTCCTCACTACCTGTACCTGGTATCAGAGTATTGATGACGTCACAGTTTTACCACACCTTGTATTTGACTAAACCGTCTCTCCTGCTTTTTTCTAGTTCTCTCATTGTATAATAAGGACATGACAGTAAATAAACTTTGTATGTTACGATTCAATAAGTATTTTAATGTAAAAATAATAATAAATATTCAATCGTTTAACTGCGTTTGTTAATCTGAGATTTGCGGTCTCCCTGGTCACTGTAATGTACCGAGTAGTCCAAGGACCAGAGCAGTTAGCTTATCGACATCTTTTTATTAACCAACGTCCTGCGCATATACCACGTCATCACGTACACCATCATTCAATCACGTGTCCGGCAATACATAACATACATGACATCCCCACACTTCTTCTTTTTTTTTTTTTTTTTTTTTTTTTTTTTAAACTGTCCATAACCTTGTGCATACCACTATAACATTGTTATTAGACCAGAACATAATAAACATGAATTGCAACATGTGCATCCAAATATACTATTAATACAAACTACAATGCACGGAATTGAAGCATTATTTGTAGATAAAATGTGAAATAAGTAATGATGACCTAAACCTGAATAATATAACTTAAACTTCAACATCAACATTTGTCTTGGTTAGGTCATTCAGTAAAGTATATACAGTGTATCACAAAAGTGAGTACACCCCTCACATTTCTGCAGATATTTAAGTATATCTTTTCATGGGACAACACTGACAAAATGACACTTTGACACAATGAAAAGTAGTCTGTGTGCAGCTTATATAACAGTGTAAATTTATTCTTCCCTCAAAATAACTCAATATACAGCCATTCATGTCTAAACCACCGGCAACAAAAGTGAGTACACCCCTTAGTGAAAGTTCCTGAAGTGTCAATATTTTGTGTGGCCACCATTATTTCCAAGAACTGCCTTAACTCTCCTGGGCATGGAGTTTACCAGAGCTTCACAGGTTGCCACTGGAATGCTTTTCCACTCCTCCATGACGACATCACGGAGCTGGCGGATATTCGAGACTTTGCGCTCCTCCACCTTCCGCTTGAGGATGCCCCAAAGATGTTCTATTGGGTTTAGGTCTGGAGACATGCTTGGCCAGTCCATCACCTTTACCCTCAGCCTCTTCAATAAAGCAGTGGTCATCTTAGAGGTGTGTTTGGGGTCATTATCATGCTGGAACACTGCCCTGCGACCCAGTTTCCGGAGGGAGGGGATCATGCTCTGCTTCAGTATTTCACAGTACATATTGGAGTTCATGTGTCCCTCAATGAAATGTAACTCCCCAACACCTGCTGCACTCATGCAGCCCCAGACCATGGCATTCCCACCACCATGCTTGACTGTAGGCATGACACACTTATCTTTGTACTCCTCACCTGATTGCCGCCACACATGCTTGAGACCATCTGAACCAAACAAATTAATCTTGGTCTCATCAGACCATAGGACATGGTTCCAGTAATCCATGTCCTTTGTTGACATGTCTTCAGCAAACTGTTTGCGGGCTTTCTTGTGTAGAGACTTCAGAAGAGGCTTCCTTCTGGGGTGACAGCCATGCAGACCAATTTGATGTAGTGTGCGGCGTATGGTCTGAGCACTGACAGGCTGACCCCCCACCTTTTCAATCTCTGCAGCAATGCTGACAGCACTCCTGCGCCTATCTTTCAAAGACAGCAGTTGGATGTGACGCTGAGCACGTGCACTCAGCTTCTTTGGACGACCAACGCGAGGTCTGTTCTGAGTGGACCCTGCTCTTTTAAAACGCTGGATGATCTTGGCCACTGTGCTGCAGCTCAGTTTCAGGGTGTTGGCAATCTTCTTGTAGCCTTGGCCATCTTCATGTAGCGCAACAATTCGTCTTTTAAGATCCTCAGAGAGTTCTTTGCCATGAGGTGCCATGTTGGAACTTTCAGTGACCAGTATGAGAGAGTGTGAGAGCTGTACTACTAAATTGAACACACCTGCTCCCTATGCACATATGAGACCTAGTAACACTAACAAATCACATGACATTTTGGAGGGAAAATGACAAGCAGTGCTCAATTTGGACATTTAGGGGTGTAGTCTCTTAGGGGTGTACTCACTTTTGTTGCCGGTGGTTTAGACATTAATGGCTGTATATTGAGTTATTTTGAGGGAAGAATAAATTTACACTGTTATATAAGCTGCACACAGACTACTTTTCATTGTGTCAAAGTGTCATTTTGTCAGTGTTGTCCCATGAAAAGATATACTTAAATATCTGCAGAAATGTGAGGGGTGTACTCACTTTTGTGATACACTGTAAGTTTCTCCTTTGTTTTTTTGTTTTTTTTTCACAATAAGAGCATGTTTTAAGTTTTAAGGTTTTCATGTTTACAATTTAGTACAATGTGTATTTGTGCTCCGTATGTGTATTTAAGTTCATTCTTTGTATCTTGCTGGTGTTTTTACTTGTCTCCCAGATCTTGTGAGGTAATTTTCTCTCACAGGTGTCTCAGTGTTCTGTGTCTTCAATTTCTGCAGATGGATTGCATTCAATAATTTGTGGTTCTGAATAAGAATCACCGATGTTTGGACTAGCATCCTTAGTGTCATTGTCAGAGGATGACGGAAACTCTTTTTCACCTGTCTTGAGGAGATGTTTCCTGTTTCTTCTGTAGGATCTTCCATCTGGCGTGTGTACAATGAATGATCTGGGCTGCTCATGCATTTTGATCACTGTGGCTGGTTGCCATATGTCCCCTTTGCGTATTCTCACCTTTTCACCAGTGCGTATTACAGGCAGGCTTCTTGTTTGTCTGTCATAATAGCTTTTTTGCTTGAGTTGTTTCTTTTGCAGCTTGTCTTGAATCTTGAACTTCAGTTGACGACCCATTAGGAGCTGTGCAGGTGAGTAACCTATGCCTTCTAATGGTGTGTTGCGATATTCGAGCAACGCGATGTATGGATCTCCCTTACCCTCTTGAGCTGTCTTGAGCAGATTCTTAATGGTTTGGACGGTTCTCTCTGCTTGTCCATTGGACTGAGCGTGTCCTAGGCTCGATGTAACATGTTTGAATTCCCAGTCTCTTGCAAAGTTTCTGAATTCTGCACTGGCATATTGTGGACCATTGTCAGACATCACAATGTCTGGTATGCCGTGCCTGGCAAATATTGACCTAAGGGACATAATGACACCCTTGGTGATTGTATCTGATAACTTGTTGATCTCTGGGAATTTGGAATAATAATCTACACAAAGAAGGTATTCTAACCCATTATAGTGAAATAGATCAGTTCCAATCTTGGACCATGGTCTTCCTGGTAATGAATGCGGCAAGAGTGGTTCTCTCGGATTGTTGTTTTTGTAGGCATTGCATACTGCACATTGTGAGATGTAGTTTTCTATTTGTAATGACATGCCTGGCCAATACAAAATGTCTCTTGCTCTTTCTTTGCATTTTACCACTCCTAAGTGTGATCCATGAATTTTGCTCAGCATTTCTTGTCGCAGCCGATTTGGTACAATGAGCTTTGCGGCTTTGAATAACAGTCCTGATGTGTAGCTTATTTCCTCTCTGAATGTCCAATATGCTTGAACTTCCTTGGGAGTAGCATTTTTGTCATTGGGCCATCCATTCATAGTCATTGTGCACAAAAGTTGCATTTCAGGATCAGCAGCTGTTGCATTTCTGAACATGGTCAACTTCTCATCTGAGATGGGTAGCTGCAGTGTAATCCAGTTTACCTCTAGCTCCTCACCTAGTAAGTCTTCAGTTTGTTCATTCAAATGTGCACGACTTAATGCATCTGCGATGTGCATTTCTTTGCCTGGTTTGTAGCTGACTTTAAGAATGTATTTCTGAAGCCTAAGCAACATTCTTTGCAGTCTTGGTGGGGCTTTGTGTAGTGGCTTTTTGAATATAGTCTCTAGCGGTTTGTGGTCACTCTCAACTGAGATTTCTTTGCCATACAGGTATTGGTGGAATTTTTCACAACCATAAACAATGGCTAACAGTTCTTTCTCTATCTGCGCGTATCTGCGTTGTGCATCAGTAAGCGCACGAGATCCATAAGCCATAGGCTTTCCCTCTTGAAGAATAGCTGCTCCAATGCCTTCTGAGCTGGCATCTACTGACAGTGTCACTGGTTTTGTCACATCATAGAGCTTGAGTGTTGGTGCATTTGTTAGGAGCAATTTCATTTTTTCAAAACTTTGTGCTTGATTTTTCTCCCAGTGCCATTGCACATCCTGTTCTAGTAATTTTCTGAGAGGTGCGCTGACTTCTGATAGGTTGGGAATAAACTTGGATAGATATTGAACCATGCCCATGAATCTCATTAGTGCTTGTCTGTTTTCTGGTGTAGGCATCTGCACTATAGCTCTTACTTTCTCTGCGTCTGGCTTGAGACCTTCTGCAGATAGTATATGTCCAACATACCGGATTTCCCATGTTCTGATCTTGCACTTGTTTTTGTTGAGTTTGAGATTCCATTCTCTAACCCTTTGCAGTAAGAGGATGAGTCTATGATCATGTTCCTCGATTGTTTCACCCCAGACTAGGATATCGTCCATGACATTAATCACGCCTTCCAGGCCTTCAATCATCTGTGCAATTGTCCTTTGGAAAACTTCAGAAGCCGATGACACCCCAAAAGGAAGACGAAGAAATCTGTATCTCCCAATTGGCGTGTTAAATGTACAAAGCTTGGAGCTCTCATCATCAAGTTTGATCTGCCAAAATCCTTGAATTGCGTCAAGCACGGAGAATATCTTTGCATTTGGCATGCTGGAAACCACCTCTTCCACTGTGCGTAGTGGGTAGTGTTCGCGTTTAATTACTTTGTTTAGGTCTTGCGGATCAATGCATATCCTAATCTTTTGTGGTTTTACCACTGTAACCATACTGTTTACCCAATCAGTTGGCTCTGACTGTCTGGCAATTACACCCATTTGTTCCATTTTGTGCAGTTCTTCAATAATCTTTTCTCTCAGTGCAAGTGGAACTTTTCTTGGAGGATGTATAACTGGTGTGGCTTTGGGATCAATCTGAATGTGGTGATGCCCTGGTAAACATCCAAGACCAGTAAATAAATCCTCAAAATCTTTCAATAGATCATTTTCAGCTTTGATTACATGCAATCTTTTAATCATGCCTAATTTCTCACATGTTTCACGCCCTAGTATTGCTGGTACTTCACTATCAACTACCTGGAACTCAATGTTGTGTTTTTGTTGTGTTCACAGATGAGCTTTAGCTTTCCTAACGGCGACATCTGGTGGTTTATGAACTTAGTTTTGATTCCAAGTGACCTGTAGATTTTTGAAGAGATGACATTGCATTCAGCACCAGTGTCCAGTTTGAAAACAATGTTCTTGTTGTTTATTTTTAGGTCTTGAGTCCATTTATTATTTTCACTTTGCGTTTCTATTGTGACAGTTTCAATACTTTTAAACGTTTCTTTTCTTTGAACTTGAACAGTTCCTATGAAGAAATCTAACTGGTCTGCTTCCTGCTCAACTACATTTATTTTCCTTGTCATATTATTCTGACTTCTGGATTTGCACATTTTGGCAAAGTGATTTTTCTTCTTACAGGATTTACAAATTTGACCATAAGCTGGACATTGTCTGTATTTGTGCTCATAGCCACATCTGGAGCAAAGTGTGTCTGCTTTCTGTCTGTCTTGAACTGTTTTATTGCTCTTATGCTCGTATTTAACTGTCTTTGTCTTGGCTCTGTCATTCAGTTTTTTTGCTTTTGACACATTTAACTTTGTTCACTTCTACTTCTTCATTGAACATTTTCACCTGACTGGATGTCATTTCATTTGCACGACAGATATCTATGGCTTTTGTCAGTGTGAGTTCTGTTTCTCTTAGCAGTCTTGCACGCACATGATGCCACAAACAATTCTGTCCCTGATTAGTGAATCATGTAGTTCACCGAATTCACAATCTTTTGCTCTGTTTTTCAGTTCTGTGACATATGCGTCGATACTTTCACTTGGACCCTGAGCTCTCGTGAAGAACAAATGGCGAATGTAAGGTAAGTTCTTTCTTGGCTCACAGTACTCTCTGAATTTCTTTTTAAGCACATTTATCTTGTCTATCTCTTCCTCACCGAATTCAAACGTGTTGTAGACTTTCACAGCCTCTTCTCCAGCGACGTGCAGAAACGTGGCGCACTGAACTTTTTTCGTTTTCTCCGCTATGCCACTCGCGGTCAGAAATAATTCAAACTTTTGTATCCATAGTCTCCAGTTCTCTGCAAGGTTGCCTTGTAGACACAACGTTGAAGGCGGCTGTAACTGTGCCATTTTCTTTAGTTTACTTCTGACAACATGTAATGTACCGAGTAGTCCAAGGACCAGAGCAGTTAGCTTATCGACATCAACGTCCTGCGCATATACCACGTCATCACGTACACCATCATTCAATCACGTGTCATAACATACATGACAGTCACGTGGTTTTCTAGGTGGAGCCAGGTAAAAAATGAAAGTAATTTTGCCCTAAACTGTTTAGAACTAAAACTAGACGAAAATACCATTATTGTTTTGAATCCAGTTCTCTGTTGACCCGTGGAAAGATCTGCACCAACCACTAGAAGGACACACTGCTTGCAACGTATTTATCACAGATTTGGAATTTGCAGGTCCTGGTCGCTGTTCCTGTTTCTGGTACAGGATGTACAGGATTGGTGTGCAGTAGGATCTCGACTGTAAAAGAAAAATCGCATGAAGCCATGGAACCCTCAGATACAGATCTGATCTCAGCGATGTCTGGAATGAAGTTTAGTGATGCTGTGTGTAAAAAGTAAGAACTAAAATCATCATGTTTTATGGTGCATCATGTAAACTTGTGGTCCAGAGGTGAAACGCATCAGGAAATGTTTTCAGTATTGTGTCTTTCTGATTTCTGTAACTCTTCTTTTTCTGTGACTGAATAGTTAGAACACATTCTAGGTAAATAGATTAGTGATGGAGTGAGACAGTGTAAACATTAATGAGAGATATAATAAATGAATGATTAATGGAGTGACACAGTGTATAAATAAAAGACCAGTGATGGAGTAGCTGAGTGTTTAAGTGAATAAGTGACAGAGTGAGACAGTATAAATGAAAGAGTAAGTGATGGTGTAAGTAAGTGAATGAGTGATAGAGTGAGACAGTGTATAGCTGAATGAGTGATGGAGTGAGACAGTGTATTGGTGAATGAATAAATGCAGGACTGTTATTAACGTCTTCATGTTGTTTTTGTTCTTCTCTGAATGTTCATGCAGTGTCGTCCAGCAGGAAGAATCAGACACATCAGCATCCAGTTGTGTTTCCTTCAAGAGTGACCAGTCTATGGCTCCACCACTCAAATTAAGGGCTGAACCTGGTTCTTCTGGAAGTGGGTAAGAGTCCTGCAGCACATATTTTGTTTCTCATCCGACTTGTCAAGTTTTAGCTACTTTATATGGCCAAAAGTATGTGGATATCTGACCTTGAGCCTGTTTGACTTCCAAGTTCAAAAAAACATAAAGATTTATTTTACAAAAGTGAAGAAATGAGACAGTGTCAACATGAAAGGATGAATGCAGGACTGTTATTAACGTCTTCATGTTGGTTTTGTTCTTCTCTGAACATTCATGCAGTGTCGTCCAGCAGAAACAATCAAACACATCAACATCCAGTTGTGTTTCCTTCAAGAGTGACTGGTCTATGGCTCTACCACTCAAATTAAGGACTGAACCTGGTTCTTCTGGAAGTGGGTAAGAGTCCTGCAGCACATATTTTGTTTCTCATCTGACTTGTCAAGTTTCAGCTACTTTTATGGCCAAAAGTATGTGGATATCTGACCTTGAGCCTGTTTGACCTCCAAGTTCCAAAAAACATAAACATTTATTTTACAAGAGTGATGGAGTGAGAGTGTAGAGATGAATGTGTGAATGCAGGACTGTTATTAACGTCTTCATGTTGGTTTTGTTCTTCTCTTAATGTTCATGCAGTGTCGTCCAGCAGAAACAATCAGACACATCAGCATCCAGTTGTGTTTCCTTCAAGAGTTACCAGTCTATGGATCCACCACTCAAATTGAGGACTGAACCTGGTTCTTCTGGAAGTGGGTAAGAGTCCTGTAGCACATATTTCACATCTTTTCTGAGCTCCCAATTGAGCTTGAGCTTTCCTTATATGGCCAGAAGTGTGTGAATATCTGACCTTGAGCCTGTTGGATTTTTAAGTCCAAAAACATGAGAATTAATGCTACTAAAAGTGTCTCGTCCTCTTACAAGATTCCAGAGTGATGAAGTGAGAGTGTAGAGATGAATGAGTGAATACAGGACTGTTATTAACGTCTTCATGTTGGTTTTGTTCTTCTCTGAATGTTCATGCAGTGTCGTCCAGCAGGAAGAATCAGACACATCAGCATCCAGTTGTGTTTCCTTCAAGAGTGACCAGTCTATGGCTCCACCACTCAAATTAAGGACTGAACCTGGTTCTTCTGGACGTGGGTAAGAGTCCTGCAGCACATATTTTGTTTCTCATCTAACTTGTCAAGTTTCATCTACTTTATATGGCCAAAAGTATGTGGACATCTGAACCTGAGTCTTTTAATAAACGGGCATTATTGGACTAAGTGTCTCTTCTGTACCAGATTTCAGACTGTGCCCACAGAGTCAAAATAGCATTTTTGAGTTCAGGGTAGATGTCACAGTCAGCCTTTCAAGTCATCCCAAAAGTAGTTCAGTGGAGTTAATGCCAAGACCACTGGAGTTCATGCTGGAACTGGAAAGAGCCTTCCCCAAACTGTAGCCACAAAGTTGGAAGCATGTGATTAATTTTACAAAATTGAAATAGCAAATAGGTGTGGCTGAAACACATCTCAATAACAGGAGTGATGTCTACATACTGTTAATGATATATTGGTCATTGTTTCCATCATGTCCCACATTGATCTCTGAAGCTTTAAATGTCTTAAATGTGCATGCTGTTGATTGGACAGTTTTTGTTGCCTCAAGTTATTCAGTGTCAACACAAAAATATTATTTTTCTGCAAAGGAACAAGCAGAGAGCTGAGATTCAACCAGCAGCAGCAAAGATCAAACAGTTTCATCTTTCAGGAGAAGAAGAGGTGTCTCCCAGTACTCATGACTCTCAAACGTAAGCTATTAATCTTTATACGTCCTGTGTTTTTTATAATTATCACAAAACATCCACATGTGATTAATGTGATGATTTCTTAGGTGGACAGCATTAACCGAGAAAGAATTCTGCAATAAATTCAGAGCGAAGCTTGGGCGCCGATTTCAGCTGCTATCGGATGGTCTGCAAATCCAAAGTCAGTCAACCCTCCTGAACGACATCTACACTGAGCTCTACATCATGGAGGGAGGAACTGGAGAAGTCAACAATGAGCATGAAGTGAGGCAGATCGAGATGTCGACCAAGCTACACCAATTAGAAGAGGACAAGATAATCAAATGCAATGACATCTTCAAGCCCTTGCCGGGGCAACACGGCCAAATCAGAACTGTCCTGACAAAGGGAGTCGCTGGAATTGGAAAAACAGTGTCTGTCCAGAAATTCATCCTGGACTGGGCTGAAGGCAAAGCCAATCAGGACGTCGACTTCATCATCCCACTTCCTTTCAGAGAGTTAAACCTGATGAAAGACCAGCACTTCAGCCTGGAGGGTCTCGTTCATCGATTCTTTCCTGAACTAAAGGGAGTAAGGTTTAGTACCATCGCCAAGCGCCGCATCGTGTTCATCTTCGATGGTCTGGACGAATGTCGTCTACCTTTAGATTTTCAAAACTGTTCACTTGTACATGATGAAACTTGGACAACATCTGTAGATGGTTTGTTGGTAAACCTTATCAAGAAGAATTTGCTACCGTCTGTGCTCATTTGGATGACCACTCGTCCAGCCGCGGCCAGCCAGATTCCTGCCGAATGCATTGATCAGCTCACTGAGATCCGAGGCTTCAATGACCCTCAGAAAGAAGAATATTTCAAGAAGAAAATCAGTGATCAGAACATGGCCATCAAAATCATCATGCACCTAAAGCTGTCAAGGAGCCTCCACATCATGTGCCACATCCCGGTGTTTTGTTGGATTTCCGCCACCGTCCTGGAGAAGATGTTTAGAGACGCTGAAGATGCGGCGGTTCCCAGGACTCTCACTCAGATGTACACCCACTTTCTCATCATTCAGACGTCTGTCAGAGAGAAGAAATATCCTCAGACTCAACACGGTGACAAAGAGATGATTTCCAAACTAGGCCAACTCGCCTTCAAACAGTTGCTCAAGGGCAATCTCATCTTCTACGACGAAGACCTGAGAGAGTGCGACATCAACGTCGAGGATGCAGTCACATATTCAGGAGTTTGCACACAGATCTTCAGAGAGGAGTTTGAACTACTTCACGGTCAGGGAAAGGTCTTCTGCTTTGTTCACTTGAGCATCCAGGAACATCTCGCAGCTTTGTATGTTCACCTGACCTTCAGTGAAGGAAACAAATCTGTGCTTAATCAGTGGAATCCAACCAAGGGTGCTAATACGTTTCAGTGTTCGTCCGTGGCCGACCTTTACACGAGCGCTGTGGATAAAGCCCTGCAAAGCCAAAATGGACAATTTGACATGTTCCTTCGCTTCCTTCTTGGTTTGTCTCTAGAGACCAACCAGGTTCTCCTGCAGATCCTGCTTCCTCAGAAATCTGCTTATAGTTCCCAAAGTGTTGAAGAAACGACTGACTACGTTAAATTCCGGCTTAGGATGAATCTGTCTCCAGAAAAATACATCAACCTGTTTCACTGCCTGAACGAGCTCAATGACTTCTCTCTAGAGGAGGAGATACAACACTTCCAGAAATCCAGGCGCCTCTCCAAGTCCAAACTCTCCACGTCACAGTGGGCCACTCTGGTCTTCGTCCTGCTTACTTCAGGAAGTGAGCTGAACGTCTTTGACCCCTGGAAATACACCACTGATAATGTAGATGAATGCCTTCATAGAATGTTTCCTGTTCTGATGGCATCAAGGGCAGCTGAGTAAGCTTGAGTGTGTGTGGTGTGAATTAGTAGAATTCATTCATTGAGTAGAATTAATAGAGTTCAGGTGTTTTAGCCATGCTTATTAATAGCAGGTGTATAAAATCAATTAAAGATCATCAATTAAATGCTTTCAATGGGAAGTCCCAATTGCCAATTAAGCTGGGATATGGGATAAAGATTTATCATATACCATATTTATCATAACCACATAGACTATTTTTGGAATAAATTGGCATGTTGATTGCGAACCAGGCCTTCTCTCAACAACATTAGTGCCTGAGCTCACAAATGCAGCTTTTTTTTAGCTGTATGATATTAACATTGAAGCTAAGAGTGTGTAATATTGTTGATTATATTTCTCATTTTTAGGGTTAGTCTCCCTAAACTCTCAGACAAAGGCTTTCAAGCCCTGGCCAAATCCATCAGTTCAGCATCTACATGTGTCAGAGAACTGAAACTCAGCGGGACCCCGCCACAGTCTGGCATCAAAATACTTTCAGAGGGTCTCAAAGATCCACACTGTAAACTTGAGATACTGAGGTAAGCAGGTACAATACTTTCAATACCACAACTTAAGGGCAGCCAGGTGGCTCGGTGGGTAGCACTGTCGCCTCACAGCAAGAAGGCCCTGGGTTTGATTCCCAGGTGGAGCGGTCCGGGTCGTGTCTGTGTGGGTTTCCTCCGGGAGCCGCGGTTTCCTCCCACAGTCCAAAGACGTGCAGAATTGCCCATGACTGTGTTTGATATTAAAAACTTGAACTAATGAATCTTGTGTAAGCAGTAACTACCTGTCCTGTCATGAATGTTACCAAAGTGTGTAAATCCTAATCAAATAATAATAAATAAACACTGTCCACCACCAGCCTTCATTTTATACTTAATATAATACCGTCAGTCTCTATATAAATCCTGATTCGAGGTTTTGGCTGTATCAGAGACTCCGGGTGGGGACAGCCAGATTTGGTATGTTTTTTCATAAATGGCTTTTGCTGTCTGTTTGAGGTGCCTGCAGGAGTGGTGGAGATTACTTAAACCCAGCATGCACAAGGCAGAGATGGACTAGGCGATGTAATCTATGTGGGGGGAATAAGCATGTTTAAAAATATACAACCGCAATTAGAAAGATCTATCCCCATAAATAAAAGAAGGGGTTAAAACTCTTAACTTGTGCACAGCTGAATTTTGCACTTTACATGATGTTTTTATTAGAGACGATGCAGCAAATGAAGAATAATGTGAACGATGTGCTTTAGAGAAGCAGGATGTTTTGTCACGACTGCATGTCACAATTATTCAACCGTAATATTTGCAGATATGATCAACCTACTCAAGCTTGGCTAATGCTGCTGTCTCAATACTGTACACGCTTCATGTTTTCATGTATTTTCTTTCTCATTATAATTCATCTTTTACAGGTTGTCAGACTGTAATGTTACAACAGAAGATTGCGGATTACTGGTCTCAGCTCTTAATTTTAACCCTTCACATCTGAAAGAGCTCGACCTGAGCTTCTGCTCTTGGAATGATATTGGAATGTTGATGCTTAGAGAATTTCTGAAGAATGCACACTGCAGGCTGGAGAAATTAAAGTAAACGAAACAGCAGACAGCTAGACAAACAGCATTTATCTACACAAAATGATTGTGTTTTTATTTATCAAAAGTAACTCACTTAAATGTGTATTTTATCACCAGGCTGGTTGGCTGTGAACTGATAAAGGAAAGCTGTTCGGACCTGGCTGCAGCCCTGAGCTCCAACTCCAGCCTGACGAACCTGGATTTAAGTACAAATGATCTTAGAGACTATGGAATAAAGTTGCTCTCTTCTGGACTGAAGAATTCATCCTGCAAACTGAGAAGTGTTAGGTATGGAACTATGGGCAGCAGTAGCCCGTATGCCACTGTTGGTCCCCTGAGCATAGCATTTAATGCTCAATTGCTTAAAAAATGTTAAGTTGTTATTGTTAATTATTAGATGAAAGTGTCCGCTAAATGCCACACAGTCGGGTAATGCATCTTTCTGTCTCCATGTGCAGCCTGGCAGATTGTAGAATCACAGAGAGAGGCTGCCGCTCACTGTGTACAGCTCTGAAATCAAACCCATCGTACATCCGTGAGCTTTGTCTGAACAGGAACGAGCTCGGTGACGGTGGAGCGCAGATCATCTCAGATTTTCTTAAACAACCCTTCTGTACACTGGAGAAACTAAGGTGAGTGTTTACATACTAACAAGAACTTAGTCAACTAAGATAAATAGTAAACAAACGGTCATGGAACTTTTACCTACGTTATAAATGGATGATCAGCTAAAATAAAATGTTAAAGATATTTATCAAACTTGCCTCAGTTGGATACTTTCCCAATTGAAATACATTCACATACAGCCCTTCCTCTCTCCGATAGGGCCAACTATGTATGTTGAATGCCTGACCATGTGGGCAAGTGACACCTAAGAGCCCGAGAAGATGTATAAAGATCCCATATACAGTGTATCACAAAAGTGAGTACACCCCTCACATTTCTGCAAATATTTCATTATATCTTTTCATGGGACAACACTATAGACATGAAACTTGGATATAACTTAGAGTAGTCAGTGTACAACTTGTATAGCAGTGTAGATTTACTGTCTTCTGAAAATAACTCAACACACAGCCATTAATGTCTAAATAGCTGGCAACATAAGTGAGTACACCCCACAGCGAACATGTCCAAATTGTGCCCAAATGTGTCGTTGTCCCTCCCTGGTGTCATGTGTCAAGGTCCCAGGTGTAAATGGGGAGCAGGGCTGTTAAATTTGGTGTTTTGGGTACAATTCTCTCATACTGGCCATTGGATATTCAACATGGCACCTCATGGCAAAGAACTCTCTGAGGATGTGAGAAATAGAATTGTTGCTCTCCACAAAGATGGCCTGGGCTATAAGAAGATTGCTAACACCCTGAAACTGAGCTACAGCATGGTGGCCAAGGTCATACAGCGGTTTTCCAGGACAGGTTCCACTCGGAACAGACTTCGCCAGGGTCGACCAAAGAAGTCGAGTCCACGTGTTCGGCGTCATATCCAGAGGTTGGCTTTAAAAAATAGACACATGAGTGCTGCCAGCATTGCTGCAGAGGTTGAAGACGTGGGAGGTCAGCCTGTCAGTGCTCAGACCATACGCCGCACACTGCATCAACTCGGTCTGCATGGTCGTCATCCCAGAAGGAAGCTGACGCACAAGAAAGCCCGCAAACAGTTTGCTGAAGACAAGCAGTCCAAGAACATGGATTACTGGAATGCCCTGTGGTCTGACGAGACCAAGATAAACTTGTTTGGCTCAGATGGTGTCCAGCATGTGTGGCGGCGCCCTGGTGAGAAGTACCAAGACAACTGTATCTTGCCTACAGTCAAGCATGGTGGTGGTAGCATCATGGTCTTGGGCTGCATGAGTGTTGCTGGCACTGGGGAGCTGCAGTTCATTGAGGGAAACATGAATTCCAACATGTACTGTGACATTCTGAAACAGAGCATGATCCCCTCCCTTCGAAATCTGGGCCTCATGGCAGTTTTCCAACAGGATAACGACCCCAAACACAACCTCCAAGATGACAACTGCCTTGCTGAGGAAGCTGAAGGTAAAGGTGATGGACTAAACCCAATTGAGCACCTGTGGCGCATCCTCAAGTGGAAGGTGGAGGAGTTCAAGGTGTCTAACATCCACCAGCTCTGTGATGTCATTATGGAGGAGTGGAAGAGGATTCCAGTAGCAACCTGTGCAGCTCTGGTGAATTCCATGCCCAGGAGGGTTAAGGCAGTGCTGGATAATAATGGTGGTCACACAAAATATTGACACTTTGGGCACAATTTGGACATGTTCACTGTGGGGTGTACTCACTTATGTTGCAGCTATTTAGACATTAATGGCTGTGTGTTGAGTTATTTTCAGAAGACAGTAAATCTACACTGCTATACAAGCTGTACACTGACTACTCTAAGTTATATCCAAGTTTTATTTCTATAGTGTTGTCCCATGAAAAGATATAATAAAATATTTGCAGAAATGTGAGGGGTGTACTCACTTTTGTGATACACTGTACATTAATTATATGAGTATTATATGAGTATAAATATATACTGTACATCATCTCCCCTGCTGGCCCAAATTGTAGTTTTTAAGTATATATTTTTGTTTCAGATAAGCACTATAGTTTATACAGTTTATAATGAATATAGTTTAATTAATTGCATTCTCTCTAGTTTGTCGTACTGCGGTATCACTGAAGGTGCTGCTGCACTGGTCTCTGCCCTTGAACTGAACCCATCACACCTCAGAGAGCTGGAACTGGCCGGAAACAAACTAGACGCCTCTGTAAAGACAAAACTCTCCGATCTACAACAGCATGAAGGCTACAGACTGGAAAAATTAAAATAAGTGCTACTATTTTAATAATTTGAGAATGTTAACTAAGTTTTATCGGGAGCTGTGGTGTTTGTGACCAGTGTCATTAAGGTGAATGCTGATTGCTGCTACAAACAATCCATTTAGCAAAATCTTCCAGACGATGGAGGAACATGTCAATGTGACATACATACCTTTAAATGCATTAGCAAGTACATTTTAAGCTGCTTTTTAATCACCTGACAAGCAATGAATGCTTAAGATCAGATCAACATAAAGACCTGAGTGATTTTGATGGAAACCAAATCGTTATGATCAGACGACTGGGTTTCTCCAAAACAACAAGGGGTGTCACAGACACCAATAGTGGTACTAGTAGGGACTAATCACAAACCACCAACAGGTTGTTGGGCAGCCAAGACACTTTGATGACAGAGATTCAAGATTTAAGAGTTTTATTGTCACATGCAGTTACACTGTACAATGAAATTCTTACTTTGCTTGTCCTCCATGTATATATATATCTATATCTATGTATCTATATATATATATATATATATACTGTATATAAAACAGAATAAAAACAAGAATAAGGCATCAGAAAAAAACTAATAAAAAATTAAACCTCTGCAAGAGGACATGAACACTGTAACTACACTATAACTACATATGGTACAGATTAACAGAAGATCTACTGTGGTTCAAATTGCAGCTCATTTAAAGCTACAGATGATGAGGGGATTGTGTAACAACACTACACACATCGAACCCTTGTGTGTACGGGGTCAATGTTCACTCCTGCCCGCTGTCAAAAGCACTGACAATGGGCACACAGGAAGAACGGAAGAAAACTGACCAGTCTGATGAATACTCTTTTCTCCAGGACCATGTAGACGTCTGGGCACAGCATGTTGGGTGGGTGGTCCTAATGTTTCAGCTCCTCTGTGTATATTTCCAAGATCCATCAAATCCTGTGATGCATTTAATGTGGCATTATCATTTATTCAATTAAAAACAAACTCATATTTGGACAGTTTGGATATATTTTAAATTTAGCACATTTTATCAACCACTCTGGGTCCATCAACAAACACTGTACTTGAATACAAATGAACAAATAAATAAATTACTGCCGTTTTATGTGTTATTGATGTCGTGTGTCCACTGTTAGTGAACATACGAGGCTCTGGTACTTATTGCATGTTTTCAGAATTAAATTTTGTAATGTTTTATACATTTGTGTAAATAAAACGAATAGATTTGAGATGTGGTTCGTAAGTTTTTAATAATGTACATGATGTTATGTCTGGGATTTTTGCAAGGTCGTAGCCATGAATTGAACATTACAGGGGACTAAATCTACCGGGAAGGAGGGTGGCTGACGATCTAAAATCTATCAACAACTGATGGGAACGCAGGCGGATCCTGACATTAGACAAAGCTAGTAGTGAGTGGATGATGTTTACTGGGGGACACTGAGCATATCTGAGTATTGGAGTTCTGTATTTTCATGTATTTTCCATCAGTAATATAAAACCTATGGAAGTTCAGTCCTAATTGAAGAACAGAAGGTTATTGACCTCAGACACCTGGCAAAAATACGACAGATTCATAAATCCCCAAGAGAGCCCAAGGAATGTGCCTAAGATCAATCGAATGAAAGAAAGGCTCTAACTGACCCCTACACGGGCGTGATTGAGCTCTGTGGGGTTCTTACTACATGTAAAGAACAGTTTGGGGGGGTGGGGGGGGTGCTGGATCAATTCAATACATTTCTGAATGTACAGCTACATTTAAGAGTTTAATACACCTGAAAGGGACACGTTTGTCAAAAACAGTTACAATTTTAAATTCCCTGAAAAGTTTATTGCTTAGTTTATTCTGGTCAGGGTCACGGTGGGTCCCATTCACCACATGATATGCAGAAAAAACATTAAACAGGTCACCAGTCCATCACAAGGCAGATACACTCACACACGTCGGGCAATTTCTAGTATTTCTAACTGCTTTCTTTTAGGCTGTGGGAGGAAAAGAGAGCACCTGGGGGAAACCCACATGGACACAGTGGACAGTTGTAGCCTAGTGGTTAAGGTACTGGACACGTAAGCAGAAGGTTGCTGGTTCAAACCCCACAACTGCCAGGTTGCCACTGTTGAGGCCCTTGAGCAAGGACCTTAACCCTCACTTGCTTAGACTGCTAAATGCTGAAAATGTAAATGTAATGTAAATGACGCAGGGAGAACATGCAAACTCAAGGACCCTGGCCGGTAATTAAACCCATCCTGTGAGGCGACAGCACTACCCACTGCAACCACTGTTCTATAATGCTTTGTGTGCCATGTTCTATAATACTTTTTAGCTATGTGACATGGGTTTGCGACCCTTATATGATCGCAAGTCGAAAATAATGGGTCGCAGAGAACAATAATAATAATTAAATTAACTTGTACACGAGCACCCCCTTGTGGAGGCTTTATGTGACATCTTGTACATAGAGAGTAAGATGCTTTGTGTTGCCCGGGTCACGTTAAAAATCACTGACAAAATGTCGATCGCTTGAAAAACCGTTCTACACTACATTGTATGGCCAAAAGTATGTGGACACTGTTGCTAACAAGAGTATAAAATCCTGGGAAACACTGGACGCACGGTAGGAAAACTGTGGACAGGGTGCCGATCCATTGCAGGATTTCGGCCACCTTCCACTTAGACACAGCCAATCATGTCTATGTAGACGCCCGGCTGCCTGTTCGAACCTGTAAGCATTTGCCGGTGATTTTTTGACTGCATGGAATGACCAGTTCCCAACCACACCCTTCAGCATCTTGTGGAAAGCCTTCCTGGAGGAATGGAGGCTGTTATAGCTGTAAAGGGGAAGCTAGGTGAACTGTATGATAATGTCCATGATTTTATGGTTGTCCAACAAGCTTATGGTCAGATGATGGCATAGTTTTTGACATATAGTGTGTGCTAGGGACACATGCTGCCCCCCCCCAAAATATTGTTAGAATCAGTCAAGTGTTCCCATCAGTTGATAAGGCAGGGATCATCAACCCCCCACCTTCAAGTAGATTTGGTCCCCCCGAATGTCCAGTTCATGAACTGTAACCTGAGTGAGACCTGCTATTGTAATCCATACCATAACGTACTGGGAAAACATCTAATAATCTGATCTGATTCGCCGTATCACCCACATCTAGTCTGGTTCTGTCGTTATACCGTGACGCTAATGTAATTAGCATTTGTGTGCACTGAACCCTGTCCGCGCCCCATGAAACCGAACGCAGCCCCGGCCCCGTACGTTCCAGCTCTGGGAAGGTAAGGCAGGTAAGTGTGACGGTGCGTGATCAAATGCTGACGTCCCTCTGAAAGACCCCATTGTGCGAGCAGAAGGTCTCCTACCGCCGAGCATTCACACGAATGGATTCCTCCCAAATGAGACTAAAGAATTTTAATGGGCCGACTAATGGAGCGTGATTAGATAAGCTGAGGAGGGCAAAGGACACCGGGCGCTCGCTGTGTGTGATAAGGTTCGTGTTTCGTGAACTGGAAAAAGGTTCCTGTGGTCAGATTAAACCTGTCAGAGGTTCTGATACTGTTCTGATCATCAAATATTACATTACTGACTCTGTTAAGACACAGAACAGATTTGTGGTGCTCGGATTTAAAGAAATATTAAAAAATATTCACAATTAGAAGTAAGTCAAGTCATATAAAGTGTCTGAAACATTGCATTGGAGCTACAGATCTAATGTAGCTACAGTTTTCTTCTTTTAATCAGTGTTATCTGATCTTGTCCGTAATATATCCAAGCAGAAATCAGTTCTAATTCGGTTGTATTGATTAAGAACTCTCAGTGACGAAAATAGTCACAAACAGCTTCACACAGATCCACACAAATCCGCAATACACAACCAGAGGCGACGCTGACCTGATAAAGGAACCCTGAGAGGAACCAGGCTCAAATATCAAAACCGTCCTTCTTTTTTGGTCAAGTGGTTCGCAAAGAATCCCGGTGTAATGAAACTGTACTGACTGAATACAGCTAGTAGTGTGGGTGGTGCACAGGTACAGAGATCCTGGGGACCTACGTTTGAACCAGGTCCATTAAGACATGATCAAACATCACAAAGAGCTTTGGGCTGAATTGGAACAACCTTCTCATTCAGTATCAGAGCTCTTTTTAACTGAACAAGCACAAATTCCCACAGACACAGGTTAAGTGCACACGTGCTATATAGACCGAAGTATTTGGACACCCCCTATAATTTTTATTCATGATATTTATGGGTTTCAGCCAAAACGATTGCTAATCACTTATATAAAGGAAAGGCTATGCTTCCAACTTTGCAGCAGCAGTTTAGGGAAGGCCTTTTCCCGTCCCAGCATGACTGTACCTTGTGAACAAAGCCACCTTTATAAAGACACGAGGAAAGAGCCCTGACATCAGCCCCACTAACCAGCTCCTGGATGAACTGGAACATCACCTGAGGCTTTCTTGACCCATATCATTTCTCAGTCATAGAAATACTCAAATGCACAAATTCAAAGACTTGAAAAAGAATGATTTGCCTATCTCAAAGAATGATTGTTGTGATAGCTGAAATTGATCATTCCCAGCATGCATAAGCTGTAAAAGAGCTCTGCTTGATCTGCACTTTACACGTGAGCTGTTGAAGCAACCAACAGAGTTCAAACCATGCCACATAGTTGGTGCTTGAGTCTCAGGTGCAGCGTTTACAACAAGACAAACGGCAGCAGCTCTCTGACACAAGCAGACAGTTTTACAGGGTAGGTGCTAAATGCCTCAAAAGTATTACAGGGTCCTTCGGGGTCCTTACCCCCCAAAAAATACCCACATAATTCAGGGAGCGACGAGAGGACGAGGGTTTGATGTGTGATTGACGGGGGTGGTTGGCTGCAGCATCTGGAAGTGCTTGGTGTGAGCAGGTGTGTGTGCGGGGATCAATAGTGCAACATTCCAGATCTCCCGGTTCAATACCAGTGTGATTAAACACTATGTGTGAGGAACACAGGTCACCAGTGACATGATCACCCCTCACACTGGGGCTTCCACCACCGCTGTGTGTATATATATGCATGTGTGTGTGTTGATTGATCTCATTTCTTGAGCCTTTCATATTATTCTTATACCAAAAAATCTTACAGGACGGTGAGTGTTGACTGACTGGAAATACTTTTCTTGACTGGCATTATTATTTGGGACAGAACAGGAAATGGAAAGCACATGTGGCGTTCAGTTTCTTTCTTATTCTTTAGACTTTATGGGATTTTAACATTTACAGCAAACACTGTTTAAACGAATCCTCAGATTTTCTCATGATGCAGTAAATAAAGTAGAAAGACTCCAGGGTAAAGCTTGTTTTGTCTCTGTGATCGGCACCTTCTAATTTAAGGTCCTTAATATGGGCTAAACTTTGTGGCCTACAGTATGAGGAACCTAACCAAAAGCTTTAATCCCTTATGGGCATCAATAAGGACTCTTCAAAGCACAAGCAAAGAATTTTAAAATAAATCTGTTTAGGCCACTTGAGACATTCCTATATATAGTAATACATTGAAATCAGTTTCTCATTTTGCCACCATTTACCATCAAGCATGTTAGCTGTTTTTAGAAGCCACGTTAAAAATTATAAATGTTTGTTCTGGAAGATGCAGAAAGTTAACCTTCACAACATTTAGGCTTATAATAATGTCATGCATTATCTCCTTTTTATTATTAGATATTTATCTGTATAATAATAATAATAATAATAATAATAATAACAATAATAATAATAATAATAATAATAATAATAATAATAATAATAAGCGTGAGTTTGCTGAACGTGGTCTAGTTGACTCTCACTGCGCTATAATATTGAACACTAGAGGGAGACATTACATCATGTACACATTAACTTACATTACATCGGTATGTTTTATATACGTAAATAAAACAAATGGCAAATTAACACCCTAATTAACACATATCTAATAAAAGCAATATTATTATCATAATATTACTACTACTAATAATAATAACAATGATTTCATTGCTGCTCTGACCACACATTACATTCACTTTATTCTACGTATCATATTTATTTATTTATGTTTTAATGACCCGACAAATTTAACATAGTAAATTAATTGGAATTATTATTATTTGAAGTTGAAGTATTATTAGGCGGTTTTTAGATGTATTACAATGCCAGATCAGAAGTTACAGTAGGGAAATGAAAGTGCACTAAGTAAACAGAATGATTTATTTAAAGGATAAAAATTATTAAATTAAATAGGATTAAAAGTAAATAGTGTTTAGGGAGTGTTTGTGTATTAAACTCATTTAACTAACAAACTCAAGAAAGTTAGAATTTTCAAGTGAAAATTGGCCCATAAACTTCTCAAATTCTTATATATTAACATTAACATTATTAACATTAAAGTAAATAATAATTAACCTTAATGTTAACTACTATAAAATATTTTACTCTGCAATTTTTTTATTATTATTATTTTTATTATTATCATTATTATTATTATCATTATTACTATTATTAGTATTATTACTACTATTAATATTATCATTATCATTATCAATCATTCTTA
This sequence comes from Trichomycterus rosablanca, assembly GCF_030014385.1. Taxonomy (NCBI): domain Eukaryota; kingdom Metazoa; phylum Chordata; class Actinopteri; order Siluriformes; family Trichomycteridae; genus Trichomycterus; species Trichomycterus rosablanca. The sequence goes on from NC_086007.1 coordinate 2,214,451, forward strand.
TTAGTAATATTATTGCTATTATTATTAATATTATTATTATCTTTATTATTATTACCATTATTATTATTATTATTATTATCATCATCATCACTATTATTATTATTTTTATTATTATTATTATTATTATCTGTATCATAATAATATTAATAATAATAATAATAATTATTATTATTATTATTATTGTTATGATCACTATTATTATTATTACTATCATTATTATTATTATCTATATCATAATAATAATAATAATAATTATTATTATTGTTATGATCACTATTATTATTATTACTATCATTATTAATATTATTGTTATGATCACTATTATTATTATTACTATCATTATTATTATTATTATCTATATCATTATTATTATTATTTTTTGTAATTATTATTATTATTTTATTATTATTATTATTTATTATTATTATTATTATTATTATCATTAGTATTCGTATTATTATTAATATTATAATGATTTGATTGACAGGTGCGTCAGTGTGAATAAGCCCCGCCCCCTCCGCACCGACAGTGTATGTTTGGTGCTGCGCTCAGATCCGAACCACAGAGCGGAGAGTGCAGAGAGAGCGAGAGACACTCACACACACACTCATCACACACACTCATCACACACACTCAGAGAGAAGAGTCCGTGTGTGTGTGTGAGAGAGAGAGAACTAGAGAGAGGAAAGAAGAGGAACTAACAGAAGGATTTAGGGGAGAAGAGCGGAGGCAGAGTGGTGCACATGGCCGGGATTATTATTATCGGTTCGGTTTTGTTGGGGATTTGTGCCGCTATTGGTCCGCTGCGGAGGAACCATCCTGCCAATGAAGGTACCTAATAACACACACACAACTTTATTTAACACTAAATACATTAACACCAACACTGTTTAATAAAGTCCAACAATGTAACACACACAACTTACTATAACACACACACTGTATTAACACCAACAGTGTTCAGTAAAGTCCAACTCTATACACACACAACTTACTATAACACACACTGCATTAACACCAACACTGTTTAGTAAAGTCCAACAGTGTTACACACACAACTTACTATAACACACACTGCATTAACACCAACACTGTTTAGTAAAGTCCAACAGTGTTACACACACAACTTACTATAACACACACTGCATTAACACCAACAGTGTTCAGTAAAGTCCAACTCTATACACACACAACTTACTATAACACACACTGCATTAACACCAACACTGTTTAGTAAAGTCCAACTCTATACACACACAACTTACTATAACACACACTGCATTAACACCAACAGTGTTCAGTAAAGTCCAACTCTATACACACACAACTTACTATAACACACACTGCATTAACACCAACACTGTTCAGTAAAGTCCAACTCTATACACACACAACTTACTATAACACACACTGCATTAACACCAACACTGTTTAGTAAAGTCCAACTCTATACACACACAACTTACTATAACACACACTGTATTAACACCAACAGTGTTCAGTAAAGTCCAACTCTATACACACACACACACAACTAACAACTAACTATAACACACACTGCATCAACATCAACATGACACATTTAATCAACACCAACACTGTTTAATAAACTCTACCAATGTTACACATACAACTACATGTAATACACACTTAATTAACAGCAACACTGTTTAGTAAACTCCAACTATATATACACACACAACTTACTAACTATAACACACACTTAATTAACACCAACATTGGTCAATAAACCCCAATGTTGCACACACAACTAACTATATTACACACTGCATTAACACCAACACTTAATAAACTCCAACTATATATATATACACACACAACTAAACGTAATACACACTTAATTAACACCAACACTGTTTAGTAAACTCCAACTATAACACACACTGCATTAACACCAACACTGGCCTATAAGGTCCAACAGTGTTAAACACTCAACTTACTAACTGTAACACACCATTACTGTTCAGTAAACGTCTGTGTTACACACACGCAACTTACTAACTGTAACCAACACTATGTAATAAACTCCACCAGTGTTACACACAGTGTTACTTTTATTAATACACACCAGTAAATATAACACAGGGTCACTGGAACTGCAGTTTATTTGGGATTGCAGGTGTTAATGCAACAATTCAAACCTTTATCCAGGTCAGTGATATATAATAATATTATTACTTTTTTATTATATTTAAGTATTGATAAGAAAATGTTTTGTGGTTTCATGTTTAATATTGTGTGAGTGTTTAATATCTTTACAGTATGTGAAATAAATAGAAAAAAATAGAAACTGTGAATTAAAACTTATAAAATAAATAAATAAATAATAATATAACAAAAGTACTGATTTTAATACACATAGAATTATGTAATATAAAAGTTTATATAAAAACTTTAATTAAAAAAATTAAGCATTTTCTTAAAACTATAGAACATATTTATTTGTTAAATACAGACATTGTGTGTGTGTGTGTGTGTGTGTGTTACACAAAATGCAAATGCAAAACATGAGTGTTGATTCAACCCAACCAAAGTGTCCCATTTAATAGTGGGGGTCAAAAATCTGAGACCACTAGTAAAAATGCTTTTATTTGCTATGTGGTATTGATAAACTTTTGCAAATTTTTATGTTTAAATCTCTGAATTTTTTTTAAAATAAAAATAATAATGTAAGTAATTTTTAGAATGTGTACATTAAAACCAAAGATGACAAATTGTCACTGTCCGGTGAACACTCGATGGGCTACTTGATGAGCCACAAAGCCCTTCTGACGTCTTGTTTTTTATGCTATATACTTTTTAGTTCAATTTCTAGATTACAGTTTTAACTCTGTCAGGCTACATAACATTGTTTATAAAATATAGTGAGTGTTTTTCATTCCTGGACCTGGATTAACACTGCTGTGTTCATTATATGTAATAATAAAGACATTCAAATGCGGATAAATACATTTCCACATATAAAACCCAGCGTACTAGAGTAAAATTTGCATTTGGTTTTCATTCCGGTCGGAGTTGGATGAGGTTAGAGAACACAGAATACTTTGGACCCATTAGGCACGTTCTAATCTTCTCTAATCTCTCTGTATATATATTATATTTCTATTTATTTACCATATACATTTGTACTAAATTAGTATTATCTGTATATAATTAAAGTTCTACAGAGTTTATGTAAAAGTTTGGACGCCCCAGTCAAATTCTGTGTTTTGCTGATTTAAAATAAAAATAAAATGACACACACACACACACACACACACAACTGTTTTTTGTGCAAAAAGCTTCTCAGGTTTGATATTTTGTGTAAAAAATAATTCGACTTCAGTTTGTTCCCTTATTCTCACAGACCAGCAAAACTTTTCTTTACGTCCCTACAAACAGCTCGTGTTCATTTACAGTGATCGAGCGTGACGCAACTATCCGGCTTCTAATTCAGCTAAATAACATTAAAACTTATTTTTCAGTGATTATTGTTTTAGTCAGTCATGCAGAGTCATTTCTCAGACTTTAGAAATGGTTTCAATCTCGGAAATAAGTAATAAAGTTAGAAAAATAATTAAAATGAGGCTTTGCTTGTTGCTGGGGTGGAAGCACTAAGGCTTTTGGACCTTTAGTGTGTGTATGTTTATAAGACAATGTGTATTATAGTGCATTCATCGTAATAAAGATAATAAGATACAGGGTGAGTTCTGATGCTCGCTTGTTTTTGTGTGTTGAACATGATGGCGAACAGGTTGAGACTGTCCTGTAAATCATCTCACACATGTGAAGTGTGTTTTGTGAATAAAAGGTTTCCGCCGTTCAAGCGTTAACATCACCCTGTATTATTATAAGCTCTAGATGTACTTCTTACTGAACCCCTGAGGTCACCAACAACAAAACTTCCCAAACCTCTGAAGCCCAGGCAGCGTAGCCTCGGTCTGTGAGTATATACACAGGTCAGATCGTTCCTAAACTCTTCCTTCTGAATCATGCAGTGGATTAATAACACGACAATTATATTATATATAAAATATTATTTCCTTTAGGTAACATATAATAATGTAAGTTTACTGCACCTAAAACTAGTTCTAGCCTTAACACAATTAACACAAAAATAAAGATTTAGAAGATATACTTTATTTGTCATATATACATATACAGGTGTCCAGTACAATGAAATTCTTTCTTCGCATATCAAAGCGCCGCCATCGTACGGCGCCCCTGGAGCAGACAGGGTTAAGGGCCGTGCTCAAGGACCCAACAGTGGCTGCATGGATTTGAGCCGCCAATCTTCCGGTTGATAGCCCAAAGATCTACCCACTAGGCTCCCCTTAATCTGGAACAAGCTTGTTTTGGTCACTCTGTGCATAGATGCCCGGGTGGCGTAGTGGCCTATTCTGCTATCTAATCTGCTATCAGTCAGACGGGCAGCTACACAGTCTGCCTATAAATGGCTGTGTGTGGGCAAGAAGTGGGGTGGACGAAGCCCTGCGATGGATTGGCAGACTGTTCAGGGTATTCCTGTTTGCGCCCTGTGTTTACTGGTTGAACCAGACCCACCACGACCCTGACCAGTATGAAGCGGTTGATGGAAATGAAATAAACTGAATCTGTGTGTGACCTGACAAGAGAACATTGATAAATATTGTTAAAACGTTTTAGTTGAATTAGATATAAGAATCTATATTAAAAATAACGTGTTTTTTTTAACAAATCCACACAATTATTGGCATCTGTGTCATTTTTATGAATAAAGTGCAATTAAAGCTTTTCCTCATATATTTATTATAACTTTGATTATTTTTACATTTATCTGAGTGTTAATGTTACTAAATCATTTATCCACATGAGAATGAGAGATGTTTGAAAGGCAAAGAATCGCAGTTGGAGACTTGCAGTCGACATGGGGCATTTTTGGGGGTCACAGAGTCTCCAGATTTACATTTACGTGCCACCTCAATGGCAACGGATTATTTGGGGGGCATACCAGAGGAAAATAATCACATGTAGTCTGTTAGATCTTACCGGAACTGGTTTCTGTAGTTGGGAAAAGACAGGGGTTACATAGACATACATGTTTTAGGGTATTTTAGACTATAGAACATCAGCGGATTATAAAGTACCAGAAGGTTTCATATAGACACTTGACTGTCTCTGCCAGGAAGCTTAAACTGGGTCATGAGTGATCATGATTTTCCAGCAGGACAGAAATCCAACATACATTCACATCCAAAAAATGGTTTGCTGAGCACAGAACTGAAAAGCCATTAAAACTGAAAAGATTCTGGACTGAGGAGCTCTCAGATTCCTTGCTCTGAATTTTTCAGTCTTATTAAGCTGATTAGGAGTAACATCAGGCTCTGTCTCATCTTCATTTAGTCAAAAAATCTGCAGACAACAATTAAAAATATTAACTCGCTCATGTTCTTAAGTTATTAAACCTTGATATAAATTCAACTCATCAGTAATTCTAATTTACTAAAGCTAATGATTTATCTGTGCTCATTAGGGTTATATGATTTAAAAGCTGCTGGAACGTGGCTAACCCTGTCCATAGTCAAGCACGATTTACGTGGGTAGGGACTTTTTTTGGACTTTTGTAGTTTCTGTGCAAGAAGTAAGCAATGCTGGACTTTTTAATTAGTATTTTATTATTAATATTATTATTATTATTATTATTATTATTAATAGTAGGAGTAGTAGGAGTATTATTTTTAGTATTAGTATTATTATTATACAGAAATCAATGCACAATCATATTAAAGTCATTTTATTTTAGTATTATTATTACTATTAAAATACAACTATAAAAATGCACAATCAAATTAATAAGTAATTTTATTTGATTAATATTATTATTATTATTACAGTTATTATTATTATTATTATTATTATTAAAAATACAATTCTAAAAATACAATGCACAATTATGTTAAAAAGTCATTTTATTTTATTAATATTATTATTACATTATTATTATTATTGCAGTTATCATTATTATAATTATAATTATTATTAAAGGTACAATTATAAAAATTCAATGCACAATTATATTAAAAAGTCATTTTATTATTATTATTACTATTAAAATACAACTATAAAATTCACAAATTAAAAAGTAATTTTATTTTATTTATATTATTATTATTACATTATTATATTATATTGCAGTTATTATTATTATAATTATTAAAATTATTGTTTATTGTTGTTATTACTATTCATATTATTAAAAATACAATGCACAATTTTATTAAGACATTTTATTTTTATTATTACATTTTTATTATTATTGTTATTACAATTACTAGTATCATAAAAATACAGTTCACAGTTATATTAAAAAGTCATTTTATTCTTATTATTATGATTACTATTTGATTATTAATACATTATCATCAGCATTATTATCAGCCTTATTATTACCTGTATTATTATTATTATTAATAATAAATAATACATTAAATAAATTACCTTTGCCTGTCATGGCTTATTTTGCCCTAATATGTGTTCAGGACTTAAGATAAAAAGATTTTTTAACTCTGCTGTTAAATAAAATATTAAATGAGTTCTAAACAGGGTGTTTTAGCATTGTACATTATTATTCCCTAAATCAAAGATTTTTAGGCTCAATATTAAACGTTTTCTCAGATATCCCAGACACTCGGTTCAGGCCGTATGTGAATTGTTCTTTAGCTCGGACTCCCTGCTGAACTGTTGAGTGGTTCGTCCACAACAGATCAGAATCACAGCCTGATCTCTTCCTGTCTTCTCGGTTTCAGTGTTTTTTTTTATTCTTATTTCAGTAACGTTGCTGGATTCCAGAACCGTGCAGGGAGAGCTGGCGTGGGTAGCGAGTCCGTCTGAAGGAGGGGTGAGTATTTAAGAACCATCTCTCTCTCTCTCTCTCTCTCTCTCGCTCTCTCTTTTCCCCCTTTTTTGTCTGATGGGAATTCGGATAGCTAGGTTACTGCGACAAGCGTCAGGTTTCCTAAATAGTGCAAGGAGACAGAAATGCTCTTTGTTGGGAAACTTTATCCCTCAACTTCCAAAAAAAGGGGATGAATGGGGGGGTTGGCAACACTAAAACTGTGAGCGGGTTCGTGTGTGCACCTCTGAAAGAAGGTTCTTCTGATCTGGGAGGTCACTGGGTTCTGTCTGATATGTATGCTCGCTCGGTGGCAGGAATGGTCGGCTTCTACGACAGATATTCCAAATAAAAGAGAGCTGAACCATCGTCCACTGCTGGTCGCAGCCACGTGATCCGGTTCTTATGGAAATGATCGGCTGGTCGCGCTCTCTGATCACCTGTGTGATTGATAGCTCTTTGGCAGCGACAGAGGGGGGCATTCATCTCTAAATATGGCCAATTAGCTCCTTTCTGCTCGCGGCCTGCTATCGCTGGAGTGGAAAGCTTATCAGTAACTCGCTCCACTGGCCCCCAGTCCACACAGGACACACTGAATTACCCCCTCAGACCGAGCTCCAGATCGGTTTCATGCCCATTGTCTCTTCATTGCTCAATTGCCAGTGCAATTTATTGAATGATTAGTATTTATCATAATACAGATTTCAGCTTGGTCGCAGATGCTAACAAAGTCGGCAATATTGCCCAAAAATCTATCAAATATACAACTGATTAGTAACCAACAAACCAGTCATCAAAGACACAGTTTAATATAACGTGCAACCAATCAATTCAAATATGACCCGTCATCCATCCATCAAGTCAACCCATCAACCAACAAACCAGCCACAAAACCAGTTAGCCCATCAACAGACATACTAACCATCTATTAACCATCTAAATAACCAAATAACAAGCTGATCACACAAATAACCGACCAGTTAACCAACAAATAAACCAGCCAGCCAGCCAGCCAAAAAAAACAGTTAACCCATCAACAGCTATACCAACTGTCCATTAAAACAACCAAATAACAAGCTGATTACTTAAATAACCAACCAATTAACCAGCAAACAAACATACCAGCCAAATAACCAGTTAACACATGCATATAACCAGTTAGACCGATAGACAGATAGATAGACAGACAGACAGGCATCGAATAGATAGATCGACAGATAGACAGACAGACAGACATACAGATAGATAGATAGATAAAATAGAAAGATAGATAGACAGATAGACAGACAGACAGACATACATACAAACAGACAGACAGATAGATAGATAGATAGATAGATAGATAGATAGATAGATAGATAGATAGATGATAGATAGATAGATAGATAGATAGATAGATAGACAGACAGACAGACAGACAGACAGACAGACAGACAGATAACTGAAGTCTGTTATTCACAAAAGTATTCAGACCCTTTGCTGTGGGTCAAGGTTCTGGACAGTGCAGGACACTGGAGTTTATTTAAACTGAGCTTTTCTTCGTTTCTTTATAGAGCTTGCTTTAAGCTGGAACAGGAAAGGGCCTTCCCTAAACTGTTGCTGCAAAGTCAGAAGCATATCATTTCCTTTGCATATTTGATTAAACCTGTTAGCAGCTGTTGTGGCCGAAACACATGAATTATGAAAATGAAAAATTAGAAGGGGTGTAATTGCTGTCAAAGGGGCGTCCACAGATTATTGAACAGGGTCTGAATACTTTTGTAAAAAAAGACATTTAAGTTTTATTTCATATGATTTTTATAACTTAATTATTATCTTATAATCTGCAGTGGGAGGAAGTGAGCATCATGGATGAGAAGAACGTGCCCATCAGGACGTACCAGGTGTGTAACGTCATGGAGGCCAGTCAGAATAACTGGCTGCGTACACACTGGATCGAGCGCGGCCCCGCCCAGCGTATCTACGTGGAGATCAAGTTCACGCTTCGCGACTGTAACAGTCTGCCGGGGGTCACCGGCGCCTGTAAGGAGACCTTTAACCTCTACTATCTGCAGTCGGACTCGGGCGGCGAACGCGGGGTCCCCGAGCGCCATTTCGCCAAGATCGACACGGTGGCCGCCGACGAGAGCTTCACCCAGGTGGACGTAGGCGACCGGGTCATGAAACTCAACACGGAGGTGCGGGAAGTGGGCGCGCTCAACCGGCGGGGGTTCTACCTGGCCTTTCAGGACGTGGGGGCGTGCGTGGCCCTGGTGTCTGTGCGGGTGTTTTATAAGAGGTGCCCGCTGGCCGTCAGGAACCTGGCGCGCTTCCCCGATACGGTGGCGGGCGCGGATGCGTCCGCGCTGGTGGAGGTGCGTGGCGCGTGCGTGGAGCACTCGGAGGAGCGCCAGGTACCCAAGATGTACTGCGGCGCCGACGGAGAGTGGCTGGTGCCCATCGGAACGTGTCTGTGCCAACCTGGCTATGAGGAGCGGAATGACCGGTGCCAAGGTAAGATGATCCTTCTGTCAGATATTCATCCCTCAAGATTCTGAGCCTTTTGATCTTGTGATATTCAGATTGTGTAGCAGCAGAAGTGTTATGTATCATGTGAAAATACACACACACACACACACACACACACACTGAGCACAGCAGTGATATATCAGAACTACAGTGTGTGTTACTGTAAATGACAGAGGGATGAAGAACGAGTGGAGCTCGTTTGCTAGCTGTTTGCGTGTTTCCTCCTGTTGTTCTCTTTATTATCTGAGGTGTTATCAGCAGAGAGAGCTCAGCAATTCAGGGCGACATGACGGGCGCAATAGAGACGCAACGAAACATGGAGAGAGAGCGAGAGAGAGAGAGCTGATGATGTGATGAGATAGAGAACATGGCCTTGAGAAGAAAGAAGCGTAACTCAGTTAGTCATGGTGTACGATTCAATGGTTTCCTTACTGTCAGCTTTAAAAAAAAATCCCCAGATCTTTATACTGCAGAATTTATAAATATGTCAGAGATAGGGGGCGCTTGGGTGGTGCAGGGGTGAAATACGGTAGCCTGTTGCTGGGATGCAGGGTTCAGTTCTCTACACGTTCATGATGTATGTTAGTGTATAGAAAGGTTTTGTCTGGATTACAACTTTAGCGCTCTTTCACTGAGTAAGTGCATAAACCGGCACATGGATGAGCAAGTACACATACAGAGTACATACAGAGTACATATGTAGTACATACAGAGTACTACTAGTACATGTAGAGTACATACATAGTACATATAGTACATATGGAGTACATACAGAGTACATACAAAATACAGAGTACATATAAAGTATGTACATATACAGTACGTATAATGTACATATAGAAAACATATAGAGTACATTTAGAGTACTACTAGTACATAAAGAGTACATACATAGTACATACAGAGTACATACAGAGTACTACTAGTGCATATAGAGTACATACAAAATACATAGAGTACATATAAAGTACATATAGAGTACATACAAAGTACTACTAGTACATATAGAGTACATAAAGAGTACACACATAGTACAAATGGTACATATGGAGTACATATAGAGTACATACAGAGTACTGCTAGTACATACAGAGTACATATAGAGTAAATATGGAGTAAATATAGTGTAGACACAAGTAGAAACAACCAAATTCTGTGCTAAACCATCAAAAGAAACCATGGAGAGCTGGAGAGGAGTAGTCTTATATTTTCTGTAGGGGTGTGTAAACTTTTTTCACTTATAAAATCAATAAAATACAGAATGTACTCAGGGGTGTTAATACTTTAGTATAAACGACAGTGAGGCTCTTACTTAAACACACACAGGAACTTTCTCCAGGCTTCGGGTCTCCATGGCAGTGATGAGGGATAACCAGCCCTGACCTCTGATCCTACAGGTTAAAGGTCAGAGGTGGCGCTCTCTCTCGGTTTTGGGGTGCCGTTCTCCTGACCCGTTTGATGTTCCTCTGTGTTCTTAGGTGTGTTTGTGCACGCCTGATGTTTGAAGTTCTCCTCGTTGGAGGAGGAGGAGGAGGAGAAGTCAGAGCTCAGATTAGTTGTAATTCACTAAATGGAGTTTTATGGTTTAAAGCTCGATGCCAGGCAGAAATCTGGACCAGGACTCGATAGCTCCGGCACGGCGACGTGGGCTGGAGATGGATGGACTGAGGCTTGGTTGGGGTGGGTTTGGGCTGTTAGTGTTTCAGGGAAGTTTGGGGTGGGGGTCCGGTTGTGGGTTTGGGGGAGAAGAGGGGAAGAGCTTGAGGTTGAAGGTCTCCGGTTCCTCCATCCATCTCCTGCCTGTTAGCTGACAGCGCAGGAGGAGAAATTTATTAAGACATCAAAACTGTGACAGCTGGGGTCCGACGGGGCACTTCGGGGGGCACTGCGAGGGCACCGTCGTGACTCCCTCATGGGAGAACCGAAGAGTTTGCTTTGATGTTCGTTTGTCTTTTAAAGAAACTTTACTCTGTTCTTTCAACACTTGAAAAATGGTCCATGGAGATAAAAAGCCTTTACAGCTTTTATTTATCAATTCTTTATTTATTTTTTCCTCATTTTCATCCACTCCAGTCGTGTCCAGTCGTACCTTATCTCTTTCTTATTGATTCCTCAGAAGGTTGCCAGTTCAAGTCCCACCCCTGCCAACTTGCCACTGTTGGGCCCCTAAGCAAGGCCCTTAACTCTCACTTGCTCAGTCATAATTGTAAGTCACTTTGGATAAAAACGTCTGCTAAATGCCGAAAGTGTAAATGTAAATGTATTTAGTGTCCAGGCTTCACATCTATACGTGGCTACTGGTCAGACCGAGGCTTTCATCAGTCGTAGCTTGGTGATGGTGCTAACTGACCTGATTTTGTTTTCCCTTGTCAATTTGACCATCAATGCCATGCACATTTCTATTCTTGCCTTCACGTCACTTCACTCTACTTCCAAAATATTAAAACTCATATATTAATACTAATAAAACAATATCTGTAGCTGTGAAAACATCGATAGAAATGACACACCAGTGTGTTAGTGTGTTCCTAGAAGGAACCGAACCCTGTGTTTTCCAAAACTGTAATTGTTCTGGTTTTCCACCCACACGCTCCTAAACCCGCACATAACCCTGGATTACCAGGCTTTACATTTTTGACAGGTGGGTTTTACCGAACGCATTAATTCCATCAGTCGACCAAAAAAGAAGTATTGTTTAGCACGGCGGCCTGTCGTCTCATGCCTGAATCGTTCAGGAACACAAATGCACTCGGAAATAACGTTCGTCTGAACCTACACACACAAGAACTTCTGTTCGCGTCCTAACAGCAGGTTCGAATCCTAATCTTACAGCAGGTTCGAATCCATCATTAGTGTAACAGATCTGACAGCTCAGTACAGCAATATTTATAAACCAGCACAGAAAAGAGCAGAACGACTTTGTGGGAGCTTCAGGGTTGTATCGTTATCGTTTAACGTCCTCTCACTGTTTATTTTGTCAAGTCAAATGTATCTGAGTTACGCTTTTTACAGTAAACATTGTCTCAAAAGCAACTTTACAGAATCCAGGACCAAAAACTCCCTGCTGAGCAGCCGAGAGCAACAGTGGCAAGAAAACCCCTCCCAAATATTAATAAGGAGGAAACTTAGAAAGGAACGCCGTCCAGATTTAGTCATTTGACGTGTTTTATTACATATTCTAAAAGTACATTAGGTGAGCAAACACGAAGTAAATGCTAAAGAACAGTCAACGTACAGAAATCAAGAAACTGTGATGTCATAAAACGTCCAGCAAAGAAATATTACCTGACCTCCTCCAGTCCAATTCTACCTTTAAATTTGTTTTAATATCGGTTAACGTCACGTCATGTCACAACACCGTCATGTCTTCGTGACGGATGGCTGCACGGATGGGTCAGCTTTCTCCACTGCCCTCTGTCTCGTGTCCTGGTCACCGTCATGGTGAATCCAGTTTGCCCGGAATCACAGTGCGCCAATCCATCTCGGGGACTCGGACCCTCAGGATTGGCTTGTGCTGGTGATGGTGGATATGGCAGTGATGGTCAAACTGACAAGAATATTAAAAATCTAATCAATTAGCACCATCAACAAGCTACGATTGATGAAAATCTCGGTCTGGCCAGTAGCCACGTATGGATGTGAAGCCTGGACACTAAAGAAAGAAGAAAAAAGACTCGATGAAGATAACGACCACTGAGCAGGTGAATGAGACGGCCAGAACAGAAAACCCTTAACCTTTACATGCAGGTCAGATCCTTTTAATTTGGCTACTGCGCCACTACATCAAGGCGCAGAATTGTGAAGAATGTTCTAAAACTGTGACCTTACGTTTGTCTGGTTATGCAGGAACACATAAAAACACTGCACACACACACACACACACACACACACACACACACACACACACACACACACAAGCTCCTCAGTGTATTACATAAAGTGTATTAAAGTTAGCATGCGGGCTAATAAATCCATCATTTATGTGTAGGAGTTACTTTCATTCCCTTTAAAATAAACGTTTTATGAAAGCAGCGGTAAAATAATCCCGGCTGATATACAGCATGTAAAAACAGGCACGGTAAAGATTCCTCGTGTCCCCTGAAAAAAGCAAAACAAACCTGTCCAAGTTTAAAAAGCTGAAGAATGCATTATCTTCATGGACAAGCATTATTTTAATGGTGAAAAAAGGAACTGGACTAGTAATCATAAGGTCACTGGTCATTAGGGACGTAACACTCTACCCACGATGCGATGCGATTCACGATACTGGGTTCACGATACTGAAATTGAACACAAGTTTCCTTTTATTATTTCTCTTAAAAAAAGAAAATAAAATACTTTATTTGTGATTATCTTTTATTTATCTAAATAACGAATGCCCTTTTATTTCTGAGGTAGGTACAAACTATGCAAAACAATTTTGAATTAAGCCCAATTTGCCTGAAAAACCCCGAATCTGGCAACCAGGCGTATAGCTCCAGTGACGTCAACCAGGCGAGGTGTATAGCGCCAGCGCCCACTGCTGTTTAAAGTGAATATCGATTCATTTTACATGTCAAATCGATTTAAATCGTGGAATTTTTTAATCGGTTATTAACTGTCTTGTGGTGCATCGTTGCGTCCCTACTGGTCACTGCCAGGTTTCCACTGTTGGGCCCTTGAGCAAGGCCCTTAACCTTTAATTGCTTAGACAGTATACTGTCACAGTACTGTAAGTCGCGTCGGATAAAAAGCGTCTGCTAAATGCCGAACATGTAAATGTGCATGTATGTTAATCATTACAGACCTGCGTCCTCTTGTAACATTACTCTACAGACACACTATATGACCAAAAGTATTTGGACGCCTGACCATGAGCTTGTCGGACATCCTGTTAAAAAACAAACGTTTTTTTATTAAAATAGTGATCTCTAGGGATCTCGTTGTGATCTTTTCTGAGAAGGCGTCCCATACAATTTTGAAGTATTGTCTGTGGGAATTTGTGCCCATTCAGTCAAAAGAAAAGAGAATTAGGGACTGAGGTCAGGGCTCTGTGCAGGACACTGGAGTTTCTTTAAACCGAGCTTTTCTTAATGCACAGGGGCACAGTCATGCTGGAACAGGAAAAGACCTTCCCTAAACTGCTGGTGCAAAGTGGAAGCATATAATTTCCTTTGTATAACTGAATTATTACAACATTCAGTACTTAGAAGGGGTGTCCGAATACTTTTGTCCGTATAGAGTACTTGCTGGTTAATAAATACCCTGGTAAACTAGCATGTGTGAAAGTGGCTTTAGGTATCATTACCGAAGTGCTGAGAGGGTTTTTTTCGGGTCCGGTTGTCGCCCGGCGCTCTCTGCTAGCTTCCCTCTCTCATCAGCAGCTGTCATTACTAGCCGCGCTGCGCTAACACGCGTCTAACGTTACAGCGGCGAGAAAATCATTTCCTTACTGTCAGCGCTCATTACCAGTCTGTGCCGAGTCATAAGAGCGGACGCTTTAGCGCCGAACCTACACAAGGCGCAGGGCCCGTTCCACTCATTTGGCCGGCACAGCTGCCCACCCCCCCCGTCCCTCCGCGTCCCTCTTCATCCCGCCGTCCCTCGCTCTCTCTGTGTGAAGTGGGAGACGATGGACGGCTGAAAGGCGGGAGAGTGAGTGGATTAGCATGTCAAAAGCTGCTGAATTAATGGATTCTTTCTCTGGCTCTGTCCTCCTTTGGTCTTTCTCAGCCTCTCTCCATCTTTATTTTGCACGGAGAGGGAACGCCGTGGCCAGGCAGAGGGGGAAAAAAATCCGAAAATAAAACAGTGAGAGACAAAGAAGCTGGGAAATGGAGGGAAACGTTACGAGACATTAAACCCCCGAAATGCTGTCGGCTTAGACGGAAATCTTCATACAAACCTTGAGCTTCACACACGTCTTTATTTACGTCGCACCGATTCTGAAACGGAACTTCTCATCACTGTTGCAGTAGTTCTGCTCTGTGTTTTTATTATTATCATTATTATTTTATTATTATTAAACTTTTTTTGGACCCTGGGCGGCACGGTGGCTCAGTGGGTATCACTGTCGCCTCACAGCGAGAAGGTCCTGGGTTTGATCCCCAGGCGGGGCGGTCCGGGTCCTTTCTGTGTAGAGTTTGCATGTTCTCCCCGTGTCTGTGTGGGTTTCTTCCGGGAGCTCCGGTTTCCTCCCACAGTCCGAAAACATGCAGTCAGGTTAATCGAAGACACTGAATTGCCCTATAGGTGAATGGGTGTGTGTGTGTGTGTCTGCCC
Source organism: Trichomycterus rosablanca (assembly GCF_030014385.1). NCBI lineage: Eukaryota > Metazoa > Chordata > Actinopteri > Siluriformes > Trichomycteridae > Trichomycterus > Trichomycterus rosablanca. Next base: position 2,230,091 of record NC_086007.1, read on the forward strand.
TGCGATGGACTGGCGCCCCGTCCAGGGTGTTACTGTGTGCCTTGCGCCCATTGAAAAGCTGGGATAGGCTCCAGCACCCCCCCCCCTTGCGATTGGATATAAATACAATATAAATTGGATATAAATTGGATAAGCAGATAAGAAAATGAATGAATGAATGAATGAATGAATGTTTTTGGACCCTGTGCGAAAACAGGAGCCCGACGTTAATTAAATAAACAAATAAAGACAAAACAAACCTGTACACAAACACCCCCTTGTGGAGGCTTTACGTTACATCTTGTAAACACAGTGGGACCAGATTGCCACTGTTTTTATTAATTACGGATATTTCATTTGTGTTTTCAGTACTTCTTTGTGGTTATAACAGCCTCCGCTCTTTTTCCCAGTTTTTTTCTCCAAATCTAGTCATATCCAATTACCCGATCGATAAGGTTGCTGACCGCTTTGACTTAACACACGCAACATTCAGCACATTTGCAGTGTATGGAGATCCGTATCATGCACGGAGTGTCACGGACCGATCTCATTATCCCCCGTCTCTGTGCAGACGCCATCAACCAATCAGCAGAGGTCGTAATTGCAGCAGTCATGAAGAATCCCTATCTGGAACCCTCAGCACTCTCACTCTCAGACGAGCCAGTCATTGTCCATATAGGCGTCCGGCCTGCCGGTAGCACAGCTTCGGACAAGTTTAAGTGGTCAGCTTTGTTTCACCTAGCCTCCACTTGATTTATTTGTTTATCCACATTGGACTACAAGCTTGCAGTCAGCGTTCCAGTTCATCCTAAAGATTTATAAAGTTGGGTTGAGGACTGGGACTAACTGATGCCACAAAAGGGGAAGTGTATAATTTATTTGATATTTGAATTTAGTACAGCAGTACCTTGAAACTCGACGTTAATTGGTTCTGGAAGTGGCGTCAAGTTTATAAGACGTTGAGTTTCAAGGTGTTTTTTCCCATAAGGATGTTTGGGAAACCTGTTAATGCGTCCATGGTCCCGTGGAGCTGCAGATATTTTAAGCTGATGTAAAATACACTGAAAATAACACAAATATAATATAAAAAACACTAAAATCCAAAATCCAATTGAAAAACTAAATAAAAAATAAAACCTTCACTTTAGCTTTACTTCTTTATTGTTTCCTTACACTTCTTAATCGTGGAGATTCTTAATCTTGATCTTCACAGCTCGAGTTTAAGGGTACAAATTTTGCGACGAAGGGCGTCGAGTTTTAAAGATTTCGAGTTTAGGGGACGTTGAGTCACAAGGTACGACTGTACTTGATGGATTTTATCTGCTAGTTCTGCAGAATGTAAATCTGTGTGGCTGAAACACCTGAACTGGATAATAAGGAGGGTGTCCGTATACTTTTGGCCACACAGTGTAGGAGATGAAAGGTGGGGATCCTGCCAGATTGGACAACAGAGAGAGAGAATGAGAAAGCGAGAGGATGGTTGAGGGTTTGGAGAGAGTGTTTTTGTATGCCTTTAATCTGTTGACAGACACCATTGAAAGGGTTCGCTCTCGCTCTCTCCTGCTCTCTCGCTCTTTCTCTCTCGCTTGCTCTTGCTCTCTCTCTCTTGCTTAGTCTCTCGCCCGGTAATCTATTTCACTCTACCTCAGTTGCTCTCTCCTGGTCACTTGCTCGTCTCTCAGTTCAGTTCAGTCATCTCTCTCTTTTTTCCTCTCTCTCTCTCTCTCTCTCTCTCTCTCTCTCTCTATCGCGTGAGCGGAAGTGAGTGTGTAAGCGGGTGAGCGGTGTGTGAGCGAGCGTGCTTGGCTGTTTGCCGGGTGAGTGAGTTTCTTCTTTTTTCTATCTTTTCTATCTTTGCTGGGTATAATCAATAGAAATTGTGTCACGAACAGGGAACGGTGTAGATGTTGTGAGCGCGAGTTGCGCGCGTGTAGCGTGTGTAACGCCGGTTGTTGCGGCTGCCGGCTTATTGCCGGTTGCCATGGCGGCGACGGAGAAAGTTCGGTTTGAACAACTTTCCCGTAAACACGGAATTAAAATCGCTCCCGGGGTTAAATGTACAGTGGAGGAGTGCAGCTTGGCTGTGGGGGAGGTTGTTGGGTATGACAGTATTATTTCTGCCTCTAGGATGAACAGGGCTGTGGTTATCTTTTTGGATAGCACTGACAAGGCTAACACCATGGTTCAGAATGGGGTTGTTATTCAGGGTACATTTACACCTGTAGTGCCCCTCATACGTCCTGCAAAAAAAGTTACACTGTCCAATGTCCCACCTTTCATTAAAGATGAAGTGTTGACTGCAGAGTTAGCACGTTATGGTCAGATCGTTTCTCAAATGAGAAAAATCCCTCTTGGTGCCAAATCTCCCCTGTTGAAGCATGTCATCTGTTTTAGACGCCAAATTTTCATGGTTTTAAAAAGCGGTATTGATGAGCTGAATGTGGCATTTAAGTTCAGGATTGATGCTTTTGAGTATGTGGTTTTTGCTACTTCAGACACAATGAAATGTTTTGGGTGTGGACAAGAGGGGCACTTAAGGCGTTCTTGTCCCTCAGAGGCAGATGAAGGCACCTTACATGCCTCTGGCCCTGCGTCTGAGGGTGGTGGTATGCCCGGCACTGCTGATGGGCCCGGGCCTGAGACTGACCCTGAAACAGTGGAGGGGGCTGAGGCGATGGCTGGGCCTAGTGGAGTAGGGGGCAGTGAGATAGGTACCAGGGTTGATAGTTGCAAAAGTGATGTAACCTCAAACGTACAGACTCAGGATGGGGATGAGGGGGGAGCAGTTGAGTCTGTTGCTGAAGACAGTCCTGTGAACAGTAATGTACATATGGAGCAGGAGTGTTCTGGGTTTCAGATTAAGAACATTACTGAAGCTGGGGCAGGACTAGATGCTATCGATACTGCTCAACTGATTGTGGAAGGGGAGGGAATGGAGACAAATACATTGGCGGAGGACCCTGTTTTCAGAATACCATTGGGAAAAAGGAAAATGAGGGCTAGAGCTCGTGGGCAAAAAGGGAAGGCACAGAGCGAGAAGGACAAAGAGAACCCCGGTTCTGGCTCTGGCACCCTTGATGACTCAGACAGTGATCTGTTAGATATGAAAAGTCAACGGAGTAGGAGGAGTGCATATGCTTTTGAAAAAATTAGGTTTTTTCTTCATAAAACTAAGAACATGAAAGGTGTCGTGGTGGAAGAATATTTTCCTGATCGCAAACATTTTATTGACTCAGTACAAACTTTTATGAGAAGTGAGGGTGAATGTCAGTTTACTGCACAAGAAATTTATAGACTAAAGAAAATTGTGTTAAAACTGAAACTTGAACTTCAAAATGACACTGGATTTGAAACCTCATAGTTTTTTTCTGCCTCTTATTGTGTTACTGCTTGTGTTGTGCAAACTTTTTATTTTTTATGAGTAGGATAAGGGTGGGCTCTTTGAATCTGAATGGGGCACGGGACATACAGAAAAGAGCACTGCTTTATGAGCTCATCAGGCAGAAAAAGATTGACATTATGCTTATTCAGGAGACACACAGTGACGGGGCTAATGAAGTAGATTGGAAAAAAGAGTTTGAAGGGGAGGTTCTTTTGAGCAATATGAGCTCAACTAGAGGTGGAGTAGGGATCTTATTTGCGAAGCACTTTTTGCCAATTGCTTATGAGGTTGAGCAGGTGATGGAGGGGAGGTGTATGGTGGTGCGTGCTCAGTTTGAGCTTTTTAAGGTTGTTTTTGTTAACATTTATGCTCCCACAACTGGGGTTGAAAGGGTTGTTTTTCTTAACACAGTCAGTACAGCGCTGCAGAAGTGCAGCTCTGAGGAATTTCTGTTTATGGGGGGTGATTTTAACTGCACGGAGGATGACACTCTAGATAGGAATCATTCTGAACCTCATGCTGCATCCCAGCGTGCTCTTCGTGAGTCCCTGAAGACTCACAGCTTGTGTGATGTTTGGAGGGCTCTAAATCGGAACACTAGACAATATACATGGACACATGCAAGAGAGGGTTTTGTGACAATGGCCAGGCTGGATCGTTTTTATTGTTTTAAGCACCATCTTAATACTGTTAGAAGTTGTGTGATTACTCCTGTGGGTTTTTCAGATCACTGCATGGTATTATGCTCCATCTTTATTGCAAATCTTAAACCCAAGAGTGCTTATTGGCATTTTAATACTTCACTACTGTGCGATACGAATTTTAAAAAAGCTTTTACTGTTTTTTGGAATAGTTTTAAATTGCAAAAACAATGTTTTCATGACCTACGAGAGTGGTGGGATTATGGAAAAGTACAAATAAAGCAACTATGCCAACAATACACCTTCAATGTTTCAAGGTACATTACTCAGTCTATGAAAGACTTGGAAAAAGACATTGTAGACATACAACGACAGATGGACTCCAATAGAGACCAAAGTCAAGTCGGAGTTCTTAAATCTAAAACTTCTGCTCTTAGAGACCTGTTGGACGTCAAGGCACAGGGGGCTCTGGTCCGCTCTCGTTTTCAGAGCCTGACACAAATGGATGCCCCATCCAAGTTTTTCTTTAGTCTGGAAAGGAGAAATGGTCAAAGCCATTTCATTCACTCTCTGCGCTCTGAAGACGGGCAGGAACTGACAGAGCCAACAGAGATCCGTAAGCGGGCTGTACGGTTCTATGCTGAACTGTACAGAAGTGATTACAGGGAAAATGGAGAACTGGCTGATGGTTTCTATGCAGGGTTGCAGAGGGTCTCAGAACGCTCCAGTGAGATACTGGAAAGGCCGCTTGGTAGGCAAGAGCTCTATGCTGCTTTACAGAGCATGGAGGGTGGCACTGCCCCAGGCATAGATGGCCTTCCAGTGGAGTTTTTCAAGACTTTTTGGACGGAGCTGGGTGCTGATTTGCTAGCCGTACTAAATGAGAGTCTGGCTGATGGTTCCCTGCCTTTGAGCTGTAGGAGGGCTGTCATCACCCTGCTTCCTAAAAAGGGTAACCTGCAGGACATTAAGAACTGGAGGCCAGTAAGTCTTCTGTGCACGGATCTCAAGATCTTCTCTAAAACCCTGGCTAACAGACTAAGGGAAGTGATGGGGCAGGTCATTCACCAGGACCAGACATACTGTGTGCCTGGCAGGTCCATCAGGGATAATGTTTGCTTGGTTAGAGATGTTCTGGAGATTTCCAGGTCTCAGGGGCTTGACTTTGGTCTCATTTCGATTGACCAGGAGAAGGCCTTCGATAGAGTTGAGCATCAATACCTATGGCTGACTCTTGAAACATTAGGTTTACGGCCATCTTTCATTAGCATGATAAAGGTATTGTACCATGACATTGAAAGTGTTTTAAAAATTAATGGTGGATTGAGTGCTCCATTCAAGGCTCTTCGGGGTATACGGCAAGGCTGTGCATTGTCTGGTATGCTCTACTCCATTGCCATTGAACCACTGCTGAGCAAGCTTCGCTCCACAATTGATGGTGTTGTTTTGGACCATGAGAAACACATTCATCACCGAATATCAGCATATGCTGATGACGTAATGGTAATGGTGAGGGGGCAGAAAGACATTGATAGTGTAGTTTCTATTGTTCAAGATTTTGGGGCTCTATCAGCAGCAAAGGTAAACTGGGCAAAGAGCGAGGCACTGGCAGTGGGGCAGTGGGCAATGGGGCTGCCTTTGCTACCAGCTGATATGGCTTGGAAAAGAGGGGGGATAAAGTACCTGGGAGTTTTCCTTGGGGATGAAGGTTCACAGCAGGCAAACTGGGATGGTGTAGTAGAAAAAATGAAAGGCCGATTAGCAAGGTGGAAGTGGATACATAGTCAAATGTCTTTTAGAGGGAGAGTGCTCGTTACTAATAATTTGGTTGCTTCAGCACTTTGGCATAGACTATCCTGTGTGGACCCTCCTGTTGGCCTGCTGTCCCGGCTGCAAGCAATTTTGGTGGATTTTTTTTGGGATCGTTTGCACTGGGTACCACAAGGTGTGCTATTCCTACCAAGGCAGGAAGGGGGGCAAGGCCTGGTGCATCTTGCTAGCAGAATGGCTGCTTTTCGTCTACAATTTCTGCAGAAATTCTTGACAGGTCCTGCAGACTTAGTGTGGAGAGAGGTGGCTAACACAATTTTACATACAGTTGATCGACTGGGTCTGGACAATGCACTATTTTTTATGGACTACAAGCAATTACACTTAAATGGATTACCCATTTTTTATCGTGGACTTTTTAAAATATGGGGATTTTTTAGGACTCAAAGGCTGGAAAACAACTCACTCCACTGGTTGCTGGAAGAGCCCTTGATTAAAGGGGCTCGTCTGGATGTGTCAAGCAACGGTATACCGGGCCTCAATCAGAGGCTATGTGCCTCAAGGATGGTAAAATTACAGGACCTGGTGGACAATGCAGGACCGGGCTTGGAGGATATCCAGGCTGTGACGGCTGTGTTAGGGCAGAGATCCATACGACACACCAAAACTATTGTTGATGCCTGGAAGGAAAAACTTTCAGTAGAAGAACTGTCAATGCTACACAACTATAGAAATGGGAGCGTAGTGCCTGACAAACGAGACCCTTTTCCGAAGACTGCTGTTACACCTAAGTTGGACAATGTTTCAGGTCCATTGTTGGAGATCTCGAACCTTCAAGACTTGGACTTCCACACTGTGTCAGGCCAGGTTTTTTACAAATGTTGTGTAAAAGTTTTTAATAAAGTAGTGTTGAATGGTCGGCCTGACACGGTGTGGAGGGACAAGTTGGGGGTGGAGATGGACAGGCGGCCTGTATGGAGAGTACTGTACAAACCACCTCTTGCAAAGAGGTCTGGTGATCTCCAGTGGAGAATTTTACATGGGGTTTTAGCTGTTAATGCGTTTGTTTCCATTATCAATCCGGAGGTCAGCGACACATGTCCATTTTGTGGGCTTAGAGAAACAGTTTTTCACTGTTTTTTAGAATGTTCAAGGCTTAACTCCCTCTTCAACACAGTGAGCTTTTTATTTCTGAAGTGTGGGGTGGCTTTTAACCCTGGAGCTTTTATCTACGGTGCTGGTTATGGTCAGAAAGATCGTATCAAATGGCAACTGCTAAATTTTATAGTTGGTGAGGCAAAATTAGCAATCTATAAATCCAGAAGAAATAAAATAGAGAACAAATCTGGTTGGCAGGTCGTACCGTTGTTCTTGGCTCTGGTGAAGTCAAGGATCACTCTTGAGTTTGGCTTCTACAGAGCTATGGGCAATGTTAAAGGTTTTGAGATGGAGTGGTGCCATAATGATATTCTCTGTAGTGTGGAGGAGGGGGAGCTAATCCTCGCCAGCCCATGGAGTTAAGTGCTTATAGGGTATTTTAATGAAATGTCTCACTGAAAGAATTTAATGTGATTGTTTATTTTATTGAATAAAAGTTTCTTTTTTAAAAAATCAAAAAAAAAAAAATCTCTCTCTCTCTCTCTCTCTCTCGCTCGCTCTCTCAGTCTCTCTCTCTGTGAGAGTGAACAATAGGTTCTGATGAGTCTCGGGCTGTTAGATGTCTATCTTAAACGGGTTGAGCCGAGGATGTAGGTGGTCTTTTTTCTGCTCTTTTTTTACCTGTCGGAGCAGAGAGAGGTGGATCAGTGGGCGTCAGGAATTCATAACATTTCTCTTTTAACACACCAGTTAAACCGAACCCAGCGTGACTTGTGATGAAGCGTTAGACTTTTAAAGCATCTTTCATGTCACCTTGGCTATGTTTGTTTTTTTTGTTCCATACATTTTAATAGCGCATTAGTTATACCATGACTGACAGGAGCTTAAAGAAGGGTTAATTCTGTCAGTAGCAAAACACAGAGCCAGACCTTGACTCCTCAATCTTTTGCTGAAGCATGTCAGCAATTATTTAATTACAGAAAATGGTACCTAGTTAACCAAATGACTTACTAATGTACCACTAACCACAAAGATAAAAAATATATATATATACATTCACAACATGATGAATTCACATTATACATTTTAATTTCAACCATATTATAGCAAAAATAAAAACAACATTCAAGAAATATTGTAAATAACTGAAAACATCCATGAAGTTGCACCATCTGAGGTCAGAAACCCTCTGAGGCTTCCCAGTGGGCAGCAAGAAGGGCCTGGGTTCGATTCTTTTCTGTGTGTTTGCATGGTTTCCTCCAACAAGTTTAAAAACATGCAGTTAGTTGGATAGGACAGGATATTGTTTGGGGTATGTATAGGATAGGATAGGATATTGTCTAGGGTATGTATAGGATAGGATTTGTGGATGGGATAAAATATTGTTTAGGGTATAGGATAGGATATTGTTTGTGTATAGGATAGGATATTGTTTAGGGTATGGATAGGATAGGATATTGTTTGGGGTATAGGATAGGATAGGATAGGATAAGATAAGATATTGTTTGTGGATAGGATAGGATATTGTTTAGGGTATGGATAGGATAGGATATTGTTTGGGGTATAGGATAGGATAGGATAGGATAGGATAAGATAAGATATTGTTTGTGGATAGGATAGGATATTGTTTAGGGTATGTATAGGATAGGATAGGATATTGTTTGGGGTATGTATAGAATAGAGATAGGATATTGTCTAGGGTATGTATAGGATAGAGATAGGATATTGTTTGGGGTTTGTATAGAATAGAGATAGGATATTGTCTAGGGTATGTATAGGATAGAGATAGGATATTGTTTGGGGTTTGTATAGAATAGAGATAGGATATTGTCTAGGGTATGTATAGGATAGAGATAGGATATTGTTTGGGGTTTGTATAGGATAGGATTTGTGGATGGGATAAAATATTGTTTAGGGTATGTATAGGATAGGATAGGATAGGATAGGATAGGATATTGTTTGTGGATAGGATAGGATATTGTTTACGGTATGTATAGGATAGAGATAGGATATTGTTTGTGGATAGGACAGGATAGAGATAGGATATTGTTTGTGGATAGGACAGGATAGGATAGGATATTGTTTGTGGATAGGACAGGATAGGATATTGTTTGGGGTTTGTATAGGATAGAGATAGGATATTGTTTGGGGTTTGTATAGGATAGGACAGCATTAGTGTAGGATAGGATAGATTTAAGATAGGGTAGGGTAGGATATTGTTTGGGGTATTTATAGGATAGGGATAGGATAGAATAGGATAAGAAAGGATGCCTTTATTTATATCATATACATACGCACAGTACAAAGAAATTCTTTTTCAGCGTGCCCCAGCTTGTTTGAGGCTGGAGCCAGAGTACCAGGGCCGTTAGGTGTGTATATTCGAGTGGCATTTGGCTGTGAGGATATTTAGGGTTGAGTGACATTTGATTGCCAACAGGTCTCAGAATTGGGGGTGCTTATGGATTAAAGGCATTTAAATATGAGCGTATTTGGGGATAGCGGGTTTATGGTTGTGGAGGTATTTTAGGATGAGAGACATTGACTGTATGTGGAACTATTTCAGGAATAAGGTGTGTTTTACTGTGGGAATGTTTAGGAATAAGAGCGTTCGGCTGTGGGGGTATTTATAGTAAAGGGGAATTCGACTGTAGGGAAATGTAAGTTAGGTGGTATTAGGGTGGGGATATTAACAGTCGGGGGGAATTCGGCTGCTATGCTGGGTGGGTGTTTGGCTGTGGGGGTATTTAAGGATGAGAAGCGTCGGACATTATTGTGAGGGGCATTTAAAAACACTTAGATTATAGTATTTTGAATTATAAATATAGCAGTTGGGGCCTTAAAATGAATAGGTTAAAAGTTCAAAGGGTAAATGTGTGTTTACCAGTGGCTGTAATCTGCGTTGTGTGTGTGTGTGTGTGTGTGTGTGTGTTCATTCCTTCACCTTAACAATGACTTTTGTATTTGAACCGAGTATTATCCAACCTCTACCAACATCCACCACCACCCTGAGTTCCCCCATTCCCACACATACACACACACA